>NC_064638.1:274006454-274638954 GCF_023864345.2 Schistocerca serialis cubense
ACGAGCTCCACTGGACCCATTGGGATTCATGTCAATCGTCTCCAGAGCATGATGGAGTTGCCGCCAGTTTGTTTCTGACCCGCACGCAGTACAGGTGTTAAGTAGCTGTTCCCCTGGAAGACGACCGATTCGCGCCCTCCCATCGGCATAATGAAGAACATGTAGGGATTCATCAGACACTGCAACGCTCTGCCACTGTGCCAACCTCCAGTACCGATCGTCACTCGCCCACTTTAGTCATAGTTGGCGATGTCGTGTTGTTAACATCGGCACGTGCATGGGTCGTCAGCTAGGGAGGCCCATCTTTAGGAGTGTTCGGTGCACTGTGTGTTCAGACACACTTGTCCTCTGCCTAGCACTGAAGTCTGATGTTAATTCCGCCACAGTTCGCCCCCTGTCCTGTTTTATCAGCCTGCCCAGCCTACGACATCCGACATCTGTGACGGCCGCTGTGGCCGAGAGGTTCTAAGCGCTTTAGTCCGGAACCGCGCTGCTGCCACGGGCGCAGGTTCCAATCCTGCCTCGAGCATGGTTGTGTTTAATTAGTTATAAGTCTAGGGGACTGATGACCTCAGATGTTAAGTCCCATAGTGCTTAGAACCATTTGAACCATTTTGAACCGACATTTGTAATGAGGGATGGCCGTCCAGACTCACGACTTCTGGACGTGTTTCCACTTTGGTTTTGCCGCTTGGTGAGTGTCTCACCAGAGCACTCTTCGAACACCCGACAGGTTGTGAAGTTTCCGAAATGCTCGTGCCGGGACTCCGGGCCATCACAATCCGCCCTCGGTCAAACTCAGGCAGATCGCGCGCCTTCCCCATTTTACACACGGACATCATGCTCATTGATACTACATACAGCGTGCGTGTGTCTGACTAGCAGTCATTCCTCGCCATGTGACGCTGGTACCACCAGGACGGTATAACAACAGGCGTGAATTCGACCATTCAGTTCTGAGCAGGCAGTGTTCAGTAGTGAATGCGCTGCCTTTGTGTGCCAACGTTGTTATGTCAATCACGATGGAGCAACATCTCTGAATCCCTGTGAATCGAACTCAAGTGGTCTCAGGGGTGGTGGGGGGGGGGGGGGAGGGGGAGACTCTATGTAGAACACCTGTGCAATGAATCTACCCGATCTCGACTTTCCTCTATTTTTTACTAAACCAGTCTGGAAACTTTTTGGGGTCTGTAACTTATACTCACCTTTTTTACATTCACACTTTAAAATTTTTTTAAAATGGAGTCTGGATAAGTAATGTCTCCGCGCCTTGTAGTAGTGCGCGGCGGATCCCTGGCGCTCTCCCTACTGCTCTCCACCACCATTTCATTGAACGAGAGTACCTGTTTTGTACTAGGATGTCAGCGTCCTTCTCATATCTGTCACCTGTCTGTGATTTACGGTATCGTAGCAGTCATGATGGATCATAATCCCTCTAAATTGGTTCAGATGACTCTAAGCACTATGGGACTTAACATCTGAGGTCATCAGTCCCCTAGACTTAGAACTACTTAAACCTAACTAACCTAAGGACATAACACACATCCATGCCCGAGGAAAGATTCTAACCCGCGACCGTAGCAGCAGCGCGGTTCCGGACTGGAGCGCCTAGAACCGCTCGGCCACAGTGGCCGGCATAATCGCTCTAACTGGAATTCAAAGGGTTAGATCTGAAGCTCAGTACTGTTGACTAGTGCCGTTTGTATCGTTAGCGAGACTAGGTCCTCTTTGCGGAGCGTTGCTCAAGTGTGAGTTGTATTGAGTTGTTCTACTGATGTTTCTAGTTCTGCTATTGATTCCTGTAGATAATCGATCGGGCATTCACAAGGTAGGTTTTCAATATCTCTTTCAAAAATTTAAGACAAAATGTAAGTTCGGGACACTTGTTGTCCTCAATCATTTTTGAAGAAATTGAGGAAAAAGCATAAAAGTTGAGGACTGTTTCCAGAAAATGAGGATGTCTGGTCATTTTAGTTCAATTATTAAAAGGACATACCATAGATGACATAGACTGTGCATGACGTCATTTTACTGAAACTAATATCGAAGTCACGTGACTCGTGGCATACAGCCGAATATGTCATTAAGTACTTGTAGCGCAAAATGTGCATTTTACCAGAAGCACATATGCTCAGATAAGCCTTGATCTGTATTCTGCAAATTAGGTACAGTGACGAATGTTTCAGTTGTGAACGTGAACTTCTTTAAAATACTTGCAAAGATCTTTCCATGAGTTGAAAATTAGAATATATGTTGATCGTTAGAGATGAATAACTCAATGAAAGACTTACTTTTTAGAATGAGAGATCGTTAATATCTATTCACTACATTATTTTCTAATATATTACGTCCATTTTTTGGTATGTGTACTGGATAAAGAAAAATTCACAAAATATAAACGCTTATTATGGAAAAACGGACATTATGGATATAAAAGGATCTCGTTTCTTATAAAAGCGTAATAAAACAGAAGATATATTGAATTTAATTGATGAAAGGAGAAAATATAAAAATGCAGTAAGTGAAACAGGCAAAAAGGAATACAAACGTCTCAAAAATGAGATCGACAGGAAGTGCAAAATGGCTAAGCAGGGATGGCTAGAGGACAAATGTAAGGATGTAGAGGCCTATCTCACTAGGGGTAAGATAGATACCGCCTACAGGAAAATTAAAGAGACCTTTGGAGATAAGAGAACCACTTGTATGAATATCAAGAGCTCAGATGGAAACCCAGTTCTAAGCAAAGAAGGGAAAGCAGAAAGGTGGAAGGAGTATATAGAGGGTCTATACAAGGGCGATGTACTTGAGGACAATATTATGGAAATGGAAGAGGATGTAGATGAAGATGAAATGGGAGATACGATACTGCGTGAAGAGTTTGACAGAGCACTGAAAGACCTGAGTCGAAACAAGGCCCCCGGTGTAGACAATATTCCATTGGAACTACTGACGGCCGTGGGAGAGCCAGTCCTGACGAAACTCTACCATCTGGTGAGCAAGATGTATGAGACAGGCGAAATACCCTCAGACTTCAAGAAGAATATAATAATTCCAATCCCAAAGAAAGCAGGTGTTGACAGATGTGAAAATTACCGAACTATCAGCTTAATAAGTCACAGCTGCAAAATACTAACGCGAATTCTTTACAGACGAATGGAAAAACTAGTAGACGCCAACCTCGGGGAAGGTCAGTTTGGATTCCGTAGAAACACTGGAACACGTGAGGCAATACTGACCTTACGACTTATCTTAGAAGAAAGATTAAGGAAAGGCAAACCTACGTTTCTAGCATTTGTAGACTTAGAGAAAGCTTTTGACAATGTTGACTGGAATACTCTCTTTCAAATTCTAAAGGTGGCAGGGGTAAAATATAGGGAGCGAAAGGCTATTTACAATTTGTACAGAAACCAGATGGCAGTTATAAGAGTCGAGGGACATGAAAGGGAAGCAGTGGTTGGGAAGGGAGTAAGACAGGGTTGTAGCCTGTCCCTGATGTTGTTCAATCTGTATATTGAGCAAGCAGTAAAGGAAACAAAAGAAAAATTCGGAGTAGGTATTAAAATTCATGGAGAAGAAATAAAAACTTTGAGGTTCGCCGATGACATTGTAATTCTGTCAGAGACAGCAAAGGACTTGGAAGAGCAGTTGAATGGAATGGACAGTGTCTTGAAAGGAGGATATAAGATGAACATCAACAAAAGCAAAACAAGGATAATGGAATGTAGTCTAATTAAGTCGGGTGATGCTGAGGGAATTAGATTAGGAAATGAGGCACTTAAAGTAGTAAAGGAGTTTTGCTATTTGGGGAGCAAAATAACTGATGATGGTCGAAGTAGAGAGGATATAAAATGTAGGCTGGCAATGGCAAGGAAAGCGTTTCTGAAGACGAGAAATTTGTTAACATCCAGTATTGATTTAGGTGTCAGGAAGTCATTTCTGAAAGTATTCGTATGGAGTGTTGCCATGTATGGAAGTGAAACATGGACGATAAATAGTTTGGACAAGAAGAGAATAGAAGCTTTCGAAATGTGGTGCTACAGAAGAATGCTGAAGATTAGATGGGTAGATCACATAACTAATGAGGAAGTATTGAATAGGAATGGGGAGAAGAGAAGTTTGTGGCACAACTTGACCAGAAGAAGGGATCGGTTGGTAGGACATGTTCTGAGGCATCAAGGGATCACCAATTTAGTATTGGAGGGCAGCGTGGAGGGTAAAAATCGTAGGGGGAGACCAAGAGATGAATACACTAAGCAGATTCAGAAGGATGTAGGTTGCAGTAGGTACTGGGAGATGAAAAAGCTTGCACAGGATAGAGTAGCATGGAGAGCTGCATCAAACCAGTCTCAGGACTGAAGACCACAACAACAACAACAACAAAACATTTGATACATATTGTTGAAGAATCGTCAGTTAACTAATGCGGCCAGCCGAACCGATGCTTCTGTGGAAGCGATAGATTCAGACTGATGTGCAACAAAAGCAGGCATTCACCAAGGAACCGCAATTCTGTCGCTTGAGAAAAGAACTGCCAAAACTTTTGAAATGGCCACGAGTAATAACGATAGCTATCGAATGAATATGAGGAATTTCGGAAAAATTAGGTTAAGTATATTAGTACATGACGTATAATAGCAATACGACAATCCATTTTATTGTTAAAATCTGTGCTTGATTTCAGGTATAAGTGAGAAAAACAGTCAGCTCGGTTTCGGATAGCGCACAGTTGCAGAGAGTCGGCTTGGTGCAATGAGTTTAGCTTGCTGGCCCGAGTCATGTGACTTAGATGTTGTATCAAACGTCAACAAGGCAGACATTGGTGTGGACGCGATTTATGCTATCTATGTGTAATGTCTCTTGCAGCGGTCTCTCCACGATATTTTCAGAAATTTTATAAATTATATAGCTCAGTACATATCTCGAAATATCTCTTCATATCTTACCGATTCCTAAACTTTAATATACGATGATTATCAATGCAAAGTAGTTTCAAGCCCTATTATCCCTTTGAGCGTGCATTTTCTCCAGGGAATAACTTCTCTGCTATCTATGTTTTTCTCTTATGAAAGGAATGATTCAGATCTTGCCGATTAGCCGTGAAAGAACGAAGATGTATATGTATGTATTGTTGAGCTAGTCGCCATCTTGATGATATTCTGTATGAGAAGGAATTTAATACATGAACTAAACTAAAGTAAATGTGTTCGCGTATTATTTAACTGATTATTATTGACAGTGTCTGCTTACTACGCCGGCCGCGGTGGTCTCGCGGTTCAAGGCGCGCAGTCCGGAACCGTGCGACTGCTACGGTCGCAGGTTCGAATCCTGCCTCGGGCATGGAAGTGTGTGATGTCCTTAGGTTAGTTAGGTTTAAGTAGTTCTAAGTTCTAGGGGACTGATGACCACAGCTGTTAAGTCCCATAGTGCTCAGAGCCATTTGAACCATTTTGCTTACTACGCTGTGTTGCACGGGATCAGTGGGGAACGTCTGATTTACACTGGACGAACCTGCCCTTTTGTACGCTCAAGATATCCAGTTTATTACTTTCAATAAATGGGCTAACACGGTCTTACCAGCAGATCTCCGGTCTTCCCCATGTGACCACCGAAAGTTAATAATTATTACAAATGTTTTCAGGAGATCGACTGACAATTTTCGTCGCACCGAGACTTCGAAATTGCTTCACTGCCTTATGGAATTTAAGTTAAGCTCAATTTAATCAGGATAGAACAGTATTGAACTGTGTGAATGTGATAAGTCTGCTTTGTGAATGAAAATTCCCTTAATATACGCATGTTTTTTACTATCCTGATCAGTGAAGCTAAATCAGGCCGGTGTGAGAGAGGTTTTTAGATTTCAGATCCCACAAAAAATATTAAATATAGGTCTGTGATTAAAGGTATAATAGGAGATTTGCTTTGATGTGTCGTTGGATGTTGGTGGTGGTGGTGATGGCGGGAGGATGGTGATCGGGGAGGCCGATTCTAGTAAAAAGAGGGGGAGTCATTCTTCATTTCTCGCCTAGGGGGACAAAAAAGATAGCGTTGGCCCTGCAGTTGACCACCGACATGGTGCGGGCTCCAGGGCATTGCCCTGGTCGGAGCTCCCCGATAGCCGCACAGCACCAGTGGTGTAGTGTAGGTTACGCTGCGCAGACGCTGGCGGGGAATACCCGCCAGAGCTCTCAGCTGCGCTGCGGGCGTCAATTTCCTGCCGGAGGCGGCGCCGCCCTCGCAGAGGAAAACGCGCGACACCACACAAACAGCCAGTTACGACCCGCCCCCGGGCGTTTATTAACCTCTGCCGGATATTCGCACACCACGCAGAAGCAGACGCGTTTTAATAATGGCGGCGGGACGGATCACTCACTTCATTAAAATGAGCATCACGAGGCCGTATTAAACGACGAACGGGGCTGGTGAGCTTTGCTTTGACTCTGCGGAGCCCGCGGCTGAGGATTGCTGTCCACAGAGAAGTTCTTCGAACTGGGCTGATAATCTGGCAATAACACCGCTAGACTGTGTGTGCGTATGTGTGCGTGTGTGTGTGTATATCCTTGTAGCACAAAACCAATGGCACAGCTACGTGATGCAAACACTTAAGGCAAACTCACTAGAATAGTCGCCACTTTATATTGAGGTCATGGGATAACTATATGCACATATACAGATGGCGGTAGTATCGCGTACACAAGGTATAAAAGGTCACTGCATTGGGGGAGCAATCATTTCAGCTCAGATGATTCATGTAAAAAATTTTCCGACACGATGAAAATGGAAATGCCGTGTGGCTAGGGCCTCCCGTCGTGTAGACCGTTCGCCTGGTGCAAGTTTTTCGAGTTGACGCCACTTCGGTGACTTGCGTGTCGATGGGGATGAAATGATGATGATAAGGACAACACAACACCCAATCTCCGAGCGGAGAAAATCTCCGATCCAGCTGGGAATCGAACCTGAGCCGTTAGATATGACATTCCGTCGCGCTGACCACTCAGCTACCAGGGGCGGCCTCCGACACAATTATGGCCAATTACGGGAAATAACAGACTTTGAACTCGGAAAGGTAGTTGAAGTTAGACGCATGGGACATTTCATTTCGGAAACCGCTAGGGAATCAGTATTGCGAGATTCACAATGTCAAAAATGTGTTGAGAATATAGAATTTCAAACATTACCTCTCACCAAGGACGACGCCGCGGTCGGCTGCCTTCACTTTTGCATAGAGTTGTCAGTGCTAACAGACAAGCAGTACTGCGTGAAATAATCGCAGAAATCAAAGTGGGACGTACGACGAACGTATTCGTTAGGACAGTGCGGCGTTAATGGGCAGTGGCTGCAGACGACCGACGCGAATGGCTTTGCAAACAGCACGTAATCGCCTGCAGCGCCTCTTCTGCGCTCGTTGATGTTGATCATGTCCGGTTAGTGAGGCGCTCTACTCCGCAGTCTTCAGAACCGTACAAAGTCCCAGTTTTTACACAATCCAATCTAGCCACTGTCACGAATGATGATGATGATGATGATGAAATGACGAGGAAAAGACACCCACCCTGTCCCCGGGCAGAGAAAAGTCCCAATCCAGCCGAGTATCGAACCCGGGACCCCGTGATCCAGCCGGCTGCTGGGACCGAGCGGTTCTTGGCGCTTCAGTCCGGAACCGCGCTGCTGCTACGGTCGCAGGTTCAAATCCTGCCTCGGGCATGGATGTGATTGAAGTCCTTAGGTTAAGTTAGGTTTAGGTAGTTCTAAGTCTAGGGGACTGATGACCTCAGAAGTTAAGTCCCATAGTGCTCAGAGCCATTTTGAACCCAGTGGTGATGTTGTGTTTCAAGACGCGAGAGGTGCTCACACAGCTCGCATTGTCCAGTACTGCTTTTGTGAGCACAAGAATGGTCACATCTCACCTGGCCACAACAGTTGCCAGATCTCAATATTATGTGGCCTTTATGGTCTACTTCGGAGAGAAGGTAGCATCATCGCTATCCACGTCCATCATCGTGACCTGCACATGCCACTATTTTGCAGAAAGAAGGGTATAAGACTCCTCTGAAGACCATGCAGGACCTGTATTTATCCATTCCGAGAGAAATGGGAACTGTTTTGAATACCAAAGGATTTCCTACACCGTTTTAGACATGATAATGTATTACGTTTTATGTGTTTCCATACTTTTGCCAACGCCCTGTAATTCATATCAGTGAATTATCGTCCATGTGCCTGTCGGCCTCATTGAAACAGTTACATAAGTAAGCTCAACCAGTTTCTACAAGAACATTGTTAAGGGAACTACACTACTGGCCATTAAAATTGCTACACCACGAAGATGACTTGCTACAGACGCGAAATTTAACCTCTCAGGAAGAAGTTGCTGTGCAGGAGGAGAATCACGTTTCCGGCTTTGATAAAGGTCGGATTGTAGCCTATCGCGATTGTGGTTTATCGTATCGCGACATTGCTGCTCGCGTTGGTCGAGATCCAATGACTGTTAGCAGAATATGGAATCGGTGGGTTCAGGAGGGTAATACGGAACGCCTTGCTGGATCCCAACGGCCTCGTATCACTAGCAGTCTAGATGACAGGCATCTTATCCGCATGACTGTAACGGATCGTGCAGCCACGTCTCGATCCCTGAGTCAACAGATGGGGACATTTGCAAGACAACAACCATCTGCAGGAACCGTTCGATGACGTTTGCAGCAGCAGGGACTATCAACTCGGAGACTATGGCTGCGTTTACCCTTGACGCTGCATCACAGACAGGAGCGCCTGCGATGGTGTACTCAGCGACGAACCTGGGTGCACGAATGGCAAAACGTCATTTTTTCGGATGAATCCAGGTTCTGTTAACAGCATCATGATTGTCGTATCCATGTTTGGCGACATCGCGGTGAACGTACACTGGAAGCGTGTATTCGTCATCGCCATACTGGCGTATCACCCGGCGTGATGGTAGGGGGTGCCATTAGTTACACGTCTCGGTCACCTCTTGTTCGCATTGACGGCACTTTGAACAGTGGACGCTACATTTCAGAGCCACGGGTCGTAACACATTTCAGATGTGTTACGACCCGTGGCTCTATCCTTCATTCGATCCCCGCGAAACGCTACATTCCAGCAGGATAATGCACGGCCGCATGTTGCACGTCCTGTACGGGCCTTTTTGGATACAGAAAATGTTCGACTGCTGCCCTGGCCAGCACGTTCTCCAGATCTCTCACCAATTGAAAACGTCTGGTCAATGGTGGCCGAGCAACTGGCACGTCACAATACGCCAGTCACTACTCTTGATGAACACTGGTATCGCGTTGAAGCTGCATGGGCAGCTGTACCTGTACACGCCATCCAAGCTGTGTTTGACTCAATGCCCAGGGTATCAAGGCCGTTATTGTTCAGGGTACTGATTTCTCAGGTCTATGCACCCAAATTGCGTGAAAATGTAATCACATATCAGTTCTAGTATAGTATATTTGTCCAATGAATACCCGTTTATCATCTGAATTTCTTCTTGGTGTAGCAGTTTTAATGGCAAGTAGTGTACATGCAGTGGACATTTGGAATCGTGTGGTGAAACACGTCTTCTCGACAGTACTGCCGAAAACATGATGTGGGCCTGGTTCTGTCCACAAACCCTGCGTCTTCTATAGCTGTGTGTGTTACGCAGAAGATACTAAACGGTCGTTTATCCGTTGATAGCAGTCACCTTGACTGCAAAGAGGATCGCTATACATAATTAATATGCTGCTTCGTTATTTTCCGAGAGCATTTAAAGATTTTTTAGACATACCGAGATACTTTTCATTTATAGCGAGAGCTATCTCCGTGGAATGTGTACCAGTCGCATTCACAGCACTTCGAATAATAACATTCACACAGAATGGTGTTAAACCAATTGAAATCCGTACTATTTTCAACACGTACTTGCAGTGTGTGCGGCTTTCTGCAAGCACGGTCATCTTCAGACGGTGGTCACCGCATTGAGACAGGCCGATCTGCACTCTATGTTCTCTGGGGAGAGAAAAGGCAACGGCTCGTTGTATGGACGTGCTGTGCACGGCAAATGGAAGACAAGGATACCTATGTCTCACTCGTTTCACGTGTTTAGCCCCACATCCAATGCAGTATGTGTCACGCAGTTCAGTTTATCACATATTGCACATTACAGTTTGCGTACTGCATACTGCACTAGTTGGGTGGAATGATCATCTCCCAGCAAACCAAAATCCTGTTTCACATATGGTAGGTCTAAGCGTAGGGCCAACCAAAACTAACAGGTGGCTATAATGAAAGAACAACAACTCACAGAGGTCCAGCGCTGGCTGTAATTATCGTGTGACAATGAAACTAGATATCCTACTGCGTTAGTGTGAAACCTAGAGCTATGAATGCAAGAAAGACATATAGAAAGATTTCCAAATGTAATGGATTAGGCACGGGATGTGGGCACGAAAGGTCAAACGAAAGAAAAAGGCGTAATTCTGATTTTATTATTAACAGCCGTTGACACAGTTTGTTCAATAGCAGCACCGGAGACGTTGACAAGATGCTATACAGCGCCAGATTTCAGCCTGTTGGCCAAAATTGGAACTATCTTGCCTTCTCCAGCGTAAATCGGTTCCGCATTAACGTGTTAGTTTCGCTATCATAAGATAATTACATCTCACACTGGACCTTCGTGGGTAGTTGCGCATTATTTATGACCACTTCGTACTACAGCCAAAGGGCATTGCTTTCAGTGACAAATAGATCTGCATATCTTTAAAGGGTCAAGCAGCGAATACACTGGGCAGCAGCTGACAGGGAGCGTGTAGTGTAGTCCGACGTATCTCAGTTTTCCTTTTTTCGCATGATGCAAGACGTCGAGAATGAGGCGTTTAACATGCAGCGGAGGGTGTAGTTCAGATCGGATGTGGTTATGCGATATTTCGGGAGTGTTTTTCGTACAGCGACTTGTTCAATGTTCAAATGTTTGCGAATTCCTAAGGGACCAAACTGTTAAGGGCATCGGTCCCTAGACTTACACACTACTTAAACTAAATTATGGTAAGAACAACATACACACCCATGCCCGAGGGAGGACTCGAACCTCCGGCGGGAGGGGCCGCGCAATCCGTGACGTGGCGCCCCGACCTCGCGGCCACACCGCGGAGCCAGCGACTTGCGCATGCTGTTTCAAGTAACCGTAATCGTGAACAAAGATGCATATCTTAACATTTTCGGTGACTAAGTGCTGACTTCTCTTCTACGTCTTCATGGCGAGTCCTCCCGTGATTACATCCTTGTCCACAGGTCTGCGCACAGAAGTTCCTGATTTGAAGAAAACTTGCTGCCCTATCGTACCTCCACCGTTGTAGCAGGTGTTAATCGCACAGAAAACGGTTTTTGGAAGAGTGAGTGATACCAGTACCCACGATTTGGTAGTTCTACAGAATCTGATTGTGGTGTATTGTAACAACTAAAGACTACCTCAGGAGGAAGTCGAGCAGACTCTACAAAACAAATACATACAAATTGTTAGTAATTTATTAAAACTTGATAACTCTAAGATAAAAAAAGACGCACCACGAAGGAGTTATGCGAATTGGTAGCAAACTGATTCTTTCTTTCTTGGGGCCTTAGTCCCTCTTCACGCGGGGTCGGCCATGTTACTACTAATGTGACAGTGTTAGTTGCAGAGGGTGGCCGGATGCCCTTCCTGCCGCCACCCCAAACCCCCCGGGATGGAAGTAGTGTTCCCCAGCTGACTGCGTCTAGTGTAAGCCATGGAATACTGAGAACGTTTTAGAATGTCTGCGAGTCATGTAACTGAGGCGGAACGTGGGGACCATCCCGGTACTCACATAGCGGGATGTGGAAAACCGCCTGAAAACCACATCCGGGCTGGCTGTCATACTGGCTGTTGTCGTTAATTCGCCGGGCGGATTTGATCTGGGGCCGGCGCGCCTACCCGAGTCCAGGAAGCAGCGCATTAGCGCTCTCGGAAACCCTGGCGGGTTGGTAGCAAACTGATATTCATAGACATATCGACGGAAACAGCATAATTGTGAGCTTTAGTGGTCGATGGATGAATATACGACCTCGCAACGCAATTTTTCCGCGCAGCTGGCAAGCATAGTAAACAGGGGACATGTCGATACCGCGTCATGAAGGTTTTGCGAGTTTCATTCCTTGTACTCAGTTGGACAGTAACTGCGCCTCGCAGACAGGACTGCGAACAACATACGCAGATGTCAGTACTTGAGAGAGGACATGTAGTTGGGCTCAAAGAAGCCGGCTGGAACAATCGGCGAATAGCACGACATTTAAACAGCAGCGACGCCAGTATTCGGCGATGTTGTTAGGAATCGGTGAACCATGGGCGAACACGACGTCAAGAAGGAATCGGTCGACGTAGAGAGACGACAGCACGTGAGGACCGAACAATCGTAAGAGAGGCACTCAGAGCCCCGAATTCATCATTATCGCTAATCTGACGTGCAAGTGGTGCATCAGTGGCCACGAGGACCATTAGTAGGTGGCTCACAGAAAGGGGGCTTAAAGCACGGCACCCCTTGCGCCGACTATCATTGATCTCCGTTTGCAGTGGTGTTGGGCTCATTCGATCTGGAATCTCATTGACTACAGTTGTCTTGAGTGATGAGGCCTGCTTCGAACTGAGCCCGGATGACTAGCAAACGCGTGTCTGGGGACACCACAGACAGTGATGGGATACCAACCTGACTGAAACTTCCTGGCAGATTAAAATTGTGTGCTGGACCGAGACTCGAACTCGGGACCTTTGCCTTTCGCGGGCAAGTGCTCTACCAACTGAGCTACCCAAGCACGACTCACGCCCCGTCCTCACAGCTTTACTTCTGCCAGTACCTCGTCTCCTACCTTCCAAACTTTACAGAAGCTCTCCTGCGAACCTTGCAGAACTAGCACTCCTGAAAGAAAGGATATTGCGGAGACATGGCTTAGCCACAGCCTGGGGGATGTTTGCAGAATGAGATTTTCACTCTGCAGCGGAGTGTGCGCTGATATGAAACCTTCGCAGGAGAGCTTCTGTAAAGTTTGGAAGGTAGGAGACGAGGTAGTGGCGAAGTAAAACTGTTAGGACGGGGCGTGGGTCGTGCTTGGGTAGCTCAGTTGGTAGAGCACTTGCCTGCGAAAGGCAAAGGTCCCGAGTTCGAGTCTCGGTCCGGCACACAGTTTTAATCTGCCAAGAAGTTTAATATCAGCGCACACTCCACTGCAGAGTGAAAATCTCATTCTGGATACCAACCTGAGTGTTGGCCGTCATACGGCCCTACAACCAGGAGTCACGGTCTGGGGTGCCGTTTCTTTTCATGGCAGGACAACTTTGGTTGTCATCCGCGGCACCTTCACAGCAAAGCTGTACGTCCTTGATATTCTACATCCCGTTTTGTTGCCATTCATGGCGAGGCATTCTGCGCTTACAATTGAGCAAGATAAAGTCCGCCCGTACACCGCGAAAGCTTCTATTGTTTGTCTTGTGCTTGAGAAATGCTACTTTGGCTAGCTGATCGCCGGATCTCTCGCAATTGAGAATGTTTGAGGTATTATGGGTACGGCGCTCGAACCAGTTGGGGTTTTGACGATGTAACGCGACAGCTGGACAGAATTTGGTACGATATCCCTCGGGAGGGCACCCAACAGCTCTGTCAGCCAACGCCAAGGCGAGTAACTGCTTGCATAAAGGCCAGAGCCTTATTCGCTTGCGCAGTATGTAAAGCTCTTTCTCTTTAACAAATCATCCAAATTTTCCGTAATTGTAATCATTTGTTTGCCTATACATGTACGTATCATCTACCGATTTCCGTCCAATTTGGATAATTCCCTTCTAGTGTGTATTTTTTTTTTTTTTTTGTCTTAAGAGTGTACTTGCAGAACTACGATGTCAAAGACTAAAGGTCGCTGGGCTTCCAGCGTTACTTTAGTTACGGCTAACAAGCTTTGGGCCTCGTATCGAGCGAGCCTCGAGAAATGAAATTAAGAAGCTCGCAGTGTCTGTTCCCGTGTCTGCCGACAACAGGGCAGGGGATCACGCAGATGACGTCACCGGGGGCTGAGCCGGCAATTAGGGCCGCGCCTCGGGCTGGAGGCTTGGCGCAATCAGCGCAGCCGCTAGGCGGATTACGCGGCCGCTACACGTCCCAGCGGCCGGCGGCGCCGTTGGATGAAGTACTGTACTGCTGAGGGCTGCCCGCCCGGCAGACGCCGCGAATCACAGCGACGGCTACACGGAAATAACGCAGCCGCATAAGACTTTTCACAGTCAACTTGTAACATACTGTTCCGGACAATTCTCCACATGACACCAAAAAGCCCAATATTGAACTTTCTGGAACAGATAGAAATCTACGAGGGCAGTTCAATAAGTAATGCAACACATTTTTTTTCTCGGCCAATTTTGGTTGAAAAAACTGGAAATTTCTTGTGGAATATTTTCAAACATTCCCGCTTCGTCTCGTATAGTTTCATTGACTTCCGATAGGTGGCAGCGCTGTACAGAGCTGTTAAAATGGCGTCTGTAACGGATGTGCGTTGCAAACAACGGGCAGTGATCGAGTTTCTTTTGGCGGAAAACCAGGGCATCTCAGATATTCATAGGCGCTTGCAGAATGTCTACGGTGATCTGGCAGTGGACAAAAGCACGGTGAGTCGTTGGGCAAAGCGTGTGTCATCATCGCCGCAAGGTCAAGCAACACTGTCTGATCTCCCGCGTGCGGGCCGGCCGTGCACAGCTGTGACTCCTGCAATGGCGGAGCGTGCGAACACACTCGTTCGAGATGATCGACGGATCACCATCAAACAACTCAGTGCTCAACTTGACATCTCTGTTGGTAGTGCTGTCACAATTGTTCACCAGTTGGGATATTCAAAGGTTTGTTCCCGCTGGGTCCCTCGTTGTCTAACCGAACACCATAAAGAGCAAAGGAGAACCATCTGTGCGGAATTGCTTGCTCGTCATGTGGGTGACAATTTCTTGTCAAAGATTGTTACAGGCGATGAAACATGGGTTCATCACTTCGAACCTGAAACAAAACGGCAATCAATGGAGTGGCGCCACACCCACTCCCCTACCAAGAAAAAGTTTAAAGCCATACCCTCAGCCGGTAAAGTCATGGTTACAGTCTTCTGGGACGCTGAAGGGGTTATTCTGTTCGATGTCCTTCCCCATGGTCAAACGATCAACTCTGAAGTGTATTGTGCTACTCTTCAGAAATTGAAGAAACACTTCAGCGTGTTCGTAGGCACAAAAATCTGAACGAACTTCTCCTTCTTTATGACAACGCAAGACCTCACACAAGTCTTCGCACCCGAGAGGAGCTCACAAAACTTCAGTGGACTGTTCTTCCTCATGCACCCTACAGCCCCGATCTCGCACCGTCGGATTTCCATATGTTTGGCCCAATGAAGGACGCAATCCGTGGGAGGCACTACGCGGATGATGAAGTTATTGATGCAGTACGACGT
Source organism: Schistocerca serialis cubense (assembly GCF_023864345.2). Taxonomy (NCBI): domain Eukaryota; kingdom Metazoa; phylum Arthropoda; class Insecta; order Orthoptera; family Acrididae; genus Schistocerca; species Schistocerca serialis. The sequence continues at coordinate 274,021,932 of NC_064638.1, forward strand.
TGGCTCCGACTTCGACCAGTGGAATAGTACCGTGCAGGCATACAGGCCCTCATTTCAAGGTGGCGTAAGGCCGTACCATTGAATGGAGATTACGTTGAAAAATAGTGCTGTGTAGCTAAAAGATTGGGGAATAACCTGGTGTATTTCAATGCTGAATAAAACAACCCCTATTTCAGAAAAAAATGTGTTGCATTACTTATTGAACTGCCCTTGTATATACACAACCGCAAATATCCAGAAATATTTTAAACGAACAAACCGATTGAAAACATAAAAACTATCTTGATAATTTTATTGAAATTATTGATCACGGATAATTTCATAAAACGAACACCAGTATACAGCTGCAAAGATTTTACTATCACACAACTCCATAGATTTATAAAAACAAATCTGTAACCGCGTAACATCGCTGACATAACATGATGTGGTGTCACCGTCAGACACCACACTTGCTAGGTGGTAGCCTTTAAATCGGCCGCGGTCCGTTAGTATACGTCGGACCCGCGTGTCGCCACTATCAGTGATTGCAGACCGAGCGCCGCCACACGGCAGGTCTAGGGAGACTCCCTAGCACTCGCTCCAGTTGTACAGCCGACTTTGCTAGCGATGGTTCACTGACTACAGACGCTCTTATTTGCAGAGACGACAGTTTAGCATAACCTTCAGCTACATCATTACGACCTAGCAAGGCGCCATACTCAGTTACTATGTCTTCTGAACAGATAATATTGTGACTCATATACCGCCAAGAGCTACGTTCCTCATTAATGGATTAAAGTTAAGTATCCAAGTAATTACGTCCGCTTTCTGAATTCTAATTCCTTGTCGTGTTCCAGACTTCACGTCAGTATAGTCCTTCCCTCCTCACGCCAGCCTGCGTGAGCTAAAACGCGTACATTTCGGCCTCTACTAATAACACGGTGTTGGCTCTTCTGCCAATACAACACTTGAAGCTGTCAAACTTACAAAATGTTAACAATATCTTAACGATACTGGTCAACAAAGAAAAATTTCCACTGCCGAGACATTACTTAGCGAGTAATTTATAATTTCACCTGTGCTTTGCTTAAAAACGCACCAAGTAAGATATCTGACAGAAAGAGCGTCAACGACGTGATATGGAAGTAAGTCTTACGCCAAATATACAAAATAATTATTTATTACGCAAACTCACAGATATATGATCTAAATACCGTACTATATGTTTTCGGAGTGCTTGAAAATGGCCTTTGAGCCGAAATAGGCCTGTAGACAATGAAAATAAAGTCACAATAATAACAACTGCTACATAAAGCAGCGTTTTGGCTTAATGTACACATAATATACTTTTAAGTGGTTGTTATGCCCTCTGAGTCAGTATCCGGAGGAAGTGGATGTTCTCTATCGCGAAGATGATGCGTTGATCTTCCCCTAGTCCTCCTAAATGGGTTATGGCCGGAGCTTACACGGCTAGGTTTGTGAGTCTTCATGATGCACGTCGCTATAAGCGGCAGTTGGGAACAGCCTATGAAACGTCGGACTTGCTTAGAGAAATTCTACAAGCGCGCCCGACATTACCTGATGCCATTCCAGGACGCTGGATTGGAAGAAGAGGAAAAGAAGATGAACTTCATTGCCGGTGGTCTCCCAGGTCTCCAGGCCTCACACCTTGTGACTTTCATCTATTGGGTTACGCAAAAGACCGCGTTTTTGTCCCCACTATGCCTCAGGCTCTTGAAAGTCTGCGACATCGCATTGTTGAAACTGTGAATTCGATAACGAGAGACCAGCTGCTTCGTGTGTGGCGGGAAATAAGTCACCTTCTTGATATTTGTCGTGTAACACGTGGCGCTTACATTGAATGCATAAAAATTGGAATTTTTCTCTTTCCAGGAACATTGGAATTGTGTTTATATATTCTGTAGTTTAGAGGTAATAAATGTTTTGAACAGTGGAGCTGCTGACAAGATGAATCTTGATTCTATTTATATGTATTTGACCATGCTGGTGCTGATTTTGTGTTTAAAATTTGACGATGCCACTATGGCTCCAGTATATCGAGACATGGTTTTATAAAAGAGTTCTGGAGATGGTCATTATAAACCGAAACCGGTAGTCTGATGACATAAATTTGTGAACATTCACGTGAAGTAAAGGAAATTTATTAGATGTGCACAAATTATCCTGTACATAAATCAATGAATGTCATTATTTTGTAAAATCTTTACTAGCCAAGATCGCATATAGGAAATCTGATGACTAGTTTCGAGCATTTTCGCTTATCTTCAGATGGAAGTACATACAGCTGTGTAGCAGATAAGAGGATAATTCGTCAACTGGCTGCTACGAACACAACGGAATGGGAGCTTCGAATTCATACTTGTAAATCGTAAGTATAGAAAAGCACTACTGTCATGCATAAAATGTGACATACAACAGCTGTGCTGTCTGCTGACAGTGACAGTCAAAGTTGGGATGAGGCGGTCTTTCACAAACCGCACGACCGACTCATGGACACTTGTCTGTACTTACGATTTACTCATGTTACAAATATGATTTCGAAGCTGACATGCAGTTGACAAAGTGTTGTCCTATCTTAGACACAGATAGGTATACATTGATCTGAAGACAACCGGTAACTAGTTATCAAATGTCCTATACGCGATCTTGGCTAATAAATATTTTACCAAAAAATGACATTAAATAAATAATAGATCGCGTCTCTACACAGACAACGTCAGTGAACTAAAATTGTACGTAAATGTTGTCATAATGATAGTTCGTGAGAAGTGTTGTGAAATAAAAGTTCCGCACAGTGTTTCACTGTTGTGCTATCGTGAACATCCGAGGACTTCACTTGTAAGAAGTACAGTATATGCTATTACTGCGTCGGTCGTCTTTTTACTCGGGTGTAAACATGACAGTGGAACCACCGTGAGCAAATCTTCTGTTCGCTTTGTCGGGTAATACTGGATAAAGAGGTCATTACATTTTCTTCTCTCGTCTGAGGTGTAAACAAAAAGGTCGCTTGGGGCCCCGGAGCGTCCGCAGATCGGATTCAAACAGTGAGCGGACGTGACTCGGATACACGAGAGGGCTGCGTCCGCTTATAACTGTGATGCACCTCGCGTAGCTTCATTTACGTGACACGACCCACGCAGGTTTCCAGTTTTAATACTGGTTTGGAACTCTGTAGTCGTTTACGTTACGTCTGTCACGCTCCTCCGTAGGAGGAGTCGCTAACGTATGCCTGTGCACTGGGGCCTGGTTCCGAGTTTGTGTGTTCGAATCCTGCTGGTGGAAGAACTATCCAGTGCTAGTACTGTTCGGAAAGAGTAAGAGATACGTTGGCGCTCTATTCCGAATCACCAGATGATGCACCAATGACTGGCCCGCACTAGGTTTCACCGTATCCTTTCTATCACAATCATACAACATAAACACACTGTATAAACCACCCATTACAACAACATACCCTCAAGTGACACACTTAAGGCGTAACTCTCATATACCGCGAAGAACAGTGGTACTGTGTGCTGAAGAAAAAACGCTTTCCTATTAGGCAGCTCAACCTGCTCTTCGCTGTCTATGAGCCAGCACTGCCATATGGCTCCTTCTTTTTAAATATGCAGTTGCGGTTTTATTGAAGAAAAAAGATGCGAAAATGTTTGTAGCGTCTAGGACAGTGGTTCACAACCTGGAGGTAATCACCACTTAAGGGGTAAAATGAAAGTTTCTGAGGGGTAAAAACTAAACGATTCGATTCTATTACAATCACGGAACTAAATTGTTCAAAAATGGCTCCGAGCACTATGGGACTTAACATCTGTGGTCATCAGTCCCCTAGAACTTAGAAATACTTAAACCTAACCAACCTAAGGACATCACACACATCCATGCCCGAGGCAGGATTCGAACCTGCGACCGTAGCAGTCGCGCGGTTCCGGACTGAGCTCCTAGAACCGCTAGACCACCGCGGCCGGCAGGAACGCAGCAATCAAGTGATTTAGAAACATATGTAAAGTTTTTTTTATTTTTTTTTTAAATTACCGCTACTAGTCACAAACTTTGTAAACTATTGTATTACTTATTTACTTAGCGACATGTTTAGAGATAAATCTAATCTTCATGCTAAATTTCATTATAAAAACAACTTTAAAATAAGGCCATACTGATGTTACATAGTCTTTTCGTAAATGCTGTGGTCATCCTGTGGAAGAAGAGAAAACTTAGTAATGGCTGCTGTCACTTTGGAAGCTGGACTGATGTTTGCACGAAAATTTTTTGTAACAGTCACTCATTTTTTTCTTCTGGCGTGGCAGTCTCATGGTGATGCGCTGGGGTGCCTCCATTTCCGTGTCTCTCCTGGTCACTGTTTACAAATTGTCACTAACATAGCAGTAACTTGGAAAGACGATCACAAACTTCTGTAGTGCAGTGGACAAGATGGCGGTCGAAATACGGATGGTTTCGATTTCACTATCGATTTGTCGATCTATGTGCTGTCAGATGGTCATATGTCTTACAAATTGTAATATATTTCGTCAACCTACATCTGTCATACGATAACAAGATGTGCAGAAGACAGGCAAACATCTGAGTCGAATCGAAACCACCTTTATATCACCCGCCATCTTGTCCACTGCACTACACGACTGTTTGTGATCGTGTTTCCAAGTTACTGCTATGTTAGTGACAATTTGTGAACAGTGACCAGGAGAGGTACGGAAATGGAGGCACCCCAGCGCATCACTACGAGACTCCACGCCAGAAGAAAAAAGCGAGTGACCGTTACAAAACATTTTCGTGCAAACACCAGTCCAGCTTCCATAGTGACAGCACCCCTCACTAAGTTTTCTCTATTTCCACAGGATGACCATAGCATTTACGAGAAGACTGTGTAACATCAGTATAGCCTTATTTTAAAGTTATTTTTGTAATGACATTTAGCCTGAAGATGAGGCTTACCTCGAAACATGTCGCTAAATAAATGAAGAATACAATAGTTTACAAAAGTTTGTGACTGGTAGCGGTAATTTTTTAAAAAAAAAACCTTTACATATTTCTTGAGACAGTCACGGTCGAAAAATAGTCAAAATGGCTTCAAATTGATTTATGAACAGTAAGTATAGCACACACATTTGAACTTGATTGATTTAAAATGGGGTTGCAATGTGCAGGTCAAGCAAGTGCAGCAGTGGAGAGGAGTAATGCACGGGAAGTATGTTTTGCAACAAGTGTTAACCATCACTGTGGATAGTTAGATTTCTTATCTGAGGAGTTGTGAGTAGCGCTTGCGATGCACGACGAATTCCCTTGTCATTCATTCTGACACACACACAAACTGAATCATCCATTTTTCACCGAAAATAAAAGTGTTCCAAGAACAGTCTTTCATTCGACAGTTTATTTCAAAATGGTTCAAATGGCTCTGAGCACTATGGGACTTAACATCTTAGGTCATCAGTCCCCTACAACCTAGAACTACTTAAACCTAACGAACCTCAGGACATCACACACATCCATGCCCGAGGCAGGATTCGAACCTGCGACCGTAGCAGTAGCACGGTTCCGGACTGAGCGCCTAGAACCGCGAGACCACCGCGGCCGGCACAGTTTATTTGGGTGCTAAATTTGGTGATAATGGGGGTGAGGGCCAACAGACGGCAGAGGAGTGGGGCGGGGTACTAGTTAATGTTTAATTGCACTCATGGGTAATGTATATGAAAGGCTGGGAACCAATGGTCTAGGAGGTAATAAGTCATACGTCCATCTGTCAGCTTAAAATGTTGCCTTCCCTTTTTTCTAGTATTAACTGAATTAGGAATAATGCTCAAAATGTTACTTCCAGAATGGGCAAAATAGTGAAACTGACGCAGAAAACAGGCAGCCGAGGTGGCCGGTGGGTCCAGGCGCTGCAGTCTGGAGCCGCGTGACCGCTGCGGTCGCAGGTTCGAATCCTGTCTCGGGCATGGATGTGTGTGATGTCCTTAGGTTGGTTGGGTTTAAGTAGCTCTAAGTTCTAGGGGACTGATGACCTCAGATGTTAAGTCCCATACTGCTCAGAGCCATAGGACAGGATCCCTTGTTACACAAAACGATGCGTTCATATAACATCAGTTAGGTCAGGCAAATGTAATTTGAAAGAAAAATTTCACATGACCGTTTTCCAACTCATCGATTAAATTTTATCACTGAAGGCGGTGTGCCATATGTATACGCGACAAATCAACATGTAACTTAATTAGAATTATTGTGGTGTACATCTTATTGCAATTTTAGGATAAGGCCTTCCAGTTTTAGTTCTTATGGTATACACGATACTGCAGTGCCCGTGTTATTCCGAATTACGATGCAATGTTCCTTCCGACTGTGTGTATTTCATAACAGCTATAGCCGCCGCATTGTCTGTTCCTTCCGAAAGAACACTGCAGCGTAATTCGGAATAACATGGGCACTGCAGTATCGTATTTCTCCGCCGACACGAGCAAGCGATTTTCACGTAAAACGTCTCCGCTTAGGGAATATACATAATGGATGTACGAGTTGTAGACACATGAGTGACATATGGAAATCTGGGTCGCGCGCTGAGTTGTGCTCGGATAGCCTAATTGTATACCGGCACGGTAGCTTAGCTTTTTCGGTCAGAGGGTTAGCTACCCTCTGAAATAAAAAAAAAAACTGAGTTAACGAATCAATGAACAGCCGAACGGGTGTCATTGGACTTCCGCCCCGAACAAATTAAACGAACAATATAGAACAAAATGAGATAAAAAAATGGTAAGGCGGGTGCTTGCGATAAGCGGGAAATCCGGGTTCGAGTTCCAGTACGGCAAAAATTTTCATTGTCGTCGTTCCATTATACCGCCGATGGCTGTTCATATTCGCAACTGGGAATAAATTTCATCTTATGGCATCTAAAATTAAATTTTATGTTATTGTTGTTGTTGTTGTGGTCTTCAGTCCTGAGACTGGTTTGATGCAGCTCTCCACGCTACTCTATCCTGTGCAAGCTTCTTCATCTCCCAGTACGTACTGCAGCCTACATCCCTCTGAATCTGCTTAGTGTATTCATCTCTTGGTCTCCCTCTACGATTTTTACCCTCCACGCTGCCCTCCAGTACTAAATTGGTGATCCCTTGATGCCACAGAACTTGTCCTACCAACCGATCCCTTTTTCTAGTCAAGTTGTGCCACAAACTCCTCTTCTCCCCAATCCTATTCAGTACCTCCTCATTAGTTATGTGATCTACCCATCTAATCTTCAGCATTCTTCTGTTGCACCACATTTCGAAAGCTTCTATTTTCTTCTTGTCCAAACTAGTTATCGTCCATGTTTCACTTCCATACATGGCTACACTCCATACAAATACTTTCAGAAACGACTTCCTGACACTTAAATCTATACTTGATGTTAAAAAATTTCTCTTCTTCAGAAATGCTTTCCTTGCCATTGCCAGTCTACATTTATATCGTCTCTACTTCGACCATCATCAGTTATTTTTCTCCCCAAATAGCAAAACTCCTTTACTACTTTAAGTGTCACATTTTCTAATCTAATTCCCTCAGCATCACCAGACTTAATTCGACTACATTCCATTATTCTCGTTTTGCTTTTGTTGATGTTCATCTTATATCCTCCTTTCAAGACACTGTCCATTCTGTTCAACTGCTCTTCCAAGTCCTTTGCTGTCTCTGACAGAATTACAATGTCATCGGCGAACCTCAAAGTTTTTATTTCTTCTCCATGGATTTTAATACCTACTCCGAGTTTTTCTTTTGTTTCCTTTACTGCTTGCTCAATATACAGATTGAACAACATCGGGGAGAGGCTACAACCCTGTCTCACTCCCTTCTCAACCACTGCTTCCCTTTCATGTCCCTCGACTCTTATAACTGCCATCTGGTTTCTGTACAAATTGTAAATAGCCTTTCGCTTCCTGTATTTTACCCCTGCCACCTTCAGAATTTGAAAGAGAGTATTCCAGTCAACATTGTCAAAAGCTTTCTCTAAGTCTACAAATGCTAGAAACGTAGGTTTGCCTTTTCTTAATCTAGCTTCTAAAATAAGTCGTAGGGTCAGTATTGCCTCACGTGTTCCCATATTTCTACGGAATTCAAACTGATCTTCCCCAAGGTCGGCTTCTACCAGTTTTTCCATTCGTCTGTAAAGAATTCGCGTTAGTATTTTGCAGCCGTGACTTATTAAACTGATAGTTCGGTAATTTTCACATCTGTCAACACCTGCTTTCTTTGGTATTGGAATTATTATATTCTTCTTGAAGTCTGAGGGTATTTCGCTTGTCTCATACATCTTGCTCACCAGATGGTTAGAGTTTTGTCAGGACTGGCTCTCCCGAGGCTGTCAGTAGTTATGACGGAATGTTGTCTACTCCCTGGGCCTTGTTTCGACTTAGGTCTTTCAGTGCTCTATCAAACTCTTCACGCAATATCATATCTCCCATTTCATCTTCATCTACATCCTCTTCCATTTCTATAACATTGCCCTCAAGTACATCGCCCTTGTATAGACCCTCTATATACTCCTTCCACCTTTCTGCTTTCCCTTCTTTACTTAGAACTGGGTTCCCATCTGAGCTCTTGATATTCATACAAGTCGTCCTCTTTTCTCCAAAGGTCTCTTTAATTATCCTGTAGGCAGTATCTATCTTACCCCTAGTGAGATAAGCCTCTACATCCTTACATTTGTCCTCTAGCCATCCCTGCTTAGCCATTTTGCACTTCCTGTCGATCTCATTTTTGAGACGTTTGTATTCCTTTTTGCCTGCTTCATTTACTGCATTTTTATATTTTCTCCTTTCGTCAATTAAATTCAATATTTCTTCTGTCACCCAAGGATTTCTACTAGTCCTCGTCTTTTTACCTACTTGATCCTCTGCTGCCTTCACTACTTCATCCCTCAGAGCTACCCGTTCTTCTTCTACTGTATTTCTTTCCCCCATTCTTGTCAATTGTTCCCTTATGCTCTCCCTGAAACTCTGTACAACCTCTGGTTTAGTCAGTTTATCCAGGTCCCATCTCCTTAAATTCCCGCCTTTTTTCAGTTTCTTCAGTTTTAATCTACAGTTCATAACCAATAGATTGTGGTCAGAGTCCACATCTGCACCTGGAAATGTCTTACAATTTAAAACATGGTTCCTGAATCTCTGTCTTACCATTATATAATCTATCTGATACCTTTTAGTATCTCCAGGCTTCTTCCATGTATACAATCTTCTTTTATGATTCTTCAACCAAGTGTTAGCTATGATTAAGTTGTGCTCTGTGCAAAATTCCACCAGGCGGCTTCCTCTTTCATTTCTTACCCCCAATCCATGTTCACCTACTAAGTTTCCTTCTCTCCTTTTTCCTACTACCGAATTCCAGTCACCCATTACTATTAAATTTTCGTCTCCCTTCACTATCTAAATAATTTCTTTTATTTCATCATAGATTTCTTCAATTTCTTCGTCATCTGCAGAGCTAGTTGGCATATAGACTTTTATTACTGTCGTAGGCGTGGGCTTCGTGTCTATCTTGGCCACAACAATGCGTTGGCTGTGCTGTTTGTAGTAGCTTACCCGCATTCCTATTGTTTTATTCATTATTAAACCTACTCCTGCATTACCCCTGTTTGATTTTGTATTTGTAACTCTGTATTCACCTGACCGAAACTCTTGTTCCTCCTGCCACGGAACTTCGCTAATTCCCACTATATCCAACTTTAACCTATCCATTTCCCTTTTTAAATTTTCTAACCTACCTGCCCGATTAAGGGATCTGACATTCCACGCTCCGATCCCTAGAACGCCAGTTTTCTTTCTCCTGATAATGACTTCCTCCCGAGTAGTCCCCGCCCGGAGATCCGAATGGGAGGCTATTTTACTTCCGGAATATTTTACCCAAGAGGACGCCATCATCAGTTATCCATACAGTAAAGCTGCATGCCCTCGGGAAAAATTACGGCCGTAGTTTCCCTTTGCTTTCAGCCGTTCGCAGTACCAGCACAGCACGGCCGTTTTGGTTAGTGATACAAGGCCAGATCAGTCAATCATCCAGACTGTTGCCCCTGCAACTACTGAAAAGGCTGCTGCCCCTCTTCAGGAACCACAAGTGTGTCTGGTCTCTCAACAGATACCCCTCCGTTGTGGTTGCACCTACGGTACGGCTATCTGTATCGCTGAGGCACGCAAGCCTGCCCACCAACGGCAAGGTCTATGGTTCATAGGGGGAGGAAATTTTATGAGCGTCTACATAATGTTCTCTTGCACATCAAACAGACCCGTTAGCAAACGAACAAGTTTTACTTTAATTCCTCCAATTTATTCATTCGGACGTATCTCTTGAGGATTGAAGATAGATAATCAGAACTCGATTATCGGCTATATTAACGTCTTCTCGGTTTTCTCTTGTATCGAGGCGTCGTTTTCTTCACTTAGTTGCAGTGTTAAGGTATGGTTGTGCGGTGGCAGTCAACTCAGAGGTAACTAATAATCGGAAATAAGTTTCAGCAAGAAATGATGTGCCATCACGATTACCATATTATGCGCCATAGCCGTAAGTTTGAAAGTCACATCTAATCCAAGAGTATCAAGAACGGAGACCATGTAGCTTTGTGTATTGCGATACGTCCTTCGGATGAATATACTGACTTCAGCAGGTCCCTTTGTTCTATTCCAGATAAGTTGGATATTTGGTGGTAGTTGGTTTCATTCTCTCAATATCAAGGGTAGTGTTGGTTGAAACCATTACGTCAGCAAGCACAGGTAGCGAGAATCTGATAATTAGGCGACATCTTGCCTACAAACCTCACTGTTCCAGCTATCCGTATTATTTTTATAAACAGAAGAAACATATCTGACTGCTAGTCAGACATGCGCACGGTGTATGTAGTACCAGTAAGCGTGCTGCACGTGTGTAGAATAGGGAAGGTGCGCGTCTATCTGAGGTTCACCGAAGGCAGATTGTGATGGCCTGGAGGCTCGGTAAGGCAATTTCGCGCGGTTCCAGACGATTCTGTCCTATCAACAGACGTGTTCGTTAGAAGGATATTTAATTAGAGAAGGGGCATGTCCATATAAACAGGCATATTGTATTGTATTGAACTGGGGACCTATAAACGACGGAGAGGCGTCATCCCCACCGTAGCCCTCAGTGGTACACAACCCCATAACAGGCTACAGCAGTCCACACACTCCACCGCCGCCCCACACCCATGGTTATTGTGCGGTTCGGTCTCCAGTGCTCCCCCCCCCCTTCTCCCCCCCCGCTCCGCGAACGTCTCACACCAGACAAGTGTAACCCCAAATGTTTGCGTGGTAGAGTAATTATAGTGTACGCTTACGTGGAGACACTGTTTGCTCAGCAAACGTAGTGTAACTGAGGCGGAATAAGGGGAACCAGCCCGCATTTGCCGAGGCAGATGGAAAACCGCCTGAAAAGCCGGGTGGATTCGTGCCAGGGACCAGCACGCCATCCCGCCCGGAAAGCAGTGCGTCAGACCGCACGGCTTACCGGGAGGACAACAAGCATATAGTGGACCTGGTCAAATAACAAAGAAGTAACTGGACGACGTAAAAAATTTTACAGTACGTGCCTGACGAACAGAAACTGTATTATAACAGTATATGCCAGTGGCCAGAGAAGGATGGACAAGATGAAGCATGCCCACCACTGTCTGGTTTGCTGTATTTTGCTTGTGGTTTGAATTTTGGGTACTTTATGAATAAACCTGTATGCTCGTAAGACATTTTTTGTATTCCTGCAATGAATATGAATAATAAAACTTGTATAACGCTCTCCTTCCTGTGGAAAGAGGACGCTAGTTGCCTCATAAACAGCATGAGGTTCGTAAAAGAAACATCTCCAGTACTTTCAGATTGGATTACTGACCACACTCGATGGCTAATATGTTTTAAAGCTTTTTTACCGCCAAAAAAGTTACTGTCTGGGCGATGATCCGTTTTCCAACTTACCGATTTAATTAAAGAGCCGGCTGCTGTGGCCGTACGGTTTTAGGCGCTTCAGTCCGGAACCGCGCTGCTGCTACGGTTGCAGGTTCGAATCTTGGCTCGGGCATGGATGTGTGTGATGTCCTTAGGTTGGTTAGGTTTAAGTAGTTCTAAGCCTAGGGAACTGATGACCTCAGATGTTAAGTCCCATAGTGCGTAGAGCGATTTGAGATATTAGGTAACGTGTATAAACCGACAGTGTGAGGCTATATAAGGCCTGCTTAATACAGACTTCAAAAATTATTGTGTGAAAGTGCTAATTTCTTATGTTTCCGTCAATTATCTATCTATTTCTTCTCTATCGCAATTACTGATTGTCTCGCCTTAGGCTTTGGCCTTAAAGAACAAACTCGAAGGTCCATTACGTTGAAACATTTTACTAGTTTCTGACAATTCCTATAACATGATACTCCTGCAACAAAATTATGTTCTGTTATAAAACAGACGTCACAAGCCATACGCATAGTTGTGCTATGCTTCTTAAGCGTATGATGGGTTCACCTCCAGTGTAGTTACATAAAATACCACATTTTGACTTCCATTTAATTCAGGGACTTTATTCTGTTTGTAAATGCACTTGAGAAGGCGCATTGGTTCGAAACTAGCCAGTAGTGCGTAATAAAGTACTCATTTAGAACAAAATCTTGCCCGAAACGATGTCCTTCGCAAATTTATCGAGGCTGCGTCGCCCACCCAGAATGCGTCAATAAAATACATACGCTGATAACCTACATAGCATACTTAAATGAGCAACACATAGTTAAATTATGAAATCGATTGATGACTATTGACCAATGTCTGTGTCATGATGTATCAAATGTCAATTCATGTGCGAGACTCCTTCTAGCAGACGGACCAGAGCACGTCCATTCCAATCCTTAAGAATGCGAACATGGATCTACGAGAACCTAAAAATTGGCTGAAATTGGTAATTTATAGATATTTTAAAATGAAGTAATGGTATTTCACACTTGGACTAAAATATCAAGAGCTGTTTCATTAGGTAAATGCAAAGAATAAACTTTCTGCCTATACTATTAGATAGCGGCGCTTTAAGCACTGATAAAAATCAAAACACAATTTAACAAACAGTTAATACTGTAGGGATAATTTACGTCACAGCATGGCCAAATACTTACGAGAAAGTGATATAAAATTTCAGCAGACTGGGAGTGTGCTCTCAGTCAGTCCACTGAATGTATACAAATTTTGAGCGATGGTCAGTTGTAGATGAGACAGTCCGTTATTTTATCAGTGTTATCCAGATCTTAAAGACATCTTCATTATCCTAAAATAGGCTCGATAGGCACCACTATTACCACATACGTCGTGGAGAAACGACAAATATTTTAGTTTCCCGAAGGACATACAAAGATTAAGAAGACTGTATCAGAAATTATAAACTGCAAAATTTGACAGTTAAAAATATTTCAAATCGCTAATTTTCTGCAGTTAAATGCTTCGAATTCGAATTTATTGGGACAATTTCACATTGACATACTAGGAAATCTTTTCTCAATAAAGTCACCGCAGAATTTATTAAAACACAGCTCGGAAATACGAGAAACTGCAGTACCGAAGGTGAAAGATAAAAGTGTCTATCCCTTCTTTTACTATAACTAATAAATAGCGAAATCTACGCCTTGAAACTGTATGCAAAAACAAAGTGCCATTATGTTTACCTCGATTTAAGTCAAATAAATTCGAGGAATGAAATAAAAAAGGTTCATGAAACACATTTACAGGATCCAAAACACTTTGGAACGCGATATATCTATGCTAGCGATGAATGACATTCAAAATCTGCAAGGCGGTTACGGCAAACCTTTCGTCGTACTACAGACACATGACCTCGGAGGCAAAATTTGTTGTACTGCTCGTCTGAATGCTCAGCCCATAGATATTTGTACTCTGTGTAATAAATCAGCGATGTACTCTGGAGACTGTTAAAGTCAGTTGCTAAGCAACTGGCCTACACCCGGGCTCGTCGCGTTACTAACAGACGGTGTGGCCATCGAAGTTTCTTGACACTGCGGACAGACAAAGGAAGATGAATGCATTTCTTCCAATGCAATTACCATTACAGCTCATTTATTGCGCGTTGCAGAGAGTTACTTTATGCTGAAAACAGGTATTCCTTTATTTTTATATACTTGTATCATTGTTAACTAGTAACTTCCCCTTTCATAGTAAAGACTTTACGTGCGTAGAGTAAAGTAAGTCTTTTTCGCTTAACACAGTTTTTTTCTCGTCTGTTGCTAAAATTCAAATTCAATGCATATGTTATTCTTTTAAGATTTAGTGCAATGGCCTGGATTCTTTTATTGCATTTATGTATTTTGTTATTTATAAGGAATGTGTTGAGTATCTGACATTTACAATCTTTTATTTTGCGCACATTGGACTCGCATTCGGGAGGACGACGGCTCAATCCCGCGTCCGGCCATCCTGATTTAGATTTTCAATGATTTGCCTAAATCGCTCCAAGCAAATGCCGGGATTGTTCCTTTGAAAGGGCACGGCCGACTTCCTTCCCCGTCCTTCCCTAATCCGATGAGACCTATGACCACCCTGTCTGGTCTCCTGCCCCAAATAACCCAACCAACCCCTCTTTTATTTTGTAAGTGGAACACATGCACGTACCAAAAAAGTGCTTACTTCCTGCTGTAAATTTCAAAATATTAAGCCATCTTAGTTGCGATATTAATTGTTTTGAGTTTTGTAAAAACGGCAAGTACTTTTTATGAAGATTTCCTGCATTTGTAGTTGTGGATACATCGCCAGGCTGCTATTGCGTAATGTACTTTTAGCCGCTGTGTATGAAAATCAGGCCTTGTGACTCTACTACGGAAATGACAAGCACACCAAACTATCTTCAACGTAAGGCCGCAATGTTATCTAATTGTGAATTGATAAACGCTGGCTGGACGAGGACGAACGCTAAACACCGGGTTTGCGAGACTAGAAACGCGAGAACAGACCTGTTGCGCTTAGTGAGATCGTTCTTTGCTCGCGTTACTACATACATTGTACATAGGAATTCATACAAACTAAAGGTAAAAAATAACATAGACTAACCAACATACAGAAAAGTAACAAAACAAGGAATAAAAGCTCTGTATGTCACGAGAAAAAACGCTGCGCCCCTAGCGGAACGCGCGGAACTACTTCGCGCACGCGCGAAAATTTACATTTGCATTCTGGTTGACACTCGCGCACAAACACAGTACACGCTAGATAATTGCTACAGTGTTGCATACTTAAGAAGTGCAACGCCGAAACACAGGCATATTGAAGTGTTCCTCGATGCTTGTGAGGTTCTTGTTCCTCGATCACCATTTTTTGTTGTTTTTAACACTGAGTTGGAATACAGCAGTTAAAATGAGTAACTCGATTTGTTAAGCAGGAACCCTCTACCACTCCACACCTACAAATCCTTAATCCATCCCATCCTCTGTTATGCCAGTCCCGTCTGGATATCGCCCCCCCCCCCCTCCCAAATTCTATTAGTTCTACATCTACATCTACATTGATACTCCGCAAGCCACCCAACGGTGTGTGGCGGAGGGCACTGTACGTGCCACTGTCATTACCTCCCTTTCCTGTTCCAGTCGCGTATGGTTCGCGGGAAGAACGACTGCCTGAAAGCCTCCGTGCGCGCTCTAATCTCTCTGATTTTACATTCGTGGTCTCCTCGGGAGGTATAAGTAGGGGGAAGCAATATATTCGATACCTCATCCAGAAACGCACCCTCTCGAAACCTGGCGAGCAAGCTACACCGCGATGCAGAGCGCCTCTCTTGCAGAGTCTGCCACTTGAGTTTATTAAACATCTCCGTAACGCTTTCACGGTTACCAAATAACCCTGTGACGAAACGCGCCGCTCTTCTTTGGATCTTCTCTATCTCCTCCGTCAGACCGATCTGGTACGGATCCCACACTGATGAGCAATACTCAAGTATAGGTCGAACGAGCGTCCTGTAAGCCACCTCCTTTGTTGATGGACTACATTTTCTAAGGACTCTCCCAATGAATCTCAACCTGGTACCCGCTTTACCAACAATTAGTTTTATATGATCATTCCACTTCAAATCGTTCCGTACGCATACTCCCAGATATTTTACAGAAGTAACTGCTACCAGTGTTTGTTCCACTATCATATAATCATACAATAAAGGATCCTTCTTTCTATGTATTCGCAATACATTACATTTGTCTATGTTAAGGGTCAGTTGCCACTCCCTGCACCAAGTGCCTATCCGCTGCAGATCTTCCTGCATTTCGCTACAATTTTCTAATGGTGCAACTTCTCTGTATACTACAGCATCATCCGCGAAAAGCCGCATGGAACTTCCGACACTATCTACTAAGTCATTTATACATATTGTGAAAAGCAATGGTCCCATAACAGTCCCCTGTGGCACGCCAGAGGTTACTTTAACGTCTGTAGACGTCTCTCTATTGATAACAACATGCTGTGTTATGTTTGCTAAAAACTCTTCAATCCAGCCACACAGCTGGTCTGATATTCCGTAGGCTCTTACTTTGTTTATCAGGCGACAGTGCGGAACTGTATCGAACGCCTTCCGGAAGTCAAGAAAAATAGCATCTACCTGGGAGCCTGTATCTAATATTTTCTGGGTCTCATGAACAAATAAGGCGAGTTGGGTCTCACACGATCGCTGTTTCCGGAATCCATGTTGATTCCTACATAGTAGATTCTGGGTTTCCAGAAATGACATGATACGCGAGCAAAAAACATGTTCTAAAATTCTACAAGAGATCGACGTAAGAGATATAGGTCTATAGTTTTGCGCATCTGCTCGACGACCCTTCTTGAAGACTGGGACTATCTGTGCTCTTTTCCAATCATTTGGAACCCTCCGTTCCTCTAGAGACTTGCGGTACACGGCTGTTAGAAGGGGGGCAAGTTCTTTCGCGTACTCTGTGTAGAATAGAATTGGTATCCCGTCAGGTCCAGTGGACTTTCCTCTATTGAGTGATTCCAGTTGCTTTTCTATTCCTTGGACACCAGGTCCTCGAGCGCCATGCACTCCACCTCGCCTTCCATATACGCCTCCCGTCCCCCACACGGATCCTCTATGACCTCATTCTTTCCTCCACCTGTTCCTTTTCCTCAAACATATTTGCGTCTTCTACACCTCCCGCTGACTTGATCCCCCTCATCCCCTGGTTGCTCCTCTCCTCTTCTCTCCAACCCCCGCCCTTTGCCACGCCTTAACCATTGTGTCCACCCTACCCTCCACCTATACACTCTTAATCTCCTTTCCCAAGGTGGCTGGCTTCCATATACTCCCCTTCCCAGATGATGACCTCTCTCCTTCCATTTATCCCTCCTATTAACTCTGATCCTCACCTCCCCCTCCCTCCCTCTGCCTTTTCCTGGGCTCCCTCTTCCCCCGTTTCATCCTGTTTTTTCCCCGCCTGCCATCTCTCTGACTCCCTTCTCTGCCCCCACTGCCTTCCCCAATCCTTTCGGCATCCACTCTGCCCCCTCTTTTTTTCTATGTCCTCTCCCTCCATTGGCTCCCCCCCTTTTCCTCGCCTCCCCTTTTCCCCCCTCATCGGTCTGGGTCCTCCCCCCACTCCCATCTGTTGCTATGTCGCCTCTATAGTGCTTCCGAAGTAAGTGTGATTTCAGGTGTGCTACAGGGGAGTGTCATGGGACCGTTGCTGTTCACAATATACATAAATGACCTGGTGGATGACATGGGAAGTTCACTGAGGCTTTTTGCAGATGATGCTGTGGTGTATCGAGAGGTTGTAACAATGGAAAATTGTACTGAAATGCAGGAGGATCTGCAGCGAATTGACGCATGGTGCAGGGAATGGCAATTGAATCTCAATGTAGACAAGTGTAATGTGCTGCGAATACACAGAAAGATAGATCCCTTATCATTTAGCTACAAAATAGCAGGTCAGCAACTGGAAGCAGTTAATTCCATAAATTATCTGGGAGTACGCATTAGGAGTGATTTAAAATGGAATGATCATATAAAGTTGATCGTCGGTAAAGCAGATGCCAGACTGAGATTCATTGGAAGAATCCTAAGGAAATGCAATCCGAAAACAAAGGAAGTAGGTTACAGTACACTCGTTCGCCCACTGCTTGAATACTGCTCAGCGGTGTGGGATCCGTGCCAGATAGGGTTGATAGAAGATCCAACGGAGAGCAGCGCGCTTCGTTACAGGATCATTTAGTAATCACGAAAGCGTTACGGAGATGATAGATAAACTCCAGTGGAAGACTCTACAGGAGAGACGCTCAGTAGCTCGGTACGGGCTTTTGTTAAAGTTTCGAGAACATACCTTCACCGAAGAGTCCAGCAGTATATTGCTCCCTCCTACGTATATCTCGCGAAGAGACCATGAGGATAAAATCAGAGAGATTAGAGCTCACACAGAAGCATAGAGACAATCCTTCTTTCCACGAACAATACGAGACTGGAATAGAAGGCAGAAGTGATAGAGGTACTCAGGGTACCCTACGCCACACACCGTCAGGTGGCTTGCGGATTATGGATGTAGATGTAGATGTAGAAGGTGAATGTTTAGTGTTGCAAAGAGCCACGATAGTGTCGCAAGTTGTGTTTTTTATCTCATACGAACAGAAACGAGACTGCCGTTGTGTTTTTTTAATTGTGCCTGTCTACTTAGTGTGTGCCATCATCCGCATTGTCAACGCCATGTTTTTATATTTTACATTCCACAACTTTCCGCCAGTTTACAGTTTTTTACATTATCACTGTTTATCACCTGTTTTTATTGCTTGTTTATATTCTCATTATGTTTTTCCCCCCCTTGGGCGGGAGGGGGGGGGGCGGAATCTAAATGCAATAAAGAAAAAAAGTGTTAATCAGTGGTGTACACTGCTACAGCGACGAAGTCTCGCGCCCAGCATTTCAGTCGGCGTTAGGATGCACTCTAAACTTGATCTCTGTGTCGAACGTGCTCTCCATTTTCCTCCTCTTTGATGTTAAATGTATCAAACTAAATAATTGTGAACTATCTGATGTGTTTGTTAATAAATGCACTCCAAATCACTCGCTCCTTATGCCACCTCAAGCAGCGCTCTAGCGTTGACTACAGAAATGAGCGACTTACGAGGAGCGGCTCGGCCAAAGCACACTATTCTTTTTACCTCCCTACGCACAGTCATTGTCCTACCTGGGCTGCACTTCGGAACTCACAAATGATTCGTGACTGTTTCGCATTCAATAGGGTTGTCCGAATACTTTTGATCAGTAGCGTACGTTATTTCTGTGCCAACTAGTAAACCTCCTACACATTTTTCGAAACATGATTACCAACATTCTTGCGTTATTCGTAGATAGGTACGATTTTAGCTTGATTCACCGTCGTACCAAGACGAGGTGGCTACGGAGGTGGATTAGAAACGAACCTCGCTGCAGAGTAAGCCAGCGTGCTTCAGTACCAGCTTGTGCGAGTCAGTGTTGGAGCAGGGTGGGCGGAGCAGCGTGCTGGCTCCCTCGCGTGCGCATTCCCCCGCAGCAGACGGCGAGTAAACCAATCAGCGCGCTGGCAGCGCCAGATAAGGGGACACTTGTCGTTGGATTACGGCCAGATTGCCGCCTGTGACGTCAGCCCCTCTACCTGGCACGGTGTCCTCGGCGCGCTTACTCCCAGGAATCCACTGCGTGCCAAATGCGCTCTCGACGCACCACAGTGCCCGTGAACTCTCTGTGTCTCTTAATCCAGAACAACGTAGACATCATCCAGCTGAACAGATGGAGTAGAGTAACGAGGTAACTGCATAAGCGAAAACGAAAAACTAGCTTCTCCAAAGAAAAAAAGGATGTAAGATTAAGCTTTAACACTCCGTATACGACATTCTTATTACAGTCGGAGAATAGTTTGGGTTTGGTGATTGTCCACGTCGTTCAAAGTAACCATCACAGGATTTTCCTTAAGCAATTTAGGGTGACTATAAAAAAATTTAAAAAAATAAATAAAAAAATGTCGCCAAATGGGTATTTGGTGACCAGATGGGAATTTTGGTGACCAAATGGGAATTTTAACCTCCATCTTCCAGATTCTCTAAGGAAAGCGTTCCCCAGAAGAATGCAAATAAGCTCGCTTCTAAAAGTGGTTTTGAACCATTGAAAGGGTACAGTACCACCCGACATTGAAAATAGGTACAACATACTTCATTATTTTTGTCAGAACAACACATTTTTTTTGTAAAACTAACTCAATTTCAATTAATACAGTGAAGCCGGATACCAGTGTGGGAAAGAATGACAATTTATTTATTTAATTGATCACATGTGCACTCCCACAAAATAAAACCCTACATCCAGTTTGATGAGATCTGTGAAATGAATGAATGTATGGTCGTCTGCTAACCGCAGATAGTGAATGTGAATATATGATCATCTTTGAGTCGATCCTTTGGCCACCTGTGGTGAGACCAAAGAGATGAAATTTACCTGAGCTTTGAGCGCCTGAAATGTGGCTGACCAATATGGTAGCAAGGTGCTCCCCCACTTCGACAGAGGTGTGAGAGGACCTGGAGAACGGCCATGTTTCAGGACTCTGCCGCTGGATCTTGTGCTGTTAAGACCTTTTTTAGTTGTGCTCCGTAATGACAAAAGAGTGGAGACATGGTATGCATGTGGAATATTTAAGAGTAGTTTGAAATAATAATTTCTCTATTTCAGGAACTTTTGTGGGGAGAATTAAGTGTCAGGCAGGTAATATTAATGGGATTGTAGTAATCTTCGGAAGTGACCAACGGTCACAATGAAACCACGTGTAGCAATAAGTTGAAATACTTCCATGTGCTTAAGTTAAGCTGAATTACTAGCATGTGTACAATAAGTTGAAATATTTAAGAAATAGCGTGTGTACCATAAGTTGAAATATTTAAGAAATGGCGTGTGCAGGACTTGAAATTAGAGACAAGTACTTACATGTGGTGAGTACTGTGTGAGTCTCAATCTGTGTATGAGACAAAGGATAAAGAGAAGTACTCGTCCATGGTATCAGTTGAGGACTCGCGTGTGTGATGAATATGTTCTTAAAATTACTTTGCGTGATATGATTCCATGTGATGTTAGATTCAAACTCTGAGAGAGAAGCAAGGTGAGTCAGCCGTCTATCCAGCAACGCCACTTGGCTTGCATTGCACAGGAAGATGTGCAAATATCTCCAGAGTTCATAGTAGGAAAGTAGAATTACAAAGTGGGGCAGTGTTGTGTGAAACTGGGATAAATACTAATTGAAGTGGGAAAGCTAAAAGTGATAATGTTGTGACTATTTAGTGTTTTGTATTTCATGTCATAGTGTGGTGTATGTCATGTAATTTGGGTATGTGTGGTTTGTATGGGAGAGTAGCAAGGTAGTTGCAAAAGATTAGTGGGTTATGCTTGTTCCTTCTGTACCGCTCGGTCTGGAAGAAAGTTTCGTGATGATGATTGTGAGAGTCGAAGGGTGAGAAATAATAAAAGATCCACCATCCTATCCAGAAAGTGCACTGTAGCGTTAAATAATTACGAGACCATAATATAGAGATTCACCAATGTAAAGCCATGCCCACTGGGCGGAATTTCTCATGTGTTATTGTTGTAGGTTATAGAATTTGTGTGTTTAGGTTAGAGAATTTATCGGAATAAATAAGATAGTGAAAAGAAAAAGATTGGTGGACTTTTCCTTCGAATTGTATGTTGTCATAATGTCCCGAATTTATAATGTGTGCGTCATTCATATTCAGTGCAGTGGCCACGTGTTGACAAAAGCCGTTAAATAAAAAAGAAAGAAAATGTGGTATTGCCAGTGCGTAGTGTACAGTCAGAGTTCTGTAAATTACTGATAGTCAGATGCGTGTTTCCGTTGCGTATTATTCATACAGGAAGATAATTTGTAACTTAATAGTGAGTACTAGAGTTCATGTTACTTGATAAATAAGAATGAATCCACTCGCTTGGCAGACCACTCATCTTGCAGGCCTGACTGCTTGATGCCACAGTATGAGCAAGGCATGTGGGTGCCTCTCACCATAGCAATAGATATCTTGTTAGCAGTTCTCAGAATGTGTACTGCCGGTGTACACTAATCAGCCAGAACATTATGACCACCTACCTGTTAGCCAGTAAGTCCATCTTTGGTACGGATAACACAGCGACGCGTTGTGGCATGGATCCGATGAGGTCTTGGTACGTCGCAGTTGGGCATTGGCACACACATCTGTACACACAATTCCCATACATTCCGGTGAGTGGGGCGAAGGATTGTGAAGCCATGTTCAGTCACATCCCAGATGTGTTTCGATTGGGTTCAGACCTGGCACGTTGGGGGACCAGCACTGCCATTGGAACTAGCCGTTGTGTTTCTCGAACCACTCTAGCACAGTCCTGGCCTTATGACATGGTGTATTATCTTGTAGAAAAATTCTACTGCCGTCGGGAAGCATGATCGTCATGAAGGGGTGTATGTAGTTTGCAATCAGTGTATGATACTCCTTGGCCATCATGGTGCCTTGAACGAGCTCCACTGGACTCAAAAATACCCACATGCATGTTCTCCAGAGCATAATGGAGCCGCTGGAAGCTCTCGTCGGTCACACAGTATGCGTGTCAAGGAGTTGTTCCCCTGGAAGACGACGGATTCGCGTCGTCCTATGATGAAGAAGGTATCAGAATTCATCAGACCATGCGACGCTCTTCCCCTGCGCCAACGTCTAGTGCCGATGGTCACGGGCCAATTTTAGTTGTAGTTGCCAATGTCTTTGTGTTAACATTTGCATATGTCTGGATCGTCGGCTGCGGAGACCCAATGTTACGAGTGTTCGATTCTCTGTGTGTTCAGACACACTTGCACGCTGCCCACCATTGAAGTCTGATGTTAGTTCCGCCACAGTTCACCGCCTGTCCTACATGGTGCATTCAAGTTCTAAGGCCTCCGATTTTTTTCTCCGGACTGGAAAGAGATAGAAACATGCGCATTGTTTTAAAATGAGGCCGTGTTCATTGTCAATACGTCCCAGAGATGGCAGCACCATACGGCAGATGGAATTTTACCGCCAGCGGCAAGAATGAGAACTGTTCTAAATACTTAAAATGGCGACGTTTTCCTTACTTGAACAGCGTGCAATCATTCTTTTTCTGAATATGCGTGGTGTGAAACCAATTGAAATTCATCGACAGTTGAAGGAGACATGTGGTGATGGAGTTATGGATGTGTCCAAAGTGCGTTCATGGGTGCGACAGTTTAATGAAGGCAGAACATTGTGTGACAACAAACCGAAACAATCTCGGGCTCCCACAAGCCGGTCTGACGACATGATCGAGAAAGTGGAGAGAATTGTTTTGGGGGATCGCCGAATGACTGTTGAACAGATCGCCTGCAGAATTGGCATTTCTATGGGTTCTGTGCACACAATCCTTCATGACGACCTGAAAATGCGAAAAGTGTCATCCAGATGGGTGCCACGAATGCTGACGGGCGACCACACGGCTGCCCGTGTGGCATGTAGCCAAGCAATGTTGTCGCGCAACGACAGCATGAATGGGACTTTCTTCTCGTCGGTTGTGACAATGGATGAGACGTGGATGCCATTTTTCAATCCAGAAACAAAGCGCCAGTCAGCTCAATGGAAGCACACAGATTCACCGCCACCAAAAAAATTTCGGGTAACCGCCAGTGCTGAAAAAATGATGGTGTCCATGTTCTGGGACAGCGAGGGGGTAATCCTTACCCATTGCGTTCCAAAGGGCACTACGGTAACAGGTGCATCCTACGAAAATGTTTTGAAGAACAAATTCCTTCCTGCACTGCAACAAAAACGTCCAGGAAGGGCTGCACGTGTGCTGTTTTACCAAGACAACGCACCCGCACATCGAGTTAACGTTACGCAACAGTTTCTTCGTGATAACAACTTTGAAGTGATTCCTCATGCTGCCTCTCACCTAACCTGGCTCCTAGTGACTTTTGGCTTTTTCCAACAATGAAAGACACTCTCCGTGGCCGCACATTCACCAGCCGTGCTGCTATTGCCTCAGCGATTTTCCAGTGGTCAAAACAGACTCCTAAAGAAGCCTTCGCCGCTGTCATGGAATCATGGCGTCAGCATTGTGAAAAATGTGTACGTCTGCAGGGCGATTACGTCGAGAAGTAACGCCAGGTTCATCGATTTCGGGTGAGTAGTTAATTAGAAAAAAAATCGGAGGCCTTAGAACTTGAATGAACCTCGTATTTTAACAGTCTGCCCAGCCTACGATGTCCCACGTCTGTAATGAGGGGTGGCCTCCCTACGTCACAACGTCCGGACGTGTTTTCGCCACGTGTTCAAGACACCACAGCACGCCTCGAACGCCCGACAAGTAGAGCAGTATCCGAAATGCTCGTGCCGAGCCTCCGGGCCATTAAAATCTGCCCTCGGAGGAACTCAAATCGCGCGCCTTCCCCATTCTACACACGGACAGCACGCTCACTGGTACTACATGCACCATGCGTGTGTCTAACTAGCAGTCATTCCTCACCAGGTGACGCTGCTATCGCCTGGGCGGGTTTATATTGATAGTAGGTCGGTGATCATAATGTTCTGGCTAATCAGTGTAACTAAACTGGCTGCATATTTGTGGTTGCGGAAAAGTGGCAATGAGAAGGCAAGTTAAGTCCCTGTGGGCCAAATCACAAATAAAGTTTGGTTAAATTTGTGGAGGAATGGTGCACGACAAACTGACAGGAACAATGATATTCGTCGTCGTACTTACATACTCTTCCCAGATAATCGTGAAAAAATGGCACTGCCACATAGTAATTCGAATACCGACGTGATCCGTGTGATAATGGGACTGGAACAGAGTCCTCTCTAGCTGTAAGTAATAAATGATGATGACATGATGGGAATATGGTGGTATACTGTATGATACGATAATTCGTATTGCATCAAGGATCATCGATTTACTATCGGTGGCAATTGTGGGAGAGAAAAATTGTAGAGGAAGATCAAGAGACGAACACAGAGATCATATTCAAATGAGATGAAGAAGTTCGGCAGGATTGAGTAACATGGAAAGCTGCATCGAAGCAGTCTTCCGACTGAAGATCACAGGAATCTGATGACGGGATCTTTCATTAGAAACTTCCTGACGCATTAAAACTGTGTGCCGGATCGAGACTCGAACTCTGGACCTTTGCCTTTCGCGGGCAAGTGCTCTACCATCTGAGCTACCCGTGCACGACTCACAACCCGTCCTCACAGCTTCAATTCTGCCACTACCTCTTCTCCTACCTTCCAAACATCACAGAAGGTCTTCTGCGAAACTTGTCCGCGAAAGGCGAAGGCTCCGAGTTCGAGTCTCAATCCGGCACACAGTTTTAATCTGTCAGGAAGTTTCATATCAGCGCACACTCCGCTGCAGAAAGAAAATGTCATTCTGGATGTTTCATTAGAATTTATCAGAATAGTGTAAAACTAAAAACAAAAAAGAGTTAGATATGGAAATTACATCCAAAAAATTATTCTAGAGGAAGTTTTCAGATTCTTGACCCGACTAAATAGGGATGAAATATACAGGGTGTACATAAAGTCCGGGAACACCTTCAATTATTTATTGCACAAAAACCAAACATTGTACAGATATCATAGACATGTCATTTTGAAGAGAAACCCTGAAAGTTTTTCTTCATGCATACCGCCACAGTGTATTTTGGTAATTTGCCGATAGTCAGCGCTAGTTGCAAACATGGCGAGTTCAGGTGCGGAGCGAGATGTTTCATGAAATGGCCTCCCCGACCACCAGATCTCACTCCGTGTGACTTTTTTCCGTGGGGACACATTAAAGATCTGGTGTATGTACCGCCTCTACCACGTGATGTAGCACAGCTCCGGGAGAGAATACGGGAAGCGACTGCCACAGTCGACGATGCCATTCTGGGACGGGTATGGCAAGAATTCTATTACCGTATTGACGTCTGCCGGGCCACTCATGGTTCGCATATCGAATTCTGGAAAAAAAAAAAAATCAGAGTTTCTCTTCAAAATGCAATATGAATGACATCTGTACAATGTTTGGTTCTTGCGCAATAAATAATTCAAAGTGTTCCCCGATTTTATGTACGCCCTGTATGTTGATCTAACATACCTGAACTACTTCCGTTTGTCTGCTGGCATGCTACTGTTTGAGCCTAGTGCAAATAAATTTCAGTAACCAGTGAAGTTTTGTAGCACAGGAAGTTTGAAAGTGGGCCTAAAAATTATATACTGATTAAAATAATCTTGAACAAATACATTCAAAACGAAATTGACAGTAACATCGTGCAAATAGTTGATTGGGTTTTAGAGCATTTAAAGACAATGACTGGATGGACAGAAAAATAAACAGGAAGGAAAAAACTAGCATGTTGCGATGTTGGCAACTCATACTGTGTTTAGAAACTATGCTTCTGATATACTTTCAATGAACATTTACAATCAGTGTGTATTACTAGTTTTTAATTGTGGCAGTTAGACATGGACATTTACTGAAACTTCCTGGCAGATTAAAACTGTGTGCCGGAGTGAGACTGGAACTCGGGACCTTTGCTTTTTGCCGGAAAGTGCTGTACCAGCTGAGCTAACCAAGCAGGACTCACGACCTGTCCTCACAATTTTACTTCCACCAGTTTGGAAAGTAGGAGAAGAGGTACTGGCGGAAGTAAAATTGTGAGGACGGGTCGTGAATCGTGCTTGTGTAGCTCAGTTGGTAAGGAGAAAAAGTAGAAGCAATGCAATAATTGTTTAGAAAAAAAACAAGAAAAAAGTTGGTAGAGCACTTGCCCGCGAATGGCAAACGTTGGAGCCTCGGTCCGGGACACAGTTTTAATCTGCCAGGAAGTTTCAAACCAGGGCACACTCCGCTGCAGAGTCCAAGTTTCATTTTGGACATTCACTGTAAAGACTATTCAAAAATTGTGGGTTTTGATGAAAGTCATAGATTCCCTCTTGTCACATGTGGCAAAGCGGATGGATGTTACATGGTTCAAAGATATCCCTAGCTGCAAGAGACAAGATCTAATAGGAAGTACGAAGGAAAACAAACATAAATATAGCCGAAGATAAAAATTCATGGAAAAATCTGAATAATGCCTTTATACAGCAGAGAATGTTGAATGGCTGGTGCTGATAATAATGATAAGAATTAATAAACGTTTAATTTCTACCCTTCTTTACACCAAGCTGCATAGTATCATAAAATTGGCAAAGGATTACAAATGTGGTGCTTTGGAATTTCTCTAGGAGTTATGTAAGGTGTTACAGCGTGAACACCTTCACGGAACGCTACCGAACTAATACTGCCAAATTTCCATACCTCTGGGATGAGATTCATCCTTATGTTGCCTCATTTCAAGCAGCTTCAGTACATAAAAAGGAAATTCCTCCAGATGAACAGTAAATGTTATAACTATTACGTGTGTCTAACATTATTGGATCTTTTCAGGTAGAGATCACAGCTCAGCTTGGAAGTGCAGCTTGTCGTTTTCTTTCAGTCATTGAGAGAGGTCTACATCTACATCTACATGACTACTCTGCAATTCACATTTAAGTGCTTGGCAGAGGGTTCATCGAACCACAATCATACTATCTCTCTACCATTCTACTCCCGAACAGCGCGCGGGAAAAACGAACACCTAAACCTTTCTGTTCGAGCTCTGATTTCTCTTATTTTATTTAGATGATCATTCCTACCTATGTAGGTTGGGCTCAACAAAATATTTTCGCATTCGGAAGAGAAAGTTGGTGACAACCTTCGTAAATAGATCTCGCCGCGACGAAAAATGTCTTTGCTGTAATGACTTCCATCCCAATTCGCGTATGCCACACTCTCTCCCCTACTACGTGATAATACAAAACGAGCTGCCCTTTTTTGCACCCTTTCCATGTCCTCCGTCAATCCCATCTGGTAAGGATCCCACACCGCGCAGCAATATTCTAACAGAGGACGAACGAGTGTAGTGTAAGCTGTCTCTTTAGTGGACTTGTTGCATCTTCTAAGTGTCCTGCCAATGAAACACAACCTTTGGCTCGCCTTCCCCACAATATTATCTATGTGGTCTTTCCAACTGAAGTTGTTCACCATTTTTACACCCAGGTACTTAACTGAATTGACAGCCTTGAGAATTGTACTATTTATCGAGTAATCGAATTCCAACGAATTTCTTTTGGAACTCATGTGGATCAACTCACACTTTTCGTTATTTAGCGTCAACTGCCACCTGCCACACCATACAGCAATCTTTTCTAAATCGCTTTGCAACTGATACTGGTCTTCGGATGACCTTACTAGACGGTAAATTACACCATCATCTGCGAAGAACCTAAGAGAACTGCTCAGATTGTCACCCAGGTCATTTATGTAGATCAGGAACAGCAGGGGTCCTAGGACGCTTCCATGGGGAACACCTGATATCACTTCAGGTTTACTCGATGATTTTCCGTCTATTACTACGAACTGCGACCTTCCTGACAGGAAATCACGAATCCAGTCTCACAACTGAGACGATACCCCATAGGCCCGCAGCTTGATTGGAAGTCGCTTGTGAGGAACGGTGTCAAAAGCTTTCCGGAAATCTAGAAATACGGAATCAACTTGAGATCCCCTGTCGATAGTGGCCATTACTTCGTGCGAGTAAAGAGCTAGCTGCGTTGCACAAGAACGATGTTTTCTGAATCCATGCTGATTACGTATCAATAGATCGTTCCCTTCGAGGTGATTCATAATGTTGGAATACAGTATATGCTCCAAAACCATACTGCAAACCGACGTCAATGATATAGGTCTGTAGTTCGCTGGATTACTCCTACTACCCTTCTTAAACACTGGTGCAACCTGCGCAATTTTCCAGTCTGTAGGTACAGATCTATCGGTGAGCGAGCGGTTGTATATGAGTGCTAAGTAGGGAGCTATTGTATCAGCGTAATCTGAAAGGAACCTAATCGGTATACAATCTCGACCTGAAGACTTGCCCGTATCGAGCGATTTGAGTTGCTTCGCAACCCCAAAGGTATCTACTTCTAAGAAACTCATGCTAGCAGCTGTTCGTGTTTGAAATTCTGGAATATTCCATTCATCTTCCCTGGTGAAGGAATTTCGGAAAACTGCGTTCAATAACTCCGCTTTAGCGGCACAGTCGTCGGTAACAGTACCATCGGCTCTGCGCAGCGAAGGTATTGACTGCGTCTTGCCGCTTGTGTACTTTACATACGACCAGAATTTCTTCTGATTTTCTACCAAATTTCGAGACAATGTTTCTACATCTAGGTAGCATGGGAGCAAGCGAGGATCAGACTGAGATGTCGTACGGACAGGTGGCTGCAGTGCAGTTATGGCAGAACGATTAGGATAATGACTGGTATATCTACATCTACATACATACTCCACAAGCCACCATACGGTGCGTGGCGGAGGGTACCATGTACCACTACTAGTCGTTTCCTCGCTCCAGTCGCAAATAGAACAAGGGAAAAACGACTGACGGGAAAAAAGTCGCAACACTAAGCAGGAGTTGTGCGTCATGAGCGAATATTTTGTAGGCGTGTTTATACATCTGTAAGATTATGTGTTTTGAAATTTCGCGCCATTCGCGTAAGCGCCACTATGAGGATGATGTCAGGTTTGCTTTAAATACACGCCGTAATGGTCGTGAGCGTTAGTTACCTTTGAAATTGGAATTGGTGAGTTGGTGTTAGTCAAGAGTGACTTTAAGGCGACGAAGACGCCATTATTGACACCTCACTGAGTTTTAACGAGGTTGTTAGTAGGTCTATGAGAAGCTGGATGTTCCGTCTGCTATACTGCAGTAAGACTTGGCAGGAATGTATCCACTACACATGATTGTTGGCAGTGGTCAAACGAGAACTCACTGGAGGGCATGGTGGAGGTTTGTTGTATTTTCCCATGAAAGCTGGTTCTGCCTCGGTTCCAGTGGTGGCCCTGTGTTGGTTAGGAGGAGGCCAGTTGAGGGCCTGCAACCAACCTGTCTGACACGCTGGACACGCTGGACACACTGGACCTACACCTGGAGTGATGGTCTGGAGTGCGATTTCGTTTGGCTGCAGGAGCACTCTCGTGCTTATCTTACGCATCCTGACTGAGAATTTGTACGTCAATCTGATGATTCGACCTGTTGTGCCGCCATCCATAAACAGCATTTCAGGGGGTGTTTTCCAACAGGATAACGCTCGCCCACATGCCGCTGTTGTAACCCAACGTCCTCTACAAAGTGTCCCCATCAACAGATCTATCTCCAATAGAGCACATATGATAGATCATCTGACGACAACTTCAGCGCCATCCACCGACATCGTTAACAGCATCTGTATTGACCGACCAAATGAAAAAAAAAAAATAAAATAAAATAAATAAAAAAATAAAAAATGGTTTAAATGGCTCTAAGCACTATGGGACTTAACAGCTGAGGTCATCAGTCTCCTAAATTTAGAACTACTTAAACCTAACTAACCTAAGGACATCACACACATCCGTGCCCGAAGCAGGATTCGAACCTGCGACCGTAGCAGCCTCGTGGTTCCGGACTCAAGGGCCTAGTACCGCTCGGCCACCGCGGCCGGCCTACCAAGTGCAACTGGCACGGAAATCCATTCCACAAACTGACATCCGGCACCTCTAAAACACAATGCATGCACGCGTGCATGCTTGCATTCTATAATCGGTTACGCCGATTATTAATGTACCAGAATTTCACATTTGAAATGGATTATCACTCGCTTACATTAAACTGTGATCTTACAATAATAATCACTTAAATATGTTACCTAGACAAATGTATTCCCGAAATTTCATTACTCTACATTAATTATTTCATGGTGTTGCGATTTTTTTCCGTCAGCGCATATGCCTCCGGATGCGTTCTAATTTCTCGTATCTTCTTTCACATTCCTTACACAAAATGTAGGTTGGTGGCAGTAGAACCGTTTTGCAGTCAGCTTCAAATTCCAGTTCTGTAAATTTCCTCAATAATGCTCCTCTAAAATAACGTCACCTTCACACCAGGGCTTCCCATTTGAGTTTTAGAAGCATTTCTGTAACACTTGTGTCTTGGTCGAGCCTACCGGTAACAAATCTAGAAGCCCGCCACAGAAATGCTTCCATATCGTCCTTTAATGTGGTCTGGTATGGATTCCTAACACTCGAGCAATACTCAAAAATCGTTTGCACTTGCGTCCAGTGTGCGGTCTCGCTTACAGATGAACCACAATTTCTCATGTCTCTGTCATCCGACCGCGCGGTCGATGCATTACGATGTTCATTATCAGCGACTCCTTTGGTAACTGGTAAGAGGCGTCAACGGGCCGTCACATCAGCCTAGCCGCTGACATCAAGCGGGAGGTGAAACCCACCCATTAGACCGCTACGAGGCGCTATGGATTTTGCTTACACCGTACTTTTATGACTTGCTTGCTTACTCCATTTCAATTGTACTAAGTTTCGAATTTCTGTTCTATGGATTATTGTCGAATTTGTTTGGCTTCGAACTATCTGGATTATAAGCCCGCCCGGTTAGCCGTGCGGTCTAACGCACTGCTTCCGTGCTGGAAGGCGTACCGGTCCTCGGCACGAATCCGCCCGGCGGATTAGTGTCGAGGTTCAGTGTTCCGGCCAGTCTGTGGATGGTTTTTAAGGCGGTTTTACATCGGCGTCGACGAATGCGGGCTTGTTCCCCTTAATCCACCTCAGTTATACTATGTCGGCGATTGCTGCGTAAACACTTTCTTCACGTACGAGTACACCGTAATTGCTCTACCACCGCACAGTAACCGTTTTCCGGTGTGGGGTGACGGTGGGGAGTACACTGGTGTAACCTGTTGTGCGGTTGTGTACCACTGAGGGCTACGGCAGGGACGAAGCTTCTCCGTCGTTTCTAGGTCCATAGTTCCATACAATACAATACAATCTGGATTATCCTCTTGGTGTGTTCTACAATTTACGGCGGCCTGTTGTGGACTGGAATTGTTAACTATCGCGTCTTAATAGTGTAGCGATATTTGCAGTGTAATGAAGAGTGTGTTGCCTTATAGCTGGTATAATGTTGACTGATGTGGAGCTTGTCTCTGTATATTGGTTTGGTTTTTCGACCACTGTTTCCAGTTGCTCAGTACACTACATGCATGTGTGAAAGTTCTTGTAACAAGCAATGTTCCCTCTTCAACAAAAAGTCATTAAACAGAGATAAACTCTAGGATTAGCACATCATAGGCTACCGTGCGTCGTTTTCCAACGTACTGTCTCCAATGTCGATGCAGTAGGCATTTGTTTATCATGAGAACTAATTGGTTTAAAAACAAGTGAGTCACATGCATTGCACATTCGAGAGGTCGTAACGCCGGAAATATTGATTTCTGAGTGTCTTATCACTTTATTCAAACACTCAGTATACCTTGCGCTGTAGTCCGTACAATTTTGCCATCAAAGATAAGGAACGCACTGTATATCTACGAAGTTAGACTTTTCCAGCTCGCGAGCCTACTGGTGGGCAGTCAGAAGCGAATGGTCACAGAAGAGCAGGAGTGGGCAAAAAATGACACATGGACAGATCTCTAGCCTTTCCTCCGTAAAGTACGCAATCGTACTACCCAAGCCCGGGCGCCGACAAGCGAGCCAATTGGCTAGAGCATGAAGGTCATCTGATGAGTGGCTGATATAAGCTACCCCTGCACGCGAGGAGGTGATGGGTGTCCAGCAGTATTCGTGGCCTATGGGTCAGTGTTGGAACAGCCATGAGACAGCAAGAACTAAGGAGTCAATGGGGCAACTGAATACTGACTAATGGTAACGCATATGAAAAACAAAGGTAACTGCTGGTCTTACGCAGTCAAATTTTAACCTCTTACAATTTTTAGGATAGTAATAACGATATTTTAAAATTAGGTTTGTGACTGAGTCACAACGGAATTCTTTTGGTTTTATCCCCCAAAAAATTCCTCATACACCCCCATGTTGAGAACCACTTCTCTAGAGAAGGCCTTTATCTAAGAGTGCATATTAAATATCTCAAGATAAGATTTATTATTTGAGTGTGTCCCGGATTCCTAATGCTGATACCTGCCTGTTGTTTACTCCACGTTCGTAAGGCTGCTGTAAGTCACTGCGAGTAGTCATGGCCTCTCGTTACCTTTCCTAGTTCTCGTTTCACATCCGCCTTTCAGACTGGCAGAGTGGTCGTATCAAGAGTATGGGATAAGCTTTTTTCGGCAAGGAGCGTCGTTAAATTCTTCCGCCAGCGTCGTTCCTCCTCTGAGACAAGTGCCCTGGCCGCCTTCCACGCATTACCCACGTCGAAGCGGACACGCAGTTTAAGTGGCTGCCACGGACTTGCGTGACAAGTCTACTGTGGCTACAATCTGTTCACGCTAGATGCTGAAGAATCAAGCAGCGTTGTTAAAGTTGTATTATGAATGTTTATTCTTTTCCTCCAACAACTCCAGCACGCAAAGCACTCGTAAATGTAGGAGTATTATCCGCTAACTGTTAATGAGACTTTCTATGCGATTATATTTTTGTACTGAACGTATCATTTCCAAAAAATAAAATGTAGCTTACTTCAGGTTTCATATGACTGAAATTATATTCACTTACTATACACTGACGTGATGAAAGTCATGGGATAGCGATATGTACGGATACAGATGGCGATAGTATCGCGTACACGAGGTATAAAAGGGCAGTGCATTGAGGGAGCAGTCATAAACATTAAGGTAATTCATGTGAAAAGTTTTCCGAATTGAATATAACCACTCGACGGGATTTAACACACTTTGAACACGGACTGGTCGCTGGAGAGAGATGCATGCGACATTCCACTTCTGATATCTTTAGGGAATTCAATATTCCGAGGCTGATTGTGTAAAGAGTAAGCCTTACCTATCACCTCGGGCAACACAGTGGCCAAGGGCCTTCACTTATCGACCGAGAGCAGCGGCGTTTGCGTTGAGTTGTCAGTGCTAACAGACTAGCAATACTGCGCAAAATAACCGCAGAAATCAATGTGGGACGTACAACGAACTTATCCGTTAGGACAGTGCGGCGAAATTTGATGTTAATGGGCTATGGCAGCAGATGACCGACGTGAATGCCTATGCTGACAGCACATCGCCTGCAGTGCAAATATTGTTCTAGTTAGCTTAAATGCATTTGAAATGGCAGCTTTTGTGTTAAACCCTCATTTAAGTCTGCTTCAATTTCAGCCATGGCCCATCGTTAGGAAATATCGTAGATACATGATCAGGACCGGCAAATTTTGCTGCTGATGTAAGACGACATGTACAGCATCGATGCAGCTAATATTGGACAAGATGAACAAGGCCTATTCCTTCACCTCCAAGATCAACTAACTTCAATTTTGGATATTTCTGTCTGGTAGGCCATGCCAAAAAGGGGTTTGTGGCACTCTTGGTGATACAGCTGAAGAACTCGAGCAGCGAATTGTACAGTTTTCTCAAGCTTAAGGTGATTAACAGGTGTACTTAACCCTTTGACTACCATCGGGACGTGTTTCCCACGATAGGTTATCAGAGAACTTCTGCATGTTATTGCTGTCTATCAATGTCCCACTGGTAAAGGGAAGCCTATTAATGGCTAGCAGAAATCTTATAATTACATATTGCATCTGTAGGTTGTACTGTTCTCAAGTTTCGTTGATAAGCCTCGTCTCCATTTTGTCACATCGAATAAGTTCGCACCTGCAGAGAGGCAACCTATTTACCGGATTCGCCAAGTGCGCTGCCTTCGCCCTTTCCAAGACACATCAACGAGTTTCACGCACGAACTGACGCTTTCCACATCACAAATGAAGCCCATATTGAGAAGTTACATTTTTGGACAGACACTCTGTTCCGATGATGTGTGTCTGTTTTCAGTTTGTCTTCCAGTTTTTGCGCAGGCGTCTTCTGAGATCCTGGCGGTACTGATGAATAATCTTGTGTGTGCTACCTCTTCGGCCGAAGACATTAATTAAAATAGCCATACATTAATGTTTTTGAAATATAGTTGATAGTCAAACGGTTAAACCCACTGCAGAAACGAGTGCAGTGCTGCATGCAAGTGTTTGGAAGACAGCCTCAAATAGCAACAATTATAAAATAAATTTCAACGTAAATTGCCGTACCAGTACTGGTCTGGGAAGATATTTCATTACATCATCCGCCCTGGCCCTTGTTGGTGGAAGTTGGGTTGCCTGTCTTAAGGTACATGAAATATTTTATTGACTACTTTCCTTTGCCTATCCTGTATTTCTTTTTGAAGCAGACCACGGATGAAATTCGGGCCCATTTAGATGGGAATATAATGGAAAATTTTACATTTCAAACACATTTCTATTAACTTGGTCAATAGAAACAAACACAGTCCGGACAGACCTTGACGATCCAACGGTACCGACCGACCGCCGCGTCTTCCTCAGACTCAGGCGTCACGGGATGTGGATGGGCATGTGGTCGGCACACCGCTCTCGGGGCTGTTGTCAGTTTTCGTGACCGGTGTAGCTACTTCTCCTTAATTGGCTGAGTGCATCCCACTTGCTAACAACACTCGGCAGACCCAGACGGTGTCCTGTCCAAATGCTAGCCAAGACCGACAGAGCTTAACTTCGGTGATCTGATGGGAATCGTTGTTACCACTGCGGCAGGGCCGTTGGTTTAACTTGGTCAACAGTTCATACTTAAGTCCGTGGTGCGTAGTAGCGACAGGTTCGCAATTACTAGGAATTTTTTATTTTTCATCGTCCGATCATTCGTGAAATGGAGACCACCGTGAAAATTAAAAACATTTTATTTGCAAGATTGGCTACACCTTCCAGTTACTTCTGTATACTGTCACCGCTTCGACTTAGACACTGGTCATTTTGTGGTACAATTTTTCCAACACCGCCGTCATAGAAGGCAGCCAGCCGACTGTGCTTTTCGACAGTTCCGTACGACGGTCTGCAGCTTGTTGGGTGTGCCAAAATACTTTCGTCACAACAAACGTTTCATGTGAGCAAGGAGACGAAAATCAGAGTGACCTAAGTCCGGCCTGTATGGTGGGTGATCACACATTTCCCATCGAAACTGCTGCAGGAGCGTCTTCGTTGCAGCTGCTGTGTGCAGCCAGCTAAGCATTGTCGTGAAAATGGACAAGGCCTGATGACAACATTCCTTTTCGCTTGTTCTGACTTGCCCTTTATAAAAAGTTTACTAGACTCGCCTGATGCACTCACTGGTCAAGATAATCGGTTGGCGCACGCTTCCTTCTCTGACCTCTTGCACCATGGACGTCTGTACTTCCTGCTTCTAAGTACCTGCACCTTGTCGCTCCTTGCTGTCACCCATGGCAGTTAAGTTGCACAGTTCGCGATGGTGGGATAGAATGGAACTCTGGTACACGAAACGTAAATACTCTGCTATTCTGCGATCTCTGCACTGTAATCATGTCTATGTAGGCTGTGCTTATGCTTTTATCTGCTTTCTGGTAGTTCCTATGCACAACTTATCCACTTACTGTAGTCTGTGGTTCTTGGTACAGTGACGTTAATTAATAACCACGACCCGACTTTAATTATACACCGAAGAGCCAGCGAAACTGGTACGCCTGCCTTCTATCATGTAGGGCCCCAGTGAGCACACAGAGGTGCCGCAGCACGACGTGACGCGGACTCGACTAATGTCTGAAGTAGTGCTGAAGGGAACTGACACCATGAATCCTGCAGGACTATCCGTAAATCCGTAAGAGTAGTAGGGGAGATTCCCTCCGAACAGCACATTGCAAGATCTCCCTGATGTGCTCAATAATGTTCATGTCTGGGGAGTTTGGTGGCCAGCGTTCCGCACGGTTTGAGGCGTCATGTCACGGACTGCGATGACCCTAGGGAACTGATGACCTCAGATGTTAAGTCCCATAGTGGTCAGAGCCATTAGAACCATTTTTTGACACATAATTAAGGATCCTGTCTGATCACCTGCGTCCATTCATGGCCCTTGTGCATTCCAACGGACTTGGGCAATTCAGTAGGACAAAGCGACAACCCATACGTCGAGAATTGCTACAGAGTGGCTCCAGGAACACTCTTCTGAGTTTAAACACTTCCGCTGGCCACCAAAAATGTTCAAATGTGTATGAATTCCTAAGGGACCAAACTGCTTAGGTCATCGGTCCGCAGACTTACACACTACTTAAACTAAAACTAACCTATGCTAAGAACAACAAACACACACACCCATGCCCGAGGGAGGACTCAAACCTCCGGCGGGAGGGTCATCGCAGTCCGTGACATGACGCCTCAAACCGCGCAGCCCGCTGGCCACCAAACTCCCCAGACGTGAGCATTATTGAGCACATCAGGGAGATCTTGCAACGTGCTGTTCGGAGGGGATCTCCCCTACTACTCTTACGGATTTACGAATAGTCCTGCAGGATTCATGGCGTCAGTTCCCTTTAGCACTACTTCAGACATTAGTCGAGTCCGTGCCACGTCATGTGACGCACTGCGGCGTACTCGCGGGGCAGCGTAGTTATATTGTGCACGACCTTGAGTGTGAAGTGTGTAAGCAGACACGCCGGCAACTAGTCTGTCGTAGGTGTGCTGTGGGGAGATGTGTTCCCAAGCGTTCTTTGTGATTGCACTTAACGAAAAGCGAAAGAACGTATGCGACAACTCAATATTATGGTACATTTTCATCTGTGTCTGTTTGCGTTAGTAATTCTACATCTACATTTCTACTCCGCAAACCACCAAACGGTGTGTGGCGGAGGGCACTTTACGTGCCACTGTCATTACCTCCCTCTCCTGTTCCAGTCGCGTATGGTTCGCGGGAAGAACGACTGCCGGAAAGCCTCCGTGCACTCTCGAATCTCTCTATTTTACATTCGTGATCTCCTCGGGAGGTATATGTAGGAGGTATAAGTAGGGGGAAGCAATATATTCGATACCTTATTCAGAAACGCACCCTCTCGAAACCTGGACAGCAAGCTGCACCACGATGCAGAGCGCCTCTCTTGCAGAGTCTGCCCCTTGAGTTTGTTTACATCTGTGTAACGCTATCACGCCTACCAAATAACACTGTGACGAAACGCGCCGCTCTTCTTTGGATCTTCTCTATCTCCTCCGTCAACCCGACCTGGTACGGATCCCACACTTATGAGCAATACCCAAGTATACGTCGAACGAGTGTTTTGTAAGCCACTTCCTCTGTTGATGGACTACATTTTCTAAGGACTCTCCCAATGATTCTCAACCTGGTACCCGCCTTACCAACAATTAATTTTATATGATCATTCCACTTCAAATCGTTCCGTACGCATACTCCCAGATATTTTACAGAAGTAACTGCTACCAGTGTTTGTTCCGCTATCATATAATAATACAATAAAGGATTATGATATGCCATGTGAATGTACTGTAGATATCGAACTTCGCAGTTCTGTAGGCAAGTTACATTTCATGAGTCCTGCCAGTGATTGTCAACTTGCCACCTGCCACAGCAGGCTGCAGCGGCGACGGCTTTGTGTGTGGCATTTCGGCGCCCCCCTTCAGGGCCGGCTCGGAGCGTTGAATCCGCCGAGG
Source organism: Schistocerca serialis cubense (assembly GCF_023864345.2). Lineage (NCBI taxonomy): Eukaryota > Metazoa > Arthropoda > Insecta > Orthoptera > Acrididae > Schistocerca > Schistocerca serialis. The sequence goes on from NC_064638.1 coordinate 274,060,504, forward strand.
GCGGGCGGTCGTAAATACCTGGTGGGCCGCTGCCACCTCGAGATGCGACGCCCCCGGCGGCCATCATTGATTTTCATGAGCCGGCAAGCGGCGCGTCTGTGGGGACGCCACAGCGGCCCGTGACGGTAAGTTGCCGGCGCCGAAGTTCGCCACTCGCGCGTCAGCACAAACACTCGCGGGCCGGCCGGCGCCCTGGGGGCCCGAGTGCCCTCCCCAGTCGCGGCTCCGATCTGGAATTGAAAACCCACACCGCGCCGCGGAGTTGTGAGTTCCCCGCTCCCTGTCGCTCTGCTCTGGTAGAAAACGATTCGCAAGTGTCTGTCGCACTTTCCTCTGCACACATTTTAAACTCGCCCCTTCTTGTAAATTCGATCTGGATATCGGTGCCGATTACATTTTCTTCAGTTGGTGCAATCTGGAACGCCGGCCGGAGTGGCCGAGCGGTTCTAGGTGCTACAGTCTGGAACCGCGCGACCGCTACGGTCGCAGGTTCGAATCCTGCCTCGGGCATGGATGTGTGTGATGTCCTTAGGTTAGTTAGGTTTAAGTAGTTCTAAGTTCTAGGGAACTGATGACCTCAGAAGTTAAGTCCCTTAGTGCTCAGAGCCATCTGAACCATTTGAACGAATTTGGAACGCCTCTTGTGCAGGGAGTGCTTGCCTATACTGCAATTGTAGACGGCTAGTGCCTGTAAACATTTATTAGATTACCGTCAACACGTTGAAACGCTTGTAGCTAAATTAAGATTGATGTTTATTTCTAACAAAGAACAGTTATATCAAGTGGTGTGCTGATTGCGTATCTGATTACGTGTATCTGTATATTTATCTGAGCCTGTTATAAACAATCTGTCTACTAGCAAGAAAAGAATACCAGTAAACCCAAACTAATTAAAACCTGTGCCCGATAATGACAAATTTAATATGAAACGGGTCTGAGCACTATAGGACTTAACATCTGTGGTCATCAGTCCCCCAAAACTCAGAACTACTTAAACCTACGGGCATCACATACATCCATGACCGAGGCAGGATTAGAACCTGCGACCGTAGCGGTCGCGCGGTTCCAGACTGAAGCACCTAGAACCGCTCGGCCACACCGGCCGGCGGATGTCAATAGATTCAGATTACTCTCTCCTATTACGGTCCTGTAAATATGAATAAGCAGAAAAGTGGTCCTTGTGCGAAAATCCACGAAATGCGTGATATAAATTTCTTATCTCGTATTGTTGTCACCTTGGATCACGCATTGCTCTGCTCTCATCTCTACTAAACTAACTACAGTTGCAAAAACAAAAACCCAAGATATTTGACTGAGGCAAATGGTTCAAATGGCTCTAAGCACTATGGGACTTAACTTCTAAGCTCATCTGTCCCCTAGAACTTAGAACTACTTTAACCTAACTAACCTAAGGACATCACACACATCCATGCCCGAGGCAGGATTCGGATCTGCGACCGTAGCGGTCGTGCGGTTCCAGACTGTAGCTCCTAGAACCGCTCGCCCACAACGGCCGGCTTGACTGAGACACATTTATAATTTGTTTGAATAAAAACGACTTGGAATTATGAGGCGGAACACGACTGAGGAGAGTGACTGTAATACCTTACTTGAAAATCTTACTATGTTGTGAAACTGACTTGCAGCTGTTAAGCCATTTCATAAAAATTACATTTACGCAAACAAATGATCTTTACAAAGAATACAATAAAAAACTTGCAGCTACATACAAAGTTGGTCTCATTCGAGTTCATTCTACAGTAAAAGTGCATAATTACATGAATATTGATTACGTCATTGTAGATCGATGTAACAATATGTAGAAAGTTTCTTCATCAAAATTTCATAGCAATTTCTTAATTAATTTTACGTCAAATTTTATTTCTTCCATAAGTCATTAATACACAACATTGAAATTATTGCACTGAATATTTAATGCTAAGTGAATGCCATCTCCGGAGCATCGCAACAGACACTGCCAGCCTATGGCACGCTACTCCTTCTGCGCCTGAGCAACAACTGCCTACAACTGCGAGATGTAACGTAAGCTTTTTGTTACACATACTCTGCCTCAGCGATAGCTGCCTCACAGCGTTCTGTCACACGTATACCTTTATCGATATATCGCTTTGATAATATGTCAAAATTTACAATTATCATTATATGTACCTATTTCAACGTATAGCGTTGGCTGAGGACGGGGAACATGTCCGGTGTTTGAAAGTGCCAGTTCGAGATTTACGTTTAGCAGCGCAGACTGAAACTGTCTTGTTACCCTCTGTATATTTGTGCCACGCATAAAGGCGTCCAAAGCAGGAGTTTATTTTCTGCTCATCCACAGCTTCTACAAACTGCGCGAGTGACATAATATCTCCTCTTTATTTTGGCTACTACTTTCGAACAGCGCTCATTTTCACGTCCTTCCTCTAAGAAATCGGACTGTAAGAAATGAATTGTGTGTTCCAGAAATATTTTGACAAAGGTAGAAGGGCTGTAGAGGGTGTCTTGAGGAATAAATCGACAATAGGAACCTGTGTCCGGAAACGTCATCCAACGACGCTGCAGAGCGTCGAAGTTACAGCCACCGCCTTCTGCCACTAGGTTCGGCAGCAATGGTCACTACGTAAACTGATGGACTGTAGGCAGAATGTCTCGCAATATTGATTGTTACTGAGTGATCGCGACTGATTGCCACAATCGCCAATGCAGAAGAGAGAGCTAGCTGCTGCATAGAAACGCCCTGTCTCCTATGAATGAGATGCTCATTACCTCGGTGGATGACACTTTCGGACCTGGGTTTCCAACTGCAGTTTATTTTTCTCCTCTGACCCTCTGAAATCCGAATTGATTTTCAGGACACAGGGGCAAAATAAACTGCAGGTGGAAACCTGTGTCAGAAACTGTCATTCACTGAGGCATAAGAGCATCGCATACATAGGAGATGAGACCTTTCTACACGGCAGCTAGGAGTATCTTCTCCACTGGCGGTCGTGGCAATCAGTCCCTATCAATGAGTAACAAACAATATTGCGAGATGTTCCGCCTACAGTTCATCAGCTTTCAAAGTCATATTTGCTGCTGAAAGGGTGGCCTAATGGCAGGGGCCGGCACCTATAACTACAACACCCTGTAGCGTCGTTGGATGATGTCTCTGAATACAGGTTCCTATCCTCGACCTGTTCTTCAAGACAACCTGTACAACCCCTCTAACTTTGTCGCAACAATTATAGAACACCCTCTATATCGTAACATCAAACTATATGAAAACTGTCCACCACGAGGCTGAATGTCCCTGGTGGCGTTGTGGGCATGTGACACAGTGAGAAAAATATAAAACCAGAGCAGAGAAGAATGAGGATTCATTTAGCAGTGATACGGACGGCAAATAGGGAAATCAACTGACATGAGCATTTATGACAAAGAGCAGATTCTTATGCTCTAGCATCTGGGAATGGGCAAGCTGGTCAGCTACTCGTATGTTACTAACGTGACCATCTATGCGAAGTGGATCAAGACGGTAGAAACCTTGATTTAACTGTCCTCGCCTCGTCACAGAAAGTGGGACTCGGAGGCTTGCCCGCTAGGTAAAGTAGGATACGCAGTGATCTGTGGCAGATCTGACGACAGACTACAATGCTGATGCGGGCAGAAGTGTTCAGCGCTGTTGAATATGGGGTTCTGCAACTGAGCACGACGTCATCAAGTAAGATTAGAGGGGGCACGGGATCATCGAGATCGAACTGCAGATCAACAGAGACCTGTCACATGATTCTATGAATCACGATTCTTGTGAAGCTAGGACGATGGCCGTATGCAGTAATGGCGCCTTCCATGTGAACACTCTTCAATACAAGCTTCACGGCACTGACGCAATCCAGTGAGGGTACTGTAACTCTGTGGGGGACATTCATCTTGGCTTCCATCGGATCTCTAGCAGTAATCGAAGGAACCGTGATAACTGCGAACAAAGTGAACACTATTGTGAAACATCCTCTTCAACTTGATGTCTTTCCCGTCAGCGATGGCATCTTCCGCGTCAAATGTGAAATCATGCTACAATGGTGAGGCTGGAGATGGGATGCTTTGGTGTGCCACCTACTAGGCCTCAAACCACCTTACCGCAACTGCGTGACATGTGTGTAGATATCTGCTGCCACATACATCCAGAAACCTACCAAGAACTTATGGAATCCATGATACAATAGCTCCCTACTTAGCAATCATACACAACCGCTCGCTCACCGATAGATCTGTACCTACAGATTGGAAAACTGCGCAGGTCGCACCAGTGTTTAAGAAGGGTAATAGGAGTAATCCATCGAACTACAGACCTATATCATTGATGTCGGTTTGCAGTAGGGTTTTGGAGCATATACTGTATTCAAACATTATGAATCACCTCGAAGGGAACGATCTATTGATACGTAATCAGCATGGTTTCAGAAAACATCGTTCTTGTGCAACGCAGCTAGCTCTTTATTCGGACGAAGTAATGGCCGCTATCGACGGGGGATCTCAAGTTGATTCCGTATTTCTAGATTTCCGGAAAGCTTTTGACACCGTTCCTCACAAGCGACTTCTAATCAAGCTGCGGGCCTATGGGGTATCGTCTCAGTTGTGAGACTGGATTCGTGATTTCCTGTCAGAAAGGTCACAGTTCGTAGCAATAGACGGAAAGTCATCGAGTAAAACTGAAGTGATATCAGGTGTTCCCCAGGGAAGCGTCCTGGGACCTCTGCTGTTCCTGATCTATATAAATGACCTGGGTGACAATCTGAGCAGTTCTCTTAGGTTGTTCGCAGATGGTGCTGTAATTTACCGTCTAGTAAGGTCATCCGAAGACCAGTATCAGCTGCAAAGCGATTTAGAAAAGATTGCTGTATGGTGTGGCAGGTGGCAGTTGACGCTAAATAACGAAAAGTGTGAGGTGATCCACATGAGTTCCAAAAGAAATCCGTTGGAATTCGATTACTCGGTAAATAGTAGAATTCTCAAGGCTGTCAATTCAACTAAGTACCTGGGTGTTGAAATTACGAACAACTTCAGTTGGAAAGACCACATAGATAATATTGTGGGGAAGGCGAGCCAAAGGTTGCGTTTCATTGGCAGGACACTTACAAGATGCACCAAGTCCACTAAAGAGACAGCTTACGCTACACTCGTTCGTCCTCTGTTAGAATATTGCTGCGCGGTGTGGTATCCTTACCAGGTGGGATTGACGGAGGACATCGAAAGGGTGCAAAAAAGGGCAGCTCGTTTTGTATTATCACATAATAGGGGAGAGAGTGTGGCAGATATGATACGCGAGTTGGGATGGAAGTCATTAAAGCAAAGACGTTTTTCGTCGCGGCGAGATCTATTTACGAAATTTCAGTCACCAACTTTCTCTTCCGAACGGGAAAATATTTTGTTGAGCCCAACCTACATAGGTAGGAATGATCATCAAACTAAAATAAGAGAAATCAGAGCTCGAACAGAAAGGTTTTCGTTTTTCCCGCGCGCTGTTCGGGAGTGGAATGGTAGAGAGATAGTATGATTGTGGTTCGATGAACCCTCTGCCAAGCACTTAAATGTGAATTGCAGAGTAATCATGTAGATTGAGATGTAGATGTAGATGTAGATGCAGATGCCATCCGAAATTGCTGTTGTGCCGCGCTCCAGGGGTGGACAAAGACATTACTAACAAGGGAACCTCCCCATCGCACCCCCCTCAGATTTAGTTATAAGTTGGCACAGTGGATAGGCCTTGAAAAACTGAACACAGATCAATCGAGAGAACAGGAAGAAGTTGTGTGGAACTATGAAAAAAATAAGCAAAATATACAAAATGAGTAATCCATGCGCAAGATAGGCAACATCAAGGGCAATGTGAGCTCAGGAGCGCCGTGGTCCCGTGGTTAGCATGAGCAGCTGCAGAATGACAGGTCCTTGGTTCTGAAGTGTTGGCAGAAGAGCCAACACCGTTTTGCTAGAGCAGGCCGAAATACACGCTTTTAAGCTCACGCAGATTGGCGTGAGGTCTGGAACAAGGTAAAGTAATTATCCTATAAAGAAAAGAACGTAGTTCTTGGAATACTTAACTTTAATCCACAATTGGAGAACATCGCTCTTGTTTAGACATTAATATAATCTCAATATAGTTGGTAATGGCGCCTTGCTAGGTCGTAGCACATGACGTAGCTGAAGGCTATGCTAACTATCGTCTCGGCAAATGAGAGCGTATTTGTCAGTGTAGCATCGCTAGCAAAGTCGGCTGTACAACTGGGGCGAGTGCTAGGAAGTCTCTCTAGACCTGCCGTGTGGTGGCGCTCGGTCTGCAATCACTGACAGTGGCGACACGCGGGTTCGACGTATACTAGCGGACCGCGGCCGATTTAAAGGCTACCATCTAGCAAGTGTGGTGTCTGGCGGTGACACCACAGGTTCAAGTCTTCCCTCGAGTGAAAGTTTACTTTCTTTATTTTCGCAAATTTATTATCTGTCCGTTCGTTCATTGACGTCTCTGTTCACTGTAGTAAGTTTAGTGTCTGTGTTTTGCGACCGCACCGCAAAACCGTGCGATTAGTAGACGAAAGGACGTGCCTCTCCAATGGGAACCGAAAACATTTGATGGTAAGGTTATAGGTCAACCGATTCCTCCACAGGAAAACACGTCTGATATATTCTGTACGACACTGGTGACGGTATGTGCCTCACACGACAGGAATATGTTGCCCACCCACCGAACTTGTACACTTGGCGAATGGGTGAAAAGATTCTACCTTGCCCGATTTAGGTTTTCGTGTGGATGTGACAATCACTCCCAAAGAAGTGTTTAGGCGTAGCGTCCCCATACTACGGCGCAGTTACCTCGCATCGGACGGACGGACGATCGGACGGACGGACGGACAGATAATAATTGTCTGAAAGTATAAAATTAAACTTATTCACTCAAGGGAAGACTTGAACCAAGGATCTCTCGCTCCGCAGTTGCTCACGCTAACCACGGGACCACGGCACTCCTGAGCTCACGCTGTCCTTGATGTTGCCTATCTTGCGCATGGACTACTCAGTTTGTGTATTTTGCTTAATTTTTCATAGTCTCACACAACTTCTTCCTGTTTTCTCGATTGATCTGTGTTCAGTTTTTCAAGGCCTATCCACTGTGTAAACTTATAACTTAATCTGAGGGGGGTGCGATGGGGAGGTTCCCTTGTAAGCAGCGGCTCGTAATGTTGTGGCTCATCAGTGTACAAGATACACCTCCAGTCACATTAATGTGACCACCTATCAGACGCCTGTATAACCAACTTTTGCAAGGCGGTCGTGCAGGAAGAGAGTAAATGAGGTTCTGGAAGGTATCGATAGGGATGCGGAGCCATGGCGGCTCCAGTGCTGCGGCTAACTGCTCTAGGTTTATCAGTTGAGGATCCATGGCGCCACATTCCCGATTGGGTTAAAATCCAGGGAGTCTGGTGGCCAGGGACATGCGATACACTCATCCTAATGCTCGTTGAACCACCCACGTAGGCTGCGAGCTGTGTGACACATTGCATTGTCTGGCTGGTAGATGCCATCGTGCCGAGGAAAATTAAACTGGATGTACACGTTTAAGTGATAGGATAGATGCATACTTATGTTGCTCCATTGTGCCTCCCAGAACGACGATCACCCAGGAGTCTTTCCCAGATCATAACGCTCCCTACTTTGGCCTGAACCCTCCCGATGGCTGTTGCAGACTGCTTGTTTTAAGATGTTTCACGCCTTACAAACCAACAGTCATCGGTCCGATGGAGCATAAAAAACAATTCATCTGGGAAGTCCACCTGGTGCCACTCACTGGGCACTTACGGTATTGGTGTGCAAATTCCTGCCATCATAGCCTATGAACAGCAGTCAGTTTGGGCGCATGAACCACGCACTTGCTGTGGAGGACTCTACGCAGCAACATCCGCAGGACGGTCGTTTAGGAGACATTGTTGGTAGTGCCTTGGTTTATCTTGGTCACCAGTTGTTCAATAGTTGCACGTGTATTCACACATACACATCTCCGTAGCCGTCATTCAAACCTCTCATCTACAGTCCGTGATGCCGGCTGCTGTGACCGAACGGTTCTAGGCCCTTCAGTCCGGAATCGCGCTGCTGCTACGGTCGCAGGTTCGCGTCCTGCCTCGGGCATGAATGTGTGTGATGTCCTTAGGTAAGTTAGGTTTAATAAGTTCTAAGTCTAGTGGACTGATGGCCTCAGATGTTAAGTCTCATAGTGCTCAGAGCCATTTGAACCATTTGAATAGTCCGTGATGCCCCAAAGTCACCTCGACAATGGTTTTGGGTATCACCATTTTGTCATCCACGATATACTTTAACCACGGGAGCACGTGAAGAGTTTACAAAACCTGGCCTTTTCGGAAATGCTTCCACCCTTGGCCTGAAAGCCAGTGATGTTGCACGTTTGGACGTCAGACAAAACTACTTTGCGGAAAGAGTTTTGAACGCGGCATCTCGTAAAAGAGTCCAGTCTGTTGAACTCTGCACTTGCTGGCGTAGGATGTTTTGAAAAGTTTGGATAATCACCACCAGATAGCAGCGCTAGCGCCAGCGTAATGATAGTTTATCCAGTGTGAGTAAACACGTGAGTTCGGATAATCACCACCAGATATCAGCGCTAGCGCCAGCGTAATGATAGTTTATCCAGTGTGAGTAAACACGTGAGTTCGGATAATCACAAACACATATCAGCGCTAGCGCCAGCGTAATGGTAGTTCATGCTGTGTGAGTAAACACGTGAGGCGTGGGTGCTCATGTTTGAGATTTGTTGTGCGGATTTCTTTCTGTTGTTGTTACCGATTAGGGTTTGTCTAGGCGAAAAGAAAATTGATAATCGAGTAGTGATTAAGTACTTTGTAAAGAAGGGTATTAAAGGAAAGGAAATTCATGCCGATTTTTAGAACGCTCTGGGAAACTCTTCTCCTTCATATTCCACAGTTCCCAAGTGGAAAACGAGTTTCAATTTTGTCGGGACAGCTTGGATTATGATCCGTGTAGTACTCAACCAAAATCTGCCATGGCCCTAGAAATTATTGCAGATGTGGATAAAATGGCCTGGGGGATCGCCTAGCTGCTGTGGGATATCGCCAGTGCCATCTCATCTGAACGGGCATACTACGCTTTCGCAGTGGAATTGGATATGAGGAAATTATTTGCTAGATGGGAGCCGCGATTCTTAATGCAGAATCAGAATGTTTGACCCGTTTCCAGAACAACCAACACGATTTTTTGCTACTTGGGTCCACTATATACCCCAGAGGCAAAATAACAGTCAAAGCAGTGGAAACATGTTAATTCACCCCCATCAGCATCGAAGGAAGAAAAAATCAGCACGGTCGGCATGAAAGGTCACGGCGACAGTTTTTTTTTTGGGTTGAAAAGGGATTCTGCCGATTACAAGTACAACGCTAATCTCTTGGGCCAAGCATAGCATAAGACAAGAGGAAAAACGACAGGTTTTGCAAGGAAGAAAGTCGTCTTTCACCAAGGCTATTCGCGCCCACACACAAGTTTTGCTGGCCTAGCAGAAACACATAAACTATGATAGGACTTGTCTCCACACTTGATTTGGCTCCATCAGACTTCCATCTCTTCACCAAGCTCAAAATTTTCCTCGATGGTAGGAGATTCTTTTCAAACAAAGATCTGACAGCCGAAGTTGACAAATATTTTGTACACCTAGAAGATTAAAATCTACGGGTTGGTTCAAAAATGGCTCAAATGACTCTGAGCACTATGGGACTTAACTGCCGATGTCATCAGTCCCCTACACTTAGAACTACTTAAACCTAAATAACCTAAGGACATCACACACATCCATGCCCGAGGCAGGATTCGAACCATCGACCGTAGCAGCAGCGCGGTTCCGGACTATAGTGCCTAGAACCATTCGGCCACAGCGGCCGGCTTTTCGGGATGGGTTCAAGACATTGGAACACCGCTGTGCCAAATGAATTAATGTACAAGGAGACCTAAATGAAATAACGAATGTTATGGGACACCGATATGCAGGTATACAGATGACGATGGAATTTTTATGGATGACAATGCGACGTGTCACCGGGCCATAATACACTCCTGGAAATTGAAATAAGAACACCGTGAATTCATTGTCCCAGGAAGGGGAAACTTTATTGACTCATTCCTGGGGTCAGATACATCACATGATCACACTGACAGAACCACAGGCACATAGACACAGGCAACAGAGCATGCACAATGTCGGCACTAGTACAGTGTATATCCACCTTTCGCAGCAATGCAGGCTGCTATTCTCCCATGGAGACGATCGTAGAGATGCTGGATGTAGTCCTGTGGAACGGCTTGCCATGCCATTACCACCTGGCGCCTCAGTTGGACCAGCGTTCGTGCTGGACGTGCAGACCGCGTGAGACGACGCTTCATCCAGTCCCAAACATGCTGAATGGGGGACAGATCCGGAGATCTTGCTGGCCAGGGTAGTTGACTTACACCTTCTAGAGCACGTTGGGTGGCACGGGATACATGCGGACGTCCATTGTCCTGTTGGAACAGCAAGTTCCCTTGCCGGTCTAGGAATGGTAGAACGATGGGTTCGATGACGGTTTGGATGTACCGTGCACTATTCAGTGTCCCCTCGACGATCACCAGTGGTGTACAACCATTGTAGGAGAACGCTCCCCACACCATGATGCCGGGTGTTGGCCCTGTGTGCCTCGGTCGTATGCAGTCCTGATTGTGGCGCTCACCTGCACGGCGACAAACACGCATACGACCATCATTGGCACCAAGGCAGAAGCGACTCTCATCGCTGAAGACGACACGTCTTCATTCGTCCCTCCATTCACGCCTGTCGCGACACCACTGGAGGCGGGCTGCACGATGTTGAGGCGTGAGCGGAAGACGGCCTAACGGTGTGCGGGACCGTAGCCCAGCTTCATGGAGACGGTTGCGAATGGTCCTCGCCGATACCCCAGGAGCAACAGTGTCCCTAATTTGCTGGGAAGTGGCGGTGCGGTCCCCTACGGCACTGCGTAGGATCCTACGGTCTTGGCGTGCATCCGTGCGTCGCTGCGGTCCGGTCCCAGGTCGACGGGCACGTGCACATTCCGCCGACCACTGGCGACAACATCGATGTACTGTGGAGACCTCACGCCCCACGTGTTGAGCAATTCGGCGGTACGTCCACCCGGCCTCCCGCATGCCCACTATACGCCCTCGCTCAAAGTCCGTCAACTGCACATACGGTTCACGTCCACGCTGTCGCGGCATGCTACCAGTGTTAAAGACTGCGATGGAGCTCCGTATGCCACGGCAAACTGGCTGACACTGACGGCGGCGGTGCACCAATGCTGCGCAGCTAGCGCCATTCGACGACCAACACCGCGGTTCCTGGTGTGTCCGCTGTGCCGTGCGTGTGATCATTGCTTGTACAGCCCTCTCGCAGTGTCCGGAGCAAGTATGGTGGGTCTGACACACCGGTGTCAATGTGTTCTTTTTTCCATTTCCAGGAGTGTAGTTCCGACTGGTTTGAAGAACATTCTGGACAAGTCGAGCGAATTATTTGGCCATCCAGATCGCCCGACATGAATCCCATCGATCATTTATGGTACATAATCGAGAGGTCACTTCGTGTAGAAAATCCTGCACCAGCAACACTTTCGTAGTTATGAATGGCTACAGAGGTGGCATGGCTTAATATTTCTGCAGAGAACTTCCAACGACTTGTTGAGTCCACGCCACGTCGATCTCTTCCACAACGCCGGGCAAAAGGAGGTCCGACAAGATATTTGGGAGTATCCCATGACTTTTGTTAACTTTGTGTATGCTGAAAAATAAAAGTGTCACTGAGGTAAGTCCTTTCTTTGTATTCCATTCCGAGAACGTTCCAAAGTACTGTCGTAAGTATCCCAGTGCCAACCCGCTTCAATTGCTTGACGCCCAGTTTCCGATACCATGACACCAATTGTCATTGTTAAGAAACTATACATTAGTGTCTTTCCGAAAACCGACGTTTATTGCTCAATGTTGTGGTATATGCGTTATTAGCGCGACAGGTGAAGGAGGAATTAATGACGGGCGCGCACCCCGGCAATCCCGTAGCTGGTGGTCGTAGAGCTGCGGCAGCTGGCGGTTAGCGCGGCTCACATCAATATGACGCTCCCCCCCCCCCCCCCTTCAAACTCCCTAGCCGTTGCAACCCGCGTGCCGATCGTGCCGGCCATTGTTTACTGCCTCCTGCGTGGATTTGCCGTTGCGAAAATTAATGGTCGCCGTTCCGGGTATTTTCCCGTCTGGTATTTATCAAACTACAGCACGGCGCAGTGTTCCGCGGGAATAAACCGGCGGCTAATGCTCGTATCCAGGGTAGGTATTTTGATGGCGCGGGGTTTCAATACGACCGGAATACATCCCATGTTGTCACGTGTCCCTCCAGAGAGTGAATTACACTCTCCATTTTTTATTCTTGAAGCGGCTGTGGAAGACATGCGCGGAAACTTCACTCTTTGATGGGAGGGGCAGAGGTTTGAAATTATGTTTCGTTTTCTTTGTTTCCTTTCAAATGGTTCAAATGGCTCTGAACATTATGGGACTTAACTTCTAAGGTCATCAGTCCCCTAGAACTTAGAAGTACTTAAACCTAACTAACCTAAGGACATCGCACACATCTATGCCCGAGGCAGGATTCGAACCTGCGACCGTAGCGGCCGCGTGGTCCAGACTGTAGTGCCAAGAGCCGCTCGGCCACCCCGGCCGGCTGTTTCCTTTCATTATTTTGTGGAAGGTATCAGCGAGACAAAGTTTCGAAATGATTTGAAATTGTATGTAGAGTTTAATATCGGATGAAATTAGAGTAATTTTCTATCGGTTTTTAAAAAAGCTAGTTATCAGTGTTTATGACTACATACACTATGTGATCAAAAGTATCCGGACACCTCCCAAACATACGTTTTTCATATTAGGTGCAGTGTGCTGCCACCTACAGCCAGGTGCTCCATATCAGCGACCTCAGTAGTCATTAGACTTCGTCAAAGAGCAGAATGGGGCGCTCCTCGGAAGTCACGAACTTCATACATGGTCAGGTGATTGGGTGTCGCATCATACGTCTGTATAAGAGATTTCCACACTCCTAAACATCCCTAGGTCCTCCGTTTCCGATGTGATAGTGAAGTGGAAACGTGAAGGGACACGTACAGCACAAAAGCGCACAATCCGACCTCATTTGTTGACTGACAGAGACCGCCGACAGTCGAAGAAGGTCGTAATGTGTAATAGGCAGATATCTGTCCAGACCATCTCACAGGAATTCCGAAAAGTGCATCAGGATTCACTGTAAGTACTATTACATTTAGGCGGGAGGTTAAAAAACTTGGACTTAATGGTCGAGCGGCTGCTCATAAGCCACTTATCATTCCGGTAAATGCCAAACGACGCCTCGCTTGGTGTAAGAAGCGTAAACATTGGACGATTGAACAGTGGAAAAATGTTGTGTGAAATGACAAATCATGGTTCACAATGTGGCGATCCGCTGGCAGGGTGTGGGTATGGCGAATGCCCGGTGAACGTCATCTGCCAGCATGTGTACTGCCGACAATAAAATTCGGAAGCGGTGGTGTTATGGTGTGGTCGTATTTTTCATGGAGGGGGCTAGAACCCCTTGTTGTTTTGCGTGGCACTATCGCAGAACAGGTCTACATTGATGTTTTAAGCACCTTCTTACTTCCCATTGTTGAAGATCAATTCGGGAAAGGCGATTGCTACTTTCAACACGATCGAGCACCTGTTCATAATGCACCGCCTGTGGCGGAGTGGTTATACGACAGTAACATCCCTGTAATGGACTGACCACCACAGAGTCCTGACCTGAATCCCATAAAACATTCTGCGATATTTTGGAACGCCGACTTCGTGCCAGGCCGCACCGACCGACATCGATACGTCTCCTCAGTGCAACGCTCCGTGAAGAATGGGTTGCCATTCCCCAAGAAACCTTCCGGCATCTGATTGAACGCATCTGCAAGAATGGAACCTGTTATCAAGGCCAAGGGTGGGCCAACACCATATTGAATTCCGGCATTACCGATGGAAGGCGCCACGGACTTGCAAGTGATTTTCAGCCAGGTGTCCGGATACTTTTGATCACATAGTGTACGCCCAGAACCATGTGTCGTACAAACGTATAATTTTCGAGATACATTCAGTGATACATACTGAGGTGTCAAAAGGTATGGGATCACTCTTAGTAGCGTCGTACAAACGTATAATTTTCGAGATACATTCAGTGATACATACTGAGGTGTCAAAAGGTATGGGATCACTCTTAGTAGCGTGTCACATCTTTTGCCCGGCGAAGTGCAGCAACTCGACGTGGGGTGGACTCAACAAGTTTCTGGTGTCTCCTGCTGAAATAATGAGCCATGTTGCCTCTGTAGCCGTGCATGATTCGTAAGTGTTGCCGGTGCAGAATTTTGTGCTTGAACTGACCTCCCTACTATGTCCAGAAAGTTTCGATTGGAGGCCAAATCATTCGTTGGAATTGTCCATAATGTTCTTCAAAACCAACGCGAACAATTGTGGCCCAGTGATGTGGCGCATTGTCATTCATAAAAATTGCATCGTTGTTTGAAAACATGAAGTCCATGAATGGCTGTAATGGTCTCCGAGTAGCTGAAAATAACGATTTCCGTCAATAATCGGTTCCGTTGGAACAGAGGATGCAGTCCTTTCCACGCAAACGCAGCCTACACCATAATGGAGCCACCACGAGCTAGCACACTGCCTTGTTGACAACTTGGCTTCGTGGTGTCTGCGGCACAGTCGAACCGTACCATCAGCTCTTACCAACGCAAAGCGGGACTCATCTGAATCAGCTGACAAGGGAACTTCCCCATCGCACCCCCCTTCAGATTTAGTTATAAGTTGGCATAGTGGATAGGCCTTGAAAAACTGAACACAGAACAGAGAAAATAGGAAGAAGTTGTGTTGAACTATGAAAAAAATTAGTAAAATATACAAACTGAGTAGTCCTTGCGTAAGGTAGGCAACATAAAGGAGCACGGAAGCTCAGGAGCGCCGTGGTCCCGTGGTTAGCGTGAGTATCTGCGGTACGAAAGGTCCTTGGTTCAAGTCTTCCCTCGACTGAAAATTTTACTTTCTTTATTTTCGCAAAGTTATGATCTGCCCGTTCGTTCATTGACGTCTCTGTTCACTGTAATAAGTTTAGTGCCAGTATTTTGCGACCGCACCGCAAAACCGTGCGATTAGTAGACGAAAGGACGTGCCTCTCCAGTGAGAACCGAAAACATTTGATCGCAAGGTCATAGGTCAACCGATTTCTCCACAGGAAAACACGTCTGATATATTCTATACGACATTGGTGACGGCATGTGCGTCACATGACAGGAATATGTTGTCGACCCACCTAACTTGTACACTTAGTGAATGGGTAAAAAGATTCTTCTACCTTGCCCGATTTAGGTTTTCTAGTGGATGTGATAATCACTCCCAAAAAAGTGATGAAAACATAAGAGTTTGTCACATAAACTGAAAATAAAAAACTAAATTTTTCACTCGAGGGAAGACTTGAACCTAGGATATCTTGTTCCGTAGCTACTCTCGCTAACCACGGGACCACGGCGCTCCTAGACGTCGTTCGTTCGCCTTGATGTTGCATATCTTCCCATGGACTACTCAGTTTCTATATTTTTTCAAAGTTCCACACAACTTCTTCCTGTTTTCTCGATTGATCTGTGTTCAGTTTTTCAAGGCCTATCCACTGTGCCAACTTATAACTAAATCTGAGAGGGGTGCGATGAGGAGGTTCCCTTGTGAGTACAAAGACAGCTCCACCAATCCACTGCCCATTTATACCCACCGTGTGCGATACTCCCACTACCTGTATATGTTCATATCGGTATCCCATGACTTTTATCATCTCAGTGTATGCGGATAAGCATGAAAAATCTCTTGCGAGTAGAGGTAGTAATAAAGGAGTAATATATTAAAACGTGATACCTGATGCTGAAGGTACGTAAGTGAAGTGAAATAAGTGATTAACTTTTTATCTTTAATTATTTTGTCGGGGGCTATGAGCAAGTTACGAAATGATTTGAAAATACACATATTAAATTGTGTTGGAAGTCGCTAAATGCTCTTATTCTCAAATAGTGGGTGAATATAGATTGGGTGATTTAGGCGCCTTAGTAGATGTACGCAGTTTCTAATTTTAATATTTTAAGTACCGTATTAAACATTTAATGATAGATTATAACACTTAATCACCAGATTATGACAGCATCTTAAATTGTTAGATTCGATGAATTGTTTTATGAATGATTAGAAATCAAATTTTTGTTGCTCTGAAAACCGTTAGACATGCAATCTGTTAATGGGATTGGATGTTCCGGTACCGTTTTAGCCACTTTGTAATACATCGTATACGAAGGCGTCTACTGTTTCAATATAAGAACACAGTAAGAAAATAG
Source organism: Schistocerca serialis cubense (assembly GCF_023864345.2). Classification (NCBI taxonomy): domain Eukaryota; kingdom Metazoa; phylum Arthropoda; class Insecta; order Orthoptera; family Acrididae; genus Schistocerca; species Schistocerca serialis. The sequence goes on from NC_064638.1 coordinate 274,076,994, forward strand.
AGTAGTGGCGATGCAGTCACTTCCTGGTGTTGCGGAGCGATGCTGGCAGCACTCAAGGTAATTTGTGTCGGGGAGACCAGAGGGTGTGTCAACAGCTGGCTGTAAGCAACCATAGAGAGAGCAATAAGCAGACTACGGCATCGCGAGGAGATGAAGTAGTCCAATTATATTAAATACTAACTTGAATATAATTACAGAATGCGCAGTGGATTCTGAGAAACAGTAATCATCTCAGCTGTTCGAAAAATAAAGGTAATTTGTGGAACGTGATATACGGCCGAAATGACTACTCGGTAACCCGGCGAGATATCTCTCACGTCAGTAAGTTCATCCGAACTTTTTCTCGCGTTTTTAAGTCGCAACTAAACTTCCGGCTTCATGTCTAATCCACACTGAGCATTAGAATTAAAGGATAACTTTTTCCAAACCCTGTAATTGTCTCAGATTACGACGCAAAAGTTTGAAATTTGGCTCAGAAGTTCCTACGACTTCCTTCTGCAATGGTGCAAAACGGGGGTGACCTGCAACGTCACCCGTGGTGTCGTCAACCCTTTAAATACCGAGGTACGGACACATGCGGAAAAGAGGCCAGAGTCCATAAGTTTATGTGAGGAATACGATGGGTTAATAATGTCACATTGGCACCAAGTTATAACACAGTTCTGCCCAACGCTACCGTGGACATGTCACACCCCATGTTATGCACACATCACCCATTGTTTGATGCCTCTGCGGTGGGGGCTATAATCACGATGGCCATCATTGGCCGAGATAAACTTTTCAGGCCAATCACCACTCAGAAACGACACGAAAAGGCCTGAGTGGTTGGCGTCAACAAATTCATCTTCCCTTGTAGCTTTGATTCCCAAACATTTCGCGGTCGAAAACGACAGTCAGCAGTGCGATGAGCAAAGAGGAGACGTTCTTAACAGCCTAGGACACTGCTGATATCTCACGGACAATTCAAGTCTTATCTAAGGACATCGTGGTGTTCGGTTGCCATTTGTTACGTTATATATATTTTATCAGGTGAAGTTTTCTTTTGTTAGAGCACGATTCTTTCTCTCAGGGATGTTATCTTTTCTTATCACTTTTACACTTTTACTTACGTGCATAAGTAAATATGAACGGGTTCTTGAAGGGCGGCTGTTATTCATGTACCAACTTTAGATTTTGAACGTGATGTCTAAAATATATTTGCCGTTAACTGAATTGAATGTAATTTTGTTAATTTCTATTTATTGATTGCAAAGCAAGGCTCGAGAGTATTTCGATTGTTGCCGTGGAGTGGCCAAGAAAAACTCATGGAATCTGTATAATTTAAAAAATGAACTTTAACTTAAATTAATTATCTGTTGCATTTTAAAAAGGTTCTTACAACGAAATCTCTCGCATTTACAGTTACTGTTAACACTTTGAAAAATAAATTAATATTTCGGCGCGTAATGGCCGACCAGAAGATGAGCTTGCCGCTGCGCAAATTACTGAAAAAAATGCTTGTTATAAATAATTAGCCGTTGCGACCATTTGAGGTGACAACTATTACAAATAAATTCATTTTGTGATAACAATAATTAGTTTATTTTAGCAGAATACAGAATAACTTTCATAAAATATGTGTAGCCGCTCAATGGCTGCCTTCCATATCGCGAAACAAAACAGTGTGTGCACCATAAAGTACGTCCTTCCTCCTCGGCCGTACAATCGCGTCTCTTTTCGACCCTTTTTTATTTTCATAGATATGTTTTAAATACAGATGCTACTCTTAAATTATCGCTGCATGTCAGTTGTTTCAAGAACATTAACTGTATCTTTTATACTAATTATGTTCATAAAATAAAAATACATAAAATACAAATAATTTTTGGTTCACGCTTAACAATATTGTTCACTGTTTACAACCGGTAAAAATGTCAATATTTATGTGACGTACCGTCACAGTGGGTCTGCATCCCCACACGTGATCGTACTCCTTTGGACTGTAGTGTGGCAGCAATTTTTGTCCTGGTGTACAGGGTATAACCACTAGGGACCGTTCAAAACCATTCTACAAAATAAGAGCATGGTGGGGAGCAGAAAAAGGTGTTTTTCCGCCATCCTGTTTCATGCCCTCCTGGTGGGGTGTGCGACATTGACACATTTGTGAATAAAACCCCAGGAGCAGGCACCCCTTGACACTCCTCAGACTCCACATGCACGCAATCAGGCGCGTGAACACCCATCAGGAAACCGCGTAATTTCAACGCTGGGCGTCGCGGCTCTAACTTCTATTGCAGAGGTGTCGGACGCATTGGTGGTATGTGCGTAAGAGGGGGTGTGACGACCTTCCCATTGTGTGACACGTCCAAGGTGGTGTTGGGCAGAACTGTAGTAAAGTTTGATGCCAATGTGACATCATTAACCCATCTTATTCCTCATATAAACTTCTGAGCTCTCGCCCTTTTCCGCATCTTCTGTGTCGCAATGACAGACAAGTATGGGGTTTCGAAAAATTGTCTCTTTCAGTGGATTGCGCAGTGTAATATTGAGTCGCCTGTAGCTACGTAATGTTCTCGAAGCACAGATTTCGTTGGTTGCTTGAGATTGTTGTGTCCCCAGTGGTCTTCTTCATTCTGGGATTGTGCTCTAAAGGGGGCCGTTGAAATATTGGTGGTGGATAGAGACAGTGACTTCGCTCTTAGTAAAGCGTGGAACGCAGCACTCAGCCAACTGAACTCACAAGCTCAGACGATAGTGACGTAGGCGCCAGACTATGGTGGCAGAAGCACTGAGAGACGGGAGTTTGCGTCAAGCAGTGAGGAATCGCGTTCCCTATCACTCTATCAAACGCGCCTGCGACTGGATAATCAGGTGAGATGTGGACAACAATAATAGTGTTAAGGAATCGCTCTATAGCCAAGACTTGCATTCTACAGCTGCGACAGCAAGGTACGCTGTCAAAACACCAAGCTTTGTAAAAGATTGCACCTGGCTGGACACTAGAAATCAGAACCAGAGCGAGTAGCCGACCGAAGTGGCCGAGGGGTTCTAGGCACTTCAGTCTGGAACCGCGCGACCGCTAAGGTCGCAGGTTCGAACCCTGCCTCGGGCATGCATGTGTGTGATGTCCTTAGGTAGTTAGGCTTAAGTAGTTCTAAGTTCTAGGGGACTGATGACCTCAGCTGTTAAGTCCCATAGTGCTCAGAGCCATTTGAGCCCAGAGCGAGTACGAACCTAATGTTGGGGTTGAATCCTTCACAAATCAAGGCGCCCCTTTAGGTCAGCGCTAACGGGCGTCCTTCGCTCCCGCTATATTTCCGCAATTATGACGAGTCTGAGAACTGTGGCGCTATGGTCGCTTCATACTCGTTCTCTCTTACTGGAGCATGCAGGAGTGTAAGGTAACAGTGTTAGTATGGTAGATACGACCTTGCTGCAGTAAAGTAGCACTGACAAGGCGAAACGGCTGACTGCTGCAAACCACACAATTGCAAATTTTTCATCCAATGAAAAAAAATGGTTATATTCTTGTTTATTCCACCTCCGCCATGAGAAAACATATGTGCTACGTCAAACAAAAACTGTGCATAGAGCAACGTTATTGTTACGAGGGTTATTCGGAAAGTAAGGAACGATCGGTCGCGAAATGGGAAATACGGTGAAAATCTGATGAAGCTTTGCACAGATGCGTTGGGGACTGTGTCTAATACGCCCGTCGATCGCTGCATGTCGCTCTTTCCAATTCTGAGCTCACAGTTAAAACGTAAAGATGGCTAGAAATTAGCGTCTCCCGCCAAGTATAAGGGCCTGGCGAAAGATTTCGCCTGAAGCTATGCAAACCACATAACATAACCGTCATGCAGTTTGCTCTATACGACAATTCTCGGCCGCACTCTGTAGGAGCAATGAAGATGCTCCTGCAGCGTTTCCGATGGGAAGTGTTTGATCACCCAATACAGCCCGTAATTGGCTACCCCTAAGGTTCATCTCTGTTCAAATCAACCGTTGGCTATGAAGACAATATTTTGACACAGACAACGAGTTGCAGTCCAGAGTAGAAAATTAACGAAAAGCACTGGCGGCTTTTTTTAACGATAGAATTGAAAAATTGGTACAACGCTACTATATATGTCCAAGTCTGAGCGGCGACTGTGTAGAGAAGTAGCTGGAAGGTGTAGCTAACCGTTGCAAATAAAACAGTTTTGATTTTCACCGTGTTTTCCATTTCGCGACCTACCATTTCTTACTTTACCAATAGGCCTCGTATACTCCTGCGACAAATAGCACGCTATTTCTGTAACCCAACTTGCGTTTATGGACTAACTGTGAGGTATGTAGCTTATCCTTTATTTCTGTAATTTATTTTAATAGTCAATCACCATTTAGATACTACACTTCCTTCTCATATCATGTTTTCTGGTACTGTAGTTACAGAACTGCTAACGCCTTTTAAGTTTGAATATGTCAATGTAAATGATAGACATTCTCTGATTAGATATTAAATATTAACATAACTGTACAGCCGCCTTCGAAAAATTTTTATCTATTTAAATATATGTATAAAGAGAACAATTTTCACTGATAACCAAGTAGTCATTGTATTGGTATATAACTTGCTTCTGTCACTTAGCCAGGTCAGATATTTTGTGACATCTCAACTTGCATCTGAGAATGTCTTCAAAGCCGAAATCATGATTGTGTGAAATAAATGATAGCAGTTAGCAGTTTTCTTTCGAAACGGAGATGGCAAGAATTTCAAGAGTCGTATACTCGCCCTTCTTTCTGAGCGAGTTGAGTCCACTTGTACCCACAACAGACTGAGTCGACGAGTGGACTGCGGCCGACACTCGCGAGTAGAATATGTGGTCACACGGAGAAGCCTTGTTCAGAGATGATGTCGCAGCCGAGTTTAGGGCAAGTATATGGAGCTCATTTATGGTCTCTACTGGACACCCGAGAGCAGAACCGACAGATTCAGAGAAGCTGTCAGCTATAGTGTTTGCTGTTTCTGGCTTGTGCTGGAAAACAACCACACTGAAACTTCGCATGGCGCTCTGGCACGTAACTTGGAATGTGGCAGGTGGCGTATCCATTGTAGTGGAGAAAACCAATTAAATTATCTTCGAGTGGTCTTGAAAATGTCAGAGAATCATTGCGGTATTTAGCGATTCTTACTGATTCGACAGTCTCAGTTGCTCACAGAGCTGTGCGCTAACATATTGTTACAGTATCTACATGTGGAAACGTTGAACCTGAAACGCTCGTTTTTCTATCGAAGCGTGATGGTATTTATCGGAGTACGAAAACTCGAGCAGGAGGAACGACGTTGGAGTTCTGAAAATTCTCATCAGCTACAGCACCAGTCTCTGCATGGTGTAAAGAAAAGGCCCCTGGCCCTGATGGACCAATGGAGATCGACCGACCGCCGTGTCATCCTCTTACAATGAATAGCGTCATTGGATGCAGTATGGAAGGGCGCTGGGGCAGCACACCTCTCTCACGGCCGTTGTCGGCCTTCTTGCCCTTGGAGCCGCTACTTGTCATTCAGGTAGTGGCTCAACTGGCATCACTAGGCTGCCAAGGTATCGAACTCAGGTCCTCCGCGTAGTTGCCAGACCACTGCGCTACGGAAGTGGACTCTGCATGGTGTGAAAACAGGCAATTAGTGCAACAGAATTATTAGGGCAATGTTTTATATCAAACTACAACTGCAGTCTACTGCTACTATTGTTCAGAGAATCAACAACTAACGAAAGAACCACGGTTATTTTGTGGAGAACAATGCAAGTTAACATATATGATAGAGTAGTTTCGATCATCAGAAAGGTGCGAACAAGACTCGCGCACTGCGAGTTGCGTACAAACTTAATTATGTATACAGAATGATTTTAAAAAAATCGTTTAAAAACTCACATAGCACATCGGGCATACAACTCAAAGTTTTGTCCAGATGTATTGAGAAACGCCTGACATCGACGCTGCATTGAACGGTGCTCTCTCTCAAAGATCCCGGGTGTATCTCGAAGACATCCCGCTGCCACAACAGTCCTGCCTACTAGGTCCTCCGGCGGTGTAACAGCTGTTTCGTACACAAGGCCCAGAGCAAAACATCTATTGGGAACAAATGGGGTGATAGTGTTGGCCATGCGACTCGCCCAGCACAGCCAATGGTTGCCTGCAGATATGCCCTAACATGTCTGCTGAAATGTACGGGATCTCCGTCGTGCCGAAATCGAATGTGGCTATGAACAGGCGTGGGAACATCATTCAGCATATCCGGCAGAATCTGTCGCATGAACGAGATACGTGCTAGCATCAGGTCGGTCCGGAGAATGTGCGGCCCAGTTAAACAGCCGGTCCACAGGTAACCGTAGCGACCTCACGTGGCACTTGCAACCCTCGGTTCCTAGTTGATTACTGATCTTATTGTATGCCCGATATGTCATCTCAGTTTCTAAACGTTTTACCTGTTATCGACATAGATACTGGCAAGATATTGGTGGCAGGAATTTCAAGACTTTCGAGAATTTTATAATTTCAAGTTTGAAGTCGGATAACAAATGACAAAAGAAATATTTTTTCATGTGATGTATTTACACATTAACCATCTCGGATATTTTCCTTTACTTATAGTTTGACTCTTCGCTTCTTGCTGAACTGCATGATTCTAGGTCAACGGGAAGCACCCTATAGGTTTTGATGAGTGAGTTCTTGAGTACCAACATATGTGACATACGTAAATGGCCGTATATTTTAATTGAATTGACTGAGAAGCTTAATATTTTTACACCGCCAAGGAACCGTAGAGCTTAATATCTGACATAAATTTGAGCTTGATAGGACAACTCGTTCCTGAGAAAGTGTTCTTAACAGTCGGATGGAAAGACATAGATACAGACAGAAGCACAGCAAAGCGATTGTATAAGGGTTCGATTTTTGCAGATTGAGGCATGGAACCCTAAAAACACCTTCTGAAACCAATAAGGACGCACTGGCAGTCTGTGTCCCGTTGTCCGTCTAGTTTGTTATGAGCTAAAACAGACATGCCGCGTGCTACGGTGTTCAAGCACAACGCAATGAATAACCTTCTTATCACACTTCTTTGTTATACTCTGGACACGGTCTTCTCTTCTGAAGATTTTTCGCGTTCTGATTAGTCCTATAATACGCAAGATGGTCAGTAGTGAGATGATTTTCTAGAAGGCAGGAACTATGGCGATAACGTGGGCACCGCTTTAGTGTGATACTCTACACGCTTTAACGAAACGAAAAGTGTTTTATGCATGGGATCCCTTATCATATAATACTAAAACATCAGGTGGCATGAAGTAAAACAAAGCAATAGTTCAGAAGGTAACCTAATAAGGATTCCAGCAAGTGCAACCCTTTCAAGCAAATAGCGCACATCCCAACGTGAGGGGGGGGGGGGGGGGGGGGAGAGCTGTTATGCGCTGCCTGTATTAGCGTCGGAGCTCTGTCCCACATTATCAGAATATTTCATCTTTTCGTCCACCCTCAGACGAGCTCCCCGCGAGACTATTGTAAGACGGATATTCGCCGAGTCGCTGCGAAATTGGTTCCCAGACCAAAATTTAATACGCGACGTCAATCTCTCTTTCTGTCACAGGAGGGATAAGACGGCATTGAATTTCGTCGATGCTATGCCGCAGTCGAGTTTTATTTAATTTTCTGCCTTTGAATCAGAGAATCACACGTGGTAAATGTAAGGAATGGGAGAAATGTAGTACTGCACGCCGCATTGTGCTCAAAGAACACGGCAGTAAGAATCGAATGAAGCTGACAGGACTAGATCATATCTGCATGTTCTTCCTGTTTCTGATCTTTCCCTCTTCCTGTCCCTCCTTTGAGAGTTTACTCTTGTGTGTGCGACATATGTTTTCTTTTCGTTATTCCTTCACTCAGTTGCTGAGAATGTCGGGACACACTGCACGTAAGACGCAATCAGGATATCTGTAACGTTTTCTCCAAATGAATGAAAACTATTGTGGAAAGCGGCTTCCGCTAAATGTAAACTGATTCTTGACATTTATCCTGATCCTTGTGCGCGTAGAGTGTGATTTTCATGGAATAAATTCCTCAAGAATACTTCATAGCATAAAAATTCAATATTGTTTATTCCAAATTACGAGGTTAAAAATGAGTAATTCGACATTGCCGCAGGGTACAAGATACTGAGTAAATGAGTGTAAACACATCCCAAAATTTGACAAGTACGATACTGGAATGTGTTCGTATAGAGTAAGTTAGTATTAGTTTTTAGTAAACTGTGTGCAACTACTAACGCAGCCCATTTTTGTCACTAATTCCTATAACTATTTTCCGACTTTTGCTTTTTCATTCTTCTTAATTTTTCTTTTGCCCACCTGCACATATTTGAACGTTACTTCAAACTGATCTCTTCTTAATTCTTATATCTCTGAGACTAGAATGAGCATAGAAAGCTCATCTAACACTACAGTAAAACTATTTGGCGTGCCAAAGAACTAGTCGCCAATCTGTCATGGTAAATGATATGTACTCGGAATGCTCAACTATTGCATCGTGCCGATCTTATGAAAATATTGTAATCTAGCCAGTTACTTTATATTTTAAAATAAAAAAATGTTTATTATTTTTAAGCAGTTCTTCTACCAGTATGAATAAATGTTTTAAATTTTTCAGTTAAACTTAATGCAAAAATGTAAGATTTAGAAATAGATGTCACTTTTCACTGTGAATGTCGTATTCAATATTGGCAGGTTCAGGACGTTACTTAAACATCAGTATCTGTTTAAAAAGTTTGTTAGTGTGTAAAAGTCGACAAAAATTAACAAAATTTGCATTTTTAAATTTTTTGTGGTGGTCATAAAGTATCCCCAGATTGGTAGTACACGTTACTGAAAATGCATTGATGTTGCTAAGAGTGTGCTGGAAAATATTTTCACGTTATGGAATCTACTTACAAATAGAGTACCTCTCCAAAATGTATGTTGTTAATAAACGTCCAATCACATTAAAGTGCCACTTTTCGAAACCTGAATAGCCATATTTTGCAGCGTGAGACGTGCAGAAGGAGAGGCAATGTGTTTCTGAAAGGTACCGACGGAAATGTGGAGCTATGCCTACTCAAGTGCCGTGGACAGCTGCGCTGTGTTCCTCGGTTGAGGATCCATGGCACGTGCAGCCCGATCGAGGTGGTCCCACGGAGTCTCGTTGTGATTAAATCCAGGGAGTTCGGTGGTCAGAGGAGTATGCTAAACTGGTAGTGGTGGTCTTCGAATCGAGCACGTCGCTGCGAGCTGTGTGACGGTTTGCACTGTCCTGCTGCTAGATGCTATAGCGCCGAGGAAAAACAAACTACACGGAAGAGTGGACACGGTCCCCAAGGATAGATGCATACTTACGTTGATCCACTGCACCTTCCAGAATGACGAGATCATCCAGGGAATGCCACGAAAATATTCCCCAAACTATAACGCTCCCTTCTGGTTACAGGATGTTTACTTTCAGACTTTTCGCTCAATACACGCCAGCGGCCACCTGTCCGATGGAACACAAAACGTGGTTCATCTGAAAAGGACACCTGTCGGCACTCATTGGACGTCCAGTTCCGGTACTGGTATGTGAAGTCCAGGCTTCGTCGTAATGAACGAGAGTCAGCAAGGACCCCTGAACCAGGCATCTGATGTAGAGGACTGGGGGCAGCTACGTTCGCTGAACGGTTATGAGGAAACGCTGTTCGTAGCCCCTTGATTCATTTGGATCGTCAGTTGCTCAACAGTTCCACGTCTATTCGTACGTACACATCTCTGGAGGCGTCGTTCGCCGGCCGCGGTGGCCGAGCGGTTCTAGACGCTTCAGTCCGGAACCACGCGGCTGCTATGGTCGCAGGTTCGAACCCTGCCTCGGGCATGGATGTGTGTGATGTCCTTAGATTAGTTAGGTTTAAGTAGTTCTAAGTCTAGGGGACTGATGACCGCAAATGTTAAGTCCCATAGTGCTCAGAGCCATTTGAACCATTTGAGGCGTCGTTCACCCCTGCCGTCTATGGCCCATTGTGCTTCACAGTTGTCTCGGCGCCAGTTTGGACAGCGCAATTTTGTCATGCACAGTATACCTTAACCACTGCTGCACGAAAACCATTTGAAAGCTTAGCTGCTTTGGAGATGCTTCCACCCCTTGCCCAAAATCCAATAATCAAGTTTTTTTGGATGTCAGATAAATCGTTCCGTTTCCTCATTATGACAACGACTGCGTTGTTTTAGGCGTCCCTCCGACATTCTTTATACACCCTCCACTGCTAGTGCTGCCACCTGCATTCTGTGTGTGTTTATTGCACGTGTGTTTGTATGTGAATTACTAGGGGACCAAACTGCTGAGGTCATCAGCCCCTAGAATTACACACTACTTAAACTAACTTAAACTGACTTGTGCTAAGAACAACACACACACCCATGCCCGAGGGAGGACCCGAACCTCCGGTGGGAGGGGCCGCACTATTGCACCTTGACACCGAACATAGGTGGTGTTCACATGAAGTGACTGGACCGTTTATAAGGTAACAACAAACGAAATATCGTCCTCCTTTTATGGTGTCATATAGAACCCCCCTCCCCATCGTTATTTACGTTATGCAAAATGCGTTGGTATTGCTAGGATTAATCTCAGATGCATGTGATAAGCAAACTAGGTTCTCTCAACAGGACTTAACAAGCATATCCATTTGTGGTTTGAAAGAGGCGTAACGGTCGCACTGTCTTCCACGAACACTAATTCTCTAACGCCGGCGGATGTGGCCGAGCGGTTCTAGGCGTTTCAGTCCGGAACCACGCTGCTGCTGCGGTCGCAGGTTCGAATCCTGCCTCGGGCGTGGATCTATGTGATTAGTTAGGTTTAAGTAGTTCTATGTGTAGAGGACTGATAACCTCACATGTTAAGTCCCATAGTGCTTAGAGCCAATTGAACCATTTTTTAATTCCCTAAATTTACCCGGCGAGAACAACGACATATTTTGGCATGTAAGTTTCCTGTAAGTTTCTGTTACTCCTTCCTATGGGCTATACTTATTAGGAACCTAGCAGGACGCTTCTAAATTGTTCATTTTCTACTGTCATGCCTGCTCGATGATGTTCTTCAAATGCTGGAGAACCCTTTCAACAGCCGGCCGCGGTGGCCGTGCGGTTCTAGGCGCTGCAGTCCGGAACCACGGGACTGCTACGATCGCAGGTTCGAATCCTGCCTCGGGCGTGGTTGTGTGTGATGTCCTTAGGTTTCAGTAGTTCTACGTTCTAAGGGACTGATGACCTAAGATGTTAAGTCCCATGGTGCTCAGAGCCATTTGAACCATTTGAACCCTTTCAACAAATCTAAATCTTCCATTTATTTTCCCTAACAATGATTTTGCATGTTTGTCCCTTTTCATATCACCTTTCACCGCAAGCCTGAATATTTAAATGGTGTGACGAACTTCAGAATTTATCTACAAAACTTGTCACACTATACATACAGCAGAGTCCACAGCCAAAATAATTCTTTTGTGCGATAATAATTACCAAAACGGCTAACTTAATTTAAAATACCGTGTGAAAGCCAGCTCGTTCTGTTTGCCCACGACACCGTGGATGCAGCACATATCGGCATCCAGGTTGATGCCGTGTTGCTTTACCCCCGGAAGGCATTCGATTAGCTCTTAACTACCACCTAATGAACACAATACGAGCGTACGGAATATCAGACCAGATGTGTGACTGGACTGAAGAGTTTCTAGCAAACAGAACGCTTGAGATCACTCTCAACGGTGAGTCGTTCCTCCTCCTGTCTCTATTTATTAACAAAACATTTTGGTGATAAGTTACAATAAGAACAGACTATGAATATCAAGAAATTTTGCATAGCTCGAATACCGCGACGAGAAAGAGATTTTTAGTTAAAATGGTGTAAAATCCTGGATGATTATAAGTCGCATGCATTTGTGAAGTAACTCACAATCAAAATGAAACTGTGGACTCAGGACACCAGATCATTGAGGCGATTGACGAAGTCATTACTCGGTGACAGATGACCGATTAGTTTGACAAAGTTGTTATGCAAAAATGTACGCGAAGATCAGGACACGATTGGCAAATAAATCTCAGGGTTTTTCCGCTTTGTAATAAAGAGTAAAGAAACGAAAGAGCACGTAAAAATGTCGGGTCCATATAACACCGAACAATCCGCCATCGGTCTTTTTGATGCGGCCACTGAAAAATAAAGAAACACAAATAAATTTGTTTTCATTACACAGGAAACGAGGAAGGTAAAGTTTTTGATGCGGCCACTGCAAATAAAGGAACACATATAAAATTGTATTCATTACACAGGAAACGAGGAAGGTAAAGTTTTTAGAAATAAATAAAATATGCGTTGATATTACGATATAATATATTTCAGCCCAATGACAAGAGAGTGCCACTTATGTGTTCACAACTCGCTATGAGAAAAAGGTGCGAGAATACAGAAGGGGAAATTACAGCTGTATGCAAAGTACCTTCTGCTATCACCGTAAGGTTTGAGTTGTAACCATGGTGAGACTATTTAAATGATTGAGAATGTAGGCAAAATTTAGTGTACTAACAACATTTATTTTCCCAAAATACACATAAACTATGGTAAACAAGTTATTTAGACTACATTTGATAAGGAGTCTGGGTGGCAGAGACAGGTTAAGTAGTGGAGTGAGTCAAGTACTCTGATCATAAAAATGTGGGTAATGCAATCTGAATTGATCTGACGCTGAGCAGACTTTCACTGATGAAATCTACTGAAGTTTCTATACAAAGGTGCAGCTGAGAGCAAGTGGCGACTGAGATCTGAACTCCCTGACAATGCCGGAACGGCAGTACGATACGCTGCTTGCTTCGTGCGGAGATGTAACTTGCAGCAGGCGACGTGTGTGCGGCGGAGGTGAGACATGGAGGCAGCACCTGCGAATCGATCGCGCGGCCACGAAAGAAATGCAAGAATCTCACGGTCTATCGATCAGGCAGAAGGATCGCAATTTATTCTCTACTAGAACCCTTAAATCATGGTAGATTTCAGTGTGTGACACACCCATTCGCTGGTCGTACCAAGGATCAATTTGGTTGGCTTATACGACAGAACGCACAAGGATACCAATCGCCAAGACTGGTAAACCAAAAACGAATAAGTGTGCCCTCGACAAACGAGTAGTCCGAGACGTTTGAAGTCACGCTGTCGGTACAGTAAGAACTTCACCACATGCTCCCCAGTCTAAACTATTTGCAAGTGAAGTCAGACTCAGCACATGTTCCAAGTACCAACCACATATGCCAGAGCCTCGACCAGAAGTGCTTACCAGACCAAAGTCCTGCACCTGAGTGCTTCGCATCTCTCAAGAAAAAAATTCCGTTTTCCCGCAAAGTGCATGAACGACACTGTCTTCTCACCGTCTTGAGCCAATCACAAGGCTCTAAAGGAGCTAAATCTCCCTTACCACATGACAGCACAAACTCGTGTCGAGCCGGGACAAGAGTTAAGAAACCTGCGTCTCTGGAATAAAAAAGAAACCGCCAATTACTCGGTTTTTAAAAGTTTTTGCAGAGGGGAAGACGATTTTTTCCAAAGTCGTGTCTCTTCCCATGGCAAGAAGAGAACAGATACAATATCAAAGATCTTTATCTAAATCGCCTTTGCCTTGGAGCTTGTTAGTCCTAGCTATGAGGTGGAATAAAGATTCTATCTCCAAACGTGTCTCAGATGCCGGATTTTTCTTGTACAACCGACGCAGCTGGGGAAAGTGGTTCAGTGGCTCTATTTGCACTATTGGCGAACATGAAAACTTGCGAATTTTTATTACATGTGGCTCTGCACAAAATGCTCAGTTTACAACTACACTGTGTAGACACGTTCCTTTAGACCATTGCCCCAGCTCAGGCTTCTGCTGGCGCTGCAGCAGGTAGCATGGCATTGTTCTGCTGGAGACCTGTCTTGATGACAGACTGCCATGTCTGTCCTGTATGGCTGTGGGCCTGTCTGGCAAGATTTACTAGGGGATGAGCTCGCTGTCAATTGCTGTCAACTCCCAACATGCCGTTTGTACGAGGTAACAATCATAAAAATACCTCATGGTTTTAGCGCCCTACCAGGCTCCATCAATGTCTGCTCAGGTCATTAACTTTCTAGAGTCTCACTCAAGGTGCATCAGGTTGTAATGAAATATTTAATAATTTTCCATATGCGAAAAATAGGTGAGAAACTAACTTGTCCTCTCTCAGGTTGCTTGAGGAGGATGATTATAGATGTAGATCTTTTTACATCAGTGTCACAATACTGCACATATTCGCTTCTGTGGTCGTTTACTAGTGTTTGAAATAAATACCAGATGTAACATCGTTAAAATAAGAATATAAAACAACCATTAGCTGTCGATAGAAATACACATCAAAATAAAACAAATCTTATATGGTACAACCGCTCAAATGGAATAACGCTTTACAGGTAAGGTAACAAAAGTGATGGAGCACGAAAGTATTATCTGAATGGAACTGAAATCGGTAGATGTGAAGTACATATACAGACAAACAAATGATTGCAGATTTCAGAAAAATCGGATGATTTATTCGTAGGAAGAGCGTCACAAATAGATTACGCCAATAATGCGTTGGTCCACTTCCGCCCCTCTTGCAAGCACTTATTGGGCCTCCATTGATTGAGAGAGTTGTTGGATGTCCTACTGAGAGATATTGTACCAAATTCTGGCGCAATACATCGTCAAAATCCCAAGCCGATTGGAGGGTCCTGCCCATAAGGTTGCAGACATTATCGACCATTCTCGACTGTGGAGGGTTTGCGAAGCACAAAGACAAGCACATTGCCGTGTGTAGTGCAGCATTGTCGGGCTGAAATGTGAGCCCAGAATGGCATATCGTGAATGGCAGCAAAACTGTGCGTTGTATATCCGACGTACCGCTGTGCTGAAAGGGTGCCGCGCATGACAACCAAAGAAATCCTGCTAGCACCACAGACCATTGCTCTCGGTTATCGGGCCGTATGGCAGCGAAACTCAGGTTAGAATCCAATCGTTGTCTTGCGCGTCTCCAGACAAGTCTTCGGCCTGGAGTGTCATTGACTGGAGCGGAATTGTCTTCAGTGGTGACTCCAGCTTCGAACTGAGCCCCGATGAGCAGTGAAGGCGTGTCTGAAGGTACCCCATACAGTGGTGAATTCCAACCTCATTGCTCGACAGCCAGGAATGGAGGTCTAGGGTGCAATTCCTTTTCATCCTTACAGCACAGCGGTACGTCGACGACATTCAACACCTCGTTTTGTTCTCCTTCATGGCAAGCTATCCTAGCCTTACATTTCAACAAGACAACGCCCGCCCGCACACGACCACAGTTTCTGCTGCCTGTCGTCGTGCTTTCCAAATAGTACCTTGGTCAGTAAGATCGCTGGATCTCTCTCCAACTGAGGAATTTTGGAGCATTGTGGGCAGGACCCTCCAACCAACTCAGGATTGTGACAAACTGACTCCCCAATTGCACAGAATTTGGCTCCGTATCCACAACGAAGACATTCTACAACACTTTCAATCAATTCCAAGCCGTATAACTGTTTGCATAAGGGCTAGAAGTGGAGCAACGCGTTATGTACTTGCTCAATTTGTGAAGCTCTTCTCTTAAAGGGGCTACCATGTGGTTCCTCCCTTGTTGTGGTCAGACTTGACCGACGTGAACATGTTTGTAAACCTTCGTCGCCAGTTCTGTAAAGCATCGTCGCCAGCTGTGTAGGCCGAGTTTGTGAGTCCGGGAAATGGCTTCGGTGCAGTACACCGCTAAGACAACTTCTCCCTGCCACTATTACACAGCTACGCCCCAGGGTCAGGCATCAGCATAGGAGAACGAAAGTTCTACAGCAGTCCAACAAATTAGTAACAACGTCACACAAATGTGGTAAAAAGATTTAGTTATCTTTGTGACAAGTTGAATAATTAAGTCTACAACACTGCTTGTAATATAACACAAAAAAGGCCCTCAATGACTAAGGGCAAACAATCGTAGGTAGACTTCAAAACTACGTGGCAAATGCAATTTACAACTACTGTTTGTTAACTTCTAAGAGTTCACTAAACGACGTTCCCGTCTAAGTCAGCCCTGGGTACGATGATCGATAACCAACGGGGCGAGAGCTGCTCTTCCAACTTCCTGGTAGGCTTCTGTTCGTTGTCGTCCGGTCATTGGCGGATTTTACTCGGCCGGCAAATGGCCGAGGCGAAGTCGAATCACACGTGTTTGATGAGATTTAATTCTGGGGAACGGGCAGGTCAGTCCTTTCGTCGAATATCCTTTTGTCTAAGAGCTTCTCCATCTGCGCTGTCCGAAGTGGTCGTACGTTGTCGTCCATCAAACTGAAGCAACGACCGAACTCTCCCCTAGAAAGAGAGACGGTGTCCCTGTGAAGCTGACAGTAGAGGGTAATGTGTTCAAAGATCTGGAGATCGGTATATCCATGCGACATTAAGCCTCACCACATCGTAATACTCGAACACAAAGACGATAATGTTATACACTACTGGCCATTAAAATTGCTACACCACGAAGATGACGTGCTACAGACGCGAAATTTAACCGACAGGAAGAAGATGCTGTGATATGGAAATGATTAGCTTTTCAGAGCATTCACACAAGGTTGGCGCCGGTGGCGACACCTACAACGTGCTAACATGAGGAAAGTTTTAAACCGATTTCTCATGCACAAACAGCAGTTGACCGGCGTTGCTGGTGAAACGTTGTTGAGATGCCTCGTGTAAGGAGGAGAAATGCGTACCACCACGTTTTCGACCTTCATAAAGATCGGATTGTAGCCTATCGCGATTGCGGTTTATCGTATCGCGACATTGCTACTCGTGTTGGAAGCGTGTATTCGTCATCGCCATACTGGTGTTTCACCCGGCGTGACGGTATGGGGTGCCATTGGATACACGTCTCGGTCAGCTGTTGTTCGCATTGACGGCACTTTGAACAGTGGACGTTACATTTCAGATGTGTTACGACCAATGGCTCTACCCTTCAGTCGATCCCTGCGAAACCCTACATTTCAGCAGGATATTGCACGACCGCATGTTGCAGGTCCTGTACGGGCCTTTCTGGATACAGAAAATGTTCGACTGCTGCCCTGGCCAGCATATTCTCCAGATCTCTCACCAACTGAAAACGTCTGGTAAATGGTGGCCGAGCAACTGGTTCGTCACAATACACCAGTCACTACTCTTGGTGAACTGTGGTATTGTGTTGAAGCTGCATGGGCAGCTGTACCTGTACACGCCATCCAAGCTCTGTTTGACTCAATGCCCAGGCGTTTCGAGGCCGTTATTACGGCCAGAGGTGGTTGTTCTGGGTACTGATTTCTCAGGATCTATGCACCCAAATTGCGTGAAAATGTAATCACATATCAGTTCTAGTATAATATATTTGTCCAATGAATACCCGTTTATCATCTGCATTTCTTCTCGGTGTAGCAATTTTAATGGCCAGTAGTGTATAATGCTGGACGTACCCTCATAAGGCGAGATGAAGAGGCGAGAACTCGTGATGCACGCAGGAACATTGTCGATTAAAGCCTTTGATGCTGGCATGTGAACTGTTGAGTGTATTCACTGAAAAGAATTTAACATATTGGATAGTGAAAGACTAAAGCTACAGAGAAGCGACACACAATTTTAAAATCAGAATGGTAAAATTTTCAACACGAAACCGCCTGTTCAGTCACTGCCGAGCCAGCACCGTGGTCAATATCGAGACTGCTATACGACGGAGAAGTTTTTCCCCGATGGCTCGTGATTTACTGCTCGCGTGCGCCTGGCCGTCTGGAGAAAAGAGTTGCTGTTTTGTTCTGCCTCTCTGGGAAACTTACGTTCAGTCACTGACAGCGGTTCGCTCAGCTTTCTTCTGTTCGGTAACCCGTTTTAAATGGAAGAAGCTCACCGATTCTATGTTTAAATACTGTGCGATACACAATTTCTATTGAGGATTTTCAGGGGCTGTAGAGAGGCCTTAGCAGACAAAGCTTTAATAAGGAACTTATGCCCAAAAATAGGCGTAAAATCAGTCTGAAGGTCGGATCTGTCTCAAATCTCCCGCTTCACATCACGCACATAAACTGAGAACAGAGACATCTTGTACTCATGACATCGCATATCACTTTCGACCTACAACAACGGCTACGAGCCGGCCGTTGTGACCGCGCGGTTCTAGGCGCTTCAGTCCGGAACCGCGCTGCTGCTACGGTCGCAGGTTCGAATCCTGCCTCGGGCATGGCTGTGTGTGATGTCCTTAGGTTAGTTAGGTTTAGTAGTTCCAAGTCTAGGGGACTGATGTCCTCAGATGTTAAGTCCCATAGTGCTTAGAGCCATTTGAACCAACCAACGGCTACGAGAGACTGGTACTTTCGCATCCAGAAGGATTGACTGTGGTGCGTCACGTAAGCCACGCACTGTAGACTTTGAACGGAACGTCCTTGTCAAACTGCTAACGTCATCTGTGCGTAAGCTTACAGACTACTTAACTTAAATTATCATAAGGACAAACACACACACCCATGCCCGAGGGAGGACTCGAACCTCCGCCGGGACCAGCGGCACAGTCCAGAACTGCAGCGCCTTAGGTCGCTCGGCTCACGACGAGTACTCGAAACATTGCCCACGTCATGGGCTCCTGTAAAGCATACATGTCAGAGCTCATTGCCTCCGCTGTGTGCCTACTGTGAAGCGCGGGTCTGAAATGCGATACGATCTTCAGTGCTATTTTGCATCCAAACGGTACATTTCCGGACACTGTTTCCTTACGAAAACTTTCTCTACCAAGTCTCCCCTGCAGTCCCTAGAAGTCTGTAATAGAAATTGCGAAACACGGTGTACAAATGACCATATAGTGTTAATCAGGAATAGTAGCCTCTGAAATTTCTTGCTCAGGAAGCTGAAATCTAGAAGGGCGCTGACGTGTTGGACGCATCAAAAACAATCATCCGATTTTTAAAAAATCATAATTATTATGTTATTTGAGATATATATGCGTGTAACGTACTGTTGGAAAGAGAAGAAAGAGAAAACTCTCGAGTTTTACACGCTCCCGCTTGGTAGCAGCAGTCTGCGCCCACTTGAGTTCTAGTAAAAATAATGTCGGGACAACAGAAAGCGTTTTGTGTTCTACTTTTTGCGCAGTGCGGGTCAGTAATAACTGTTCAGTGTGAGTTTCGTATTAGGTGTGGTGTGGATCCTCCTACAGCAGAGAGCGTTAGACGATGGCACGAACAATTTCGAGAAACAATTTGATTGTGTAAAGGCAATTCGCAGCGCCATCACGGAGTGTCTGACCCAGACATCGAATGCATCCTCTATAGTTCCACAAGGAGTCCGCAGAAATCCGTTTGCCGTGCAGCTCGACAGCTCAACATGACCCCGATGTCCGTCTGGCGTGTGTTCCGTCGATGTTTGCACATGAAACCATACAAAATTCAATTACTCTAAGCTCTTCGTGAAGCTGACAAACAACAACCTGTGGAGTTTTGTAATTTCGTTCTTGGCGAGATGGAGGATGACACTTAGATTTTAGTGACGAGGCAACATTCCGCATTTCTTGCGGATGACTTTGACTCCCCTGCTGGAAGAAGTGCCACTGATTATTCGAAGGATTATGTGGCTGGTACATGATGGTGCTACCGCCCGCTTCGCCGTTAACGTCCGGATGAATCTCAATCGTGTGTTTCCTGGTCGATGGCTCAGACGAGGGTGCTCCAGTTTGATGGACTGCTCGTGCACCGGACCTCAACCCGTGCGATTTTTGGCTATGGGGCCATCTCAAAAGTTTCGTGTATGCAGACCCCATTCCAGACATGGAGACACTGGAGCAGCGTACTCATGCTCCCTCTAGCACTGTTCGGGTGCAGCCTGGACAATGGGAACGAGTGAGCCAGAACATGCTACGGCGCATAAACGCATGCATTAAGGCACATGGAGGCCATTTTCAACACGTACTTTAACTGTGGCTGCATGGTACAGCGTATATTAGACTACAAGAAAATGGTTCAAATGGCTTTGAGCACTATGGGACTTAACATCTGTGGTCATCAGTCCCCTAGAACTTAGAACTACTTAAACCTAACTAATCTAAGGACATTACACACATCCATGCCCGAGGCAGGATTCGAACCTGCGACCGTAGCGGTCACGCAGTTTCAGACTGAAGCGCCTAGAACCGCACGGCCACACCGGCCGGCCTCTATTAGACTATAGCTTCTGTAACAATGTACAGTTGAATAAATTCTCTCTAGCATGGAAACATGCATTTCCGGACATAAGTTCATTAGAACTGTTTTTTTCTGTATCCTCTCGTCGATCAATCGCTAGAGTTTGTAGACGGTGGAAAAAATCGCCCTGTATAAAGCACGACTTCTGCCTCTTTTTTAAACGGTTCTACTTCCCATATTTTGGCAGCAAATGTCTGGCCACATGTACCGAGGAGTGTGAAAGCATTTATCAAGGAATGACACGCGCTATTGACAACGCCCGAAGCGTTATGGACACACAAGAAAACTGCTTGAAAAGACCTTCTTCGTGAATACATTCTTGCCCCTTTGAACTCCACGTTGTACTGGTTACTGTGTCTGATAGCAAAACATGAGCACTCCACGCTACTCCAAATTCTATAAGTTTAAAGTTGTTCAAAAAATGGTTCAAATGGCTCTGAGCACTATGGGACTTAACATCTATGGTCATCAGTCCCCTAGAACTTAGAACTACTTAAACCTAACTAACCTAAGGACATCACACAACACCCAGTCATCACGAGGTAGAGAAAATCCCTGACCCCGCCGGGAATCGAACCTGGGAACCCGGGTGCGGGAAGCGAGAACGCTACCGCACGATCACGAGCTGCGGACTTAAAGTTGTTCACAAACCTGTAATTTACCTGTAGTGTGGAGATTATTTCCGTCATACGTGTCATTCCTGGTGTTAAAATGTTCACCATAATTGACTGTAGGTAGAAAACCTAAATTTGGGAACATTCACCTTCTTATATCGTCCTTCGTTTCATACGAAACATATGCTGCACAAGCTATACGAAACTCTTGCGATGAAACGTTGAACGACTGAGTCAGTAAGCGCTTACTCTATTACAAACTCTATTGATGAGGTACGGTGCAAAGTTTGATGAGATGATCGCCGCGCCGGGGAGAAGTGGTCGTGATGGATCATATGGTGGTGGTATTGAGCTGATAGCCATTAGCCGGCGTTTGAGCGGCATTAACAGCCGGCAGTAGCGGCTAATGAGCACATAGTTGCGTAATGGAGCCGCGCCGATACCGGCCTGCTCTGCCTCTGCTACGGTCTGGGCAGCCACCAGGCAGCACTGGCTAATGACGTCAGAGAGGCAGCTCGGCAGTTTGGCCGGGGAAGCCCTAGCTTCGCGATGCCTTTTCGGTGTTTACGCCCATTTCATGCGTGCGTCTGCGGACGCCCTATAGGTAGTTCGTAATCTTCCACTTCTTTTAAGTTATAATTTTCATTGGACATTAGCGATCGCAGATTTAATTTAAAGTAGTCTTACATTAAATGTTGGTGTATGTGGAGGGCGGGGTGATGGTGGAGGGGGGGAGGGGCTGGGGAAAGCGTTGAAAAACACAGATATTGATCAACAAGGGCAGGTTAGAAGCCGTGACCACATGCCTACGACCTCTTTAAAATTTAATAGAGTTTTTCATTGCCATTTAATACTGTAGTTGGTAGTATCGACATGATCTGTATTCAGTAATTACAAGTCCAGTCACAATAAGGTGACCACCGCCTGTGTTTGTTTCAACATGAAATAACAAACCACGGACGGCAGGTGGCAGCACTAGCAGTGGAGGGTATATAAAGCGTATTGGGGTGGCGCAGGAAATAGTGCAGCTGTTGTCGTACTGCGGAGACGGAGCGATTTACCTGACGTCCAAAACGGCACGATCATTTCCGAAACAAAGTTTGTAAGCTGATCAGTTGGCGCCGCAGTTAAAGCATACACTATGTGATCAAAAGTATCCGGAAACCTGGCTGAAAATGACTCACAAGTCATTTTGACTTTGGAAAAGTCATTTTCACGTGCTAAAGTCTCTTGATGTGATGAATGATGTAATTCAGCAGCCGGAAAATAGTCCAACTCTTGCTCTGTCCCCCGCAAGACTCTGAAAATACCTCTCATTTTCTAACAGAGGAATCAAGAATTGTTGTCAAAAAATAAAACAAAAAGGAAGAGACCTCGTTAGACTCTTTGTAGACTACTCT
Source organism: Schistocerca serialis cubense (assembly GCF_023864345.2). Taxonomy (NCBI): domain Eukaryota; kingdom Metazoa; phylum Arthropoda; class Insecta; order Orthoptera; family Acrididae; genus Schistocerca; species Schistocerca serialis. Next base: position 274,099,288 of record NC_064638.1, read on the forward strand.
TTCGACAAACACGAAGAAATATGATTCATCAGTTGACAATATATGAATATTAAACATGCACAATGTTAACTGTCTCATGCAGTACACGTCGTTAGTTGTGATATCAGGGATAGGTAAGTTTTTTTGGGAATCCATAGTAATACTTTCACATTCTTCTGATGGCCTGCAGTTTGCTTTAGAATTTCTTTACGAATATAAAACATGTCAGGCCGGCCGAAGTGGCCGTGCGGTTAAAGGCGCTGCAGTCTGGAACCGCAAGACCGCTACGGTCGCAGGTTCGAATCCTGCCTCGGGCATGGATGTTTGTGATGTCCTTAGGTTAGTTAGGTTTAACTAGTTCTAAGTTCTAGGGGACTAATGACCTCAGCAGTTGAGTCCCATAGTGCTCAGAGCCATTAAAACATGTCAGATTTTAATAAGTGTAGTTTTTTCACCGTTTACAGTTGATTGATTTCTTTTCTGCACCCACCATTTCTGAGCTATTTTCCGGGTACGATTTCAAAGCGTGTTCAACGGCTCGAATTTCGGCAGCCTGTCTATCACAGTACTTAAAAGTGTCCATTCTAGGGTACCCGAAACCGACGTTAAATTCTGTATTGAAATCAAGTCGATGTTAATCATACGAAACAGACTGAGTAGGGTATGATTTCTTCCACATATCAAAAAAAGTTTTTCATCACCTCGCTTACGTGAGTTCCGGAACCTGTACAGAAAACTGGAATACAGATCAACATAAACATCATTTCCGCCCATGTTATTGCTAATGAAAACCACTCATGGCATGTTGTACCACCATAAAGCGAAACCTTCAGAGGTGGTGGTCCAGATCGCCGTACACACCGGTACTTCTAATACCCAATAGCGCGTCCTCTTGCATTGATGTATGCCTATATACGTCGTGGCATACTATCCACAATTTCATCAAGGCACTATTGGTCCAGATTGTCCCACTCCTCAAAGGCGATTCGGCTCAGATCCCTCAGAGTGGTTGGTGGGTCACGTAGTCCATAAACAGCCCTATTGAATCTATCCCAGGCAAGTTCGATAGGTTCATATCCGGAGAACATGCTGGCCACTCTAGCCATGCCATGTCGTTGTCCTGAGGGAAGTCATTCACAAGATGTGCACGAAGAGGGCGCGAATTGTCGTCCATGAAGACGAATGCCTTGCCAGTGTGCTGCCGATATGGTTGCACTATCGGTCGGAGGATGGTATTCACGTATCGTACAGCCCTTACGGCGCCTTTCATGACCACCAGCGGCGTACGTCGGCCCCACATAATGACATCCCAAAACAGCAGGGAACCTCCACCTTGCTGCACTCGCTGGACAATGTGTCCAAGGCCTTCAGCCTGACCGGTTTGCCTCCAAACACGTCTCCGACGATTGTGTGGTTGAAGGCATATGCGACATTCATTGGTGAAGAGAACGTGATGTCAATCCTGGGCGGTCCATTCGGCATGTTGTTGGGCCCATCTGTACCGCGCTGCATGGTGTCGTGGTTGCAAAGATGGACCTCGCCATGGACGTCGGGAGTGAAGTTCCGCATAATGCAGACTATTGCACATAGTTTGAGTCTTAACACGACGTCCTGTGGCTTCACGAAGAGCGTTATTCAACATGGTGGCGTTGCTGTCAGGGTTCCTCCGAGCCATAATCCGTAGGTAGCGGTCATCTACTGCAGTAGTAGACCTTGGGTGACCTGAGCGAGGCGTGTCATCGACAGTTCCCGTCTCTCTGTATCTCCTCCATGTCCAAACAACATCGCTTTGGTTCACTTTGAGACGCCAAGACAATTCCCTTGTTGAGAGCCCTTGCTTGCACAAAGTAACAATGCGAACGCGATCGAACCGCCGTATTTACGACTTGACCACCTAGTCATGGTTGAACTACAGACAACACGAGTCGTGTACCTCCTTCCTCCTACTAATAGGCACTGCTCATGCATGGTTGTTTACATCTCTGGGCGGGTTTAGTGACATCTCTGAACAGTCAAAGGGACTGTGTCTGTGATACAATACCCACAGTCGACGTCCATACGTCCATCTTCAGGAGTTCTGGGAACTGGGGTGACACAATTTTTTTTTTCTTTTTGTTATGTGTAAATAGCTCATACATCTTACTGATGTTTAGATCTGGTGGGAGATACACTTCCTTAGTGGTTTTCAAGCTGTGGTGACTTCGTTTACCTTTAAATGAACTAATGTTTTGGCGAACTGTGTCAAGCGCTTCCAATGTCACACGATGTTTTCGATTAGAGTGTTGGCCTCGACCATCCTTAGGACTCACACCTTTTTTCAGATAACATTGTATTAGTTCTAATTTTTTTAGGTATTTCATGAAAAGATGTAAAGGCTTTAGAGCAAACATTTTCTTAAGTGACAGAATTCTCCTTCTTCGCATTTACACGACATGAATAACTGTTGACACGAAATTTAGCTTCATTTTCTGGTTGCCCAGGTCTCTTTGCGATATACTATTTACATCACTTAGGGCTGCCAAGTAAGCATTCTGCTCATTCACAGTCATTTCGTTATAATTAGATACAATATACCCACGTTCTGCGTCGGTGGTACTCTGAAAATATTTCAATCTTGGAACATTTACAGTCTGGCCCGAATTCATGGGTGGATGATAAAAGTTGTTTTCTCACATCGGAAAGTCGACCTGTACTCTTCCTTTTCTTCGTTGAATGTGACAGTTGGCTGAAGGAGATACTTTCCTCATCTTCGTTCTCCATGTTCACTTCCACAGTTCAGTTCAAACGTAAAACAAACTGAACAATTCACACAACACACAAATCACTAACTTAACCTCTCCAACAACACTCACTCAACACCTGCTAATCATAGACATTGGAACGTAAACAACAGCTGCGATCAGTGCTGCCAACTGACCAACCCCCTTCTTTCTTAGTTTCTTATTGACCTACCTCCTTTTTGCTGTGAACGCTATATATTTAAACCACTGTAACTTTGAGACTATCCCCCTTCTTTCCACGAAACAAAAACTGATAAAAGCAGTTTGTTGAAAGCTTTTTGAAACTGTGGTAACCTACAGTTTCATTTTTTTGACTTAACCCCTTTTTTCCGTGGACCCTTAGCAGGAGACTGACGAAAGACATCAAAAAAGTTCAGAGAAGGGCATCTCGTTTAGTATTATCTCTAAATAAGAGAGAGGGCGACGCGGATATGATACACGAATTGGCGTGACAGTCATGAAAACAAAGGAGTTTCCGCTGCGACAAAATTTTCTCATGAAATTTCGATCAGCAACTTTTTCCTCAAAGTGTGAAAATATTTTGTTAGCACCCACCTACGTATTTAGAAATGATAGTCAAAATAAAATGAGAGAAATCAGAGCCAGTCACTTAATTGTGAATTACGGAGGAATCATGTAGATGTAGATACAGCTGCTGTGACACGGGAAAAGCCATGTAGCAAACATGCCTGCATAGCATGCGATAGTCTGTCAGTGGAGTTCTTATTTTTGTGTATTGTGTGATTGCTACTGATTCGACTGGTGAGGTTGTGAATGTTATAAACAAAATAATTTTCTGCGCTTCGTGTGCCACTGGTTCCACACTTTCTTCTACACACACACGCACACACACACACACACACACACACACACACACACACATACACCACACACACGACAGCTAGCCCCTCTCATTACACAGACCACAGGCCTGGGGCCGCTTAGCGCGCCGGCTAACTTAGCGGCAGTGGAGACCGCGCAGGTGCGGGCAGCTAATTGAGCGCCCCCTGGGGACTCATCGCGAGCAGCCAGGCACCGCTATCCTACCTCATCATCCCGCCTACCCAGCCGCTGCCCGCCGCCTCTGCCTGGTGTACATATTTACGCTAATCACACCAAGACCACGCTGTTATGAAATGCAAAATATGTGTATATCTGTTAGTCATAATGTGCGGCTCTGAATACACTTCAGGCTGTATCACAAAGATTCATCAGAATTCATAAGGCTACGTTTTCTACAGCAATCAACTCACACTGACAGAAAAGAACTGCAATTAATTAACCAATTAAGGACCAAGCATTAAAATAATATTTTTTTTGAAAATAATGTTTCTTTGATCTAATTGTACACTAATATAGAAAAAATATACAAAAAAGAAATGTAGGTCCTAATTTAAGTACGGCAAAATCTTGTGTTTATGCAAATTTGGGACTATAAGGACTTTCATTTCGTTCTCTTATGATATGTTTAAAAACAGGGTGAATGGAGATGCACATCCATTTTTTGCATTTGCAAATTGTTGTACTTTTACATAACCTACATCTTCTTCTTACTTTTTTTGCCTCCTCTATTGTTAAGTGGCCTACATCATTATAACGTATTTCTTTCGGAAGAGAGTATTTGGAGGGACGTCCATAAGAGCATTTTCCTGTGTACTGAGGCGTTGCAGTTTCTCTGTTTCCTTCATTCTCGGATGAAGTATATTCTGTTTCCATTAGAGTCAGGCATAACTATGATCGAAATTCAAGTTGTGTCATATATTCTTCCTTTGCAAGATTGTATATTTTCCATGAATTCTCAGTTACACTCTCTATCATGTTGGTGAAGAGATGCCACCACCATTTCTTGCCTCTTATTCGAATTCTGTATTTGGCAATAGCGTTATCGTGTAAATCAAAACTACTCATATGTTGATTGTACTGAGCTATTACCCTGGGTACTTTTCTTTCCGACTTAACCTTTTTGCTTTCGCTGAAGGCTGGACGGTGTCGCTGTTGGTAACTACTGTCGCAGTGGAATTGTCAGTCCACTTTAGCATCATGACTTCAGCATTATCGTTAAAGAGAAAGCTAAACACACCCTTGCCTTTTTTCTTCATGCTTGAGGTGGATTCCGAAGGGCACTTTACAGTGGGGTTCTCCAGAATAGCTACAATGGCAAAAAATCCCTTTTGTCTTAAAATACAAAACAAAGAATAAGAGGAAAAGAAGTTATCAAAAAATATACAATGACGAAACGGGTCTTCAACAACTGAAAGCAAATTCATAACTAGTTGTTCACCTAAAGAAAGTTCAGATGTTTCACATCCTGCCATCTTCCCACCATAAGGAATGAATTTGTACAAGTAGCCATTTGAACTGCATAAACACCGCGATTTGAAGCCGAATATGACAGGTTTTTCTTTGATGAACATCTTGCAGGAATGTCTCCCAAAATAACGGACCATTTCCTCGTCAATAAACAAATTATATGAAAATATTTCAGATTGAAGATTTTTTAATTGATTATAATAAAGGTTGGTCTCACTTTAGAAAAGTAGTGATTTTTATCTAGTCTGCCACTATCAGGCAGACGGATGTTTTGTTTCACTGACAAGAATTTATTACGACTCATGCAACTTCCTACAACTGGTAATCCTTTGTCTTCGTCTTCCGACCAGTACAGTTTCGTTGCAGGTAATGTGTGATATCCTGAAAGAATCATTATTCCTATAAATTACTTCAGCAATGGAACAGTTATTTGAAATGAACGGTGATTATTATCTTGTGCATATTTATTTGTGTATTCGGTAATTTTTGAAAACATGTGTGAGTCAGAGTAAAGTGAAAAAATTTCATAAGGCGATTGACCCTCTACTCTGTTCTCTATGTCTTCTGTCTTGTTTAGCTCCTCTGTTACTGGTGAAGAAGTGTAAGTTAGTTGAACCTTCTTCTAGTTCAGAGTATCATTTCTTTTCGTTACATTCACACCAATTCGTTTTCTTTTCATAGCAACTGCACGGGGTTCTGGCCCTACGGTTGAATTCACTTGCTCACTATGTGCATGTATTTCAAATGTACCAGTGATACTTTTGCTTCCTCTTCCTCAACAAGAAGATCTTCATCAATGTCTTCTTCATCTGTGATCTGATCAACATCTGGTGGAATGGACGTGCAATCGATGCTGTCTGCAGCCTCAAGTTTTTCATCTTCATTCCATATGGACGTAAGTTCCGCAGTAGATAGATATTTCGTGTAACAATCAGACATTCCTAAACAAGCATAAATCCCTGTATGTTTTGTCTGCATTCATTTACAGCAGAGCTGTGGTAAATTACGAGTCAAGTCGTAATAATCAAAAGTAAATAAAATGCAAAATTTCAATAAAACTGACTTACTGGTAGCGATTATTTGATTGGAGTTATTGTTCCAACTGTAGACACACTGAAACTGCAACCAAACTGAATGAATATCAGACAAAGGATAACAGTAATAAACTGTTCGGTCAGCAATGGAATACCAATATGTTATTACGGTAGAATGAAGCAGCCGTGTTTCACAAATATACTCGGCGGTCCCAAAGTTGCGTAAATGCAACATTATTGTAAATAGCGAAAAACAGTTCGAATTCTGACGCCTCTAAACGGTAATGTAGTATGATAACAGAAGTTTGAAAGAAGTTCACTGTATAAAATTCGTTTAAAAATCATCACGTGCTAATTAAGAAGTAAAATGAAAACTTTCGCAATGAAATACGCAAATTTATATGGAAGTCTGAAAATACACGACGATCAACATTACGGTCAGTGATCTGAGTAAAATGCCTAACTACTTTTTTTCCGATGTCCTCTTGATGCTGTAATAAAGAAATTCGAAAGTTGTGCAACTCACATTATATTTTAAAAAATTACGAATGAAATGATACGTTAGCGCAACTTTGGGCCTTCATATGACTGTACAGTAATGAAATTTCGGGAATACATATGTCTAGGTAACATACTTAGTAGATTAAAATTGTAAGATCACAGGTTAATGCAAGCACGAGATAAGCCATAGCAAATGTGAAATGCAGCTACATTAATAACCGGTGTAACCGCCAAAATGTTGAATGGAAGCATGCAAACGTTCATGCATTGTGTAGCACAGATGCCGGACTATAAATGTAAATCGGTCTTTTTCGTATCTGAACTTTACACACACACAGAAGAAAGATAACATTGGGCAAGGCATCTTTGTCCGTTATGTTAATTATGACCGCGCTATTGCAGATTCACCTTTTATATGTCGGACTTCGTATTTCAGATCAGCACCCGAAGACGTCGATGGTTCGTACTGGACGACTATGTTTTCAATTTACGGGTCCTCTCTTTGCCAAGCCAAGACACTCAACAGTCTTATTATTTATAAGACACAAAATAAAACATACATGGATTAGTAATAATTATGGTTCAAATGGCTCTGAGCACTATGGGACTTAACACCTGAGGTCATCAGTCCCCTAGAACTTACAACTACGTAAATCTAACTAACCTAGGGGCATCACACACATCCGTGCCCGAGGCAGGATTCGAACCTGCGACCGTAGCAGTCGCGCCGTTCCGGACCGACGCGCCTAGAACCGCTTGGCCACCGCGGCAGGCGTAATAATTATATTCTGAAATAGAAACATAGTTTAAAAGAACAGTTACATCATGTGACTACGAGTGCCGGTAATTGCAACTCGTGAATAAAATACTGAAATAACACATTGTTAATGGCGGTATGCCACACACGTCGGATCTGTATAGGACCTATCAAACAAAAAGTAACTTATGCTTTCGTCATCTGACGATCGTAATTCTTCCTCTGTTTTCCAGCGGCTGCAGGCAATGCTTGCATAGCCGTGGATTTCATCTGTGATTTTTTAATGTATCTTTATTTTTCATCTTGTAACTGCTACTTTTTCCTAAATAACCGCTCAGCGTGCAAATGTTCCTTTAAAGGTCGTCAGTTTCCAGGATGAAGTTCTATGCCTGTCGGTCAATACAAGAGTGGTTAATGCTCTTTGTAGATGACTGGAGCTGTCGCCCGATGATGTTCCATATGTGCTCGATTGCAGACAGATCTCGTTATCGAGCAGGCAGTGTCGACACTCTGTATTGCATGTTGGGTTACGATAGCAATATGTGTGTGAGCGTTGTCCTATTGGAAAACACCCCTTCGAATGCTGTTCGTGGACGGCAGCACAGCAGGTCGTACCACCAGACTGACGTACAAATTTCAAGTCAGGATGCGTGGAGTACTCTCAGTGTGATATGAAATCGCACCCCAGACCATAACTGCAGGTGTAGATAGAGTGTGTCTTGCACGCAGACAGGTTGGCTGCAGATCCTCAACCCTCCTTCTCCTAACAACACACGGCCACATCTGGTACCGAGGCAGTGTCAGCTTTCATTATGAAACACAACAGACGTCCACCCTGCCCTCCAATGAACTCTCGCTCGACACCACTGAACTCGCAACTGGCGGAGATTTGAGGTCAGTGAAATGCACGTTACAGCACGTCTGGCTCAGAGCTGTCCTTGGAGTAAACGATTTGTAACAGATCTTTGCGTCACTGTGGTGCCAACTGCTGCTTAAATTGTTGTTACAGATGCAGCACGATACGCCAGAGCGATACGTCGAACACACTGGTCTTCCCTGTCGGTAGTGCCTCGTGGCTGTCGGGATCCCGGTCTTCCAGTGACCGTACATTCTCGTGACCACCGCTTCGAGCAGTCATGTACTTTGGCTACAGTCCTGCGCGGTCTTTCAGCAGTATCACAGAAGGAATGTCCAGCTTCTCGTAGGCGTATTATACGACCTCTTCAAGCCCTTGAATTGTTGATAATGGCGTCTTTGTCGCCTTAGAGACATTCTTGATTAACGTCAGCTCACCATGTACAGTCACAAAGGTAACTAACGCTCACGACCGTTACAGCGCGTATTTAAAGCAAACCTGATTTACATCCTCATAGTATTTCTATTAGCGCCACTCTTATGTGACTGGCGCAAAATTTGAACGGACATCATCTTTCACAAGCAGAAACATGCCTACCAACTTTCATTTATGTCGCACAATTCGTTCTGGGTCCTGCTGTGTTTTTCCGTAGGTGTAGACATTTTGAGCGAATTTTAATTTACGCATAGACCACAAGTTTTAATTTTCAAAAGAACTATCCGATTATACAAATGGTATATTCCATAAATGCATGCACATACAGACTTTGCTTACTTTCTGCAAATGTATTTAGGATCAAAGTTTCCATTAACCTTTCAAAAACATTTAATGTGCCCTCCATGGGAGACAGGACAAAAATTCGGACGGTTGCCAAACTTGTCCTACACTTTTTCGAGCAAGCCTGGAGTTTTATTTTTTCTCCTTGATGGCCACACAGCCATCTCTGGTGTTCAAGAATATTCTAGGATTTTAAATGGTAATCCAGTATGTTTTTAATATTGCTTTTAGACTTCAGTTTAGGGTATCTTTTCAGAAGCTTGTCGTATGTGTCGAAACCTCTTACGTAATAATCATCGTACATGTTCTCCAGTGTGTTGTCATCAAACGCCGTGATGATACTTGCAACTTTAACCTTCTTCTTAGGAGACAGTTGGTATTCACTGTCACTGCTTCTATCGCCTCCTCCCGCACTTGCCGTAGCATTACCGTTTGCAATGAGTTGTTCGTCATTATCATCCCTATCATCATCATTATGTGTTAGTGTTACAACAGTACCTGTTTCGAACTTATGCTCATACTTCTGCACTGTAACAGATACCAGAAAACATGCTAATGATTCGTCTTCTGCACCAATACCATCTTCACGAAGAAGGGTTCTTCGTAACTTCGTCTCAACCAATCGCAATACATTAGCAGGATTGATTACCAATCGCCGAGCCATCTGACGCTTCAATACACAAATAATGTCACAAAACGCAACTTCAGAGGCACACTGCACCGTCCCTACTGGTCCCGACTGGCGTACCGGCAGGTCAGTGTGCAATGCACCATGGCATACGCAGAGGCCTCTAACGGACGACTGCAGAGTTTTGCAGATGCGAGAGTATAACTAGTGCAGTAAGTGACCTTTACATTATTTCTCACACGATTTTGGTCTATTTGTGTTTGTTCGAGCCCAAGTACTTTCTTCGTGAGTGCTATTAGCCTACGCGCAGTCCGGAACCGCGCGACTGCTTCGGTCGCAGTTCCGAATCCTGCCTCGGGCATGGATGTGTGTGATGTCCTTAGGTTAGTTAGGTTTAAGTAGTTCTAAGTTCTAGGGGACTGATGACCACAGCTGTTAAGTCCCATAGTGCTCAGAGCCATTTGAACCATTTTTGAGCTATTAGCCTAACACCCCGCTATTGCCTATCGCCCCCCCCCCCCACCTCTCCCACATTATCACCAAATTTAGCAGGTAAATAAACTGTAGAATACAAGACTTTCGCCGGCTGGTGTGGCCGGTTCTAGGCGCTTTAGTTCGGAACCGCGCTACCGCTACGGTCGCAGGTGCGAATCCTGCCTCGGGCATGGATGTGCGTGATGTCCTTAGGTTAGTTAGGTTTAAGTAGTTCTAAGTTCTAAGGGACTGATGACCACAGATGGGCTCAGATCCATTTATGAATGAGACTTTCCTTGCACCTCTTTTATTTATGATGAAAAGTGGATGATATTCAATTTGTGTGTGTGTGTGTGTGTGTGTGTGTGTGTGTGTGTGTGTGTGTGCTAGAATGAATGACAAAGGAATTCGAGGTGCATTGCAAGTGGTACCCACAATTCCTTCTCAGATAAGAAAACTAACTGTCCACAGCGAGGATACAAACTTTTTACGAAAAAACTTCCCTTGCATTACTACTTTCCATTGCGACAATCGCTTGACCTGCCCGCTGCAATGCTATTTAAAATCAATCAAGTTAAAATGTGTGCACTATTCTTACTGTCCATAAATCACTTGATTGCTGCACTCCTTACTTCTGAACTGGCAGAAATTGGAAGACTTCAGGCTTTTAATGTATTGTGCCTGACCAGAGCCACTAATAGTAACAGTAGAAGTATTACTAATAACAATTATAATAGCAATAGTAAAAACAATGTACAGCACCTTAGTAGCCCATATGTAGTTACTGCTTTGTTGAGCCGTCAATTAATTCATTTACCTGTTTCGAAGCGAGTAATGAAGCAGTTTCTGGACTACTGCAGATACTATATACAAATCCGAAAAGACATTTTTTTGAAATATTTACAGTATTTATTACGTATATGTCTCACTTTTATCATCAGCAACGTATGGGTCGAAGCACAAAATGTGTGTCTTGGGTATACTATGTGAGGAATCTGTAACCTCCACCGCACAAATGCTACTAATACACAATAAGTAATTATTGATAACTTATGTAACCAATATTAGACTCTTACAAAATTGTGATAACAATAATGATTTTTTTTGAAAAAAATTTAGTTTTGTGACTGAAACAGAATCGAACCTCTTAGTTTTTACCCCTCAGAAAATTTAATTTTACCCCTCAGGAAGTAATTACCCCCAGGTTGGGAACAACTGGTATAAATAGACAATCAAGCTTTAATATGTCGCGGGATTGCACAGTAGAAATGTTGGAACACGCGAGGCAATACTGACCTTACGACTTCTCTTAGAAGATGGGTTAAGGAAAGACAAACCTACGTTTATAGCATTTGAAGACTTAGAGGAAGCTTTTGAGGATGTTGACTGGAAAGCTCCCTTTCAAATTCTGAAAGTGGCAAGGGTAAAATACAATGAGCGAATGGCTATTTACAATTTGTCCAGGAACCAGATGGCTGTTATAAGAGTCGACAGGCAGGAAAGGGAAGCGGTGGTTGACAAGAGAGTGAGACAGGGTTAGAGCCTATCCCCGATGTTATTCAATCTGTATATTGAGTGTTGCAGTAAATGAAACAAAATAAAAATTTGGAGTAGACATTAAAATTTATGGAGAATACATACAAACTTTTAATATTTACCGACGACATTATAATTCTGTCAGAGACAGTAAAGGACCCGGAAGAGCAGCTGAACGGAATGAACAGTGTCTTGAATGGAGGCTATAAGATGAACATAAAAAAAAGCAAAACGAGGATAATGGAATGTAGTCGAATTAAATCAGGTTAATCAGGTTATGCTTAGGGAATTAGATTAGGAAATGAGACACTTAAAGTAGTAGATGAGTTGTGCTATTTGGGGAGAAAAATAACTGATGGTGGTCGAAGTAGAGAGGATATAAAATGTATACTGGCAATGTCAAGAAAAGTGTTTCTGAAGGAGAGAAATTTTTTAACGTCGGATACAGATTTAAGTGTCAGGAAGTCTTTTCTGAAAGTATTTGTGTGGAGTGTAGCCATGTATGAAAGTGAAACAAGGACAATAATAACCTTAGACAAGAAGAGATTAGAAGCTTCCGAAATGTGGTGCCGCAGGAGAATGTTGAAGATTAGACGGGTAGATCATGTAACTAATGAGGAGGTACTGAATAGAATTGGGGAGAAGATGAATTTGGGGCTCAATTTGACTATAAGAAGGGATAGGTTGGTAGGACACGTTCTGAGGCATCAAGGGATCATCAATTTAGTACTGGAGGGAAGCGTGGAGGGTAAAAATCGTAGAGGGAGACCAAGAGATGAATACACTAAGCAGATTCAAAAGGATGTAGGTTGCAGTAGTCATACGGAGATGAAGAGGGTTGCACAGGATAGAGTAGCATGGAGAACTGCATCAAACTAGTCTCTGGACTGAAGACCACAGGTACAGCAACATGTTCGATACCCCTGCCATCATTAGCAATAATGTGGCGCAGATGTATAGCGAAATGGCTGTTTTCAGCTCAGCTCAGCGATGGTTTTGGGGTTATTGCTGTACACCTTATCTTTAATATAGCCCCACAAAAAGGAGCCGCATATGTTCAGACTGGGAGTACGTGGCGGCTAATCGAGGCCCAAGCCAGTGGCCTCTTGGTACCCCAGGGCCAGAATGCGGTCTCGAAAATCGTCCTCCAGGACATCAAACACTCTCCTGCTTCGGTGGGGTCGATATCCGTCTTACGTGTACCACATCTTGTCGAAATCAGGGTCACTTTGGATAATGGAGATGAAATCATCTTCGAAAGCCATCAAGTAACGTTCGACAGTCGCCGTCCCATCAAAGGAATATCGCTCCGATTACTCCGTGACTAGACATTGCACACCACACTAACACTGGCTCAGTGTGAAGGGACTTCTCGATCGCGAAGTGCGGATTGTTAAGTCCCATTATGAGCCAATTTTGCCTATTGACGAACCGATCCAAATGACAGTGGGTTTCGTCACTAAACAAAAGCATGAATGCGCATACTAATTCCCATCATGTCTCGCGGCCAACCGTGCATTTTGAACGCCCTAACGCAAACTGTTAAGAGATTATGACGATTTTATTTCATATAGCTCAATAATTATCACCCAGTACGATGAGCGTGTCCAATCGCTTGCGATAACGTTATTATTCCGTTAACCAAATGTTTGCTCTAATTTTGAGTAGTGATACTGGATTTTCGTGAAATATAACATGTAAAAGTAAACCTATAACATGTAAAAGTAAACCTCATGCTTGTCTAATATTTCAGTCTAATACGAGGGTCACTCCAAAAGAAATGCACACTATTTTTTTAAAATCCATCGTTTATTCTACATGTTTGAAAGTTTTACAGTGTGTAAATATATCCTTTAGGAACAATATTTTCATTTCTCCACATAATTTCCATCCCTCTCAACTGCCTTACGCAGTCTTGGAACCAGCGCCTGTATACCTGCAGAGTAAAATTCTGGACCAACCTGTTGGAGCCACTGTTTGGCAGCGTGCACAAGGGAGTCATCATCTTCAAAGCTTGTTCCACGAAGAGAGTCTTTCAGTTTCCCAAAGAGATCATAGTCACATGGACCATGGTCAAGACTGTAAGGCGGGTGTTTCAGTGTTGTCCACCCGAGTTTTGTGAGCCACTGTCAACATCCTGGGAACCCACCTGGCACAAACCTTTTTTAACGCCAGCACTTTCACTATTCTGCAAACACTTCCTTCCCTTATCTCAACGTAGCGTGACAATTCGCTCACTGTGATGCGTCTGTCAGCAGTCACCAATTCGTCAACTCTCTGCACATTGTCTGGAGTGTGTGCAGTACGAGGCCTGCCCTTGCGAGGACAATCCTCATTATTGCGGTGTCCACTTTCATCACGTAACCTGCTTACCCACCGACTAACTGTACTGCGATCGACAGCAGCATCTCCATACACCCTTTTCAACCTCTTGTGGATGTTTTCCACTGTCTCGCTTTCACAGCACAGGAATTCTATGACAGCACGTTGCTTCTGACGAACGTCAAGTGTAGTAGCCATCTTGAAGACATGCTGTGACTGTGCCACTCACGGTAACAGGTTGAACTGAGTTTGAAAGCAAGCGGGAAGGATGTATCTACACACTGTGAAACTTTCACACGTGCAGAATGAAAACTGTATTTTTACAAAAATAGTGTGCATTTCTTTTGGAGTGACCCTTGTACTTCTCCAAACGTAAAAATGAGCCTGACCGTAGAAATGACTTTTTTTCTCGTTTTGTCTCGGAGATACCATTTGAATGACTTAAGTCTGAAATAGATAATAAGAATCCACACCCTCTCCCAAGGTAGCTTCCGCCAGCTCCCCCTCCCTGATGATTCCCTCCTCCCCTCCATCTACCCCTCCTACCAACTTTGATCCTCCCTCCCTCCTCCTGTGTTTTGTTCCTATGGGCACCCTCTCTCCTTTCTCTCCCTCCTCCCTCTCTCCCCACTCCTCCCCCGGGCTTCCCCTACCCCCATTCCTCCGCTCCTACTCCCGTCTCCTCTGCGATTGGCATCTTTGCTCACCCCTCTCCCTCCCTCTCCCCCTTCTTCCCCTCTTGGCAGGTCCCCGGACTCGTACACGCTACGTGGACATTCGCGCGCCGGAGATCATCGCCATCAGCTTCTCGTGTGTGTGCCGTCGTGTTTGTGTTAGTGTCCGCCGTCACGCTCCAACGTTCACATGTGTCGTCGAACTCATCAGTGTTTGTGCATCGTGTCGACAGTTTTAGTGGTTTTTCGTCTAGTGTGAACGGCTTCTTGTTTTTTATGTTCTGTATCTACCGTTTTTTACCCGCCATTGTTCAATCTCTTATGTGTCTTCTATATGTACTATAATTGTTAACTCTGAGGCTGAAGAGGCGTAAAATGCTGCTGCCAGCCTGCCTGTTGTTGTACAGGAATAAAAATAACAATAAAGGAAAAAGAAGATAATAAGAAAAATGTAGAAACTACATATGTGATTCCGAGTGGCAGTACGACTATTCTGTATAAAACTGATGTAATTGTTCTTCAGATAAAACGACCTAACTTTTTTTTCCAATGAGGCAGTCTCGTCGCCTGACGCTGAACCACTGTTCCGCGTCACACGTCTGCTCCGAAGCATGAGCGCAGCTCGGCACAGTGCAGTAATTTCCCGTTATTAGATCCAGTTAGACGTTTCTTTAAATAGACACGGCGTGGACGCTGGTGGCAATATCTGTCAGCCTACAGCGGGGGCCATCTACAGTGGCGAGCGACGTATCAGCAATTCTGGTGACGCATTACGCGCTCGGTGTGTCAGCCGCGCTGACACGTGGCTTTGACAAGTCACCCATTCCAGCGGCTGTCCCCCTGTCCACACGTGCCGGCTGCCACCGCTCGGGGAAGGCGCGTTTTAATCAGGATTAGCCTGCTGCCTGATTGTTGGACGTCGGGCCTTGTCACACAAGCGGATTACATACCACAAAGGCTCCTCAGAACGAGCGCTCGGTTCGCCGGCGCGCCTAATCTTCCCGAATTGACAGCATGCGGCCCTTTTGTAGCGCACACCACTCCCTAATTGAATCTCTTTATTTGCTCTGTAGCCTCACAAACCACTCTACTCTTTATGCGGAGCTAATAGGGAAAAATCCATTTTGTAGCTACATTACATGATTGGATGCACGCCACAAGCAGCGATTCCATTACAACCAGCCTCTAAACCGGACGTCATCCTTCTATTGTCATTCGCCATTAGCTTACATCCTGTTCCAATCTTTTCATATTATCGTACCTGTTACACACAGAGACTCATCTATGAACTGTCTTTACATACACTATTGAGCAAAATTATAATGAGCATTGCCCACAACGAGATAGAGTACCGCTGGTATGTGACGAGGCGAGGAAGGCAAATAAGGCGAATCAGCTGCCCCTAACGATGTCGTTTTAGGCAACCCGCAATACATATATATCTGGGACGGTATCCAGACAGGCGATCGCCAAGTAATCGATGCAAGTTCCCTCACTGAGCTTTGGGCGCCTGTTTGCAAACGGAATCATACTGTAAAAATACAAGTGAGTATTGGCCATGTGTTACACGGCATTTTTGTACCAAGATACAGTTTAGTCATGCCACACTTACCCAAGTGTCTCCAATCTTTCTTTGTTTAATTAGCGGTAAGGTCTTACAGGTTTTGTATTCCTCCATGAATTTATTCCATTTATAGTACTTAATCTTTTGTAAATGGTTCATAAGCGTTGCTTATATAGGGTGGTCCATTGATAGTGACCGAGCCAAATATCTCACGAAATAAGCGTCAAACGAAAAAACTACAAAGAACGAAACTTGTCTAGCTTGAAGGGGGAAACCAGATGGCGCTACGGTTGGCCCGCTAGATAGCGCTGCCATAGGTCAAACGGATATCAACTGCGTTTTTTAAAAATAGGAACCCCAATTTTTTATTACATATTCGTATAGTACGTAAAGAAATATAAATGTTTTTGTTGGACTACTTTTTACGCTTTGTGATAAATGGCGCTGTAATAGTCACAAACAAATGGCCCACAATTTTAGACGAACAGTTGGTAACAGGTAGGTTTTTTAAATTAAAATACAGAACGTAGGGACGTTTCATTTCGGTTGTTCCAATGTGATACATGTACCTTCGTGAACTTATCATTTCTGAGAACGCATGCTGTTACAGCGTGATTACCTGTACATAGCACGTTAATGCAATAAATGCTTAAAATGATGTCCGTCAACCTCAATGCATTTGGCAATACGTGCAACGGCATTCCTCTCAACACCGAGTAGTTCGCCTTCCGTAATGTTCGCACATGCATTGACAATGCGCTGACGCATGTTGTCAGGCCTTGTCGGTGGATCATGATAGCAAATATCCTTCAACTTTCCCGACAGAAAGAAATCCGGGGACGTCAGATGCGATGAACGTGCGGGTCATGGTATGGTGCTTCGACGGCCACTCCACCTGTCATGAAATTTGCTATTCAATACCGCTTCAACCGCACGCGAGCTATGTGCCGGACATCCATCATGTTGGAAGTACATCGCCATTCTGTCATGCAGCGCAAGATCTTGTAGTAACATCGATAGAACATTGCGTAGGAAATAAGCATACATTGCACCATGCAAGTCCTGGTGCATAGAAATATGATGCGGGTGCAATCGATGTTGATGTAGCATTCACAACACCGACGTTTTTGAGATTCCCGATTCTCGCCCAATTTGTCTGCTACTGATGTGCGGATTAGCCGCGACAGCAGCTAAAACACCTACTTGGGAATCAGCATTTGTTGCAGGTCGTGGTTGGCGTTTCACATGTGGCTGAACCCTTCCTGTTTCTTAAATAACGTAACTATCCGGCGAGCGGTCCGGACACTTGGATGATGTCGTCCAGGATACTGAGTAACATACATAGCACACGCCCGTTGGGCATTTTGATCACAATAGCCATACATCAACACGATATCTAACTTTTCCAAAGTTGGTAAATGGTCCACGGGTAATGTATCACGAAGCAAATACCGGCCGTACTGGCGGAATGTTACATGATACCACATACTTATACATTTGTGACTATTACAGCGCCATCGATCACAAAGCGAAAAAAGTGGTCCAAGTAGAATGTTCATATTTCTTTACGTACTACACGAATATGTAATAAAAATGGGGGTTCCTATTTAAAAAAACGCAGTTGATATCCGTTTGATCTATGGCAGCTCCATCTAGCGGACCAACCATAGCGCCATCTGGTTTCCCCCTTCAAGTTAGACGACTTTCGTTCTTTGTAGTTTTTTCGTTTGACGATTATTTCGTGAGATATTGGCCCCGTCACTATCAATGGACCACCCTGTATAAGGAGATTCAGCTGTCCCTATCGACGTCGTTTTAGGCAACCCGCACTACATATGTACGTGACGGGAGCATACAAGTAAGTATTGGCCATGTGTTACACGGTATTTTTGCATCAAGATACAGTTTACTTCTGCCACACTTACCCAAGTGACTCCAGTCTTTCTTTGCGTAATTTAAGTCATACAGGCTTTGTATTCCTCTGTAAATTTATTCCATTTATAGTAATTAATCGTTTGTAAATGGTTCGTAAGTGTTGCTTATAGCCGGCCGAGGTGGCCGAGCGGTTCTAGGCGTAACAGTCTGGAACCGCGTGACCGCTACGCTCGCAGGTTCGAATGCTGCCTCGGGCATGGATGTGTGTGATGTCCTTAGGTTAGTTAGGTTTAAGTAGTTCTAAGTTCTAGGGTACTGATGACCTCAGAAGTTAACTCCCATAGTGCTCAGAGCCATTTGAACCACATTTTTGTTGTTGCTTATGTAGTATGGTTCACCATTGGAAACAACGAAATTAACAGGGGATATCAAAATGGGAAGTACGGAAGTGACAATATTCCTGTATATTAGATAATTTAATATATGACTCGCCGTGTTAATGTGCTAAAATATTTTAACAAAATTTGTACAACATGTCTAAGGTATTTTCATGTACTTAACCAGTTATTCTGCGACATTTTGACAGTGTACTTCACATCTTCAAAGCAAGCTTTCCAACAACATTGTTCTGTCAGGCGGAGTTTCTTAAAATGGCATCGGTAGGGGCAGCTGAATCACGCTGTGGCACTCTGTCCATCATACACTGCATGACAAAGTGGTGTTCTGACCAGGCTTAGTATTAAATCAAGAACATCGTTTATTAAGAATCTGCATACCTCTGACTCAGTAATATAGCAACTGTTTCGTAAATTACGTAGAAAAAGGATTTTAAACAATCATTACGCTCACAGGGCGTATGGCGACTTTCTCGCCTCTTGCTGCGCTGGTGTCCCTTCAGCTGCGAGACGTTAATATACATCACAGCACTGAGTATTGCAGCTGTATGTGTCAAACAGTGCACTACTATCGAGATCGATTTAGCCAGCAAGTGTTGATTGTACCCAGTTTGGATTCCGAAGAAATGTAGCAGCAGGCGAAGCAGTATTGCCGTTACGACTTATCCTAGAAGACAGGCTGAATAAAGGCTAGCCGATGTTTACGGCATTTATGCTTCAAATGGCTCTGAGCACTATGGGACTTAACATCTGAGGTCATTAGTCCCCTAGAACTTACAACTACTTAAACCTAACCAACCTAAGGACATCACACACATCCATACCCGAGGCAGGATTCGAACCTGCGACCGTAGAGGTCGCGTGTTTCCAGACTGAAGCGCCTAGAACCGCTCGGTACGGCATTTATAGAAGTAGAAAAAGTTTCTGAGAGTACTGACTGGAATACTCTCTCCAAAATTCTGAAAGGAGCTGGGATAAAATAGAGAGAGATTGAGAGAGAGAGCGAAAAGGTATCTACAACTGTGTAGTATCGAGACTACAGAGACGAAGGGAAGTAGTTCAGAAGGTAGTGGCGAACGGTTGTAGCATCTTCCTGATTGTATTCAATCTCTGCATTGAGGAAATTGTGAAGGAAAGAGAATTGAAGTTCAGGCAGAAGAAATAAAAAACTTTGAGTTGTGCTGATGACACTGTAATTCTGTCAGAGACGGTAAAGAATTAGAAGATGGACTGGATTCAGTAGATAGTGTTACAGCACGAGATTACAACATGAACATAAACAAAAGTGGAACTGTGGTAATGGAATATAGTCGATGTAAATAATCGGTGCTGATAGAATAGGGAACGCTGAAAGTAGTAGGGGAGCTTTGCTACTTGGACAGGAAAATAAATTGCGAAGGTCGAAGGAGAGAGGATGTAAAATTCAGACTGGGAATAGCACGGAAAACGTTTCTGAAAATACTAGTTTGTTAACGTAAAAAATATAGCAGAGAAAGAATTTGACGTTCAAGACCCTGTCCCACCTGAAACATTAGATAGCGTAGCATTTTTCCTTGCGTTTGATGAAAACAACGGATACACATAACAGAGACCTTATTCATCAACGATATATTCTCCTATAGTATTTACAACAATCCATCAGCGCCGGGGTAACTTTTCGTTTCCGCGACTGTAGAAATCACGTGGTTTTGAGACGAACAGCTCGTCCAGGCATTTTCGTCCGGAAAGGAAGTTTCCCGTAGATTGTTCGTTAGAGAGTGGAGAAGGTGAAAATCCGAGGGCGCAAGATCAGGTTAATAAGGCGGGTGCGGAATGTCTTTCCAACCCAACTTCTGTATAGTGTATTTTGTCAGTCTAGCAAAATGCGGGTCGGCGTTTTCGTGAACTAGCATCGCTTCATGTAGTCTTTCTAGTCGTCGATCTCGGATTGCGTCTGTAAGATGTCTCAGTTGTTGACAATAAATGTTGGCAGTGATGGTTACACCTCGGGGAAGCATTTTGTAGTACCGGGTGATCAATAAGTCAGTATAAATTTGAAAGCTGAATAAATCACGGAATAATGTAGGTAGAGAGGTATAAATTGACACACATGATTGGACGGACATGGGGTTTTATTAGAACCAAAAAAATACAAAAGTTCAAAAAATGTCCGACAGATGGCGCTTCATCTGATCAGAATAGCAATAATTAACAAAGTAAGACAAAGCAAAGATGATGTTCTTTACAGGAAATGCTCAATATGTCCACCATCATTCCTCAACAATAGCTGTAGTCGAGGAGTAATGTTGTGAACAGCACTGTAAATCATGTCCGGAGTTATGGTGAGGCATTGGCGTCGGATGTTGTCTTTCAGCATCCCTAGAGATGTCGATCGATGACGATACACTTGCGACATCAGGTAACCCCAAAGCCAATAATCGCACGGACTGAGGTCTGGGGACCTGGGAGGCCAAGCATGACGAAAGTGGCGGCTGAGCACATGATATTCACCAAACGACGCGCGCAAGAGATCTTTCACGCGTCTAGCAATATGGGGTGGAGCGCCATCCTGCATAAACATCGTACATTCCAGCAGGTGTTTATCAGCCAGGCTGGGGATGATGCGATTCTGTAACATATCGGCGTACCTCTCACCCGTAACAGTAGCAGTTTTGAGTTTTGCTGTCCAGCGCTATCTGTCGGACATTTTGTGATCTTTGTTTCTTTTTTTTTGTTGTTCTAATAAAACCCCATGTCATTCCAAGCATGTGTGTCAATTTTTACCTCTCTGTCTACATTATTCCGTGGTTTATTAAGTTTTCAGATTTATACTGAGTTTTTGATCATCCGGTACATCATACTGTCTCTGTTCCATCAGATGTGTAGCATTATGTTTTTTAGATGTCTGCAGGTGTTTGTAAGGGTAGTTGCTGCTTTGATTGGACAAAACCGTTTCTCTCTTTTCGTGATGTCAGCATGAAGACACATTTCTCGTCACCAGTAACGTTACAGGATAGGAACGGTCGGTGTTGTTCACAATCTAGTTTATAACAAGCAAGCAGAGACGCACATTGGCCACCACTGATTCTTGTGATTTTGGCTGAGAGCACGCGATACCCACACACCCGATTTTTTAATCATCCCCATTGCTTGCAAATGTCGCACAATGGTGGAATGATCACAGTTAATCACATTACCAGTTCTCGAATACAATGACGTGAATCACTGTGGATTAATGCGTGTAAACGATCTTATCAAACCCTAAAGGTCTCCCTGAACTTGGAGAGTCACTAACGTCAAAACGATCCTCCTTAAATCGAGAAAACCATTGTCTCGCCGTGGTTTCTCCAATGCCATAATCCCCATACACGGCGCAAATGTTTCTGGCTGCCTCCGATGCTGTCACTGCTCTACTGTACTCAAACAGGATTATATTGTTTCCATAATGAGATTTTCACTCTGATATGAAACGTCCTGGCAGAGTAAAACTGTGTGCTGGACCGAGACTAGAACTCGGACCCTTTGTCTTTCGTGGGCAAATGCTCTACCATCTGAGCTACCCAAGCACGACTCACGCGCCGTCCTCACAGCTTTACTTCTGCCAGTACCTCGTCTCGTACCTTCCAAACTTTACAGAAGCTCTCCTGCGAATCCATAGCAGGTAGGAGACGAGGTACTGGCAGAAGTAAAGCTGTGAGAACGGGGCGTGAGTGCTTGGGTAGCTCAGATGGTAGAGCACTTGCCCGCGAAAGGCAAGGTCTAGAATTCGAGTCTCGGTCCGGCACACACTTTTAATCTGCCAGGAAGTTTCATATCAGCGCACACTCCGCTGCAGAGTGAAAATCTCATTCTGGAAACATCCCCCAGCTGTGGTTAAGCCGTATCTCCACAATATCCTTTCTTGCAGGAGTGCTATTTCTGCAAGGTTCGCAGGAGAGCTTCTGTAAAGTTTGTAAGGTAGGAGACGGGGTACTGGCAGAAGTAAGGCTTTGAGGATGAGCGTGAGTCGTGCTTGGGTAGTTCAGATGGTAGAGCACTTTCCCGCGAAAGGCAAAGGTCCAGAGGTCGAGTCTCGGTCCAGCACACAGTTTTAATCTGCCAGGAAGTTTCAGGATTGCATTGTATTTGTTCCGATTTCTCCAGTCGACTCTTCATTTTCTGGCGTCCACAGCTCCATTCACTATCTCCAAATGGCAAAGTGACAATATGGAAACTCAAACAGCAACAGTGAACTGCAAATAAAAAAAAAAAGCAATCGGTAAATAAACTCATAGCAGATGGAATACCGACACGTAAAACAAAAACGCTATGCACCAACCTGATATTAATTTCCGAGAAATCGTACATAATCTCGACGTACACAGGCTAGGATTCTCCACCGTCTGTGCAGTTTTGAACAATAAAGTCTTGGGACAGTCTCTGTATTACAAGTATTTGTTTATTCACTAATCGCTGAGAATATATTTGCGTGCAGAGTGCAACCGAGTCTTATTGCTGGTGCAGTGCGTTCCCGTTTTAGCACGCAGTGCCGTGCAGTTCTAGTTTACGAGGGAGGCGATCACCACGCGGCAAAAAATCAGATAGCACCTTCGCACTCGCACTGCCGCCTGCGTCGCGTGGGCGGACTCAGCTTGTCGCGATCGCTCTAATTGCCTGGAAACTGCGCCATTGTCTACGCTTGTTCCTCGTCGCCACGGAATGGCGTAATGGATGATGATGGAGTTTCGCCATTAAGAATCCCTGCCGCGCTCGGGCTTTCTGCTGTATTATCGCCGTACCACTAAACCCTTTGTTCGCCGAGAAAACGGCGCTCGGCCGGGCGCGGACGTTGCGGCCAAAGATAATGTTTATCATACTCCGCTAAATGTCGCCGACATGCACTCCCGCTACGCAGACAATGCACTGCCGGAAAAGACTACCGTGTGTTTCTTTGCCTTAGTCGAAAAACGTCTGTAGATCCTACTGATGTATTCTATAAATTTCATGTCGTTGTTGTTGTTGTAGTTGCTGCTGTCGTCATAATCATCATCTTCTTCTTTTTCATTTAAGTGTAACAGAGCTTCATTGCGCCAAACATTACTGTCATGTTTTCCCAGGCGTTTTCCACCTCTGCGTTTGTAGTTTATCGTATTAAGAGGCAGTCTATAATTGCCTACCGTTTACCTAAAGTTATTCATAATTTTCTCCAAAACAATATACACTACGGCCATTAAAATTGCTACACCAAGAAGAAATGCAGATGATAGACATGTATTCATTGGACAAATATATTATACTAGAACTGATATGTGATTACATTTTCACGCAATTTGGGTGCATAGATCCTGAGAAATCAGTACCCAGAACAACCACCTCTGGCCGTAATAACGGCCTTGATACGCCTGGGCATTGAGTCAAACAGAGCTTGGATGGCGTGTACAGGTACAGCTGCCAATGAAGCTTCAACATGATACCACAGTTCATCAAGAGTAGTGACTAGCGTATTTGTGACGAGCCAGTTGCTCGCCCACCGTTCACCAGACGTTTTCAATTGGTGAGAGATATGGAGAACGTACTGGCCACGGAAGCAGTCAAACATTTTCTGTATCCAGGAAGGCTCGTACAGGACCTGCAACATGCGGTCGTGCATTATCCTGCTGAAATGTAGGGATCGAATGAAGGGTAGAGCCACGGGTCGTAACACATCTGAAATGTAACGTCCACTGTTCAAAGCGTCGTCAATGCGAACAAGAGCTGACCGAGACGTGTAACCAATGGCAGCCCATACCATCACGCCGGGTGATACGCCAGTATGGCGATGACGAATACACGCTTCCAACGTGCGTTCACCGCGATGTCGCTAAACACGGATGCGACCAGCACGATGCTGTAAACAGAACCTAAATTCATCCGAAAAAATGACGTTTTACCATTGGTGCAACCAGGTTCGTCGTTGAATACACCATCGTAGGCGCTCCTGTCTATGATGCAGCGTCAAGAGTAACCGCAGCCACGGTCTCCGACCTGATAGTCCATGCTGCTGCAAATGTCGTCGAACTGTTCGTGCAGATGGTTGTTGTCTTGCTAACGTCCCCATCTGTTTACTCAGGGATCGAGACGTGGCTGCACGATCCGTTACAGCCATGCGGATAAGATGCCTGTCATCTCGACTGCTAGTGATACGAGGCCGTTGGGATCCAGCACGGCGTTCCGTATTATCCTCTTGAACCCACCGATTCCATATTCTGCGAACAGTCATAGGATCTCGACCAACGCGAGCAGCAATGTCGTGATACGATAAACCGCAATCGCGATAGGCTACAATCCGACCTTTACCAAAGTCGGAAACGTGACGGTACGCATTTCTCCTCCTTACACGAGGCATCACAACAACTTTTGACCAGGCAACGCCGGTCAACTGCTGTTTGTGTATGAGAAATCGGTTGGAAACTTTCCTCATGTCAACGCATTGTAGGTGTCGCCACCGGCGCCAATCTTGTGTGAATGCTATGAAAAGCTAATCATTTGCATATCACAGCATCTTCTTCCTGTCGGTTAAATTTCGCGTCTGTAGCACGTCATCTTTGTGGTGTAGCAATTTTAATGGCCAGTAGTGTATTTTATAAGGCCTCCAGTGACAGCGTACTCGATGGAAATGACAGAGTAGTGACTTACCATACGGATGTTGTCTTTCACCATTGCAATAACAACCACTTCCGACGAACACAAGAAGGTCATTTTATGCCAAACGTCTGGCATTAGCGAGTCAATCGAACTCTGTTGAAGTTGTTGAAGCCCACCTGACAGATTCAAAGACAGCATTAAGCATCTATTACTCTACCAATCAACTTCGTCCATACCCAGATAAAATCCAACTTTGTGGATTTCACCTTAAGCCCAATCAGACAAGTCGCGAACTTAACATCGCATGGTGAGGGATACAATTATGAGGGGCAGTCAAAAGAAAACTGAACACCCTCCACAACGGGAGCATGGAATTTCTCCATTCGAAAGTAATCATCACACGCTTTAAGACATTTATCGCACTGGCAGGCACTTGATCGCTACCTCGGAGATCCTGTGTCCCATAGCTCATGCGCCGACTATAACACCACTTTCAGTCTAACTTTAATCTTGGTAACCTGCCATTGTAGCTGCAGCAACCGGTCTAACAACTGCGCCAGACACTTGTTGACTTACATAGGCGTTGCCAACCGCAGCGCCACATTCTGCCTGTTTACACATCTCTGTATTTGAATTCGCACGCCAATACCAGTTTATTTGGCGCTTCAGTGTAGAAGTTGTTGATCTACACTCCTGGAAATTGAAATAAGAACACCGTGAATTCATTGTCCCAGGAAGGGGAAACTTTACTGACACATTCCTGGGGTCAGATACATCACATAATCACACTGACAGAACCACAGGCACATAGACACAGGCAACAGAGCATGCACAATGTCGGCACTAGTACAGTGTATATCCACCTTTCGCAGCAATGCAGGCTGCTATTCTCCCATGGAGACGATCGTAGAGATGCTGGATGTAGTCCTGTGGAATGGCTTGCCATGCCATTTCCACCTGGCGCCTCAGTTGGACCAGCGTTCGTGCTGGACGTGCAGACCGCGTGAGACGACGCTTCATCCAGTCCCAAACATGCTCAATGGGGGACAGATCCGGAGATCTTGCTGGCCAGGGTAGTTGACTTACACCTTCTAGAGCACGTTGGGTGGCACGGGATACATGCGGACTTGCATTGTCCTGTTGGAACAGCAAAGTCCCTTGCCAGTCTAGGAATGGTAGAACGATGGGTTCGATGACGGTTTGGATGTACCGTGCACTATTCAGTGTCCCCTCGACGATCACCAGTGGTGTACGGCCAGTGTAGGAGATCGCTCCCCACACCATGATGCCGGGTGCTGGCCCTGTGTGCCTCGGTCGTATGCAGTCCTGATTGTGGCGCTCACCTGCACGGCGCCAAACACGCATACGACCATCATTGGCACCAAGGCAGAAGCGACTCTCATCGCTGAAGACGACACGTCTCCATTCGTCCCTCCATTCACGCCTGTCGCGACACCACTGGAGGCGGGCTGCACGATGTTGGGGCGTGAGCGGAAGACGGCCTAACGGTGTGCGGGACCGTAGCCCAGCTTCATGGAGACGGTTGCGAATGGTCCTCGCCGATACCCCAGGAGCAACAGTGTCCCTAATTTGCTGGGAAGTGGCGGTGCGGTCCCCTAAGGCACTGCGTAGGATCCTACGGTCTTGGCGTGCATCCGTGCGTCGCTGCGGTCCGGTCCCAGGTCGACGGGCACGTGCACCTTCCGCCGACCACTGGCGACAACATCGATGTACTGTGGAGACCTCACGCCCCACGTGTTGAGCAATTCGGCGGTACGTCCACCCGGCCTCCCGCATGCCCACTATACGCCCTCGCTCAAAGTCCGTCAACTGCACATACGGTTCACGTCCACGCTGTCGCGGCATGCTACCAGTTTTAAAGACTGCGATGGAGCTCCGTATGCCATGGCAATCTGGCTGACACTGACGGCGGCGGTGCACAAATGCTGCGCAGCTAGCGCCATTCGACGGCCAACACCGCGGTTCCTGGTGTGTCCGCTGTGCCGTGCGTGTGATCATTGCTTGTACAGCCCTCTCGCAGTGTCCGGAGCAAGTATGGTGGGTCTGACACACCGGTGTCAATGTGTTCTTTTTTCCATTTCCAGGAGTGTATATTATAAGAAAATAATACAGTAATGTTGTATGTAGAAGAAGGACTTAATCTCTGTCGAGAATTATTTTACATTTTTTCAGACACTTTATGTATTAGCTCTACAACTTTGCTTTCTTCATTTTTCTCGAAGTTTGAGGCTTAATTGTGAAAAGCCTACAAAAATATTAAGTTCCGTCGTATTGGCCATCGCTGGCCACTACTTTCTCCTATCTTTCGGACAGCGTATGAATTTCTCGACGGACGAACAGGGCGTCTTTTGACGAGATCGATCCAACGATCCAATATGTTTTGCAATCGTTCATATGACCGGCAGTGCTGGTCAGCCAGGCTGTGTGCCATTGATCGAAACAGTTGATAATCGGAGGGATCAATGTCTCGAGAATACGGTGCGTAGGGTAGGACTTCACATATCAACATTTCCAAGTACGTTTTGACGCGTTTTGCAACATGAGATCGAGCATTGTCCTACTGTAAAATCGCCTTTTCATGTCAGTAATGGTGTTTCCGCCTTTCGTCTTTCAATACTCGGCTCGGATGCGACAATTGGCCTCGATAAAGATCTCCTGTGATTGTTTCCGCCGGTTTTAGTAGCTCCGACAATCTTCTGCCTTCCAGCACCCTGCCGGTCTTTGACGTCAAAATCACAGTACTTGAGGCGCTGAAACCATTCTCTGGACGTTCTGTCACCAATAAGCGCGTCACTGTAGATCTCACCCAGCACTTTATGAGCCTCAGCTGTAGATTTTTTTCCTTTTAAAACAGAAAATTAAAACTTCTCACAAGTGACGACTGCTGGGCTCGTAAGTTGACATTCCGTCGAGAACAACTATATGATGCAATTACAAATCGTCTAATATTTTGATGGTGTTATGTTTACATATTTAGTGTATGACACATCCAGCACCACTTGACGCTATTGCCATATTTTGCAAAACGACGAAAGCACAATTGTACATCCAATTAATAATCTTGTTATTGTGACCTTTAGTCCCAAAAATTGTTTGATGCAGTTCATGAAGCTATATGTCCTTGGCAGGCAATCTAAATCCACTGGACCTGCGTACTATAGTGAAGTCTTGGTCTCTCCTTATAATATTTAACCCCCATATTTCCCTCCACTACAATATAGACTGTTCCTTGAGGGTTTTGAACGTGTTCTGTTAGCCTTAGTCACCTTTTAGTCAAGATGTTTCATAAAGCTGTGTTCTTCCCAATGCGATCTGTACTCCTTACTCTATGTACCCATTTATTGTTCAGTATCCTGTTGTGACATCTTATTCCAAAAGCTTGTCTATCATTATCGATGTTTTACCTCCATACGAGGCTATATTCCATATCAGTACTTTCAGAATAAACTTTATGGGACATAAATTTATATTCTATGTTAAAACATTTCTCTATGTTAAGTGACTTTTCTTTTTTATAAAAACTTTCCTTGTTATTGCCAATCTCCATTTTGTATCCTCTTTACACCTGTCATCGTCAGTTGTTTTGTTATGTAAAGAGTATTGGAACTCAAGACGAAGTTCTGATTTTCAAATATGGTGGTTAAAGCTGTATTCAAGTAGTTTATGTTAATTGAATGATTAAAGTTTTTTTTAGTTACGTACACCTCTTGACATTTATCAGTATTTGATTATTAACCTTCCAATTAATTCTGACACAGCAGCAAATTCGTTTTTACACTTGAGAAGAGACAAGAAGACAATTTCTGAATTGTAAAACAATCAAATATCGTTAACAATATCGATAACTTTCAAAGATCATGTTTAGCATTAAGTTTGGTCAGTAGCCCGTGACACGCTATTGATTTAATTAATAGTTGGTATTGCCTGATAAGATAATAATTCCTGGTATACTTTGAGTAACTTTGCAAAGATAGTACTGTTCACTTCCTGGGGATAAAACATAAGTAAAACGACAGAGGAACTAAGAGGCACTACCTTTCCCTGTTTTATTTCCCCTGTCGTTTTACTTATGTTTTAATTTCAGATATATCACCTTTAACTCTTTCTTCTTTATTTTAAGTCGTGTGAGATAGGCTAATGGTGTGGGTCAACGCGAGTGAGGTGGAAGTGTGTGAATGAATGTTATTTTATGGGTTCCTTCCCCACTGTGTGACAACAATTTTAGCCATTTTACCCACATTAGTTTCTTTCAGTACGCGTACGGGCGCTGGTAACCTCGCCGTTAAACGCCCATACACTTCTACCACACACACACAAACACACACACACTATTCTTCACAATACGCCTGTAGCCCGTTTCTGAATGCCACAGCTAAACGTCATTACTTGATTTAGTTCCAAATAGAATCGTTACTTCTGTCACTTACCCTATTCTCATTTGGCAAGAGGGCGTGAATAATAGTTTTGCTTTTGAATATTAATGCTGTCAGTAAGACTGTTTTCTTGTTAGCATGTATTGTTCTGGCACACAGATAAAAATGACGTATGCGTCACAAAATATGCTTCTCACACCTCTAATGTGAACTCAATGACATACGATGCAGAAGTGTTACAAAATTCCTTCAAAAATGGAATACAAACAGCCTCGACCGCAAAAAGATGTATTTAGATGGTAACCGGTTTCGATCAATATTTGACCATCCTCAGACCCTGATGCTATGATGGTAGACAGTGGCGGTGAACGGAGCGGGTGTTGTAACTCCATGAACGTCTTGCACTGCTTCTTGTCCCGTCTGTAGCTTTCCAGTGGAGCTTCTTGTCAGGAACTCGTGTGTCGTACATGTACCAGACAGAAAAACACACAGTGATTCAATACAACCTTCACAATACCACATAATGCTCAAAAAAATAAATAACCCAGCTTATGTCGCTCAAGTGGATAAAGATGACGGTGTGTTAGTTGTAAATTTTAAACGCTACAGAGTAAAACGTATGTAGCACTTTTAGCGACTCTCTCAGCAACGCCGCAGTTGGTTCATTTACATTTCATTATCCTCGATTTACTTTTGTCACTTTGCACCGTATAACCACTTTTCAAGTCCCTATCTATTCTATTCAACTGGTCTTCCAAGTCCTTTGCGACTCTGACAGAATTACAATGTCATTGGCAAACGTTAAAGTTTTAAATTCTTCTCCGTGAACTTTAGTTCCTTTACAGAACTTTATCTATCGATTCCTTTATTACTGGACCCATGCGCAAAATTAATAAATGGTGTTAGGCCGCAGTGCTGTCTCAATCCCTTCCGAACTACGCCCCCCCCCCCCTTTCATGTTCTTGAACTCATGTAACTGCTCTCTGGTTTCTGCACAAGCTGTAGACTGCTTAATACTCCGTGTTTTATCCACAATATTCAAGAAAGTAAAATCGAAATAGTTTTTCTTTCATAATTGTAAAGTAGTGCCGTATACTAATTCAACGAAAGGAGTAGGGCTCTATGGAACATATTGTTAAACACAAGCCGAAACATAAATTTTTATAATTGCAGGCATACAACTGCTACCACCTCCTCTGACTAAATGGCTTTGGAACTAATGTATCAGAGGATTCATCTTACGTCTATCAATGACAGCCTCCAGGGCAAAATGACACACCTACACTCAAAACATAAACTGTGAAATTTACATCGCATTTTGAACGAAGTGCTTTGGTGATTCAGAAGACAGCCACCGACGTATCTTTTTCTTGTGAAGAGAAGCTTTCAACCTAAATAGTCATCCGGAAGTGAACTGCCTTACGAATACAACAATCATACACATGCACAAATGCCCATCCTTACACACACACACACACACACACACACACACACACAAACTTACAAACACACAACGCGTCGATAAGCAATTTACTACAGTTGCTATCATTTGCTCATCGTAGCAGAAATTCAGATTTCACCAGCCTGAAACGTCTCCTCTCTCCAAACGACGTAAAAATCCCTTCCACCGGCTCATTCCGATTTTCCCTCGCTCTTAATTGTGAAAATTCTCACGCAGTGAACTGAATAGTCGCAGCCGCCTGAGAATCAGTGATGCGTATACTATCTCGTACGCGTGAACGTTACACATTTTTCTCCAAATGTCTGTCGCTGTCTTGCTTTAGAAAAACGAAACAAAATCCGAGTTTCACATTTGCCAGCCGTTTCTACTCTTCTCAGAGTTTTGATTACCTGTCACCACCAACTGCAAAGGTCACAGCTAATTGCTAACAGCGTATTTTCCTAGTCAAAACAGAAGACTTTACATGATACTTGCGCTAAAGCACAGACTTCTATAATCGCTTACCTTGTTGTGAGAGAATATCGAGCTGCCGCTCAAATCTGGAGAAACTGCAATGATTTTGGCAGCTATTTACAGCATTTATTAGGTACAGTGGTATTGCAAATTATAACATTACGTATTCTGATAATATCCCATCGTAATAACCTTAACTGCCGGCCGGGGTGGCCGAGCGGTTCTAGGCGCTGCAGTCTGGAACCGCGCTACCGCTACGGTCGCAGGTTCGAATCCTGCCTCGGACATGGATGTGTGTGATGTCCTTAGGTTAGCTAGGTTTAAGTAGTTCTAAGTTATAGGGGACTGATGACCTCAGAAGTTAAGTCCCATAGTGCTCAGAGTCATTTGAACCATTTTTTAACCATAACTTCGTATGGGTATTTGTATCTTTCTTTTCAAAGGCCATAAAGAAAGGAGTGGTGGCGAATTATTTGGGGGCTGAACGACCGAATCCGTCAAGTGATCTTTCGTTACCTGTTCAATGTCGCAAAGCAGAACTAACCTGAGATACAATTGCTGATCATTTCTTTTCATTCCTTAAGTATATTTTCTGCATAACAATGATGTTAGGTTGATCGGTCAATTACCTCCGAACAACTATGTCGGCAGTCGCCTCACTGGCTTCATGTATCGTGCCTGACGATATTAATAGACGGTGAACCCATAATTACGTAGCTACGTAATTGACATTTGTTGATAGTAATTATTAATTTCATTTATATTGAAAGGAGGATATAAGATGAACATCAACAAAAGCAAAACAAGGATAATGGAATGTAGTCTAATTAAGTCAGGTGATGCTGAGGGAATTAGATTAGGAAATGAGGCACTTAAAGTAGTAAAGGAGTTTTGCTATTTGGGGAGCAAAATAACTGATGATGGTCGAAGTAGAGAGGATATAAAATGTAGGCTGGCAATGGCGAGGAAAGCGTTTCTGAAGAAGAGAAATTTGTTAACATCCAGTATTGATTTAAGTGTCAGGAAGTCATTTCTGAAAGTATTCGTATGGAGTATAGCCATGTATGGAAGTGAAACATGGACGATAAATAGTTTGGACAAGAAGAGAATAGAAGCTTTCGAAATGTGGTGCTACAGAAGAATGCTGAAGATTAGATGGGTAGATCACATAACTAATGAGGAAGTATTGAATAGGATTGGGGAGAAGAGAAGTTTGTGGCACAACTTGACCAGAAGAAGGGATCGGTTGGTAGGACATGTTCTGAGGCATCAAGGGATCACCAATTTAGTATTGGAGGGCAGCGTGGAGGGTAAAAATCGTAGGGGGAGACCAAGAGATGAATACACTAAGCAGATTCAGAAGGATGTAGGTTGCAGTAAGTACTGGGAGATGAAAAAGCTTGCACAGGATAGAGTAGCATGGAGAGCTGCATCAAACCAGTCTCAGGACTGAAGACCACAACAACAAACAATTTATATTTATGAATCAGATTTTCCATCTTTGAACTTTTCCCTTGTCTGTCACTGAACTGCGTAATAATCAGTATTTTTATTTTCTGCGACGTACTGGGAAAATTTTTCATAATACTAATATCACAGACTTCTCTCTTGTACTATAAATTCCAGAAATAAACGTTCCAGAATGAGATGGTGAAGGATACTGGACTCGTATCCGGGAAGATTATAGTTCAAACCCTCGTCCGGCCATCCAGGTATAGATTATCCGTGATTCCTCTAACTCGCATAAGAAAGAAGCGATCGAGTTGCTTCCTCATCTCAGCTCCAATCAGAACTTGTGTCTCTTTTCTAATAACGTCATTGTTGACGGGGCGTTAGACCCCAGATTTCATCCTTCCCTTCAACAACCCACAATATTTTCTTGTTAATGTTATTGAATGTTATTTCGATTTTAATAATTGGTAAATGAACATTCGTGTGGTTTTTCTTCTGCCTGCTCACTCTACGTTATT
Organism: Schistocerca serialis cubense; assembly: GCF_023864345.2. Taxonomy (NCBI): domain Eukaryota; kingdom Metazoa; phylum Arthropoda; class Insecta; order Orthoptera; family Acrididae; genus Schistocerca; species Schistocerca serialis. The sequence goes on from NC_064638.1 coordinate 274,132,611, forward strand.
TTCGATAACCATTCAGTATTGAAGCAAATAATGGAAGTAACCTATGATCTCACAGCTCATAGTGGCTGACAGCTCTTTGTATCTTAAGTGTACAAAAACATGTTCCAATAACCAATAAGAAATAGGTCCACGATAGGTTAACGCAGTTTGGTATGTATGAGAAGCTCCTCATTGGCTCCGAGAAGGAGAGATGACTACATGTTGTGCAGGGTGAGTAAAATACAATAAAGCGACAAAATTAGTGGGACAGTGATAGTCATGTATACAGATGACGATAGTATTGCGTGCACAACGTATCAAAGGGCAGTGAATTGGTGTAGCTGTCATCTGCAGTGTGAAGAGTGTGCCGAGAGTTCCAGATTTGAGGCATTACCTCTCACCACGGACAACATTGGCTGACGGCCTTCACTTAACGATCGAGAGCAGCAACCTTTGCATAGAGTTGTCAGTGCTAACAGACAAGCAACACTGCTTGAATTAATCACAGAAGTCAATGTGGGCGTACGACGAGCGTGGTGAAATATGGCATTAATGGTCTATGGCACAGGCGACCGACGCGAGCACCTTTACTAACAGCACGACATCGCTTGCAGCGTCTCTCTTGCGCTCGTGACCATATCAGTTGGACCCTAGACTACTGGACAACTATGGCTTCGTCAGATGAGACCCAATTTTAGTTGGTAAGATCTGATGGTACGGTTCGAGCGTGGCGCAGACACCACGAATTCGTGGACTCATGTTGTCAATAAAACACTGTGCAAGCGTGTTTGGCTCCATAGTAGTATGGGCTGTGTTTACATGGAATGAACTGGGTCCTCTGATCCACCTGAGCCGATCATTGACTAGAAATGGTTATGTTCGGCTACTTTGAGACCACCTGCAGCCATTCATGGCCTTCGTGTTCCCAGACATGTTACCGGGACGCAGTTGTTCACAATTGGTTTGAAGAACATTCTGGACGGTTCGAGCGAATGATTTGGCCACCTAGACAGCTCAACATGCGTCCCATCGAACATTTATAGGACACAATCGAGAGGTCGGTTGGTCCACATTATCCTGCACCGGTAACACTTTCGCAATTACGAACGGCTGTAGAGGCGGCTGGGGTCACTATACAGGGTGTTACAAAAACGTACGGCCAAGCTTTCAGGAAACATTCCTCACACACAAAGAAATAAAATATGTTATGTGGACATGTGTCCGGAAGCGCTTACTTTCCATATTAGAGCTCATTTTATTACTTCTCTTCAAATCACATTAACCATGGAATGGAAACACACAGCAACAGAACGTACCAGCATGACTTCAAACACTTTGTTACAGGAAATGTTCAAAATGTCCTCCGTTAGCGAGGATACATGCATCCACCCTCCGTCGCATGGAATCCCGGATGCGCTGATGCAGCCCTCGAGAATGGCGTATTGTATCACAGCCGTCCACAATACGAGCACGAAGAGTCTCTACATTTGGTACCGGGGTTGCGTAGACTAGAGCTTTCAAATGCCCTCATAAATGAAAGTCAAGAGGGTTGAGGTCAGGAGAGCGTGGAGGCCATGGAATTTGTCCGCCTGTACCAATCCATCGGTCACCGAATCTGTTGTTGAGAAGCGTACGAACACTTCGACTGAAATGTGCAGGAGCTCCATCGTGCATGAACCACATGTTGTGTCGTACTTGTAAAGACACCTGTTCTAGCAGCACAGGTAGAGTTCAAATGGTTCAAATGGCTCTGAGCACTATGGGACTCAACTGCTGAGGTCATTAGTCCCCTAGAACTTAGAACTAGTTAAACCTAACTAACCTAAGGACATCACAAACATCCATGCCCGAGGCAGGATTCGAACCTGCGACCGTAGCGGTCTTGCGGTTTCAGACTGCCGCGCCTTTAACCGCACGGCCACTTCGGCCGGCCACAGGTAGAGTATCCCGTATGAAATCATGATAACGTGCTCCATTGAGTGTGGGTGGAAGAACAAACTGACGAAACTAAAATGAGCTCTAACATGGAAATTAAGCGTTTCCGGACACATGTCCACATAACACCTTTTCTTTATTTGTGTGTGAGGAATGTTTCCTGAAAGTTTGGCCGTACCTTTTTGTAACACCCTGTACATGCAGGGGACTTCCAAAGACTTGTTGAGTCCACGTCTCGTCGAGTTGTTGCACTGGGCCCAGAGAAAGGAGGTCCGAAATGATATTGGGAGATATTTCATGACTTTTGTCATCTCAATGTAAAACATGTATTGCAAGCCTCTTAAGTTAGGCAATAATGTAAGAGTCGTTGACTATCTCTGGTATATATCATCCACTTAATCACTATTTAAATTACATTAAAGCAGTTTACGCTTTTTAGGATCCTATGCCATGCTTTGTACTTAAATGTCAGTTTTATACAAATCTTGCAGGTGGTACAGTATATGTTGTTGCATCCGGCGTCAAATATGTGTTATTTTAAAAAGTTTTAAGACCAGGCCCTACAGTAGATGGCTACTACATTTATATAATGTATTTTAAATGGTGATAAGTGGATGACATGTTCTATACAGCGTCAATGACTTCCACATTGAGTATAGATAACGTCATTCACGTAGAACACCTTCTGAAGAAGATGGGTTAAAAACCATCGAAACAGTGGTCAAGGTATAATAAACCTTTATTATGCAACTTGTGGGTTCTTATTTCTGATCCACCGAAGCTCTTCCATACACGGTTGCTGAAGCGCAGACATGTCAACATCTTGTAAGCTGGGTTGCCTGTCTTAACCTGCATGGAATATTTCCAGATCATTTTTATTCTGGGTACCCTGTCTGAAAGGATTTTGAGACTCTAGTACCAGACGATGTTCTACGCAATTTTGTATTTAACAGTTATTTAAATTTTCCTTACTGGCAGCGGCCTGGCAGCACCCAAGTTGCCGCTCTTCAACATCTGTGTTATATAATTTACATTTTAATTGTAAAAAATTATTGATATTTATGATGTGCTGATGTTTATGTGATGTAGAATCCTCTTCATTAAGAGGATCAGACGGCGGTGACTCATGAGAACGCTTGTGAGGGATTGGGATGTGGGAATTGAAAAATGATATAGGATATTTATTTAGGCGGGAACTTTTAGGTGGGATATAGGTGTGCCTTGTACTCTCGCATTATGATCTGTAGCGTGCGCCTGTGCGCTATGTATGCTTGTGGGTGGGTTTCACAATTTTGTACAGTAATAATTCTGTTACACCTAAAGGCCATTGCGCTTGCGCGCGTATGCCGGTGTGTGTGTGTGTGTGTGTGTGTGTGTGTGTGTGTGTGTAAGGACGCATGACAGTGACAAGCGGCAGAGCAGAGGGGAAAGAAGAATGACAGCAGTATACTGTTTGAAAGAGTAGCACATGTGTTAGTATGCTGGAAAAAAGATTACGCAATAAATGACATGGTCAGAATGCTGCCTTATGTTATTTTCATGGAAAGAAATGCTGTTTCACTCGTTAAAAACTATGGAAACTAGAGAACTGCACTTATATCCATGAATATTAGTTATACAGTCGGCATGTAGTTGAGAGCCAGTTCTGAAAGTTGTAGGATGAAGTGACTGTGTTGACGGCTTCATTCTTATTCAGATCTTATAAAGGGATCTTACAGACGACACCATTCGATTTTCTTCAAGCATCAGTTTCCTAAATCAATACGACACAGTCTTTAAAAAAATCGCCTTTGAAGAGATTTCCGAATGCTGTAGTGTACAAACATATGCAACATCTTTAAAGAATCAGTGGTAGATGAATACGTAGCATGTAATTATTTCTAATGCGAGGTCCTTGGTTCAACTGACACTAGGAGTACCTTTCTTACTGTTTCATGTACGTTCCATGTCTGTTATCAAATGGAAATATTAGTTAACAAGTACTTATCGTAATTTTTAATAAAAATATTATCTTTTTATTTTTAACCACCAATCGCAAGAAAACGAATTAAATTTGTTATGGACATGCTTAGTACCCTACCGTTAAATGAAAAAATTGTATACATCAGTAATAATGTTCAGTCGCTAGATATAAAGAAGTATTTAATTTACTGTTGATGTTTCAAATTTTAGTTTATTTTGAATGATTGCATGTCATGGAGCTATTAATTAAAAATCAAAAGATCTTATTTTTATTTAAAAAATTATGATTCAGTATTTGTTAGTAAATATTTTCATTTGATAAAAAGTTGAGTATCTTTAAATTAAAAATCGCTACTAGTGAGAATCGAATCAAGGGCCTTGTGAATACAAGACTTGGACGTCACACGTTTAAATACAAACGATTATTCTATTATGCAAATCCTTTGTACTCGCCAGAGCACTGATGTCTCCCAATTTTGAAAGGCAATTTTTCGAGTTCTTTGAAGAACCCGTGTTCTGGCATTGACCTTCAATTCTGCAAGTGCTAAGAAAATAGAATTGGGCGTGTCAGTCTGCGATGTTCCCTCGTTAGACTGTAGTAAGAGAAAAGAAGTGCCGTTTTTCCCTGCTGAGAAGGAACGGAGAGACTTCTACTAAATGTGCTAATGGCGTGGTTTTGTTAGTATCCAGTCTCTGTTTGCCGCATGCAATTTCGTCGTCAAGCCGTAAAGGCCCGGAAGCGCTCGTCTTCAGATTAGGCCGTCAAAGGAGCGACGGTTGTTAGGGGGTCATTAGCGTCCCAGTTAGAACGTAAAGGGTACGCGAGGTGACCTGTTTAACATGCTGCGTGACACGTCTCTCGCTTACTGCTCTACGGTTTTGTAGTAAAGATGCTTACCAGCTAGCTTCGGAATTAGTCCTTTGCAATTGTGATGATTATGTACGGAGATTTATAAGGCTGTTTGTGACCTCACAGGTAAAACTACTTTGCAAGAAATTTAAAACTATAAACAATGTACAACCATAAACCTCCATCAACAAACACATACACACACTCATAGACGCGATCTCCATTGTGTAAAACAGCTTCAAACGTCTGATTACTTTACGAGCGAGTTAATGTGTTAATACTGTAGCTGACTTTAAATATTTGTGTTCGTTGACGCTAGACCCTAATTGTGTTGGTTTTATTACTATTCACAAACATCCTAAAAGTGCGCTCGTTATCGGATATCAGACGAGTATAGCATGGGTACTTTGCACCCTGTCATAAGAGAAGCTAATTTTTTACTCATCTCTACACCTACGTCTACGTCTACACTCCTCTAACCACGTTGAGGTGCAGGGTGGAGGGTACATTGCGTACCAATGTCACTCCCCTCCCATTTCTTTTCCAGTCGCGAACAGTTCGCGGGAAGAACGATTGCCGGTAAGCCTCCGTATGGGCCCGAATGTCTCTAATTTTATATTCATGGTCTTCTCACGAGACGCAAGTGGGAGCAAGCGATTCATTGGTAAACTCTTCTAGGAACGTACACTCTCGGAACTTCAGCAGTAAACCACACTGTGATTCAAAACGCCTCTGTTGCATCACCTGCCACTGGAGTTGGTTGATCTCCTCTCTGTCGCTTTCGTGCTTACTAAATGAATCCGTAGCGAAACACGATTCTCTTCTTTAGATCTTCTGTATGTACTCTTTCAATAGTATCTGTACGGATCCCACACTGACGAGCAGTATTCAAGTATTGGCCGAACGAGTGTTTTATAAGTTACCTCCTTTGTTGATGGACATTCTTCCAATGAATCTCAGTCTGGCATCTGCCTTACTCTCGTGATTAATTTTACGAGTTGCGACAATAACGTAATGAGACTGATGTGAAAAGAAATGTTGCTTACCGTTTTAATCTTCTTCTTCAAGCTAATTCCCTTCTGATTGCACACACTCTTTCCAGCGTTTCTACCATTGATGGTAACATTTCTGGAAGTCATCTTCTGCAATATCCTCCAAGACCCTCGTCACAGCTTTTAGGACATCTTGTGTTATTTGAAAATGGTGTCCCTTGACCGCCGTTTCGATTCTTGGAAAGAGAAAAAAGTCGCGCGGAGCGATATCTGGTGAATAAGGTGGCTGTGGTAGTACTGAAATTTGTTTTGAGGTTAAAAATTGCTGTACTGACAGAGCAGTATGGGATGGCGCATTGTCGTGATGCAGAATCCAATTATCAGCAATGTTGGCACGGACACGAAGAACTCTTTTACAAAGACTTTCGAAAATTTCTTTGCAGTAATATTGGTTAACTGTTCGTCCAGGAGACACCCACTCTTTATGAACAATTCCCTTGGAATCGAAAAAACACACAGGCATGCATTTCACTTTTGACTTTGACATGAGAGCTTTTTTTGGGTCTGGGTGATCCCTTTGAGCATCATTACGAAGTTTGGCGTTTTGTCTCTGGATCATACTGAAAAAACCAAATTTCATAACCAGTGATAACACGGCTCGACAATTCTGGATTGATTTTTTCCGTGTTTCTTGCTGTTGTGGTGTGAGATTTTTGGGGACCATTTTTGCACAAATCTTTCTCATACCAAGATCTTCAGTTATTATTAGACGAACCGTATCTCGATTGATGTTCAGTTCTCCTGCAATAACTTTCACAGATAATCTTCGATCAGATCGTACTAGTTCATGCACCCTGGCCAAGTTGACACCTCTCTGTGAGGCTGATGGTCGTCCACTGCAGTCTTCATCTTCAATATTCGTTCTGCTTTCACTAAACATTTTATGCCAACGAAAAACTTGAGCTCTTGACATAACCTCCTCTCCAAAAGCCTTCTGCAGCTTACCGTAAGTTGTCGTCGCGTTTTCACCCAGTTTAATGCAAAAAGAAATGCCACACCGTTGCGCAGTATTATGCTGTTCCATTTCCGTGACGAGAGACACAAACACGTGTTAACTTATTACAGCACAACTCACTACTGAGCAGTTGCATCGATGTGCCGCTTGGACTAGAAGCAGCTTATAGACCAAGGACAAAGATATTGTACCTACGCAAACCTGCAGGGTTGCCACATCTTGCAAAGAAAATCAGTCTCATTACTTTATTGTCGCACCTCGTATTTGCGGTAGTTACATTTCCAGCTGCTCTGTAGGCGTACTCCTAGTAACTGTTTGCAGTCATTTTTCTGCACTTGTGTCATCATTCAATAAAAGGTCTTTCTGTGTATGTGGTTTAAGATGTATCTCCTGAACTACGTGCCGCACAACGTTATAGTATTTCATGTACTTTCAGTGGTTTATGAATATGCTGTCAGAAAAATGTGTTGTGAATAGAGTCTGTGGTTAAGAAGTAATAAATTAGAACGTTATGTCTGATGCTGAAGTTTTGAGGCACGAACAGCGAAAATGTAGAAACCGAATCCTTTCATTATTTTGTGGGGTCTCGGACATAAAAGGTCTAGAAAAAGTGTGACGTTATGTGTACAATTTGCTGGAAATTGCTAAGTACTCTCATTCTCAAATTATGGACGCGTATAGTCTGGGTAATTTTCGCACCATGAGTTATGGTGCTCCAAGACACAAATACGCTTTCTAATTGTAGTCATTGACTTATTGTGTTAAACATCTAACGTTAAAGATTACATCTCAATACGTAGATCTGACAGCATTTTGATTTTTTAAATTCGATCAATAACTTTATGGAGTATTGAGAACAAAGTTTTTGATGTCCCTGGAAGCCGTTAGATAGGCTTACAGGGTTACTGGGTAACTACTTTAGTCACTAGGTAATCGATATAGATATGCGAATAAGACGAAAGATGAGATATTAAACTCTCGTCTAGCTCAACACCCTTAGGCCGGTATTACACTATAAAATTTCTTTGTCAAAGATTTGATCAAAGATGTGATCAAATATTCCGTCAAACATATTTGACAAAGATCTTTGACGTAGCGTTAGAAGGGGTATTACACTGTCATCAAATTTTTCCTCAAAGTTCAAGATGGCTGACAACAACTTGTTATTAACCGCAGCAGTTGTACGTACCCCAATTGCATTGTGTGCACATGCGGAAAAGAAGTAGGGGAAAAAGTGGAACCATACATACGAGGTTGACAGTCTTAAAAGTTCTGGGATTACAACTTGATAATAAATTCAGTTGGGAGGAGCACATCCTAGAACTGCAGAAACGCCTTAACAAATCTGTTTGCAATTCGAGTGTTAGCAGACATAGGCAACATAAAAATGAAAAAGCTTGCATACTTTCATTCCATAATGTCATATGGTATAATATTTTGGGGTAAATCTTCAAGTCAAACAAAAGTTTTCAGAGTGCAAAAGCGTGTAATACGTATTATAAGTATTTTGGACAAAGATATTTGACAAAGAAATTTGAAAGTGTAATACCGGCCTAAGGCGTTTCTGCAGTTCTGGGATGTGCTCCTCCCAACTGAATTTATTATCAAGTTATTCCCGGCGGGGTCAGGTATTTTCTCTGCCTCGTGATGGCTGGGTGTTGTGTGCTGTCCTTAGGTTAGTTAGGTTTAATTAGTTCTAAGTTCTAGGCGACTGATGACCTCAGCAGTTGAGTCGCATAGTGCTCAGAGCCATTTGAACCATTTATTATCAAGTTGTAATCCCAGGACTTTTAAGACTGTCAACCTCGTATGTATGGTTCCATTTTTTCTCCCACTTCTTTTCCGCATGTGCACACAATGCAGTTGGGGTACATACAACTGCTGCGGTTAATAACAAGTTGTTGTCAGCCATCTTGAACTTTGACGAAAAATTTGATGACAGTGTAATACCCCTTCTAACGCTACGTCAAAGATCTTTGTCAAATATATTTGACGGAATATTTGATCACATCTTTGATCAAATCTTTGACAAAGTAATTTGATAGTGTAATACCGGCCTTAGAGACGTCTGCCCAAGGTAGTATTCCAACATGCGCTGCAAGCGCGTGAACAACCTAACACGATGTGGCCGACAAGTATAAAATTCGAAATCTACATTTATGCTACACATGCATTGCTAAGTGAATCTGTAACATAATGCACTGCACTCCTTTGGGTCTTCTTTTTCTTGTACTAGAGTTGTTTGCTAAGCCTTCCTACTGTTTGTTTTAATTGGTCATCCAATTTTAAATCCCTTCGTACGCATATTCTCCGATATTTAATGGATGTGACTGATTCTAGAAACTGTTCTGCAGTTGTAACAGAGGTTTTCTCCCGTTTATGCCGATAGTCAACAGCCAGTCCTACACCCCAGTCGATCCTCTCCGAATTCTTCTGTATCAACCGTACGTACTCTGATAGGTCAAAATAACTGAATAAAGATATAATTGTTGTCACAATTACGCTTTTGAGCTGAGTTTAGCGAAATATGTAAAGAAAATGTAAATCATGACTTTTTGCTTTTATATCACAGACTCAGTAACAGTTCTCATCGAAGAAACACCTATAAAAACAGCGGAAATTGCTCCTTAGCTGCAAGGAAATTAACATTAAGACTCGCATATATTCTGTCTGTGTTTCTCAGGTATATTTATTTTCATACGTCCTAGATATCAGTAGAAAGTAAACACTGTCGAGGCATTACTACAGCTTTCTGGTACGTATAACAGCAAAGAGTTTATCGGAGTACTTTATTACAATTAAGAAGCCTCGCCGTGTGTACATTTGTATTTAAGGTCGCGCAGCGTGATGTTGCAAAGCTGTGACTACCGCTGTAAAGCGCATTAATTCTGAAATGAGAGATAATCTCGTTACATCGTATTGCTCTTAATTCTACACTGGAGCTCAGAATATGGAAACACGATCAATTATGAAGGCAAACAAGCCACAGATAAATGTGCGATCCATAGAAAAGGAAGCTGTGTGTACACTACACAGCCAAGGCCAGCATATTAGTTTGAACTATGGTTACCGGTACATCAAGATCTGTTTCCACGGGACGTAGTTTGTAACATAAATAGTAATAACCTAAGGAGTCAATTTTTCACACACTTACAAGAGTTAAGCAGCAATTGTTGATAGACGATTTTTGACTCAAAAACCGTTATGAAAAACTCTCATCTGTCTTTCTGTCGCGCAGTATAGTTTAAGTAGTATGGCATCAAATCATAAATTGTTTTCCTGAATTAGTGCTACACTCTACTTTACAAAGTCAAATACACTGTGAAACTGTATACGGGAAAATTTGCTGGGTTGGCAACGTTTACCATTTAGTGTTGTCGGCCAATACAGCGTTCTGAAGATAGAGGTTCTATTACCAAACAGACTGAAATAAAAAAAATACAAAAATTAGTTTATGTAATTCATACATACGCTGAAGAACCAAAGAAACTGGTACACCTGCCTAATATCGTGTAGGACCCCGCGAGCATGCAGAAGTGCCGCAACACGACGTGGCATGGACTCGACTAATGTCTGAAGTAGTGGCGGGAACTGACACTATGAATCCTGCACGGCTGTCGATAAATCCGCAAGAGTACGAGGGTGTGGAGATCTCTTCCGAACAACACAGTGCAAGACATCCCAGATGTGCTCAATAATGTTCATGTCTGGGGAGTTTGGTACCAATTCTGAACGTATGGAGCGTCGCTTTGTCCTGCTGGAATGCCCAAGTCCGTCGGAATTGCAGAATCGATATCAATGGATGCGGGTGATCGGACAGGATGCTTACGTACGTTTCACCTGTCAGAGTCGTATCTAGATGTATCAGGGGTATCATACCACTCCAAATTTACACGCCCCATACCATTACAGAGCCTCCACCAGCTTGAATAGTCCCCTGATGACATGCAGGGTCCATGGATTCATGAGGTTGCCACCATACGCGTACAAGTCCATCCGCTCGATACAATTTTCAACGAGATTCGTCCGATCAGGTAACATGTTTCCAATCAACAGTCCAATGTCGTTGTTGACGGGGCCAGGCGAGGCATAAAGCTATATGTCGTGCAGTCATCAAGGGTACACGAGTGGGCCTTCGGCTCCGATAGCCCATATTGATGATGTTCCGTTGAACGGTTTGCACGCTGACACTTGACTTGTTGACGGCCCAGCATTGAAATCTGCAGCACTTTGCGGAAGGATTGCACTTCTGTCACGTTGAACGATTCTCTTAAGTCGTCGTTGGTCCCGTTCTTGCAGGATGTTGTTTTTCCGCCCGCAGCGATGTCGGAGATTTGATGTTTTACTGGATTCCTCATATTCACGGTACACTCGTGAAATGGTCGTACGGGAAAATCCCCACTTCATCGCTACCTCGGAGATGCTGTGTGCCACCGCTTGTGCGCCGAATATAACATCACGTTCGAACTCACTTAAGTCTTGATAACCTGTCATTGTATCAGCAGTAACCGATGTAACAACTGCGCCAGACACTTGTTGTCTTACATAGTCATTGCCGACCGCAGCGCCCTATTCTCCCTGTTTACATATCTTCGTATTTGAATGCACGCTTTTAGGAGTTTCTTTGGTTCAAATGGTTCAAATGGCTCTGAGCACTATGGGACTTAACATCTATGGCCATCAGTCCCCTAGAACTTAGAACTACTTAAACCTAACTAACCTAAGGACATCACACAACACCTAGTCATCACGAGGCAGAGAAAATCCCTGACGCCGCCGGGAATCGAACCCGGGAACCCGGGCGTAGGAAACGAGAACGCTACCGCACGACCACGAGCTGCGGACAGTTTCTTTGGTACTTTCACGTGTTAAACGAATTGAAGCCAAGTAAATGCAGCAAATATCTTGCTGAACATTAATGATAACGATAATATTCAATTCTATAACAGTACCTACTGAAATTTAACAGGAAACTTGTTATATCAAGTATGATTGCACCGAAATTGCAAAAAAATAAATAAGTAAATAAATAAATGACTTCCCTCAGACAATTTTCATTGTATGTGTGCAAATTCTGTGAGCCAAAGCCACCATCAAAACTGCTCCAGACTGACAGTAGTTGAAGCAGGGCATGATCAGGATACCTTTGTAACACAGTAAATGCAGTCACCAGGAAGAGCTACTTCCTGTAATAAGTTCTTATAAGAATGTCTAAACTGATGTCCATATTGGCCACACCATCCAAACTCTTTGGACATATGGTCCTTTAAGAGACTTAGAGCCATTGTAGTGCTTATTGATAGTCTGGTTTTGTCCTGATGGTCAAAATTCTTCACAAATCAGTGGCCACACATTCTTGTTAACTCCACCAACAAATACGTGGCAAAACAACAGCAAAAAGTGAAAATAGCACAGAATTCACAGAAAAGAGGACACGTTGACTTGCAGACAGGCCAGAACGTCAGCCTTAGCAGCCAGAGGCAGCGGTCATGTGTGCATCAGACGTGCTTGCTTGGCTTGCGAATGTGGGTGTGCGTGTGTCTTCTTTTCAGAAGAAGGCTTTGGTCGGAAGCTCGATGTGTCACAGCCTTTCCTTTTTCCTGTCTCAGACTCAACGTGTCGTCATTACGGTGTTGATATTACAACCTGGACTTACCATTGTGTGACAAAATAGACAGAGTTACATGCCGGAAATACCAGACGCGAAACATAAAAAAAAATAATAATGCGAAGATTATTGGCAATAGTGACGAATTATGCGTTGTGCAGTGCGTGTTGTAATAGATTGTTCCCTGGTGCTGTCTGTTTATATTAACAACTGTCTTGTAGCTGCCTGCGATGACTGACCGAGCAATCAGTATCCACTTGCAGCAGTAATTAATCTTGGTATCTCTCTTAATCGGCTAACAGTAATTAAAGGCATTTAGGGAGAATACGACGCTACCTAGACTGACTCGAAGAAACAGATGCATTTAATAAAGCCCTGATTTACGGTTACAAGAAGCTCACATTGTGATAACAGTGAAATGAGTGGTGAAGCTTCCAACTTTTACAAGTTACTGGAACGGCAATCACTAGTCGACCATCAAGAGAAAATTACAATAAAATGGGTGCAAGAAAGGTTTCTATTACTAAATGGCTGAAACGGTCTCAAAGCCCAGTTGGAGTTTGGCTATGTAAAAGCTTTCAGGAGCAACAAAAATTTGAGTCTCAGTATCTAACCTAATTATTTACCGAATTTCGCAATTTTAAATGCAGTCCTTGTGTAATCATTAAGTAACACAATTTTACGGTAAATGTTTAACTTTTGTGTATATGCACTGAGGCAGTGTAACTTACGTCGCGGAAAGTAAGCACACCAAATTCGTCCAACATTTGAGAATGAAAGTACTTAGCGATTTCCAACTAACTTCACACATAATTTCAAACCTTTAGGAAATTTTTCATCATTAGAGTCCACCCACCCCTGGAAAATTTTTCGCCATTCATACAGTGAAACTTAAGCATCTGGCATGAAATTTTAATTGGTTACTTCTTCATTAATTACTCTATTTGCGACAGATATTGCACACAGTATACTACTATAATACTGAATGGAGATACAAAATTAATATATCATTGTACGACTCGTAGTTCAGAAAATACGTCTTAAACATTGAGATGTGCGAAAAATTAGCTTGTCTTAAAACGAAGCTGTTTTATACGAGGGCAGTCAAAATGTAATGCGTCTTATTTTTTTCTTCTTAAATAACTTTTGTTAAGCGAAAATTTAAATTTGGTGCTATTCCACAAAGCTTCTTTTTCCGTACACTGCAGTTGTAACTGTCTGTGCCAACAGATACAAGTACTGCAGTTGCTTGCAAAATAGCTGCCATCGATGTTCGTATCAGAGAGCGTTCTGTGATATAATTCTTGAATGTAAAAGGCGAAACGCCTATTTGCATTCTTGAAAGCCTGAAAAATATATCCGGTGATGCAACAGAGAATATCAGCGCTATTAGACGATTGGTTTGTCGCTGTAACGAAGCTGAAAGACAAACTCCGTTGGCTCACATGGAGCGGCAGACCGGTGCAAACAGTGTGATTATGGTTGATTTTTTGGATCAAGGATACACGATAAATTCTGTCCAATACGTAAGAACCCTGAAACAGATTAATGCAGGCAGCGGTGTACCCCAGGAAAAGCTATGGTGGATGTTCTTTCGTACGAGAATGCAAGACCACACACCACTGAAGCGACTATCAAAATTCTGTCGGAAGTCTTCCTAATCTCCCATATAGCCCTGGACTGGCGCCAGAGTTCCACCTATTCAGGCCGCTAAAAGAAGTTCATCGTGGAATTCACTTTGAAGATGAGGAGGGCGTGAAATGGCTTCGGAAGCAGGATCGTGCATTTCACCACAACGGAAGACACACCCCTGTTAAAAGATGGACCAAAACTGTGAGAATAGTCGGAGATTATATTTAAAAGTAGTAAATTAAGGAATCAGTTGGGACGAGGTGAAGTATTACTGATAGATAGTAGATACTTAGATAGACAGATAGATACACTCATGCTCATAAATTAAGGATAATTGCAGAATGTGGTGTCACACAACGTGGCACTACACAAAACTGGCGCTAATAGCATAGGCACATAGAGAACACACACAACACAGATCTGTAAGTCCACGGTATCGGTGATAAGCTGAGAAAACCGTCCCGAAACACATGTGCTACAAAACGCCATTGTTTCCTGCGCATGTACGTCGATATCAATATGGGATATGATCACCATGCACACGTACACAGGAAGCACAACGGGTTGGCATACTCTGGATCAAGTGGTCGAGCAGCTGCTGTGGTATAGCCTCCCATTCTTGCACCAGTGCCTGTCGGAGCTCTTGAAGTGTCGTAGGGGTTTGAAGACGTGCAGCAATACGTCGACCGTCAGCATCCCAGACGTGCTCGGTGGGGTTTACATCTGGAGAACAGGCAGGCCATTCCATTCGCCTGATATCTTCTGTTTCAAGGTACTCCTCCACGATGGTAACTCGGTGGGGCCGTGCGTTATCATCGATCAGGAGGAAGGTGGGACCCACTACACCCCTGAAAAGGCGGACATACGGTGCAAAATGACGTCCCGATACACCTGACCTCTTACAGTTCATTTGTCAAAGACATGCAGGGCTGTACGTTCACCAAACATAATCACACCCCACACCATCAGACTACGACCTCTATAAAGGTCCCTTTCGAGGACATTAAGGGGTTGGTATCTGGTTCCTGGTTCACGCCAGATGAAAACCCGTCCAGAATCACTGTTCAGACTTAAGCACTCAGGTACACTTCTACAAAATGGAGCCTAAACTGCTGGTCCTCGTGGCCAAGGCGCTGACTGTACGTATTGCGGAAGTGCTCGTTGAGCTCCACAAGCTGATCTAAAATGTGTGAGCCGCTGCTCGGCTTGGATGGTATTGGAACCTTCTGCTCACGGGGAAAACAGGCGGCAGACCAAATTGGCGCTACATTTTATGGACAGCCTAAATCTTTTACAGCAGTACTCGAATGAGTGCTGTGTGACCTTAAGTTTCCAAGCTCTGGCGTCTTCTATCTGCCAACTTCACCTTGCAGCTGCAGTCATGCAATTGAAAGCGCCCAAGTTCATGCAATGAACTGGTTTTGACGAAGATGACCAATCTGCGACAATAATTAACTCTTTAATGCAAGTACTTTTTTTTCTTTCATTCATCAGTCTTCCAACTGGTCTGACGCAGCCCACCACGAATTCCTCTCCTGCGCCAACCATTTCATTTCTCAGTAGCACTTGCAAGGAGGTGTCACCTATAAAAAATCAATGTACAATACCTACGCATCATAATTTTGTATTTATCATCCCTCATCTGCACTCACACAGCACATAATGCTGCCGGCCGGTGTGGCCGAACGGTTCTAGGAGCTTTAGTCTGGAACCGCGCGACCGCTACGGTCGCAAGTTCGAATCCTGCCTCGGGCATGGATGTGTGTGATGTCCTTAGGTTAGTTAGGTTTAAGTAGTTCTAAGTTATAGGGGACTGATGACCTCAGATGTGAAGTCTCATAGTCCTCAGAGCCATTTGAACCATTTGAGCCACATAAAACTGATCTGAAGATTTACTCGCTCGTTAATTATCAACTCTCCTGCCTCATTTTCTTCAAACTAAGTGTTTATAAATTTTTTATCATTTACCACCGTTCCTTCAATGTGTTACAATACAATGCAGAAATACCACCAGTGATCGAGTAACGTGATCTGATAAGTACATTACAAGGAAAAAAGTTTCTTCCTTCTGGTGGCTTCATTAGAAATTACAATTGGACGGGAAGTAACGAATGAATGCAACGATAAACTGAAATCTCTATTAAAACATGTTGACATATTGGCGAAATAAGTTGTTTGTTACGAAGTGTAGCTCGTTTTTTACCATCGCGAAATAGGGGACGGAGTGTCAAGGATATCAAAGCGAGATGGGATGGCAATCATTAAAACAAAGGAGATTTTCATTGCGCTGCGAACTTTTCACGTAATTTTAGTCATCAATTTTTTCGTCTAAATGCGGAAGTGTTTTGTTGTCACGAACCCAAAAAGGAAGAGATTATCATCGAAGTAAAATAAGAGAAATCAGAGCTCTTACAGGAAGATTTAAGTGTTCATTTTCCCCCCCGCACTGTTAGCGAGTGTAACGGTAGATAAATAGTCTGAAGGTGGTTAGAAGTTCGCTCCGACAGGCTCTTAAGTACGAAATGCAGAGTAATCATGTAGAGGAAGACAGAGATCTAAATAGTAGTGTAGCTAGGGTACTGTTGATCTGCGATCGAATGAACTAACATTACCTGTAAGAATAGCAAGTATTTAGCTACATCAGGATGTCTATCGTATGAGATTACGGAATGGCCTCAGAGAGCTGATATATCCTGGCAGACCTCCAACCAAGTCCTTATTGTTTGACTCTCATGCAGAGTAATATATGCTCACATGTTGGACCTGTATAATATTTACTGCGCCAGTATTGTCACTGCTCCACATTAAAATGTGTTCCGTCCATACTTTCGCTTCCAGACATGTTTATCAGTGGTTTTCCTTGTACAAGTATGTAACGTAAATGATGGAAGTGAAAACCCCTGCCAGATATTTCGAATCACAAGCCCAATCCCCTCGATTTCTCTCTCACTCCTATTGTTTCTGACATCTCTCTGAAAAGAAACTAATTCTGAATGAACCGGCTTGCCACATCTTCAGAATTTGAATGCACGTATTCTAATCAAGATTGTCAAAAACTCTGTCAAAATCCACAAATTCTGTAAGCAAAGATTTCCCTTCCTCTAACTTATCTTATACGTTAAGTCGTATGGTCATTATGATCTCGTTGGTTCCTACATTCCTCTAGAACATAAACTGATCTTCTCCGACATCGTTTTCTACCAGTTTTTCCACTCTGTAAATTTGATACGGGAACTGGAGGAAAGACGCTGATGTGTTTTACATGTAGCCAATATTACATTATATAGGATCTAGCAAACATGCTTGGAAGAAGTACGAAATCATATGACTCACATCATATGAAATAATAGTTCCGTGCAAGCTGAGATTACAGTACACGAAGGTAAGTTATAGAAGTACACAACAAAGCAACTACATTTTCGATACTGGCATATTTAAATTTTCGATACGAATGTTTCTGATATAACTGTTTTCATGAACCATATGAAGAAAATATCAATTTCTCTGAATAAAGCTTTATTGAAGGAGCAGCTGTTTAGCTGCTGATAAAGTAAATTCACTATCATTTTCGATCAACCGATCATCCGAAGGTATCGTAAATTTATTTACAGCAGCCTAAGTGGTATAGTTTTTATTGTAGCGGCAGAAATTACAATAAAATAAAATAACCGGCTTGCTTCGCTGGTACTGTCGTCGGTAGTAAAATGCATAATCAGTCAGCTAGGAAGCGGACGAGTTATTTTATTTTACTTTTTGACACGACAGTAGAAATAATATAATACAGTCTTATATCGATGGCCTGCTGAAAAGTAATGACTCAGAATTTTGTGTGTGGAAACTCTTAAATATTTTTAAATAAAGCAAACGTTATTAAAATTTTACAGCTTTATTCTTCATGTCTACATATTTACTTCTCAACTTAGTCACCATGGCGACGAACACGTCGCCCATCGAGAGATCAGTTTCTTGATATGGTAACTGTAGAACCTTTGACTTCGCTGACGGAGCCACAACCTTACCTCTGCTTGCACCATTTCATCACTAACAAAGGAAGTTCTCGAAAGTGTTCTTTAACTTTTGGAAACAGATCAAAATTGGATGGGACAAAGTCGGAACTGTATGGAGGATGATCGAAGGCGTCGGATTGTTGTAGATGTTGCAGCTCTCGTGTGCGGTCTGGCATTGTCATGCTGAAGCAAAACCTGCTGCATGTGTATAAGGCTTCTTCAAATTCGAAACTCGATTACAGCATACTGTTTCTCAAGCAGCGACATGATTACGTTACACAGCGCCGTGTTACACGCTACAATTCGGAGCTCTGTAACAACAGAGGGCTGAAAATATGTAAACATGAAGAATAAAGATGAGGACTTTACTAACTTTTGTTTTATTTAAAATACCTTTAAGAGTCTTCACTTAAAAAAATCGAAGGCATTACTTTTCACCTAACCCTCGTAAATAAGTATATCACACCTGGTGACAATCGGTTGATCGAGCCTGGCGCTGAATAAAGGTACACTTCATCAGCAGCTTCTGCTGGCTCTTCAAGTTGAGTTCTTTTTTCCCGATACACTGCCGGAAAAAATTAGTACATCAGGAAAGGCGACGTAGAGTTTGATCCGATGACGGCATATGCTGCCACCTGGAAGACAGTACATGTACTGTCCAGTCCCAAGAAAAAAAAAATTAATAATGATTTTATTAAGCAGTACTTGTCAGATGAAATGAGCGGAGAACAATTGTCACTTCATGAAGTGAGAAGCCTCAGAGTTTAAGCATTGAGAAACCCTAGTTTAGGATATTTGTGAAGGGGAGAAAGATAAGACGCATACGATCGAAACACGCACATTAAGGGGGGTAGGACGTGAAACAGGCCGACTTGGAGCAGGAGAGTCACCACAGGACATTTTAATTTACACTGTCTATACTTTTACAAATAAATTCATAAAACTTTGTCACCATGACCAGGAAGGATTGAGGACTCACACTTATCGCAGTGGGAGTTCAAAAACGTACCAAAATTCCTTTTTTTTGCTTGTGAAATTTCATCATTTTTTTCACTTATTACTGGCTGCATTTGTTGCTATAGGTACACTTTCCTTCCTAAGTAAGAGAGATTCTTCGATGAATTTTTCATAGCATACAAACAGTAGTTACAGGTGTATGCAGCTCTAGAATTTTCCAAATCTATTAAAAACTGTGGAAAAAATTGAGATAATTATCTATAAAACTTGAATTTTTTCTAAACATGAGGTTTAAAACGTAACAGTTCATTCATTTTTTCATAAATTAAGTAACTTCTATAGTTTTATACTCCTCTAACTATGGTTTGTGTGCTGTGCAGAAGTCATCCAAGAATCTCTCTTACTTAGGAAGAAAAGTGTACCTATAGCAACAAATGCAGCCAATAGTAACGAAAGAAGGATGAAATTTCACATGTAAAAAAATGTGTTTTATTACGTTTTTGAGCTTCCACTGCTATGAGTATGAATCCTGAATCCTTCCTGGTCATGCTGTTAAAGTTTTATGAATTTATTTGTAAAAGTATAGACAGTGGAATTTAAAATGTCCTGTGGTGCCTCTCCTGCTCCAAGTCGGCCCGTTTGACGTCCTACCCCCCTTAAGATATTATTTGAACCGCAGTTGGACGAAAACAGAAGTTTTCCATGTTCTACATCTACATCTACATCTATACTCCGCGAGCCACCTTACGGTGTGTGGCGGAGGGTACTTATTGTACCACTATCTGATCCCCCCTTCCCTGTTCCATTCACGAATTGTGCGTGGAAAGAACGACTGCTTGTAAGTCTCCGTATTTGCTCTAATTTCTCGGATCTTTTCGTTGTGATCATTACGCGAGATATATGTGGGCGGTAGTAATATGTTGCCCATCTCTTCCCGGAATGTGCTCTCTCGTAATTTCGATAATAAACCTCTCCGTATTGCGTAACGCCTTTCTTGAAGTGTCCGCCACTGGAGCTTGTTCAGCATCTCCGTAACGCTCTCGCGCTGACTAAATGTCCCCATGACGAATCGCGCTGCTTTTCGCTGGATCATGTCTATCTCTTCTATTTTATGTAAAGTAGGGATCTCCAGTAGCCCTTCAGGTCATGGACTAAACACGTGATGGAACTATTTGAGACTGCGCCAAGGGAAACACGCCCTGACGTCAACGGAAGCTTTCCAGTATACATAAGTGGTAACATCGAGCGGAAATCTCTAGGAGAAATCCAACATTAAAGTATTTACGTGTCAAGGGCGCCAGCTAATTGAAATATTCCGAAAGGCTATTATTGAGGGTCAGCCGCAACTTAGACGGTATATAAGAAAGAGATAAAATGAGAAGAGTCAGTCTAATGCAGAATTCTGATAGAGTAGTCTGACGGAGGAGTCCGAGAGCAGTAGTACGCCATTCAGCCACAACCTGAGTATGCAGAAGTAATATTCGCAGCGAGAAGTCAGTGATCACATCTGGAGACGCACACATCAACTGCAAGATAAGTGATCGTTATCAACTGCAAGATAAGTGATCATTAGTTCTGAACATAGACGATCTGTCTCTGTCTCATGGAACAGCTTGCATTTGTAGCACATAATTAACAAGAACAATTTACGGAACAGTAATTGTCTCTTGTAATCTTAGGTGTGTGGTCTGTTGATAACAATAAATTGAGTAACAATAAATTGAGTCTGACAAGTAATACAGAAAGAGGTTAGGAACTGGCACCTCGTTTATAAGTTATCAAAGAGAATAAAGATATTACTTAAATAAATACTGAACTCTTCAGCATAACCATACTGCCATTAATCCTAAAAGATTACCTCTGCAACTAATAACCACCCAGTTCTACCTCGGACAGCTATCTCCCTCTCATCTCCGACAATAAAGGTGGACACTCAAATCCTCAGATTCTAGAATGAGATTTTCACTCTGCAGCGGAGTGTGCGCTGATATGAAACTTCCTGGCAGATTAAAACTGTGTGCTGGACCTAGACTCGAACTCGGGACCTTTGCCTTTCGCGGGCAAGTGCTCTACCAACTGAGATACCCAAGCACGACTCATGCCCCGTCCTCACAGCTTTACTTCTGACAGTACCTCGTCTCCTACCTTCCAAACTTTACAGAAAGTCTCCTGCGAACCTTGCAGAACTAGCACTCCTGAAAGAAAGGATATTGCGGAGACATGGCTTAGCCACAGCCTGGGGGATGTTTCGCAGGAGAGCTTCCGTAAAGTTTGGAAGTTTCAGCTAGTAATAGCGAATACCCTGTTCAAGAATCACAAGAGGAGGAGGTATACTTGGAAAAGGCCGGGAGCTACGGGAAGACTTCAATTAGATTACATCATGGTCAGACAGAGATTCCGAAATCAGATACTGGATTGTAAGGCGTACTCAGGAGCAGATATAGACTCAGATCACAATATAGTAGTGATGAAGAGTAGGCTGAAGTTCAAGACATTAGTCAGGAAGAATCAATACGCAAAGAAGTGGGATACGGAAGTACTAAGGAATGACGAGATACGTTTGAAGTTCTCTAACGCTATAGATACAGCAATCAGGAATAGCGCAGTAGGCAGTACAGCTGAAGAGGAATGGACATATCTAAAAAGGGCCATCACAGAAGTTGGGAAGGAAAACATAGGTACAAAGAAGGTAGCTGCGAAGAAACCATGGGTAACAGAAGAAATACTTCAGTTGATTGATGAAAGGAGGAAGTACAAACATGTTCCGGGAAAATCAGGAATACAGAAATACAAGTCGCTGAGGAATGAAATAAATAGGAAGTGCAGGGAAGCTAAGACGAAATGGCTGCAGAAAAAATGTGAAGACATCGAAAAAGATATGATTGTCGGAAGGACAGACTCAGCACACAGGAAAGTCAAAACAACCTTTGGTGATATTAAAAGCAACGGTGGTAACATTAAGAGTGCAACGGGAACTCCACTGTTAAATGCAGAGGAGAGAGCAGATAGGTGGAAAGAATACATTGAAAGCCTCTATGAGGGTGAAGATTTGTCTGATGTCATAAAAGAAGGAACAGGAGTCGATTTAGAAGAGATAGGGGATCCAGTATTAGAATCGGAATTTAAAAGAGCTTTGGAGGACTTACGGTCAACTAAGGCAGAAGGGATAGATAACATTCCATCAGAATTTCTAAAATCATTGGGGGAAGTGGCAACAAAACGACTATTCACGTTGGTGTGTAGAATATATGAGTCTGGCGACATACCATCTGACTTTCGGAAAAGCATCATCCACACAATTCCGAAGACGGCAAGAGCTGACAAGTGCGAGAATTATCGCACAATCAGCTTAACAGCTCATGCATCGAAGCTGCTTACAAGAATAATATACAGAAGAATGGAAAAGAAAATTGAGAATGCGCTAGGTGACGATAAGCTTGGCTTTAGGAAAAGTAAAGGGACGAGAGAGGCAATTCTGACGTTACGGCTAATAATGGAAGCAAGGCTAAAAAAAATCAAGACACGTTCATAGGATTTGTCGACCTGGAAAAAGCGTTCGACAATATAAAATGGTGCAAGCTGTTCGAGATTCTGAAAAAAGTAGGGGTAAGCTATAGGCAGAGACGGGTCATATACAATATGTACAACAACGAAGAGGGAATAATAAGAGTGGACGATCAAGAACGAAGTGCTCGTATTAAGAAGGGTGTAAGACAAGGCTGTAGCCTTTCGCCCCTACTCTTCAATCTCTACATCGAGGAAGCCATGATGGAAATAAAAGAAAGGTTCAGGAGTGGAATTAAAATACAAGGTGAAAGGATATCAATGATATGATTCGCTGCTGACATTGCTATCAAAAATGGTTCAAATGGCTCTGAGCACTATGGGACTCAACATCTTAGGTCATAAGTCCCCTAGAACTTAGAACTACCTAAACCTAACTAACCTAAGGACATCACACACACCCATGCCCGAGGCAGGATCGAACCTGCGACCGTAGCAGTCCTGCGGTTCCGACTGCAGCGCCAGAACCGCTAGACCACCGCGGCCGGCATTGCTATCCTGAGTGAAAGTGAAGAAGAATTAAATGATCTGCTGAACGGAATGAACAGTCTAATGAGTACACAGTATGGTTTGAGAGTAAATCGGATAAAGATGAAGGTAATGAGAAGTAGTAGAAATGAGAACAGCGAGAAACTTAACATCAGGATTGATGGTCACGAAGTCAATGAAGTTAAGGAATCCTGCTACCTAGGCGGTAAAATAACCAATGACGGACGGAGCAAGGAGGACATCAAAAGCAGACTCGCTATGGCAAAAAAGGCATTT
Source organism: Schistocerca serialis cubense (assembly GCF_023864345.2). Taxonomy (NCBI): domain Eukaryota; kingdom Metazoa; phylum Arthropoda; class Insecta; order Orthoptera; family Acrididae; genus Schistocerca; species Schistocerca serialis. Next base: position 274,155,877 of record NC_064638.1, read on the forward strand.
CTGGAAAAGAGAAGTCTACTAATATCAAATACCGGCCTTAATTTGAGGAAGAAATTTCTGAGGATGTACGTCTGGAGTACAGCATTGTATGGTAGTGAAACATGGACTGTGGGAAAACCGGAACAGAAGAGAATCGAAGCATTTGAGATGTGGTGCTATAGACGAATGTTGAAAATTAGGTGGACTGATAAGGTAAGGAATGAGGAGGTTCTACGCAGAATCGGAGAGGAAAGGAATATGTGGAAAACACTGATAAGGAGAAGGCACAGGATGATAGGACATCTGCTAAGACATGAGGGAATGACTTCCATGGTACTAGAGGGAGCTGTAGAGGGCAAAAACTGTAGAGGAAGACAGAGATTGGAATACGTCAAGCAAATAATTGTGGACGTAGGGCGCAAGTGCTACTCTGAGATGAAGAGGTTAGCACAGGAAAGAAATTCGTGGCGGGCCGCATCAAACCAGTCAGTAGACTGATGAGAAAAAAAAAAGCATCAACTGTCGTATACGTGACTGTAGGCTTTCCCGGCGTAAACTAGTGATGAAGGTTTCTGGGGTCTCCAGCAGGGTGGTAGCGTTGATATCTCGCGATGTTTCGGGAAGTGTCATACTATCCATCTTCTGGCGATGTGACTTGTGGGACACTGCAGCCACCATGTGAGAAACTCAGCCGAATTCGTGAAAATACTCAGGGACATGCGACTACAAAGGGAGCTTCGACGTGACGTCGCTTTTCACGAAAGTGCCTCTTTAAGACTCCTTGGCAATTTTAACCCAGCATTTTGAACCACAAACAGTCAGCCTCTTCGAACACGCACTAATAAACACGTACTTTCAGTGCAACGGGGAATTCTTCAAGCAGATCGACGGTGTGGCGATGGGCTCCCCATTGGCTCCTGCGATTGCAAACCTCTATGTGGAACATTTCGAGGAAGCGGCCCTTCAAACTGCCAGACAGAAACCGAAGCACTCCTTTCGCTATGTCGACGACACTTTTGTCGTGTGGGGACATGGCAAACAGGCGCTAGATGAGTTTCTTGAACACCTCAATAGCATCCATCCGAACATCAAATTTACAATGGAAATGGAGGAAAGTGGATGCCTCCCCTTCCCTGATATTTTAATTAAGAGGAAGGCAGATAGATCACTAGACCATGCAGTACATAGGAAGAAGACACACACAGATCTATACCTTCATGCAACAAGCTGACACCATCCAGCACAAAGAGAAACAGTACTGACCACCCTGGTACATAGGGCGCGCGCCGTCTGCGACGAAGGCAGCCTACCATCCGAGTAGCAACACCTGAGGGAAGTCTTCCAACAAAATGGCTGCAGTAAAACGCAGATTAACAGGGTGCTTAAAAGGAAGAAGGAAGCAGTGAGAACCCCAGAAGAAAACAATGAAGGAGAAGAAGAAGATAAACGACTCGCTTTCCTTCCGTACATGGGTCCGCTCTCACCAAAATTGCACGACTTCTGGGAAAATACAAGATCAAAACCATTCTCCGACCACCACCGAAGACGAGGGAGCTCATAGGTTCTGCCAAAGACGCGCTGAACCTTAACACACCAGGAGTATACAGTACACCATGCGAATGCGGAAAGCAATACATGGGGCAAACACAGCGCTGCATATCTAAACGCTGCAAAGAACATATCAGATGTGTGCGACTAGGCCATACAGAAGAATCAGCCATAGCAGAACACAGCATCAATGAAGAACACACCTCGTCCGCAGCTCGTGGTCGTGCGGTAGCGTTCTCGCTTCCCACGCCCGGGTTCCCGGGTTCGATTCCCGGCGGTGTCAGGGATTTTCTTTGCCTCGTGATGACTGGGTGTTGTGTGATGTCCTTAGGTTAGTTAGGTTTAAGTAGTTCTAAGTTCCAGGGGACTGATGACCATAGATGTTAAGTCCCATAGTGCTCAGAGCCAATTGAACCATTTTTGAAGAACACACCTTCAACTTCGAAACCACGAAGGTACTGTGCCGAGCATCTGGCTTTTGGGAAAGCGTTATCAAAGAATCCATAGAAATAAGGATTAACGAGAATCTGGTCAACAGAGACGAGGGATACCAACTCAGCGCAGCACGGAACCCTGCGATAGCGGCAATTCGTCGGGAGCGCGCCCGTTAACGTCCTCCACCGCGGACGCAGACAGATTGCTTACACCGAGAACCGAACGCGGTCGCCGGGGGCGCCCGCCATCCCCACCAACCGCGCGCACATCGCCGGTCCACCGCAGCCACCCGAGGTCTAGTGGAGGGGGGTGACCGCGCATATAAATAGCCCGCTCATCTCGACACTTCGCCAGAAGATGGGTAGTATGACACTTCCCGAAATGTCACCAGATATCAACGCTACCACCCGGCTGGAGACCCGAGAAACCTTCATCAACAACTGTCGTTTTCTTTTGGGCTCCTGGAGGAGACGCTAACCAGCGCTCGGTAAGTGCAGAATGTTATTAGACCTGTTTTTATACCGATCTTGCAACAAGAAGGTGACGTGTCGTTTCAACAGGACTAGACTCGCCCACACACTGCCCATGAAACTCAGCGTGCTTTGCAAGACGTGCTGCAAGTTCCCTGCCCAGAACGATGTCCAAATTTGTCTCCTATCGAGCACGTGTGGAATATGATGGGGCGAGAACTGACTCGTGCGACTCGCCAACCAACAACTCTTACAGAGCTACGCGAACAGTTCGAGCAGGCGTGGAATAACGTATCGCAGCACAATATTCGCCATCTTTACTATCGACTGGATGCCAGAATCAGCGCCTGCATTGCCGGCCGTGGAAGCCACACCACAGTATAAATATGGATGTTTCAGCATGGGTCGGTTCTATTCCCACAGAACCGCTTGTGCTAGTGATCTGTAAATATAATCATTTCATGTACTCCAAACGCACTGTTGCTACAATAAATCTTGAATGAATTGAAAACCTCTAAAAGGGGGGCACTAATTTTTTTGTGCCAGTGTGCTTACAAGACGTGAGACATCACCTGTGCAAAAGAACCGTACAGTTCACACATCAAAAAAAGTTTTTCATCACCTCAGTTCCGAGAGTTCCGAAAACTGTACAGAAAATTGGGATAGAGATCAACATAAACATCATTTCCACCCTTTTTATTGCTCATGAAAAAACCACACAGTGCATGTTGTACCACCATGCAGCGATACCTTCAGAGGTGGTGGTCCAGACTGCTGTACACTCTGGTACCTCTAATAACCAGTAGCACGCCCTCTTGCATTGATGCATGCCTGTATTCGTCGTGGCATACTATCCACAAGTTCGTCAAGGCAGTGTTGGTCCAGATTGAACCACTCCTCAATTGCGATTCGGCGTAGATCCCTCAGAGTGATTTGCAGGTCACATTGTCCATAAACAGCCTTTTTCAATCTACCCCAGACATGTTCGATAGGGTTAATTTCTGGAGAACATGCTGGACACTCTAGTCGAGCGATGTCGTTATCCTGAAAGAAGTCATTCACAAGATGTGCACAATGGGGGCGCGAATTGTCGTCCATGACGACGAAAGCCTCGCCAATATACTGCTGATATGGTTGCACTATCCGTCGGAGGATGGCATTCACGTATCGTACAGCCGTTACGGCTCCTTCCATGACCACCAGAGGCGTACGTCGGCCCCACATAATGCCACTCCAAAACAGCAGGAGACCTCCAAATGGTTCAAATGGCTCTGAGGACAATGGGACTTACCTTCGGAGGTCATCAGTCCCCTAAAACTTAGAACTACTTAAACCTAACTAACCTAAGGACAGCACACACATCCATGCCCGAGGCAGGATTCGAACCTGCGAGCGTAGCGGTCGCGTGGTTCCAGACTGCAGCGCCTACAACCGCTCGGCCAGCAAGGGGACCTCCACCTTATTGCACTTGCTGTACAGTGTGTCTAAGGCGTTCAGCCTGACCGGGTTCCCTCCAAACACGTCTCCGACGATTGTCTGGTTGAAGGCATACGCGACACTCATCGGTGAAGAGAACTTGATGCCAATCCTGAGCACTCCGTTCGGAATGTTGTTGGGCGCTTCTGCACCAAGCTGCATGGTGTCGTCATTTCAAAGGCAGACCTCGCCATAGACGTCAGGAGTGAAGTTACGCATCATGCAGCCTATTGCGCACAGTTTGAGTCGTAAAACGACGTCCTGTGGCTGCACGAAAAGCATTTTTCAACATGGTGGCGTTGCTGTCAGTGTTCCTCCGACCCATAATCCGTAGGTAGCGGCCATCCACTGCAGTAGTAGCCCTTGGGCGGCCTGATCGAGGCATGTCATCGACAGTTCCTGTCTCTCTGTATCTCCTCCACGTCCAAGCAACATCGCTTTGTGTCACCCCGAGACGCCTGGAAACTTCCATTGTTGAGAGCCCTTCCTGCCACAAAGTAACAATGCGAACGCCATAGAATTGACCACCTAGCCGCACGGTTGGAGTATAGACAACACGAGTCGTGTACCTCCTTCCTGATGGAATGACTGGAGCTGATCGGCTGTCGGACCCCTCCGTCTAATAGGCGCTGCTCATGCGTGGTTGTTTGCCTCTCTGGGCGGGTTTAGTGACTTTTCTGAACAGTCACAGTGTCTGTGACATTTCTGAATAGTCACAAGGGTCTGTAATACAATATCCACAGTCAGCGTCTATCTACCAGAGTTCTTTAAATCAGGGTGATGCAAAACTTGTTTTGATGTGTTTATTTTAAATTCAAATTTGCGTGTTTTTTTTCCTCTTCAAAAATCTAAAAGTATAAAATTTTACAAGTTCGGAGGAACCCAAATACTCCTAACACTATCGCAGCGTAGCACTGCATCGACGAAGTTAATTTTCTTTTCGAGTATCAACTAATGTTGGGAGAGATCAGAATAAAGTCAATTTTCAACGGTTCGGTAGCATAATTCATTGCTTTGAACTGGAAAGCAAGTCGAAATTGTGTGTAGGCGTGTAGCACTCAGTGGATAGCGAGAGCAGTATACCTGACGCAGTCTGCAGCACTGCACATCCGCTGGCCACGCCGGGCGCATAATTGCCAAAGCGCGCCTGCTTTGGGCGGCTCAGCGCCGGCGGCCCGCGACCGGAATTTAATTATTCTTTGAGCGCGGCCGCCACTCCGCGCAACTTTTAATGTCCCCAACGGCCAGCGGCCAGCGGCTAGCGACGTCCCGGCGGGCTCTATCAGCAGTGGCTGGCTGTTCCATAACTGAAGTTTAATGCACTAATGCCGGGACCAGTCTGCTAGGCGCAGCGCGGCTTTGCCATTAAAGTGGGCCTCCGATCTTTGTGTGTGCAGATGGCGAAGTTCGGCCGACCGCCAGCTCAGCTGCTGCGCCCGCGAAAGCAGGGGCGACACCAGCACTCAGTATGTTTCGTAATCTGCAAGCCGAGCATAGCCCTACGGATCGCAGAGTTGGCATACCTTAGGGCGGTCACAATATAGCAAGAGGTAGTTTAACGGACCCTCCATTTTGTTTGTCCTTAATGCCGCAATTTTCTAGTGACTTCAAAGTTCTTGAGCACATAGTGTACCTTCTTTAACTTATCATATACAGGGTGTTACAAAAAGGTACGGCCAAATTTTCAGGAAACATTCCTCACACACAAAGAAAGAAAATATGTTATGTGGACATATGTCCGGAAACGCTTACTTTCCATGTTAGAGCTCATTTTATTACTTCTCTTCAAATTACATTAATCATGGAATGGAAACCACAGCAACAGAACGTACCAGCGTGACTTCAAACACTTTGTTACAGGAAATATTCAAAATGTCCTCCGTTAGCGAGGATACATGCATCCACCCTCCGTCGCATGGAATTCCTGATGCGTTGATGCAGCCCTGGAGAGTGGCGTATTGTATCACAGCCGTCCACAATACGAGCACGAAGAGTCTCTACATTTGGTACCGGGGTTGCGTAGACTAGAGCTCTCAAATGCCCTCATAAATGAAAGTCAAGAGGGTTGATGTCAGGAGAGCGTGGAGGCCATGGAATTGGTCCGCCTGTACCAATCCATCGGTCACCGAATCTGTTGTTGAGAAGCGTACGAACACTTCGACTGAAATGTGCAGGAGCTCCATCGTGTATGAACCATATGTTGTGTCGTACTTGTAAAGGCACATGTTCTAGCAGCACAGGTAGAATATCCCGTATGAAATCATGATAACGTGCTCCATTGAGCGTGGGTGGAAGACCGTGAGGCCCAATCAAGACATCACCAACAATGCCTGTCCAAACGTTCACAGAAAATCTGTGTTGATGACGTGATTGCACAATTGCGTGCGGATTCTCGTCAGCCCACACATGTTGATTGTGAAAATTTACAATTTGATCACGTTGGAATGAAGCCTCATCCGTAAAGAGAACATTTGCACTGAAATGAGGATTGACACATTGTTGGATGAACTATTCGCAGAAGTGTACCCGTGGAGGCCAATCAGCTGCTGATAGTGCCTGCACACGCTGTACATGGAACGGAAACAACTGGTTCTCCCGTAGCACTCTCCATACAGTGACGTGTTTGCGTTACCTTGTACAGCAGCAACTTCTCTGACGCTGACATTAGGGTTATCGTCAACTGCACGAAGAATTGCCTCGTCCATTGCAGGTGTCCTCGTCGTTCTAGGTCTTCCCCAGTCGCGAGTCATAGGCTGGAATGTTCCGTGCTCCCTAAGACGCCGATCAATTGCTTCGAACGTCTTCCCGTGGGGACACCTTCGTTCTGGAAATCTGTCTCGATACAAACGTACCGCACCACGGCTATTGCCCCGTGCTAATCCATACATCAAATGGGCATCTGCCATCTCCGCATTTGTAAACATTGCACTGACTGCTAAACCACGTTCGTGATGAAAACTAACCTGTTTGTTATTTTGTGAATCTCTCTATACGCGTCATTACATACAAAATCAGGAGCTTTCGGAGAACTAGGTTTTGAAGATGATGGTGCAGCATTAGTCTCACTACCGCCTTCGTCACTACCAGAATCAGGTGGGACAAGAACAGGCAGTCCGTCTCCGCAAGGCAATGGTACCATGGCCGCCGGTGTGTTAGGATATGTCAAGGAAAACTTTTTCTTTTTGGAAATACCATATGCTAATGGAGTTGTCATACAAAAGTAACAATCACTCACCGGTTTGACGTTCTCGACATATCATGGATATAGCAAAGCCCATGGAAGGTCTTTTACGATTCAACAATGATTGAAGACTCAAAACACAAGACATGCAACATACATGAGGAGCCCAAGGCTTATCGTGGTCCCAGCTTTCACAGCCACAGTACAGTCTTTGCGCCTTCCTAATATACGGCGTTACTGGCCTCCTTTGCGATTTAAGTGTAGCCTGTCCGTAAATATAGCTAAAATTGTCAGCACTGTTTACTTATCTACGAGGCATATTAAATCACAGGAATGACAATGACCACACTTCAGTAACACGTTCTTCCAGCACACGAACAGAAAACAGCTTGTAACCCTCTGAAACTACTTTCCCTTGTTGCTACGAGACCGGTCTAAAAGTAGAGATTAAATACACACAGCTATTTTTGTCTGTAACTTCATCGCTCTGTCTACCATCAATCGGATTTTGACGCCCGAATGGGAATGGATTGGCAATGAAGGCCAGTAAAATATAATTATAATTCAACACACCCCCTTTAACTTGGAAACGAAATATAACTTGAGTTTATCATTGTCGTTTTCAGTATCAGCGTGGTCGATATAATTAAAAAATATTTACTTCATTATAGTCACATTTTTCACTATTGGCTAGTGGCATTGCAGAAACATTTCCTGAACATTGACCTAGCTCACCCATGGCTCTTCTTCTAATTACTAAATGCCACGGAGCACTATACAATAATTCCACATCTGTATACGTGTAACCAGCGTCGGAGGCTCTAATTCTTTAGAACTGTAGATATTTGAGTTTCACATCCTCGCCAGTATTCCACAGTTTTATTCATGAACACCTGAAAATTAAGATTAACATGAAGCTCTGGTGTTCCACACGTGTGCAGTCGATGTTCTACGAGAGAAATACGTAAGGGTCAACAATGTCAACAGAAGTGCTGCAAACACGAGTCAAGTTTGTTTTAGTCGTAACACGGAAACAGAAAGCGTATCTATGTAAAATTTGCCTGCTGGATACCCTATACAGCCAAAGGGGTCTGTAATATGAATTTTCGAATACATTTTACTGGTGATGTAAAAGTTGCTCGCCAAACACCAGCTGTAAAATTATACAACACCTCTTCAGCGTACTCATGAGGACTTTCTGATGCATAATACCGTGTATTCTGTGAGTTCACTTACCTGTGCAAGCTTAATCATGCCTCATTTGATGAAACGGAAAACTAAGCACCCACGAGTTTCTGATATCATTCCATTCAGAAATTAGCGCTAGAAATGAAAATCCCCAGGTTGGTCTCTTAAAGCTTTAACTTACGCAGACAGGAAAGATGCAGATTTCGTTTGTAATAGGAACGTATCAGCTATGTAGCTGCTAAGGGAAATAGTCACTTTAAAATTTGTTAGTTAAAGTTTCTTTTTAAATGATTTTTTGATTTTTGCATTTTGATTCTCCAACTTTTCATATATCTTGCACTCTTATCTTACCGTATCGTCTCTAGTTTTCACGTTAAGAAAGTAAGTATACTATTTCTATCATAGTTCAGTATGATCTTTTTTTATTTGCGCTTATCTCAAATTATACCTAAGTAAGCTGTTCAAGCTATTGTATATTTCTTCTAAGTCCTCTTCAATTTTACGCAAAAGTATTTAAACGAAATATAGTTGACGACCTTATCATTGTCTCTTTCCCTTGCGTTTGTTTTTCCATTGTAAAAATTCTCATTCGCTCCCTTCATTGATACTTAGAGATTCGTATTATATGTCAGTGAAACAATTGTGCCTTTCAAATAGATTACTGAAATAATTAACTCTGCCTTTCATATTTCTGGTTCTTCCCATTTATATACGAAATGGTCTATTTGCTACAGCTATAAGAGGGAATAAGGCATTTTTATCGACTTCTAGGTTCTTTCTCACTTTCGGTTAAAGACGATAGATAGTAGTAAACCTATAGATGCCAATGAAACATTTCTGACTAGTTTACGGATCAGAAGCTGGCAAGCGTAATAAAAGACTTTTTATCTCTCCCTGGGTTCTTTCTTGCAGTTCATTAGAGAAACTAATTAGCAATGCAACGGTAAAAACCAGTGCAAGGTCTCTGTCTCGTTTTCGGAGAAGAAGCTATCAATTATCTTGTTTCCCTGTTGCGTTGTACTCCCTTGAAGACGAATTTATTTGGCCCGGCCTTGTTGTAGAGCTCTGAGCAGCTTCCGGAAGAATTGTTATTCATTTGGCACAAGAGGGCGCCTCTCGCTTCGTTACCTGATGGACGTCTCTTCATGGGCAGGGGCAGCGTTGTTTCTGGGAAAATATTAGAATCTGCCTTAGGAAGGGCAGCTAACTGCTACGCAAAATCTGTAGGCAGGGTCAACGACTTCAGGTGCCAGCCTTCCTTGATTGCAGGAAATACAGAACACGAGAGACAAAGTAAAAACGAAAAAAAGTCTGGAAGCTCCAAGCCTAGTGTAAAAATTCTCGATTCTAAAGCTACACCTACATCTACATAGATACTGTGTAAAATACACTTAAGTGCCTGGCATATTGATCACCGAACCACTGTCACAATAATTCGATATTATTCCAATCTCGAACATCGCGCAGAAAAAACGAACACCTATATCTTTCCGTGCGAGCTCTGATTTCCCTTATTTGATTATGATGATCGTTCCTCCGTATGCAGGTCGACGTTAAAAAAATATTTTCGCCTTCGGAGGAGGAAGTTGATGATTGAAATTTAGTGAGAAGATTCCGCCGCAACGAAACATGTCTTTGTTTTGATTTATGTCCACCCCAAATACTTTGTCACGTCACTGACACTCTCTCTCTCCTTCGCAATAATACAAAACGTGCTGCTCTTCTTTGTACTTTCTCGATGTACTCGTTAAATCCCACCTGGTAAAGGTCCCAGACTGGGTAGCAGTACTCCAAAAGAGGACGGACAAGCGCACTGTAGGCAGTCTCTTTAATAGATCTATTACAGTTTATAAATGTTCTGCCAATAAAACGCAATCTTTGGCTCGGCTTCCCCACAAAATTTCGTACCTGTTTTTTCCAAATTAAGTTGTTCGTAATTGTAATTCCCCCCCATGAACCATGGACCTTGCCGTTGGTGGGGAGGCTTGCGTGCCTCAGCGATACAGATAGCCGTACCGTAGGTGCAACCACAATGGAGGGGTATCTGTTGAGAGGCCAGACAAACGTGTGGTTCCTGAAGAGGGGCAGCAGCCTTTTCAGTAGTTGCAAGGGCAACAGTCTGGATGATTGACTGATCTGGCCTTGTAACAATAACCAAAACGGCCTTGCTGTGCTGGTACTGCGAACGGCTGAAAGCAAGGGGAAACTACAGCCGTAATTTTTCCCGAGGGCATGCAGCTTTACTGTATGATTACATGATGATGGCGTCCTCTTGGGTAAAATATTCCGGAGGTAAAATAGTCCCCCATTCGGATCTCCGGGCGGGGACTACTCAAGAGGATGTCGTTATCAGGAGAAAGAAAACTGGTGTTCTACGGATCGGAGCGTGGAATGTCAGATCCCTTAATCGGGCAGGTAGGTTAGAAAATTTAAAAAGGGAAATGGATAGGTTGAAGTTAGATATAGTGGGAATTAGTGAAGTTCGGTGGCAGGAGGAACAAGACTTCTGGTCAGGTGACTACAGGGTTATAAACACAAAATCAAATAGGGGTAATGCAGGAGTAGGTTTAATAATGAATAGGAAAATAGGAATGCGGGTAAGCTACTACAAACAGCATAGTGAACGCATTATTGTGGCCAAGATAGATACGAAGCCCACACCTACTACAGTAGTACAAGTTTATATGCCAACTAGCTCTGCAGATGACAAAGAAATTGAAGAAATGTATGATGAAATAAAAGAAATTATTCAGATTGTGAAGGGAGACGAAAATTTAATAGTCATGGGTGACTGGAATTCGAGTGTAGGAAAAGGGAGAGAAGGAAACATAGTAGGTGAATATGGATTGGGGGACAGAAATGAAAGAGGAAGCCGCCTGGTAGAATTTTGCACAGAGCACAACATAATCATAACTAACACTTGGTTTAAGAATCATGAAAGAAGGTTGTATACATGGAAGAACCCTGGAGATATTAGAAGGTATCAGATAGATTATATAATGGTAAGACAGAGATTTAGGAACCAGGTTTTAAATTGTAAGACATTTCCAGGGGCAGATGTGGCCTCTGACCACAATCTATTGGTTATGACCTGTAGATTAAAACTGAAGAAACTGCAAAAAGGTGGGAATTTAAGGAGATGGGACCTGGATAAACTAAAAGAACCAGAGGTTGTACAGAGATTCAGGGAGAGCATAAGGGAGCAATTGACAGGAATGGGGGAAATAAATACAGTAGAAGAAGAATGGGTAGCTTTGAGGGATGAAGTAGTGAAGGCAGCAGAGGATCAAGTAGGTAAAAAGACGAGGGCTAGTAGAAATCCTTGGGTAACAGAAGAAATATTGAATTTAATTGATGAAAGGAGAAAATATAAAAATGCAGTAAGTGAAACAGGCAAAAAGGAATACAAACGTCTCAAAAATGAGATCGACAGGAAGTGCAAAATGGCTAAGCAGAGATGGCTAGAGGACAAATGTAAGGATGTAGAGGCCTATCTCACTAGGGGTAAGATAGATACCGCCTACAGGAAAATTAAAGAGACCTTTGGAGATAAGAGAACGACTTGTATGAATATCAAGAGCTCAGATGGAAACCCAGTTCTAAGCAAAGAAGGGAAAGCAGAAAGGTGGAAGGAGTATATAGAGGGTCTATACAAGGGCGATGTACTTGAGGACAATATTATGGAAATGGAAGAGGATGTAGATGAAGATGAAATGGGAGATACGATACTGCGTGAAGAATTTGACAGAGCACTGAAAGACCTGAGTCGAAACAAGGCCCCCGGAGTAGACAATATTCCATTGGAACTACTGACGGCCGTGGGAGAGCCAGTCCTGACAAAACTCTACCATCTGGTGAGCAAGATGTATGAAACAGGCGAAATACCCTCAGACTTCAAGAAGAATATAATAATTCCAATCCCAAAGAAAGCAGGTGTTGACAGATGTGAAAATTACCGAACTATCAGCTTAATAAGTCACAGCTGCAAAATACTAACACGAATTCTTTACAGACGAATGGAAAAACTAGTAGAAGCCAACCTCGGGGAAGATCAGTTTGGATTCCGTAGAAACACTGGAACACGTGAGGCAATACTGACCTTACAACTTATCTTAGAAGAAAGATTAAGGAAAGGCAAACCTACGTTTCTAGCATTTGTAGACTTAGAGAAAGCTTTTGACAATGTTGACTGGAATACTCTCTTTCAAATTCTAAAGGTGGCAGGGGTAAAATACAGGGAGCGAAAGGCTATTTACAATTTGTACAGAAACCAGATGGCAGTTATAAGAGTCGAGGGACATGAAAGGGAAGCAGTGGTTGGGAAGGGAGTAAGACAGGGTTGTAGCCTCTCCCCGATGTTGTTCAATCTGTATATTGAGCAAGCAGTAAAGGAAACAAAAGAAAAATTCGGAGTAGGTATTAAAATTCATGGAGAAGAAATAAAAACTTTGAGGTTCGCCGATGACATTGTAATTCTGTCAGAGACAGCAAAGGACTTGGAAGAGCAGTTGAATGGAATGGACAGTGTCTTGAAAGGAGGATATAAGATGAACATCAACAAAAGCAAAACAAGGATAATGGAGTGTAGTCTAATTAAGTCGGGTGATGCTGACGGAATTAGATTAGGAAATGAGGCACTTAAAGTAGTAAAGGAGTTTTGCTATTTGGGGAGCAAAATAACTGATGATGGTCGAAGTAGAGAGGATATAAAATGTAGGCTGGCAATGGCAAGGAAAGCGTTTCTGAAGAAGAGAAATTTGTTAACATCCAGTATTGATTTAAGTGTCAGGAAGTCATTTCTGAAAGTATTCGTATGGAGTGTGGCCATGTATGGAAGTGAAACATGGACGATAAATAGTTTGGACAAGAAGAGAATAGAAGCTTTCGAAATGTGGTGCTACAGAAGAATGCTGAAGATTAGATGGGTAGATCACATAACTAATGAGGAAGTATTGAATAGGATTGGGGAGAAGAGAAGTTTGTGGCACAACTTGACCAGAAGAAGGGATCGGTTGGTAGGACATGTTCTGAGGCATCAAGGGATCACCAATTTAGTATTGGAGGGCAGCGTGGAGGGTAAAAATCGTAGGGGGAGACCAAGAGATGAATACACTAAGCAGATTCAGAAGGATGTAGGTTGCAGTAGGTACTGGGAGATGAAAAAGCTTGCACAGGATAGAGTAGCATGGAGAGCTGCATCAAACCAGTCTCAGGACTGAAGACCACAACAACAACAACAACAATTGTAATTCCTAGGTATTTAGGTGACTTTATGGCTTTTAGATTTGACTGATTTATCGTCTAACCCAAGTTTATCGGATTCCTTTTATCACTCATGTGGATGACCTCACACATCATTATTTAGGGTCAAATGCCAATTTTTGCAGCGTATAGATATCTTTTCTAAATCGTTTTGCAATTTGTTTTGATCTTCTGATGACTTTAATAGTCGATAAACGACACCAACATCTGCAAATAACCAACGATGGCTGCTCAAATTGTCTCCTAAATCGTTTACAAAGATGAGGAGCAACAGACCGCCTCGGAGAACAACAGAAATCACTTCTGTTTTACTCGATGACTTTCCATCAGTTACTCCGGACTGTGACCTCTCTGGGAGGAAATCACGAATCCAGTCACGTAAGTGAGAAGATATTCCATAAGCACGCAACTTCACTACAACCCGCTTCCATGTAACTTCGGCAATTTGTGTATCAGTTTGCTAGTTATTTTACTAAGCAGGTTCTCATTTGCCGTCAGAGCGCTAAGTGGACACCGTTCAGGGCCTTTCCATCTCAGAAGGATTAAGAGTGGTCATCGGGAACCGGGCGCAGAACCTTCTCTTAAATAGCCGACAACGTTAACTATTTTTAATGCATTTAATACAATTTTCTAGAAAAATAACTGAAATTATGAAATAATATTTGTTTTCGGGAAGACTTTTCATTCTACATTTTTGTCCACTTTAAGGGGGCCACTGTGGCCGAGCGATTCTAGGCGCTTCAGTTAACTATTTTTAATGCATTTAATACTATTTTCTAGAAAAATAACTGAAATTATGAAATAATATTTGTTTTTGGGAAGGCTTTTCATTCAACTACATTTTTGTCCACTTTAAGCCGGCCACTGTGGCCGAGTGATTCTAGGCGCTTCAGTCCGGAACCGCACTGCTGCTACGGTCGCAGGTTCGAATAGTGCCCCGGGCATGGATGTGTGTGATGTCCATAGGTTAGTTAGGTGAAAGTAGTTCTAAGTCTAGGGGACTGATGACCTCAGATGTTAACTCCCATAGTGCTTAGAGCCATCTCGATTATCCACTTTAATTCTATCGTCGACAGTTACCTTATTACCCAAACAGCAAAAGTCCTCTACAACTTTCAGCGTCTCATTTCCTAAGTGGTTCCCTGCGGAACACCTGACTTATATCGACTACATTCCATGTTCATTGTTTTACCTTTCTTAATGTTCATGTTGTAACCAATTTTCTAGATACACTCTATTCCACTCAAGACCGTTGTCGCCTCTGACGTTACTGCAAGCCTTAAATTTCCAAATATTTTCCTGAAATTCGGTATGAATGTATGACCTAAAGTGACACATGCAAATTTGCGCCAGACCGGTTCTCAAGCCCGGATTTCCAGCTCATCGCGAGCGGTCGCCTTGCCACTTAGGCTCTCCGACCACGCTCCCCAGACCGATATGTCACAGACCTATCTATTTATTCTCAAAGATTATTAATTTATTTACCTACACAGCCACATATCATGAATAGATGAATTAATAATCCATGAGATGAAATATATTGGTGTGTGAAATGGAAGTTTGGGTCATCCGGGGGAGTGTGCTCAGATAACCAAAGTTGTGAGGTAATCGCTTCCGATAAGCGAGAAGTCCACGTTCCAGTCCCAATGAGGAACAAAACAAAAACATTAAAAGTTTTATCTATTTTTCTGTTTACTTCTGTGCACAGCCCTACAATATTTTGGAACTGACAATATTTTGCGCCAGGAATGTTACTAGGTAGGGACTTCAAAAGTGCATCAAGAGTGGCGCATTCTCAGATGAGAGTAAATTTCCAGGTTTACTGCATACACGGTTCTAGTATGGTACGGATAACGGGTGCATCAAATGTGCGATTGAAATGACGCAGCACGTGGAAACGTCCTCCAAAGTTTAGGTGCAGAGCCGACAGTACGATTCTTGTCGGCAAAACTTGTAAATGACACACAGATTCATCGTGAATTCAGGCGGTGTATGGACCAAACGCATTGTCACGTCAAGCCATAGTAAAATGGTGCCAACAATTTGACCAAGGCCACACACAACGTGGCTGATGCTAACCGGTAAGCCCAAACCTCGCTTCATGAGGTTTGCATCTCTTCGGCAAGCTGAAAGAACGTTCTAGGGGAAAGAGATGTTCCAACAATCAAGACACCCACACAGCGGTTCTTGAGCGGCTCCGCGACCAAGCAGATGGTTTCTGTCGTCGAGGAAGTGAATGATTTTTAGACTATTCTCACCGGTGACTTCGTTAAAAATAGTGTCATGTATCTTTGTCACTTTGAAACGTATTGGAGCATTCAAAACTTACTTGGCCTGCCATAATAATATGTAATTGGATTTTTGAAATCTCCCCGTAAATGTGCTATTCAGGATCGCGATTTACCTGCTATGCCATTCTCAAGTGCCAACCGTAACAACATAAACTGCTCATTATATGTGTTGAATATGGAAACATGTGTGACATGAGGACCCCACCCTCTTAACAGCTACGGTCACGCAGTAAATCACTTCTGAGTTCAATCACATTTCTCTAAAAGCAATAATTTTGTTTTTATAAAAACGTTTCGAAAACGGAACATTAGATCTTTTTCAGCATATCTATGAGGTGCTTGGGAATTCTCCTTTGGTCCAGACTTAACAAACTTTATTCCTGCCTGAGGTCGCTTAATTGGTGCCACACGAAAGAATGTGAGCCACATAGTTCCGGAAACAAGATTTCTAGACTCCTGTCGCCTCAAAGTCGTTGTCCGCTGAACACAATGCGACCCAGTTATTTGCGTCCGGCAGCCGACAGGGGCTTCTTGTGCTGACTTACTTAATCTGCTCCGTCCAGTCTTTTTCTCGGGCCAGCGTTTATTTCCACTGAATGAAATTCCGGCGGTCAGAAAGTTGGCCCACAGAAGTGCTCTCTCAAACGGCTTCCATCGCCGCGGAGGAATAAAAGGAAAAAAAGAAAAAAAGGAAAAGAAGTACATGAGCCAGGGCTTATCTAGCTGGAGCCACGCCCCATTACGCGCTAAGAGGATTTTGCCCCCCTTGACACCAATCAAATATTTACATCAACCTGGTTGCAGGCCAGCGGTCTTTTACAAGTGGAGTGCACTGCTGGTTCTTTCAAAGGAAGGGCGCCCACCTCCTCGGTTCTCTCTCTCTTTTTGTGCAAAAAAGGGAAAAGAAAGGGAGAGGAACGCGTCGAAATTCATGGGCGCCCGTGTCGAGCAAGAGCGCGCGGGGTTAATCAGGCCAGAAATTACTGGCCGCGGGGTTGCCTGCTCAAAGGCGGCGCGAGCCACGCCACGCCACCTGCACCCGGCCGTCTTCAATTATTTTTAAGTCGCCCTCTCAAAGGAGCCGCTGCGGTATTTGTAAAGGGGGTGGGGAAATATCAAACACAGTCTTGGCTGCGTAGGACTCTTTCTTGTGCCCTAATTCTGAGAGAAATCTCGTTACACAATTATTGATTCCGCTTCCAAATAAGATTTGATACGCTATTTACAAGAGATACTGCTTAACCGTTTGACTACCAATTTTATTTTTAAAACCATTCATATGTGGTTATTTTAATTAATGTTTTAGTCAGAAGTAACAGTGTGAAAAAAATGTTTTCCACCGTTTTGTAATCCAGTGGTATTGGGGATGATGGCTGCCAGATACACGATTCTTCATAAGTAACTCCAGAGTTTCAGAAGACGACAGTGCGAAATCTACAGGACAGGCTGAAAATTCACACACGTCAGTGGACAGGGCAGCTCTCCAAGTATGTAACTCACATGACTGGTGCTCAATAAGGGCCTCGTTTGTGATGTGGTAAGCGACAGTTCGTGGGTGCAAGTCGTTGACGCGATGTGTCCGAGAATGTACGAAGCCAGCCCATTTTTCAAAACAATGAAACCTGAGGACAGCACGACCTACAGGCCAATCTGTAATTATGAATATTCTGCTAACCATTAGTAGGCTTCCCTTTACCAGTGGGACGCTGATACATAGCAATAACATGCAACAAATCCCAGTTGGTTCTATGTAACCAATTTTGAGAAACACACGCCCCGTTAGTAGTCAGAGGGTTCAATGGAAATGAAAGAAAAGAGAAACCATGTCCTAATCTCCTTCTCCTCCCCCCTTTCTCTATCCATAGCCTCTTCCACCTCTCTTTGTTCATCTCTGTGTCTTTGTCTCCCTCCCATCCATCACCTTCCTCACAGTCTCCATCCATCTTCACCTTCTCCTCTGTCTCCATTTCCTCATGCCCTCCTCTTTCCATCTCCTCCTTTCCCCTCTCTATGACAACTTCCTCCCACCCCTCTATTCATCTCTTTGTACACCCTCTCTCTGTCTCTGATCCTTTTTTATGCTATTTCAGATTCTGTAGTTTGAATATTTAGTGGAGTATCGTTTATAATATTTAGTAAAGTGGTGAAGAACTTTTCGAAGTTTTTAATAACAACATTTCACTATTATATATTTTAAATAAATCTATGTAATACATATAAATATATAGCCTGTGTTCCTTCAATCATTTATTAGAGTAACGTGTAAAAACTTGAAGTTATCGGTCAAGCACATTTTGAGGGTTTTTATTATAATTATTCCCCTTTATATATTACATTATTACATGTACGAGAGGGAGTCAAAAAGTATAGGCACTTTTGAGAAAAGTAATATTTATTCTAATGATAGAAAACTGAAACGTACACTATTTTTCTGCATAACATTCCTGCACTTCAACGCGCTTTGCCCAGCGTTTGACAGTTTTTTTTATTCCAACGGAAAAAAAGTTTTTTGGTTCGGCCTGTAACCAATTTTGCATAGCATTGATGACTTCTGCATTGGCTGCAAATCTTCTTCCCCTGAGCGCTTCCTCCAGTGGTCCAAACATATGGAAATCGCTTGGAGCCAGGTCTGGACTGTATGGTTGATGCTCCAGCAATTCGAATCCCAGCTCTTTTATTGTTTCGGCCGTCCGTTTGGCAGAATGTGACCGAGCGTTGTCATGCTCCAGGATGACACCTTTTCGCAGTTTTCTGCGACGTTTGGATCTGATTGCGGGTTTGGGTTTAGTTCCCAACACGTCACAATAGTTTTCACTGTTCCAAGTTTCGCCTGTCTGGGTGAAACGAACGGATACCACACCTTCCATGTCCCAGAATAGTGTCAGCATAATCTTACCAGCAGATGGTTGACGTTTAAATTTCTTAACTTCTGAAGATGAAGGGTGTTCCAAAACCATGCCTGCAGCCTTACTTTCTCGTTCGTGATGATGCACCCACGCTTTGTCTATAGTAACGATTTGCTCTAAAAATCCATCTCCCTCGCGACAATAACGGACCACATGTTTACGAGAGATGTCCATCCTTTGAGCCTTGTGCTACGCTGACAGTTCCTTCGGTGTCCACCTTCCACACACTTTCCGAGAATTTAACCTATTGTGTAAGATGGAATACGCTGAACCATGAATGATATGTAAAGTACTGGCGATTTCGTCCTCTGTGATTCGTCTGTTTTCCATCACCATAACCTCAGAAACTTCCCAATTGTCCTCAGTTGTTGACATCGATGGCCTGCCCGCATTTTCCTCGTAACACAGAGAAATTCTTCCCTGTATGAAGCGTTCAATCCATTCGTAGATGCTGTTTGGTGATAAACAGCTTTCACCATACTGCGCTTGCATTCGACGAATAATTTCCGTAGGCTTAACACTCCCTGCGAACAAAAAGCGAATCACTGCCCTCATTTCCAACTTGGTGAAGATCGACAATGGTACTGCCTTATTTCACGGCCTGGTACAATACAACGACTAACGAGGGACTACGGATGACGCGTTGTATAGAACTGTTGCAAATGACAGTACTTCAGCCCTGGATACAAGCAGTGTTATTAAGCCCTACGGTGAGAAATTGCAAATAAAAATGTAGAGCCTACTATCTGGGTGAATTTTCCTTAGAGTATCGTGTATAATTTTAAGTAAATCTATCAAGCACGTTCCGAGATTTTTGGTAACAATATACCTCCAGTTCAGAAAGTAAGAAACGATATGTCGTGAAAAGGTACAATGAGTGAAAATCAGATGGAGCTTTGCACAGATATGTTTGGCAGTGTATCTAGTGTGCCCATAGACAGCGTCATGTCGGTCTTCTCGGTTCTGAGCGCACAGTGAGCGCATAAAGATGCATAGAAAGCAGTTTCTCCCACCAAGTACGGGTATCTGCCGGGAGGTTTCACCTGATTTCATGCAACAGCGCGTAACGTGACTATTACGCATTTCCTTCTTTATGACAATTCTCGACGCCCTCTGATTTTCATCTGTGTTCAAATGAACCGCTGTCTATCGCGACAGCATTTTGACACAGGCAATGAGCTGCAATTCGTCACAGAAAATTGTCGGAAAAACACAGGAGATTGCCTTCTACGACGAGGGTACTAGAAAGCTGGTACAACGCTACGGTAGGTATCTAGGTTGGAGCGGCGCCTATGGAGAGGACTAGCTGGAAGGTGTAGCTAACTATTGCAAATAAAACAGTTTTGGTTCTTACCGTGGTTTCCACTTCGCGAGCGCTCGTTCTTTAGCTTCCCAATAGTCCTCGTATATTCATATATTATATGTATTACAATATGTAGCCTAGTCTGTTTGAAGTAACTAGCTCCAGAACTTTTCAGGATTGTTGGTAACAGTGTTTCCCCATTATATGTTACATTTTTATTTTCACATTATATATATTTGAAAAATTGGTATACAAAAACACGCACGTATTTGAATGCAACGGTGTGACTAAATTTCAAGTCAAACGACCGCCTACTTTCGAGTTTTGCGAGCACAAACATACGCAGGCTGAATTTATATACATAAAGAAGAAGTAAAACTGAAAGTAGTCCTGTCCGCAACGATAAATTATAGAGCTGGTACTTAGCTGGTTTTATGCTCACTTCGTTGTCTTCTTCGAGGTATAATAGTGTTGTCAGAAGTTTTCCTATACGAAGCATTACTTTAAAAATTTAATTTGCATTTTGAAGGTAGCTGCTACTTGCAAAAAATAAGAATTCCAATGAGTTTTGTCTTTTTAATTTTTCATAGCGAACAAGCATACTGTTTCACAATGGAAGTGAAACAGCGCAAACTTGTCTCTCACATCCGACTTCGCAAGAGACACCACTACCACATCTCTTTCCGCCAAGCGCAAGGATGAACAGTCACGTTAAAATAGTAAGCGAGGAGTCTAAGAATATACACTCCTGGAAATGGAAAAAAGAACACATTGACACCGGTGTGTCAGACCCACCATACTTGCTCCGGACACTGCGAGAGGGCTGTACAAGCCATGATCACACGCACGGCACAGCGGACACACCAGGAAGCGCGGTGTTGGCCGTCGAATGGCGCTAGCTGCGCAGCATTTGTGCACCGCCGCCGTCAGTGTCAGCCAGTTTGCCGTGGCATACGGAGCTCCATCGCAGTCTTTAACACTGGTAGCATGCCGCGACAGCGTGGACGTGAACCGTATGTGCAGTTGACGGACTTTGAGCGAGGGCGTATAGTGGGCATGCGGGAGGCCGGGTGGACGTACCGCCGAATTGCTCAACACGTGGGGCGTGAGTTCTCCACAGTACATCGATGTTGTCGCCAGTGGTCGGCGGAAGGTGCACGTGCCCGTCGACCCGGGACCGGACCGCAGCGACGCACGGATGCACGCCAGGATCGTAGGATCCTACGCAGTGCCGTAGGGGACCGCACCACCACTTCCCAGCAAATTAGGGACACTGTTGCTCCTGGGGTATCGGCGAGGACCATTCGCAATCGTCTCCATGAAGCTGGCCTACGGTCCCGCACACCGTTAGCCCGTCTTCCGCTCACGCCCCAACATCGTGCAGCCCGCCTCCAGTGGTGTCGCGACAGGCGTGAATGGAGGGACGAATGGAGACGTGTCGTCTTCAGCGATGAGAGTCGCTTCTGCCTTGGTGCCAATGATGGTCGTATGCGTGTTTGGTGCCGTGCAGGTGAGCGCCACAATCAGGACTGCATACGACCGAGGCACACAGGGCCAACACCCGGCATCATGGTGTGGGGAGCGATCTCCTACACTGGCTGTACACCACTGGTGATCGTCGAGGGGACACTGAATAGTGCACGGTACATCCAAACCGTCATCGAACCCATCGTTCTACCATTCCTAGACCGGCAAGGGAACTTGCTGTTCCAACAGGACAATGCACGTCCGCATGTATCCCGTGCCACCCAACGTGCATTGAGCATGTTTGGGACTGGATGAAGCGTCGTCTCACGCGGTCTGCACGTCCAGCACGAACGCTGGTCCAACTGAGGCGCCAGGTGGAAATGGCATGGCAAGCCGTTCCACAGGACTACATCCAGCATCTCTACGATCGTCTCCATGGGATAATAGCAGCCTGCATTGCTGCGAAAGGTGGATATACACTGTACTAGTGCCGACATTGTGCATGCTCTGTTGCCTGTGTCTATGTGCCTGTGGTTCTGTCAGTGTGATCATGTGATGTATCTGACCCCAGGAATGTGTCAATAAAGTTTCCCCTTCCTGGGACAATGAATTCACGGTGTTCTTATTTCAATTTCCAGGAGTGTACATAATAAATTTCCTATACACAAGATATCTCGTAAATATTACAAAATTTAGTGAGAACCTTATTGTGATTACGAGGACTATTTTTTTACGATGTCCGCTAGTTTACGAAATGGAGACCACATTAAAAACCAAAAATGTTTTATTTACAACATTTAGCTACACCTTCCAGCTACTTCGTTACATAGTCACTGCTCCGACTCAAACATGTCTCGTAACATGATTCCAACTTTCCAATACCCTCGTCATAGAAGGCAGCCGCCTGTGATTTCCGCCAATTCTCTACGCTGGTCTGCAGCTCGTTCTCTGCGCCAAAACGCTGTCCGGTTCAAGTGAGCAAAGAGGTGAAATGGGCTGTGTGGTGCGTTGCTCAAACACTTCCGACATAAAACGGTACGAGATAGTCATTCTTGCAGCTGCAGTGTGCAATTGAACATTGTCATGAAGAACGATAACGCCTGATGACAGCATTCCTCTTTTCTTGTTCTGATTTGCCATTCGTAGACTATTTTCTCGAATTGCGTGAATCACTGGCTGAAGAAGATCATCGGTTGACACGCCCTTCCTTCCCTGGCCTCTGCGTAATGATCGTCGATATGTTGTGCTTCAGAGTTCCTGTACCATTACCGCACTTTTCTGTCACGCATGACAGTGTCATTACTGTATACGGGCTGCATGAATTCAGGCGGAATCACTCAACAAGAAGAAATCAAATGACAGCGCGCGCTTCATATTAGGGGAAACACACAATTGTTCTAGGAATTTCTTGGCATCTTTACGCGCTCACTTGTGCGCCCATACCTGAAAAGTGCGACATAATCCGATCGACGGACATGCTGGAGACACTGAACAACACATCTGCGCAAAACTTCATCTGATTGGGACTGTTATTTTAATTTCGCGACAGATCGGACCTCGTAACTTTGTGAAATTAGAGAATGTATTTTTATTGTTAATTAACTGACTCCAAAATGGACCAATCGCGTCAAATAAAAGCAGTGGCTGACAGAGTATGCTGGTTACATGGAAATCAATTTACACAAAGTTATTATTATTTTTTTACAAATGACGTAATCGATACCCACCAATATCGAAGACTTCCAAATATGCATTTCGCTCGTGCATCACAATGAGTAAATGAAAATGTGACTCAGAAGAATATACGATTGGATAAAAGACATTATTCAGATAGTTAAGGGAAACGAAAATTTAATTGCAGTGAG
This sequence comes from Schistocerca serialis cubense, assembly GCF_023864345.2. Classification (NCBI taxonomy): domain Eukaryota; kingdom Metazoa; phylum Arthropoda; class Insecta; order Orthoptera; family Acrididae; genus Schistocerca; species Schistocerca serialis. The sequence goes on from NC_064638.1 coordinate 274,179,248, forward strand.
AGACCGGAATTCGATACTAGGAAAAGAAGGAGGAGGGAAAATAGCACGAGAACACCGATTGGGGGATGGGAATGCAAAGCAAAACCGCCTTACCAAAATTTGCACATGGCTCAATTTAATCATTGCTAGCTCTTGGTTTAAAAATAACGAAGGCAGATTGTATGTATGAAAGAATCCTGGAGACACCGAAAATATTAAAGTGGAAATTTGTGGTAAGGTCTTGTGGGAGCAAACTGCTGAGGTCATCGGTACCTAAGCTTACACACTACTTAATCTAACTTAAACTAACTTACGCTAGGGACGACACACCCTTGTCCGAGGGTGGACTCGAACCTCGGACGGCAACCCCGCGCGGCTCCGAAAAGATTAAGAGATATTACACAATGGTAAGTAAGAGATTTCTAAGCCAAATTTTACGCTTCAAAATATTTGCAGAGGCAGATGTCGACTCTGAGCATAATATGAAACTGCAAAATGACAGCAAATTAAGGGGATGAGACCTGGATATATTGACAGTACCGGATATTGGTAAGGATTTCAAAGAGAACATTAATTTCTAGCTATTAATACAATGTAAGACGAATGGTTACTTTTGAGAGAGTCCAGATAGTGACGGCAGCAGAGGATCAAATAGGCAAAAATGCAAGACTCAGTGGAAATCCTTGTGCAACACGCGAGATACCGAATGCAGCTGACCAAGGGAGAAAATAAAAAACTCAGTATATGAAACAGACAAAAGGGAATACAGACGACTAAAAAATAAGATTGGTAGAAAATGCAGAATGAGAATGGTTGTGCAGGAGTGACTGGGGGACAAATCAAAGATTTAGAAACATACATACCTACTGAGAAGAAAGGTGGCGCTTATGGCAAAATTAAAGAGACATTTGGAGAAAAGAGAAGCAAGTCTGTCCATAATAAGTAATCACATGCAAGCCAGAACCAAGCGACGAGGGGGAAACAGGAACGTGGATGGAATATATTGAAGAGATGTACAAGGATAACTGACTTCAAGACATTGTAATAAAAACGAAGAGGTTGTAGATGAAAGAGAAGAAACTGATAGAGCATTCAAAAATGTAAGTCGAATAAAGAACTCTGTAGTAGACTACATTCACTCAGAATTATTGAAATATTCCACTTGATATGAAAGAAACACAAGACAGACAAAATACCCTTAGATTCAATCCAAATACAAAGAAAGGTATATGCTGAGAGATGTGAATATCACCGAACTATCAGATTAATAAGGCATAGTTGCAAAATACTGACACAGTTACAAAATAATGGGAAAGCTGATAGAAGTCGACTTCAGCGAAGATCAGTTTGGGTTCTGGAGAAATCTATAACACGCGAGGAAACACTGACCGTATGATTTCTCTTAGGATATAGAGTGAATCAGTGGTTAAGAATGAAGTGTGACAATGTTGCAGACTATCCTCAATATAATTCAATCTGTGTACTGAGCAATCTGTGGAGGAACTAAGAAGAAATATGGAAAGTGAATATATGTTAAGGGAGAAGAAATGAAGTTTTCGAGATTTAGTGATGACGTAATTCTATCAGAGATAGAAAGACTTGGACGTTCAATTGAACGGAATGGACAGTCTTGAAAACAAGCTACAGGGTGCTCTAAAATTTCCCTTAAAATCTCCTATGAGTTGTAGAGGGGACTGAATAGATAATATTTTTAACTGGAACCAACTGGAACGCTGTGAGACACTGATAACTTGTTAAGTGAAGCCGCTGTCGGATGTTCAGTGCGTGGTAGATATTTGTCTTGTACATTGACAGACGGGCTATAAATTTCAACGGACTCTACGTAAACTTTTAGGGGGTAACAGTTAAGATATTTAGTTATTGTTTGCTGTACATATACAGTCCTTATTTATTGGCGTCTTACTTTTGTTAATCCCTCACCAAAAACAAATTTGGCAAGTTGACGGCATCATCCATGAGCACTTCTATAATCGCCATTGTGGTTAATGGTTTAAAAAATATGAGATTCAATCTCATAGAACCCTTGTGTTTAGAGAAGATGATTTTTCTATGGCGGGAACTGCAGACCGTCTTCTTGTTACGGACCATGACGAAATTGAAAATTCTCCTGCTCAGACCACAACATCTAAAGATCAATTCGCAGAAACTGTCGAAAATCAGACAGAGCAAAATGAAGAATCAGGACCTTCGACAAACGCTTCTCCCATTAAGTCAGACCAGAGCCAAGATATTTTTGATTTTAAACTGGTAGGCAAGGAAATAAAAAAAAAACAGGTGTTAATTGATAATGAAGAAAACGAGAAAAATATTCAAAGCGACTTGCTTATGATGAGCTCTCCTCCAGAACACGGTATACTACAGACTGTTGGAAATCCCATAGAAGGTGGCACGAGAACTGCTCAAAGACCCAGGGACGAAAATTTAAGTGGCGTTGTTGTTAATGAAAAACAGTGATATTGAGTTACACAATAATCATTTCAGCACATACTACTGAATAAGAAGTGCATAACAATGATCAATTAACATACTGTCTTATAATTTTTGAGAATAGAAAATGTGTTCGTTTTCATCATATTGCCCCACTTGTCCCAGTAATGAAACAGTTTCTTTTTAATTGACAAAATATTTACGGTTGTATTAATACGAAGATTTTGCAGTTTTTGCCAATGCGGTAATATACGGATGGAAAAACAGGACGATTCCAAAGATAAAAAATTATAATGTGCAGAAAATTCGTCACATTAATCTATAGGTGGTAAGGTAGAACGAATGAGAATTGTGTGCTATGGCCCTAACTTATCTAGATATGCGCTGACGTGTCCTAGTCGCCAGCGTTACGTCTAACATTTATCATGTTTCGCCTACCATTTCCAGCAACTACCCATTACCCTTGGAACCGCTACTTAATCACACACTAGGCTCAGAATCGGGTTTTCCGTGTTAAAACTAGTGATTTCCCCATATAACAGGGCGTCAGATCTGAAGGCCGACAGCTTAATATGGTGAAACTAAATCAGAACAGATCACGATTGAGATCTTCTCGTTTGTGGCATTTTTAACACCCATTATTATTTAAAATTAAAGCAAAAATGAGTGAATTTGCACCTTTCGATTAGTTAAACAAGTAGAAATATGAAACGCCAAGTTGTGGTTTTAACAACGCCTCTGCAACTTCTATTCTTTGTGTCGGAGGAGGAAACGGGAGAAAGTAAAAAACGATTTACCATATTAACAGCAGTTGTAAACATAAGGTTAAACCTAAAAATTATTCCATCATTCGTCTGGGAGGCAAGAAGGGCTGAACGCAAAAACGTTTAACAAAGCACTTCCCTTGTAGGAGGTATATTTTACTTCTGAAATTAATTTAAGAAATGGCCTGTGTGATTTTTGTAAACGCAGTGTAAGGTTGGATATTGTGGTCTAGAATGTCAATGAAGTTGCTGAGACACCATCCAACGTGTTACAGTGAATAATCTATTAATTGCGATTATAACAAATAAATTACCCCTTTTGCTAAGGACTAATAAATGTTGTCCCAGGGTCGCCTCGGGTGAAAGCAGGATTGATCAGGAAAAGAAAGTGCACAAAAGCTCTCTTTCAGTTTAGAAGGCAGTACATATCGTAGTAGGGACAACGGCTACCCTAACGATCAAGGCACTGCAAAGGCAGTGCCGATCAATCAGAAACGGAGACACAATCAGTTTCTTTCAGCCCGGAGATTGGTAGTATTAGAGGAAGGAAAAACGAGAATGTATGAAATATTGATGTAGCTTGCGAAACGCAATCCCTAGCTCCGAGAAATGCCATTTGAATTCCTTCACGGCCCCCACTTTCGTAGCGTGGTAAGCGATCAAGACGTGGCCCGTATTCCTGATTACTGTTCTTGTATTCTGCACAACTTCTTATTCGCCGCTATTACGCTGCTCGAGAAACACTTTTAACTTTGGCTCTCGTGAAGTCTTATGAAAAATTCATAACATTTTGTCCACTAGCTTCAAAGAATTTCCATGTATCGGGGAAACCAAAGCACTTGCGGCAATAATCTGTGACCCTGTCAAAAGAATTATGAAAGAGAAAATTGAAACAGGCAACGAAAAATAATTAGATGTTTGGAAAAAATGTTTCGAAAGCTTTTATTTTCGGTAAACCCATCTCTGTTTTGCGTCTTATAAATCAGAACGTTGCAACGTAAATGGTCTTTAGTTTCCAACTACGTTGCATTCCCCGAAACTTTGACTGTGGCAGACTGATGTACGAAAGGAAAAAACAGATTGGCTCAAGGAAAAAAGAAAACTGTTTCGGTAAAGAAATGCAGACGGCGGTAGCGAAGCACAGATATGCGTTTTAAGTTGTCTATTATCTCATGTCTCTGGAAGTTCCCATAACAAACCTTGTGTTCAATTAATTTTTTTTTTTTACTCCTGCCCAACTATTTTCTGCACCTATTGACTCATCACGTGCTAAAGTTCATTTATTTTTGTTTACCCTTTTCGCAAAAGAACTATGTTGCTTCATTAACGCGATGGAATTCTTTCTTTCCACCTTGTACCTCTTTTTTCATCTTCGCATGAGAACATATTAGATTAACTTATTCAGATATTCCAGTCATTGTCTATCAAAATATTTTTCCTCACATACTGCTGATTCCCACTCTGAATTATAAGTGATGTGTCAGGTCCAAGTTCTCCTTATAAAGGGTTTTCCATTGACATTTTTTCCAATCCTGTTCTTCCTAATACTTTTCAGTTGTACTCACTCGCTCATATAATTTTGACATCCTCCTGTAGCACTATATTTTCTGTAATTCCGGTTATTTCTACTCGTGGTCGCAATAACGCCGTTTCAGTATCACAATGGTCTGTTCCAAACGTACTGTTCCAGACATTCCTCTATCTACTCATCTGTCAGTATTAGACAACAGTAGCACCCTTTCAGCTGCAGCGAACATTCTTAGCCTGCATTAATCTGATAGTTCTGATAAAGCAAAATTCTTCAATTTCTTTATTGCCTTCTTCAGTTTTGCTGCTTACAGCGTCGACATTTTGGTTTCTACTGTTATGCATCATTTTCCGCTCGTCACTGATTATCATTCATGAAAATAAAGCGATTCTGTAAGTAGTATTCGATCTCTTTCAGCAATTCTTGTAGGTAATCCAAACTTCCGTTGGCATATATTATGCCCCCTGTGAAGCATATCAGTTGTATTTTTTCCCTTCTATATTAACTGTTCCTGCGTTCTTGTCACATGTTCTATTAACTGGTATTGTCCGTTGTGAGGAACTGCCATAAATGTCTTCTTCGTCCGCTGAAATATGTCTTCATTGTATACACATTTTTAACCTCATCCTGCACCAGCAGTTTAGAGATGAACCAGCATCTGTAGCAGGTATGAACATCATATCTTGCACTAACGCGCTGTATTGGGCTTCTAAAGTACAGTTTCATAATCTTTCCGTTCTAATTTAAACTGGTCATTGACACTGGCTGACTGATTTTTGTTGAAGGATGCAATGCTTTTCGTGCCTTGTTTGCTATACCCTCAGTGCTCGTTCTTGAACATTTAGGAGAGTTTCGTATCAACTCGATACTACATCAGCTGGCTCGTTCCAGCAAACTCGCGGAATAACTTAAATCTTACATTACTTCTATAAACTGTATGCTTATCTCGCATGCCTGATGATGTGTCACCAGTGGGAGAAAGGAAGTGACGGAAGAATTAGATAACCACAACCTGTTTTTTGCTCCAATAAACTGTAAATTCTACGTAATCTTACATTCTGTCATATTTATCATTGTTGAAATTTTTCTTTCAAACTGAGATTCAGTTACATACTTATCTACGAAGCGTTCAAAGCAAAGCGGATAGCACTCTCTGAGGCAAATGGAAATATCGCGTTGTTGTCTTAAACCTGATGCCTAGGAATGACAGGCTCAGAGTTAGTTTCGACAAGTAGCCCAATGTTCTCGGGAGACATCGGGGCGCCTGCCACGTTTTGCGCCCCTGTCTAACATACGAATCACCACAGACAGTGTCCTATGCCCACATCTCGTGACACAGTACATAAAGATTTTAAGTATACAAATTCCGCTATCTCTCCCATTGCGCTTACATTCCGTTGATGAAAATTTTAAGCACTAAAAGGATTAGATTTTTTATGTTCAATAACTGTAAATAAAAACTGTGTAATAGGTAGTAATTCATATCAGTATAAAAAAATTGTATAAACTACTGTGAGGAAGAAGCATACACTGAGCTGAAAAAAGTCATGGGTTACCTCCTGATACCGTGTCGGACCTTCATTTGCCCGTCGTAGTGCATCATGTGTGGCATGATCTCAACAAGTCACTGGAAGTCTCTTGCAGAAATATTGAGCCATACTCCGTCTATCGCCGCCCATAATTGGGAAAGTGTTGTCGGCGCAGGATTTTGTGCACTAGCTGACCTCTCGATTATGTCCCATAAATGTTCAATGGGATTCATGTCGGGCGATCTGTGTGACCAAATTATGTTCTTCAAACTACCTTTGAAGGATTGTATGGCCTGGTGACTTGGCGCCCCGTCATCCATAAAAAAACCCATCGTTGTTTGGCCACATGAAGTCCATGAATGGCAGCAAATGGTCTCCATGCAGCCGAACATAACCATTTCCAGTCAACGATCGGTTCAGTTGGACCAGAAGAACCAGTACGTTCCATGTGAAGTCAGACAACACCATTGTGGAGTCAGCACCAGCTCACACAGTGTCTTGTTGAGAACATGGATTCATGGATTCGTGGGCTCTGTACCACTCTCGAAACCTACCATTAGCTCTTACCGACTGCTATCGGGACTCCGTCTAACCAACATGATAACGACCCCAGGAGAGCCTTTGCAGGCGAGGTAATGCTGTTAGGAAAGGCACTCATGTCGGTCGCCCTCTGCCATACCTATTAATGCGAGATTTCACCGCATTATCCTAACGCATACATTCATCGTACGTCCAACATTAATTTGTGCCGTTATTTCAAACACTGTTGCTTGTCTGTCAGCACTGACAACACTACGCAAACGCGGCTGCTGTCGGTCATTAAGTGAAGACCGGCGGCCACTGCGTTGTCCTTGGTGAGACGTAATGCCTGAAATCTGGCATTCTCATCACATTCTTGACACTCTGGATCTCAGAATATTGAATTGGCTAACCATTTCCGAAATGGAATGTCCCATTCGTCTTCAACTACCATTCCGCGTTCAAAATCTGTTAATTTCCTTCGTGAGCCCGTGATCACGTCGTTAACCATTCCACATAAATGACCTGAGAACAAATGACTGCTCCGCCAATGAGCTGCCTTTCTATACGTTGTAGTACCACTGTCTATACATATGCATATCGCTGTCCCATAGATTTTGTCGCCTCAGTGTACCTAATCAGTTTCTTCCATTCTAGATGCTCACACGCCTCTGCTTTCCATAGAAAGTACAGTAGACTACAGCGCAGTATGTGTATATGTTGCAGGGCCGGGGACAGGATGACGGTGGTCCAGGACTGCGTGGGTGGCACGCGCCTCAACGGGCTGCTGCAGCGCTGCCGGGAGTCGCGCAAGCTGGTGCTCGTCATCGTCGCCATAGCTCTCCTGCTCGACAACATGCTGCTCACCACCGTCGGTCAGTACACCCACACTCTCTTGTGGTTCTACCACCGCCTAGACCCCGTAGTCATTCAGTATCTTTCCCACATGGGGTGCAGGGAAGTGTGAAGGGGAAATCACCGTGAAACATACAGGTTGCCCTACAAATGCTGCGACTTACTTTGAGGTGTTGTAGAGGTGGTCTTGAGTAACGAATGTAGCATAGGAACCGAGTCCACAATCTTTATCCAAAGACCCTGCGGGGCGTCGAAGTCACAGACACCGGCGCCTGCCACTAGGCTACCCCTTTGCATGACGCTTAAAACGACATCGGTAGAGGCAGCTGCACAACAGTGTATAGGTATTTGTCCTCGCCACTTCGTAATGCGGACTGTGACGTTACATTGTTATTTACGCTTATTACATTAATCACATGAGAGGGACCACTGAACTATTCCTATACGGTCCACGGTACCACTCTCTGAAATTACAAACCCCAGACATAAATGAGCAACTGACATTTATTCTCGATTATCTCTAGTGTGCAATAAACGCAAGGATAATCCATTCTACATGTGCCACTAAACATCAGTGGACTGTTTCGTGAGTTATACATTACTGGCCATTAAAATTGCTACATCAAGAAGAAATGCAGATGATAAACGGGTATTCATTGGACAAATATATTATACTAGAACAGACACGTGATTGCATTTTCACGCAATTTGGGTGGATAGATCCTGAGAAATCAGTACCCAGAACAACCACGTCTGGCCGTAATAACGGCCTTGGTACGCCTGGGCATTGAGTCAAACAGAGCTTGGATGGCGTGTACAGGTACAGCTGCGCGTGTAGCTTCAACACGATACCACAGTTCATCAAGAGTAGTGACTGGCGTATTGTGACGAGCCACTTGCTCGGCCACAATTGACCAGAAGCTTTAAATTGGTGAGAGATCTAGAGAAAGTGTTGACCAGGGCAGTAGTCGAACATTTTCTGTATCCAGAAAGGCCCGTACAGGACCTGCAACATGCGGTCGTGCATTATTTGCTAACAGTCATTGGATCTCGACCAACGCGAGCAGCAATGTCGCGATACGATAAACCGCAATCGCGATAGGCTACAATCCGACCTTTATCAAAGTCGGAAACGTGATGGTACGCATTTTTCCTCCTTACACAATGCATCACAACAACGTTTCACCAGGCAACGTTGGTCAACTGCTGTTTGCGTATGAGAAATCGGTTGGAAACTTTCCTCATGTCAGCACGTTGTAGGTGTCGCCACCGGCGCCAACCTTGTGTGAATGCTCTGAAAAGCTAATCATTTGCATATCACAGCATCTTCTTCCTGTCGTTGAAATTTCGCCTCTTTAGAACGTCATCTTCGTGGTGTAACATTTTTAATTGCCAGCAATGTACTACACGTGTTTCTGGACGCTGAAGCACTGTAGGTGGGACATCTCGCAATGTTGTTTTTCAGTGATTGCGACTGAATGCCACAATAGGCAGTGGAGAAGAGGGAATTAGGTGTTGTGTAGAAAGTCCCTGTTTCCTATGAATGTGATGCTCTGTTGCTGCAGTGGATGACCGTTTCAGAGACGGATTTTCATCCACAGTTTGGTGCCTGAAGCCCTCTAAAATCTCCAGTGTTTTTCCGTATATCTGAGAAAATAAACCGCAGATAGAAACTCATCTACAAAACAGTCATCCACCAATGGAACAGAGCAGCACATTCATAGGAGGCAAGGCCTTTCTATTCAACAGCTAGCTCCCACTAGCGATCACTGGATAACAAACAATGCTGCTTGAGGTTCCGCCCACAGTCCATCAGCGTAGACAGTCACGTTTGCTGCCGACGGGGTAGTCTAGTGGTAGGCGCAGTGGTAGACGCTCTGTAGCGTCGCTGAATGACGTTTCCAGACACGGGTCGCTATCCTCGATTTGTTCCTCAAGCCAACATCTCCAACCTGTCTAAGTTTGTCACAAAATTTCTGGTACACCCAATATACACGTATTGATGAAAACTTTTTGGGTTATCAGCCAAGCCAGGGCGTCATGTTGTCGCATTGTTTCGACGAGCTTCCTACTCGTCTGGATAACCCGCGAACATTTCATCTATTAAAATCGCCGAGGGAGTCTGCATTCTCATATACGGGGCGAGTCACCTGCCCCTACCGCTATCGCTTCACCCAACCCTCAATGTTATATCTGGCTGCATGCGAGATTTTTAGAATTCTCTCACTCGTTAAGCCCAAACTGGTAGCCTTACAGAAAAATGAACAGGACCTTTTTGTAACAAATATAATGCAAATAAATTTTGTACCGTGAAACGCTTTAGCTAGAAACCATATTTTTTGAGTTTTTCACGAAAAACGTACGAAAGCGAGAATGAGAATTTCACGCTGCAGCGAAGTGTGCGTTGATATGAAACTTCCTGGCAGATTAAACCTGTGTGCCGGACCGAGACTCGAACTCGGGACCTTTGCCTTTTGGGGGCAAGTGCTCTACCATCTGAGCTACCCAAGCACGACTCACGCCCCATCCTCACAGCTTTTAGTGTGTAGTTCATTACACTCCTACTACAACTGTAAAAGAATTTGCCACTGCTCTAGTTATTTCCCACAGTCGACCTTCATCGAGTGCTCTTATTACGCATCGGCTTAGTTGAGCACTTACAAACTATAAAGTCGAAAAAAGTGCAAATTTTACCTAAAAATTTTGTTGTATTTTAAGAGCATAAAATTAAGAGTTACATCGTTGTATGCGCCAGGCCTTCTGACTATCAAACTACTGTACTATTAACGGTTAAGTCTGGACAGAATTTTCAACGTTATTGGTTTCAATGTAACGTTTATAAATGTGGTTTTCCTTTCATTAACTTTACGATCACGTTTAAATTAATAACATTAAGGAAGTAGTCAACTATATGAGTGGCGTAACAGCCCAATCAATAGGGATCAGAAAAGGTCGAATATCGGGAATAATTCGTGTAGTCGGAATTTTTTGCACAATGTTAGAAGGGAATGCCATGAACAACATACCAGAAATCTTAACTACTGAGTGATGCGCGTGAAGCTGAAGGTGCGTTTGAAGGTCAGTTTTGTACGTTTTCCTCGAATAACTCGAAAATCATTGCCTCCAGCGAAAACATACTTCAGTACAAAAAGGTCCTGTTCATTTTTTCTGTAGGAGTAATACAGTAGTTTCTGTATAGCGAGCGAGAGAATATGAATAACTCGTGCGTGGTTCACGAAGGGCAAATGTAATACTGCATGACGCCTAAAACGACATCGGTAGAGGCAGCTGCACAACAGTGTATAGGTATCTGTCCTCGCCATTTCGTAATGCGGACTGTGACGTTACATTGTTATTTACGCTTATTACATTCATCACATTAGGCGGACCACTGAACTATTCCTACAGGTTCCACGTTACCACTCTCTGAAATTACAAACCCCAGACATAAATCAGATACTGACATTTATTCTCGGTTATTTCTAGTCCACAATAAACGCAAGGAAAATCCATTCTGTATGTGCCACTAAACTTCAGTGAACTGTTTACTGAGTTGTACTAAAGCATTAGACATTTGACTTTAGATACCTCAAACGGATACTACACAGCCAACAACAAATGGTAATGTGGGATTATAAAAATTATTTTATAGATTTGCAAAGGTAACAAATAATAATAATATAATTCATATTATTATCATTACGAAGACAATAATGAAATAATTTTTGTATTGCCGTTTTCAAAATCAAATTGTCACTTTAAAACTTACTATAATACATTTCGACGACCAATATTGGAAGACATTGCAATTGGCACATAACGTCATGATCGACACATCGATATTTAAATCGAACAAGCTTCATTTTGACCGTCATCTTCTTTCTGTAGCGCAGCAGAAACGCTAGTGATGATCCGTTTTAAGAGTCATTTGCAAGTTTATGAACAGTGGTTAACAAGATCGAAATGGTCATATTAATGGAGGTAACTGAACTCAGCACAGGAAGACATCCATTTCATATGAATCAAGTGAGAGATTATTCTTTTAAAGAATTATGTGAACACCATACCAACAAACGAAGCGAATATTACATCTTATTAGATTATCTGTACTTTTCTTCACGGGATTACAACAGCACATATTAGTCTGTGAAGAACATATAAACAAAATTTTGTGACAGGTAGCGGCGTGTGAAGAACATTTTCATATTTTCGAAACATTCATGGTCGCTTAACAGTCAATATAGCTTTAATAAGGATATCTTGTATAAAGAGATAGACACTAGATCATTATCTGTATATGTGGTTACCATTCAGGTTTATTAACATTTAACAGCTGTCTAATGCCAGCCCATTACAATAAATCTACTATTTTCTCATAAAACATGAGGTGGATCCTGCACCTACCTTACCATGTACGTCAGAGTATAAAGAATGTAAACGTATGCTTACTGTTGAGGTCTACGTACCCCTGAATTAAACAAGAGAACGTTTTTCTGTAGGCCCACGTTTCAATGAGCTTGACTTAACCTGTGTATCGGATTATTTACTTGAATTAAAGCTGATGAAGAATCTGACGGATTACTACCAGATTTGAAGCTTGCACAAACAGATACGAACAATATCTACTTGGAAAGCTTCCTTTCGTGTGTAAATTAATAGTTTACCAGCGAAAAGCTACATACAAATTGTTTATATTTCGACAAGTAAAAATTGCTTTTCCTGTTACGGTAATACAGGCAAACTTTAATTTGCAATTTTTACTTCCCGTTCTAAAAGTAACTGCTAACCAAAAGTAATAGGGGAGAATAAGTTCCTCCACATTTCATAAATTTTGTTATTACATGTTTCTGCATTCGATTGTATTGGCAGAAGTTATTAAATACGGCTGCAGAGTATTAATAAATGAAGCGCTGTAACATGTTTTAAAATGAACGCATAATATTTGACTAAGTTATAAAGTTTATCGAAAACCAAAAGCGGTGATCTGCGGTCCTTTTCTTAACATTTTCTTGCAATAATGCCATTGTAGTAGGGAAGTGTACGTACAAAAGAGGTAAAACTGATTTCAAAAGAGACTTTGTGACTCACGCTAAATCTAGTATTATGTGAAATTACACTGTAGTACCACTGAGCGAAACAGAATGAACTGATCTACAAAAAATCGACAGTAATAAATTTTACTAAATACCTAATTAAAAACCCTGATACCATAAATGAAATATTTATGGAAAAAAGACCTCTGAAAGATACACTTAAAATTTAAAAACTGGGGCAAAATGTAGGAGTAATTTTGTTGTATTGTGAACAGGGTTTGCGCCCAGATTTAGACATTTCATTTAGTTTTGGAATGCTTATGTCTAAATCCACAATAAGAGTGAAAACTTTCACTATTGGTACAAAACATTAAATAATGACAAAAAATTTAAGTGTAAAGCCCCATGACTTCAGTTTCCTTCTTTGTGATTATTGTGAACTTTTCTAAAACTGGAGTGAATTAACGATCCATTTATTGTTTTCTACAGAAAATTACATGTTTCTATCAAATGTATGTTTATTTGTATCCTTATGTTTTCTTGGAATGTCGCAAAAGCTTGATAAATCACTGCTCAGAACGTGCTTATTGACATTGTTCGCATCTTTTGACAAATTAGGTAAAGGAGAATGTTGAAATTTTAAGCAGTTATAAAGCAGACAACGCAAAATCGTAGAGATGTAGTCACCTAGAATCAATACGTAACTAGAAACATTACGTGTGAACGAAGCCTTAGTTACATGAAATTTGTGAGAAGACATAAAATAATCGGTCGATAATACAGCTTAACAGAAACGTCGTAGCACGATGTGTTTCTGATAAAGAAATTGTATAAAACAAAGAAATCACCAGCGCGAGCAGAAATAAAAGACAGCAGGAAAAGCCGAATATCAGCAAATGGAAACTCGACTGACAGCAGCAGAGTCGGGGACTCATTCTCGGTTAGGGTTTTACAGTCCATAAACGCATCGAGAGAACAAGACGAATCCCCAAAACTCACAAAAGCAGTCGTGTGGAAGAGATGCCATGATATTTAGATATCGTGACAATGCTTTTGCCGTTGTCAACACGTTTAATTCTCTTGCACAATGCCGTAGCCTAAACGAGAAAACGAAGTACATCAGAGAACAATAGAAGTGGAGGAGATGCCGAACAACTGAAACGTCAGTGCTGACGTGGCCGCGACATCAGCTGTCGAACGTCTCATCCATTTACAGACGCAACGTCCTCCCTCCACTACGGGTGGTTTTTCTGCCCTGTTTTTCAACCCGCGCGCTGTTTGTGACGTCTTGATGTTTCCATTCGTGCCATGTTCTTCATACTTTATTTACTTCTGACTAAGTTAGAATATTTAATCATTACAAGCATTACTAGACTGTCGTGGCAGGAAAGAAAGTGAGCGACTGCTTCAGTTAACCTCCAAAGAGAGAGAGAGAGAGATTTTAATGCCTCATCAGTTTGCTCTGCGTGTCTACTTAACACCAAATGCACCTGTTTTCGTCCTGGCACTGGTTACGGAAGGAATCACCTTGAAACTGGAAGAAGGACGACGCGTGGCGAGTGTAGCCCAGGAGTTCAGTAGTGGTCATAGCATTGTCTTAAGTGGATGGGAGCGTTCCGAACCACAGGCACTGCTGCCCCAAGGAGCATGGTCACACACAGCAGCAGATAACCGCTATACTGTGCAACATGCAAGACGGGATCCAAGTCAGACAGCATGTGCAGTTGCATCCACTTATAACAGGACTGCAAAGCACACATTCTCACGCGACTAGCTGAGGCTTGTCTCTTTGCCCGACGACCAGTAAATTGTGTTTCGTTGACATCCGTGCATCGATGACACCATTACCGATGGTGCCAAGACTGTACCAGCGATGAGTGGGATCGTCTGCTCTTGTTGGTGGAGGGCAGATCTAGTCTGTGTAGTGATTCTCGAAGCACTCTCATGTGACGAGATATGGGAACTCGTAACACCCAGGAACAGTGTCAAACATAATTGTCTCGGTGGACCACCATGTTGTGGTGTGTGGAGGCATAATCTCGCGTGTGCCTACTATCCTACAGGTATTTGAACACAATATACTTAAAGTTCATCGTTATTGTGATACTGTATTCCTTCCCCATGTGTGTCATTTCAGGTTTTCCTTTCAACCCTGATGCGGATGACAATGTGCGACCGCAAAAAACAGTGCATGTGGAGAAAGTCTTCGAATGAGAGGATATTCGGAGAACGGACTGGCCTGCCAGTAACCCGTTCTTAAATCCAATCCAGCACCTCAAGGATACTTTGGGGAGACGTACTGCAGCACCTCCACATGTCCAACGGACCATCTAGCAGTGCTGGTGGCAGTGTGGAATACACTACCACAAGAACTCCTGTATTTTTACTGTAGGACTAACAGTTTGCACGTAACGAGCGAGAGTATGAAATATCCGTACGTGATTTGAAGGTCATATGTAGAACTGCGGGTTGCATAAGACGACACCGGTAGGGGCTGCTGAATCACATTGTATAATTCGGAATTTGAATGGTATAGATAAAATCTACTACCTGACTAAGCATCATATAGTTTTTGCTGTTCCATTCAAACTTCCGCTTAAGAACTATTTAACCCTGGGAAAAAGGTGAAATGATAATCCCCTACGACTCAGCAAACAGCACAATTGTTAGCACACTGGACTCGTATTCGGGAGGACAACATTTCAGATCCCCATCTGGCCATCCAAATTTACGTTATCCGTGATTTCCCTAAATCGCTGGAGATAAACAGCAAGGCATATTAACATCGCCATCCTTCCTTAATCCTAGCCTGCGCTTCGTCTCTAATGACACTGATGTGGATGGCACAGTAAAACACTATGCTTTCTTCCTTAATTCTGTGCTTTACGTTGAATTGAAAAATATCGCGATGTGCCTCCATAAATATTTTTATTAATTAGTCACAGTCTTGTGAGATCGATGCCGACGTCACCGATTTGACCAAGCACCCCCTTGTTTTTAAAACACAGAGCTAAGTTCCTAAGCTTTCTACACAGTTCGAAGGAACTAAGACAGAAAGCTGTAGTTCCGGTAACAACTCCTGGATCTGATACGTAAGTTTTCGTTTCTTTAATCAATTCGCTCGCAGTTTATGCAGAGCTAGACCAGTTCTGGCTGTGTCAGACGCAGGAGTTTGAAACCGATCTCTATCGGCAGACGGACGAACCGCGGCGAGCACTTCTTCTGCCGGGTGGCGGAGTAAACGACGGCCTTTGTTCCCGGCGCCCGCTTTCTTATGTCCGCGTCGCCTTAAAAGCAAAACTCGCAGCCTGTTGAATAAGCTCGCAGATTACTTTGGCGCCAACTGTCATAGACGCCTGACAAAGGCGCCCTAGCGACCAGTGTGTTCTAATGAGCACAGCAGAGGTGCTCACGAGAGAATAGTCACGCAGATGATTTCAGCCACAAGAATCACTAGGATTCTTTCTACAGTGATGAAAAAATTTGAGCTAAGTCTTTCTTTCGATCTCACACACTAGTAGAACTGGTAGTAGCAATTCTAATACTGGTAATTACAAACTGCATGAAACATTTTAAAAAGTCGGTAAGTGGCGAAACATAACGTAACAAATGATACAGTACATAAAAGACAAAGTCTCAAAGGTTTTTTGAACGTGTGGCCCGCAGGTTAGTTTGGGAAACATAAGACAGGAGCGTCACCGACCGCAGTTGCTGAAAATGGCGGCCAACCAGGCAGCGAAAGCATGTTGTGTGTTAGAATTTGCCTGTTGCCAATCTGTATTGAATGGGCAAAGCGATTTTCCGAAGCAAGCTTAACAGGACACCACCGATAAGTTTATTTACAACAGCGCAGTGAAGTAGTACAAAAATATTCGAGGAAAATAAAAACTTTGTAGCCATATGCTTAAGAGAATAGACCAGGGTGACAATCGACCTTGCAGCCAATATGCACGATTTATTTTCCATTAAAATAACAAGAAACTACAAAACAGACTTTAGACTTTTATTATTAACACTTTAGACTGGAGTATGTATTTTTCAGTAAAAAAGCTTGCACCTAGAGGACACTATACGTCATCGATGAAAGGACTTCGCGGAGAACAAAGATGGTTGGTTGGACTTCTGAACTCCACAATTTTCAGCTTAGTCCAAAATTTCAAAAGCTGCTTTGACACTGATAATATTGTCTAACCTAGTACACAAGGATACTTACAAGATTGGTTTCAACAAGCCGACGGCACTCTGAAATAAAACTTAATGTTTTCGAAAAAAAAGTCGTTATAAAAATCTGCACAAAAAAATAGAAATTAAAATCATACGTACTACTGTAGGAGAAATGCTGACTCTAAAGTTATAATGTAATTGCATTTATTTCATGAGTTATAGCTCCCGCTAACGTGAAAAATGTTGTTTCGCAAAGCAAGTTCTTAACGTTTCAGCTTGCGTTTTTTAATATTAAAAATGAACAAACCTTTAATCGGCAATGGCAACGCCGGACTGTTGGTCTTTTTTTCCTCGCCCATGTCGAAACACTCTCTTTTCGACGAAATTGTGTTGATTAAGTGCCCCCCCCCCCCCCTCCCATTACCAGTAGAAGCTACTGCACTATTGGGATTAATTTTCGAACCTTTTCTGTCCGTGTGTCATTTTCAAGCACTCACGTTTTACTTTGTATATATAAAAAAAAACAAGCTAATGACAAATTAAGCAGATGGGAGAGAAGCACGTGCTTACAGACTGTTGCCGGCCGGAGTGGCCGAGCGGTTCTAGGCGCTTCAGTCTGGAGCACTGGCTCTGAGCACTATGGGACTTAACTTATAAGGTCATCAGTCCCCTAGAACTTGGAACTACTTAAACCTAACTAACCTAAGGATATCACACACATCCATGCCCGAGGCAGGATTCGAACCTGCGACCGTAGCGAGTCTGGAACCACGGGGCTGCTACGGTCGCAGGTTCGAATCCTGCCTCGGGCATGGATGTGTGTGATGTCCTTAGGGTTCTAAGTTCTAGTGGACTGATGACCACAGAAGTTAAGTCCCATAGTGTTCAGAGCCATTTGAACCATTTCTTTCAGACTATTTCCCGTATACGAATCATGTTACGAGCAGGAGTGTTATTGAGAATAGTATTTTAGTTGATACTCACGGCCTCTGTGATGCTACCGGCAAGTAACAGGACCCCCATTCCATCGGTAACTCCTTTAATATTGCATCAGTTGCACTCGAGTGTTCGGAAGCTTCAGACACCCATGCAGTAAATCGCGATTTTAACACTTATGACGTACTTAATATAAGTGAATCTCAAAAAAGGCTCTCTAAGGCATATCTTAAGCCAATAAAAAAATTGGGCTACCACGTAAATTAAAAATTCACCTTCAGTTTTCATCGTCGTTGATGTAGAAGACACAGTGTTTTGGAAGTGGATAAATCTTTTCAAAGCACCCAGTAGTACATACCCTTTCCTTCTTCCTTAACCATCCAACAGAAATATTTTCCACTTGCTCGAGCTGACGAGCTGTTCTTAGCCATCATACGCTGCAGCTACTTCTACTCTACTGGAAAAATGAACAACTACGCTGCCGCTTGGTTACACAGCTTCGTAATGCTTTAAAGCCACGAGACGAGCATAACGTAAAAGACGACCAGTTACGAGACTGTCGTAAAGCTGATGGGTACTGAGCTGGCAACATTTGCGGTGGACGTAATGGCGCTCTATACTTTATTCATCGTAAGTTCAACGGTAACGTAATCCAACACTCGCTCAGCACTCTCAGGGATTGCTAGTCGAGCAAACTGCACCTGCAGCAGATGTAACGCTAGTGGAAACAAGTCCCTATTACGTAGGTGCTACTTCGTTGTTATTTCAGCGTGAATGAGGTACGCTGAAGCGTTGAAAACCTTCACCATTTTCTTGAATCACCGTGTTAAATATTTAATTCATGTAATTGTTTTTCCAAAGCGCTCTGGACAGCTGCTCTCTCTGTTCCGTTAATAATGCACGTTAGCGGTATTATTCGTATGCACTGTGAAAATGTATGAAGATCCTTAGTGTTCTGAAGTGAAGCATAGGCGCAGAAAAGCAGTAAAAACAGTAAGCCGTGTACCGCAAGTCTCTAGAGGAACGGAGGGTTCCAAATGATTGGAAAAGAGCACAGATAGTCCCAGTCTTCAAGAAGGGTCGTCGAGCAGATGCGCAAAACTATAGACCTATATCTCTGACGTCGATCTGTTGTAGAATTTTAGAACATGTTATTTGCTAGAGTATCATGTCGTTTTTGGAAACCCAGAATCTACTTTGTAGGAATCAACATGGATTCCGGAAACAGCGATCGTGTGAGATCCAACTCGCTTTATTTGTTCATGAGACCCAGAAAATATTAGATACAGGCTCCCAGGTAGATGCTATTTTTCTTGACTTCCGGAAGGCGTTCGATACAGTTCCGCACTGTCGCCTGATAAACAAAGTAAGAGCCTACGGAATATCAGACCAGCTGTGTGGCTGGATTGAAGAGTTTTTAGCAAACAGAACACAGCATGTTGTTATCAATGGAGAGACGTCTACAGGCGTTAAAATAACCTCTGGCGTGCCACAGGGGAGTGTTATGGGACCATTGCTTTTCACAATATATATAAATGACCTAGTAGATAGTGTCGGAAGTTCCATGCGGCTTTTCGCGGATGATGCTGTAGTATACAGAGAAGTTGCAGCATTAGAAAATTGTAGCGAAATGCAGGAAGATCTGCAGCGGATAGGCACTTGGTGCAGGGAGTGGCAACTGACCCTTAACATAGACAAATGTAATATATTGCGAATACATAGAAAGAAGGATCCTTTATTGTATGATTATATGATAGCGGAACAAACACTGGTAGCAGTTACTTCTGTAAAATATCTGGGAGTATGCGTGCGGAACGATTTGAAGTGGAATGATCATATAAAATTAATTGTTGGTAAGGCGGGTACCAGGTTGAGATTCATTGGGAGAGTGCTTAGAAAATGTAGTCCATCAACAAAGGAGGTGGCTTACAAAACACTCGTTCGACCTATACTTGAGTATTGCTCATCAGTGTGGGATCCGTACCAGATCGGTCTGACGGAGGAGATAGAGAAGATCCAAAGAAGAGCGGCGCGTTTCGTCACAGGGTTATTTGGTAACCGTGATAGCGTTACGGAGATGTTTAACAAACTCAAGTGGCAGACTCTGCTAGAGAGGCGCTCTGAATCGCGGTGAGCTTGCTCGCCAGGTTTCGAGAGGGTGCGTTTCTGGATGAGGTATCGAATATATTGCTTCCCCCTACTTATACCTCCCGAGGAGATCACGAACGTAAAATTAGAGAGATTAGAGCGCGCACGGAGGCTTTCAGACAGTCGTTCTTCCCGCGAACCATACGCGACTGGAACAGGAAAGGGAGGTAATGACAGTGGCACGTAAAGTGCCCTCCGCCACACACCGTTGGGTGGCTTGCGGAGTATAAATGTAGATGTAGATGTAGATGAAGAATCAGATTATGGTTGATACCTTCGAAAAGCCTTAACAAAAAATTCGTCGCTACTTATACGGAAAATTTCAGAAACAAGCAAACTTTTGAGTTTATCGGTGTTTCTGAATTATTTTCGGTGCGCGGCAACAAAAACTGTCCAGAGGAAAATTGTCTACTTCTGGCAAGAAGACAAGACGATAATGGCATGTGTCGGGAGAATGTGACGATTTTGTGAAACGTGTTGTGTTGTAGAAATTATATGGATGGAAACTGGGTGCCTGGAAGGATACCGTTGTTGATAGGTTCCCATCAATATGGCAGATGACAGCACGAACGATGAACTGGGTTCCTCGAATTCTGATGAGGAAAAATGGTTCAAATGGCTCTGAGCACTATGGGACTCAACTTCTGTGGTGATAAGCCCTTAGAACTTAGAACTACTTAAATCTAACTAACCTAAGGACATCACACACATCTATGCCCGAGGCAGGATTCGAACCTGCGACCGTAGCGGTCGTGCGGTTCCAGACTGTAGCTCTGATGAGGAAAGAGTCGAGAGATTACCAGACGACTGACTACAAGTAATGCCTTCTGTCGGTTCAGTATCTGGTTGTACATTGAAATCACTGCAATAGGATTTTACGTTGTACATACATTGAAGTGACAAAAGTCATGGGATAAAAACAGTGGTTCAAATGGCTCTAAGGACTATGAGGCTTAACAAAAAAATGGTTCAAATGGCTCTGAGCACTATGGTACTTAACATCGGAGGTCATCAGTCCCCTAGAACTTAGAACTACTTAAACCTAACTAACCTAAGGAGATCACACACATCCATGCCCGAGGCAGGATTCGAACCTGCGACCGTAGCAGGAGTTCGGTTCCGGACTGAAGCGCTTAGAACCGCTCGGTCACAGAGGCCGGATAGTCATGGGATACCTCCTAATATCGAGTCGGACCTCTTTCTGCCCGTCGAAGTCAGGCAACTCGACGGCGTGGATTCAACACTTTTTGGAAGCCCTTGCAGTAACATTGTGACATCCTGCCTCTGTAGTCGTCTATAATTGCGCGACTGACCGGTACGGGATGTTATGCACGAAGTGACCTCTCTATTATCTCCCATAAATGTTCGATGGGGTTCATATTTGGCGATCTGGGTGGCCATACAATTCTCTCGAACTGTCCACAGTGTTCATGAAACCAATCGCAAACAATTGTGGCCCGTTGACGTGACATCGTTGTATGGGAATATGAAATGTATTAATGGCTGCAAATGACATCCAAGTAGCCATACATAACTATTTGTGGTCAATGTTCGGTTCAGTTGGACCAGAGGATCAAGTCCAGTCGATGTATACACAGGCCCCATCACTATGGAAACACCACCAGCCTGTACGATGCCTTGCTGACAACTTGGTTCCATGGCTTCTTGTGGTCTGCACCACACTGAAACCAACCATCAGCTCTTTCCAACTGAAACCGGGATTCATCTGAACAGTCAACGGTTTTCCATTCGTCTGAGGTCCAACCGACATGGTTAACAGAGCAAGAGGGGCACTGCAGGTAACGTCCTGCTGTTAGGAAAGGCATTCGCGTCGTTCTTCTGCTGCCATAGCCCATTAACGGCAGATTTCGCCCCACTGTTGAAACGGGTACGTCGTACGCCCTGCATTGATTTCTTTGGTTATTTCACGCAATATTGTTTGTGTTTCAGCACAACTCTTCGCAGACGCCGCTGCTCTCGGTTTAGTGAAGAACTTCGTCCACTGCGTTTTCCGTGGTGGGAGGTAATTCCTGAAATTTGGTAATCTCGGCGCAGTCTTGACACTGTGGATCTCGGAATATTGCATTCCTAATGATGGTTAAGCAGGGATGGATAGAGGACAAATGTAAGGATGTAGAGGCTTATCTCACTAGGGGTAAGATAGATACTGCCTACAGGAAAATTAAAGAGACCTTTGGAGAAAAGAGAACCACTTGAATGAATATCAAGAGCTCAGATGGAAACCCAGTTCTAAGCAAAGAAGGGAAAGCAGAAAGGTGGAAGGAGTATATAGAGGGTCTATACAAGGCTATGTACGTGAGGACAATATTATGGAAATGGAAGAGGATATAGATGACGATGAAATGGGAGATATGATACTGCATGAAGAGTTTGACGGAGCACAAGCCCCGGGAGTAGCCCACATTCCATTAGAACTACTGACAGCCTTGGGGGAGCCAGTCCTGACAAAATTCTACCATCTGGTGAGCAAGATGTATGAGACAGGCGAAATACCCTCAGACTTCAAGAAGAATATAATAACTCCAATCCCAAAGAAAGCAGATGTTGACAGATGTGAAAAATACCGAACAATGAGTTTAATAAGTCATGGCTGCAAAATACTAACGCGAATTCTTTACAGACGAATGGAAAAACTGGTAGAAGCCGACCTCGGGGAAGATCAGTTTGGATTCCGTAGAAATACGGGAACACGTGAGGCAATACTGACCCTACGACTTATCTTAGAATATAGATTAAGGAAAGGCAAACCTACGTTTCTAGCATTTGTAGACTTAGAGAAAGCTTTTGACAATGTTGACTGGAATACTCTTTTTCAAATTCTGAAGGTGGCAGGGGTAAAGTACAGGCAGCGAAAGGCTATCTACAATTTGTACAGAAACCGGATGGCAGTTATAAGAGTCGAGGGACATGAAAGAGAAGCAGTGGTTGGGAAGGGAGTGAGACTGAGTTTTAGCCTCTCCCCGATGTTATTCAATCTGTATATTGAGCAAGCAGTAAAGGAAACAAAAGAAACATTCGGAGTAGGAATTAAAATCCATGGAGAATAAATAAAAACTTTGAGGTTCGCCGATGACATTGTAATTCTGTCAGAGACAACAAAGGACTTGGAAGAGCAGCTGAACGGAATGGACAGTGTCTTGAAAGGAGGATATAAGATGAACATCAACAAAAGCAAAACGAGGATAATGCAATGTAGTCTAATTAAGTCGGGTTATGCTGAAGGAATTAGATTAGGAAATGAGACACTTAAAGCAGTAAAGGAGTTTTGCTCTTTGGGGAGCAAATTAACTGATGATGGTCGAAGTAGGGAGGATATAAAATGTAGACTGGCAATGGCAAGGAAAGTGTTTCTGATGGAGAGAAATTTGTTAACATCGAGTGTAGATTTAAGTGTCAGGAAGTCGTTTCTGAAAGTATTTGTATGGAGTGTAGCCATGTATGGAAGTGAAACATGGACAATAAATAGTTTGAACAAGAAGAGAAGAGAAGCTTTCCAAATATGGTGCTACAGAAGAATGCTGAAGATTAGATGGGTAGATCACACAACTATAGAGGAGGTATTGAATAGATTTGGGGAGAAGTGGAGTTTGTGGCACAACTTGACTAGAAGAAGGGATCGGTTGGTAGGACATGTTCTGAGGCATCAAGGGATCACCAATTTTGTACTGGAGGGCAACGTGGAGGGTAAAAGTCGTAGAGGGAGACCAAGAGATGAATACAATAAGCACATTCAGAAGGATGTAGGTTGCAGTAGGTACTGGGAGATGAAGAAGCTTGCACAGTATAGAGTAGCATGGAGAGTTGCATCAAACCAGTTTCAGGTCTGAAGACCACAACAACAGCAACAACAATGATTTCCGAAATGGAATGTCCTATGCGTCTAGCTCCAACTTCTACTCGTATATCGCGTTGCAGACTTAATCACGTCGGAAACCTTTTCGCAAGAATCATCTGTGTATAAATGAGAATTGTCCCTTTATATCTTCTGTACGCGGTATTATCGCCATCTGTATATGTGCAAATCGTTACCACATGGCTTTTGTCACCTGAGTGTATCACACACAGATAAAATATCCAGTTATTGGGACAGATTTTTCAGCTGCTCGTTCTTTCTTGTAACTTGTGCTCGCCCTTTGATTCCATTACCGAGGAGGAAGCGCAGTGCGTAGCACACTGAGCTCGTTTCCGGGAGGACGACGGTTCAAATCCGTGTCCGAAGAACGAGATTTAAGTTTCCCGTGATTGCCCTAAATCGCTTCAGGAAAATGCCGGGATAGCTCTTTTGGAAGAACACGGGGCATTTCCTTCCCCATCCTTGACACATAACGAGCTTATACTCTGTCTATAATGACATAGTTGTCGACGGAAAGTTAAACCGTAGTCTTCCTTCCTTCTTGATCCCCAGTGCAGAGTATAGCGGAGTGTCAGAGTGTATTATGAGCTGTGTGAGAAAAGCAATGAGTCTGACAACAATGCCAGCGCTCTGGTTACTCTGTGTCGTTCTACTTGTGTAGACCTGTGTGTTCATCCCTGCTGGATGCTCAGTCCAAATTACAGGTCCCTATAGCCATCACGTTATTTTTGAGCGCCATAAGTGAAATTGTACTTTTTGTTGTAAGGGCTTACTCCTCGGTAATGGAATCAAAAGGCGTGCGCAAGTTACAAGAAAGAACGAGCAGCTGAAAAATCTGTCCCAATAACTGGATATTTTATCTGTGTGTGATACACTCAGGTGACAAAAGCCATGTGGTAACGATTTGCACATATACAGATGGCGATAATACCGCGTACAGAAGATATAAAGGGACAATTCTCATTTATACACAGATGATTCTTGCGAAAAGGTTTCCGACGTGATTAAGTATGCAACGTGAAATAGAAGTTGGAGCTAGACGCATAAGACATTCCATTTCGGAAATCATTGTTGTTGTTGTTGTTGTTGTGGTCTTCAGACCTGAAACTGGTTTGATGCAACTCTCCATGCTACTCTATACTGTGCAAGCTTCTTCATCTCCCAGTGGGATTTTGACAAAATTTATTCTATCAGGTTTTGTGCTAAGCTTGAGGAGTGTGCGAGTGTGACCATTGAAAATTTGAAACAAGCCTATAGGGAATATTCTTTATGAACAGCACAAGTTTTTCTCTGGCACAAATCATTATCGACGAAAAAGTCGACCATGTGTGAGTTCGTGTGAGATTGTTCCTCCAGTACAAATTGCCAACCAAGTGTTTACAAAGGCGTCCTTGAAAGGCTCAGGAAAAGGATGAACTGAGTGAGACCGAACTTGCAGCATGTGGATGATGCATCACGGCTGCACCTCTTGTCACACAACCAGTTCCGTCTTGGAATTTTTGACCCAAAAGGCAGTCTTGTTGTTGCAGAGCCCTCCTATTTACGTGACCTGAGTCCTCGTGGCTGTTTTCCTTTACTGAAATTGAAAAACGGCTTTTTAAACGACGTCATTTTGGGACTCTAGAGAACATTCAAAAGAATGTTCAAATGGCTCTAAGCACTGTGGGACTTAAAACATTCGAGGTCATCAGTCACCTAGACTTAGAAGTACTTAAACCTAACTAACCTAAGGACATCACATCCATGCCCTAGGCAGGATTCGAACCTGCAACCGTAGCAGCAGCGTGGTTCCGGACTGAAGCGCCTAGAACCGCTCTCCCACATCGGCCGGCTCAAAACAATGTGACGGACATGTTACAGGCCCTACTATCTGAAGCCATTCACCGCTGCTACCAGTACAGGGAAAACGACTCCGTCGGTGTATAGCTGCCGAATGGTGCTACTTTGAAGGAGGCAATACTGTTTTTTTTTTTTTTTAAAAATTAGTGTCATTGCTGCTCTCACACATCTTACATTTCATTGTTCTTGCAAGTTATTATAAATGGAACTGGAAGTTAAACTTTGTTTCTGCTGCCCATCATCGGCCCTACACACGAATGATAAATCGTTTCGACATCGGCAGCGATATCGGCTATAATCGGTAGCGTACTTCCATCCTGAGGCACACGACCGGTTTATCAAGCAATTTCAGCCAGTATTTCGAACCCTACTGTATGTTGGAGTTCTGCTATGGAAAAGGCATGTGCCGAGTACACCTTTCCAGCCTGTATTTCGCAAATACATTTTAAAGTCCTCAATACCTTCTTAATTAATTAGTCTTGTAGTGTAATACAAGTAATTAAACAATAGCTTTGCAATGTCTGTGTGTCTATGCAAATGTTGTCAATAAGAAGCACTCCTTGTTTTAGTAACTTACATTGTAAATTTTACGAGGGGCAATATAACAGAATGAAATGACAAGGGATTTAAGTCTAGCACTAGAATAGATATGCCCAAAAAGTTTAAATTAGAAGGTCCACTTAATATTACGTTTAAAAATTAAAAACTTTAATTATGTGTCTAATTGTTTCATAAATAAATTAAAATTGCCATCTGGTACTCAGTGTATTGTGACTATCGTCATCAATTTCCGATGAATTTCTACTTCTGAAGTACAGTCTTTAAAGTGCTACCCAATGCAAAATCTTAATCTGTCAATGTTTTTATATTCATTTTCCTTCTCAATATACACTGAAGAACCAAAAAAACTGGTGCACCTGCCTAATATCTTGTAGGGCCCCCGCGAACACGCAGAAATGCCGCAACACGACGTGGCATGGTCAAGTAGTGCTGGAGGGAATTGACACCATGAATCCTGCAGAGCTGTCCATAAATCCGTAAGAGTACGAGGGGTGGATATCTCGTTTGAAAAGCACGTTGCAAGGCACCCCAGATGTGCTTAGTAATGTTCATGTCTGAGGAGTTTGGTGGCCAGCGGAAGTGTTTAATCTCAGAAGATTGTTCCTGGAGCTACTCTGTAGCAATTCTGGGCGTGTGGGGTGTCATACTGCAACTGTCCAACTTCGTTGGAATGTACAATGGACATGAATAGATGAAGGTGATCAGACAGGATGCTTACGAACGTGTCACCCGTCAGAGTCGTATCAGGGGTCCATATCACTCCAACTGCAAGCG
Organism: Schistocerca serialis cubense; assembly: GCF_023864345.2. NCBI lineage: Eukaryota > Metazoa > Arthropoda > Insecta > Orthoptera > Acrididae > Schistocerca > Schistocerca serialis. The sequence continues at coordinate 274,206,199 of NC_064638.1, forward strand.
CCCCACACCATTACAGAGCCCCCACCAGCTTGAACAGTCGCCTGCTGACATGCAGGGTCCATGGATTCATCACGTTATCTCCATACCCGCCGCCACGTGGCGTGCCGCGCGGTTAGAGGCGCCATGTCACGAATCGCGCGGTCCCTCCCGCCGGAGGTTCGATTTCTCCTGGGGGCATGGGTGTGTGTGCTGTCCTTAGCGTAAGCTAGTTTACGTTGTGTGTAAGTCTAGGGACCGATGACCTCAACAGTTTGGTCCCTTAGGAATTCACACACATTTGAACATTCCATACCCGTACACGTCCATCCGCTCTATACAATTTGAGCCCAGGCGAGGAATAAAGTACTTTTGCGTGCAGTCAGCAAGGATACACGAGTTAGCCTTCGCCAGGTTCGTCGTTGAGTACGCTACCGCAGGCGCTCCTCTCTGTGAAGCAGCGTCAAGGGTAACCGCAGCCATGGTCTTCGAGCTGATAGTCCATGCTGCTGCAAATGTCGTCGAACTGTTCGTGCAGATGGTTGTTGTCTTGCAAACGTCCCAATCTGTTGACTCAGGGATCGAGACGTGGCTGCACGATCCGTTACAGCCATGCGGATAAGATGCCTGTCATCTCGACTGCCAGTGATACGAGGCCGTTGGGATCCAGGACGGCGTTCAGTATTACCCTCTTTTACCCACCGATTCCATATTCTGCTAACAGTCATTGGATCTCGACCAACGCGAGCAGCATTGTCACGATACGATGAACCGCAATCGCGATAGGCTACAATCCGACCTTAATCAAAGTCGGAAACGTGATGGTACGCATTTCTCCTCCTTACACGAGGCATCACAATGTTTAACCAGGCAACGCTGGTCAACTGCTGTTTCTGTATGAGAAATCGGTTGGAAAAGTTCCTCATGTCAGCACGTTGTAGGTATCGCCACCAGCGCCAACCTTGTGTTATGCTCTGAAAAGCTAGTCATTTGCATATCACAGCATCTTCTTACTGTCGGTTAAATTTCGCGTGTGTAGCAAGTCATCTTCGTGGTGTAGCAATTTTAATGGCCAGTAGTGTGTATTTGTTTTGATGCTGTCTACCTCCTTCATTAATTTTAGTGAATAGTTCCGGAACACCTTGTGTACGTAATATTTGAGTAGAATGTTCTTTTGGGGGGTGAGGTGGTGGGAGGATGTCTTGAGTATCGTGACCCCTTCTCCTTTCCCCACCCCCACCCTCTCACCACCCCCACTCCCACACTCTCTATGATCCGCGCCTGAGTCTCGACAGGGTATGATTTACGTTCCGCCGGAAGGAAACTCCTATGAGGAACTCGGAGGAACACACAGCTCAATGTTTACTTTCGTGTTAAGCTTACGAGAGACACTGCAGGGAGACGAGTTGTTTCTGGCAGCTGAGGGACCACGGAAGGAGAACGACTACCTGCGCGCGGCGCGAGACAGCGTCGCGGCGTGGCGTGACGTCAGTGAGAGTGACAATCGATCGTTGTGGGAGTAGGCGCACAAGAAGAGCGACGCGCCGGCAGGATGACGGGCGCGTAGCCACGGCACCGAGCCTCGTCTCCCGGGAGACGCGGGCAAGCGCGGTTACGCAAAGTGCTCGCTAATGCCGCGCCGCCTGCTCTTTGTCTTTGTCCCGCGCAGCGCTCCGCGGAAAATGCGGAAGAACAGCGTCCCTCGGCGCCTTTCTCCTCCTCTGCTCCCTCCACCAGTCCCCTTCCACCCTGTTGCGCCCGTGATGGCACAACAGCCAGAAGATACGGCCGTATTTAGTGCTGTTACCAACCCTACGACGTAATTTTCTTCATTGTCACGGTAAGTCACTAAACTATTATTTTCAGTGATTGAAGCACAGAGGACGCCTGCAAATACCGAAGACTTCTTGTTAGTCACTATAATGTATTGTCAACTTTTCGCCCCTTCAATTCTTTCTTCTTCTTTCCTTTCATCCTCTTTGGGGTACGCTGGATCAATCGTTTCTTTGCGCGTTGTTCTTTTCTTAGGGCCCTGTATTTTTTCACTCTTTCTGATCGTTTCCTCTCTTCTTCCGAGATGCAGGGTTTCGACTTTTGTGTAGATTTGTCTTGGAACCTTATGTTTTCATCTTTAGTAATTAATTTAGCCTTTCGGTCAAAAAGTGAATTTTCTGAACTCTTTAATTCTACTAGGTCTTTCTCAGTTTCTTTAAACCAGTTGGGTTTCGTTTTGCGGTTGCGGAAAAAGTCAAAGATTTATTTAGTTAATCTGTTGGAATCCATTCTGAGAAGATGACCATAAAAATTTATCATCCTTTTTCGCATAGTATCTGAAAGTTTTCCAGTTTCCTTGTAGAGAGTTTTATTTTTGATGTATATAATCTTATTGTCTTGAAATTTTGGTCCTATGATTTTTCTTAAAATTTTTCTTTCCTTTAGCTCAGGTTTCTCCATTTGGCCTTTGAAATTCATGTTTAGTGTTTCTGCTGCATACAGTGCTTCTAGCTTAATCACTGTCTTGTAATGCGCAATTCTGGACCCCCATGAAACGGATTTTTTGTTGTATGTATTTTTTGTTAGCTGGAAGGCCAATTCAAGTTTATTTTTTCGGGATTCCATTGATTTGCTTTCCCCAGCATCCCAACTAATCGGTTCACCGAGATATTTGAATTCTTTTACTATTTCAATCTTTTGTTCTTGAACTTTGAGGTATTCACAATAATGCTTGATGTTTGTCAATATCGTAGTTTTTCAAAGGAGATGTGCTGCCCTATTTTAGCTGCTTGTTTCTTTAGTTCAAGGATTTGCTCCCGTGCTTCTTCCATTGTTTCAGCAAACAGGGCCATGTCATCTGCAAAAGCAATGCAATATACTTTAAGGTTCTTCTTTTTGAAACCCAGTCTTATACCACTCTTAATATTTGTGATCCAATCTCTGACTACTTTCTCAAGCGCACAATTGAACAGCAATGGTGAGAGTCCATCCCCCGTCGCACTCCCGTTTTTATTTCAAAGGGTTCCGATAATTCTCCCAATAATTTAACTTTCGAAAATGTATTTGTAAGGGTTGCTTTTATAATATTAGTTGTTTTCTTATCCAAACCTATTTCTTCCAGGACTGATAATAGAGATTCTCTGTCAATCGAATCATATGCTTTTTTTCTTAAATCAGTGAAGGAGATTACGTATGTCTTTGCCCTTCATTTTAAGTATGCCATGATGTTTTTGATGTTCAGTATTTGTTCCGAACATGATCTACCCTTTCTAAAACCTCCCTGGTATTCCCCGATTTGTGGGTCCAATTGCGGCTCTACCCTGTTCAAAAGGACTTTAGAAATAATCTTGTATGTTATATCCAGCAGTGATATTCCTCTGTAATTGTTGGGGTCCGTCTTCAAACCTTTCTTGTGGATAGGGTGGATGAGAGCTGTTCTCCATTCTGAGGGGATCTCTTCTTCCTTCCAGATCTTCTCGAAAACACACTGAAGGCATGTAATTGCATTTTTTTCAGCCATTTTCCATAGTTCGGCCACTATTTGGTTTTCTCCGGACGCTTTGTTGTTTTTAAGTTCTGAAATGACCTGCTGTAGTTCTTCAGTCGTAGGTGGTTCTGAATCCTGCTTCTCACTGTTATTTGGGATGGATTCAAATTTTTCAAGGATGGGTTCACAATTCAGGAGTTTCTCAGAGTAGCCTGCTAGTATTTTGGAATTTTCCGTGTTATTGTGAGCGATGGTCCCACTTACATCTCGAAATTGGAGGGTGGGTGCTTTGTATCTTGATAACATTTGTTTGAAAGTTCTGTAATAGCTTCTTGTGTTGTTTTTAGCAAATTCTTCGTCAATTTGGAGGAGAGTTTTGTTTTCATGTGTCTTCTTAATCCTTTTTATATTTCTGTCTACCAGTTTTCTACCTGTAATGAAATTCAATCTGCTTTCTTCTGTTTTCTGTGTTAGCTAGTTTTGCCATGCATGTTTTCTTGTTTCAATGAGGGCATCACATTCTAGCGACCATCAGGAATGTTTTTAACTCTTTATGTTAGGTGCTATCCGTTCGGCTGTAGTAATTAGGTTTTCTTTGATATCCTCCCAGCTTTGTGTCTGAATGGTTTCTGTTGCCTTTGTGAATTCATCTGATTTTAATATATTTTCCGTGCTGTACTTCCGACCCTTAATTAGTTTCATGCTGCGTTTCCTGTTTGGGATGACTTTGAACTTAATTTCAGAAAGGTAGTGGTCTGAATCCAAGTTTGCATCCCTGAATACCTAAAATTCATAATTTCTTTGGGAGAAATCTTCTTGATTGCCACATGATCAAGCTGAAATTCTCCAAGGCTAGGATTTGAGGATATCCATGTCTTTTGTCTTCGTGGTAGTTCATTATATACTGACGGAAAAAATTACAACACCAAGCAATAATTAATGTAAAGAAATTTCGGGAATACGTTTGTCTAGGTAACAAATTTAAGCGATTAACATTGCAAGTTCGCAGATTAATGTGATCGCGAAATAAGTAATTGCAAATGGGAAATTCTGGTACATTAATAACCGGTATAGATGACAGAATGTTGGCTACAAGCATCAAAACGTGCAGAGGACGTATGTCATTTTGTGGGATGGAGTCTTCTGCCTGTTGCACTTGGTCGGTCAATACGAGTACAGATACGATTAATGCTGGTTGGGGATGGCGCTGGAGTTCTCGACCGATGATGTACCGAATGTGTTCGACTGGAAACAGATCTCGTGGCCGAGCAGCCCAAGGCAACATGTCGGCACTCAGTAGAGCATGGTGATTTACAACAGAAGTACATGGGCGAGCGTTATCCTGTTGGGAAACACCTTTGGAGCAATGGACCTATACCGCGCCCTCCAATGAGCACTCGATTGACACTATTGAAGTCGCAAAGGGCGGTGGTTTGGGCGCAGTAAAATTCACGCTTCGGGACGTCTGCCTCGGAGCTGTCTTTGAAGTAACTGATTTGTAAGAGTTCGTTGTGTGTGTCAACTGCTGCTCGAATTGCTGCTGCAGATGGAGTACGATGCGCCAGAGCCATACACTGAACACGATGGCCTTCCCTCTTGGTAGTTCCACGTGGCCATTCAGAGTCCGATCTTCTTGAGACCGTACATGGTCGTGAACACCACTGGCAGCTATCATGTACAATGGCTACATTCCTGCCTCGTCTTCCAGTAATATAGCAGAACAACACCCGGCTTCTCGTAGCCCTATTACACGACCTCGTTCAAAATCAGTGAGGTGTTGATAATGGCATCTTTGTCTCCTTAATGCTTTCTTGACTATCATCAACTCACCAAGTCCAGTCTCGATGGTAGCGAACGCTTACGACCGGTACAGCGAGTATTTAAAGCAAACTGGATTGGCATCCTTATAGTGGCGCTACTAACACCACTCTTACACTTTCTTTCACTTACGCCATAGTCCCGCAGCGATCGCAGGGTCGGCGTGGTTACAACGGATTCGGCAAGGTTAGTTTTATGGATTGCCGGATGCCCTTCCTGCCGCCACCCCGTACCCCCCAGGACGGAATTAGTGTACAACAACTGTCTGCGTCGAGTGTAAATCGAGAAATAGTGCGGACGTGTTTCAAATGTCTGCGACGCGTGCAACTGAGGAGTACCGTGGGGACCAGCCCGGTATTCACCTAGCTGGATGTGGAAAACCGCCTAAAAACCACATCCCGGCTGGCCGGTAGATCGGCCCTCGTCCTTAATCCGCCGGGCGGATTCGATCCGGGGCCGGCGCGCCTACCCGAGTCCAGGAAGCAGCGCGCTAGCGCTCTCGGCTACCCTGGCGGGTTAACACCACTCTTATACGACTGGCGTGAAATTTGAACACACATCATCTTTTAGGTGCAGAAACACGCCTACTAACTTTCGTTTATGTCGCACGACTCATTCTTGGTGTTACGTTTTATTTTCCGTCTGTGTATTTCACCTGGACGAAAGCTTATGCTGTCTCTATCGGTTCCCAGGCTGTCGTTTCCGAGGCGTCACATTCTATGGTTAATCTTCAAATCGTAATCGTCATCTCGAAAAATTTAAGTTAGATAATTAATTTTTTGTTTGTGTTAGCGGTTCTGGCTCACACTGAAATCCTCGCGTCGGATTAACGCAGCACGAGGCTAGAGGAACCAAATAAAATAACACAGCCTATTGATAACTCAGAGCACCGTGTGGTAATACATATATTCCTGAAGGCACAGTGTCTGATCAAAAGTACCCAGCCACCTACTAGTGTGCGTTAATATGGGATGTGTCCACCCTTTGTCTTCATTACTGCTGTGCTTGGGACACTTTGAGTAAAGTGTCCTACTAATTGTCTGTGGAGGAATGGCAGCCCGTTCTTCTTCAGGAGCTGAGTCTAAAGAAGGTATTGGACTTTCGAGTTAGACGTTGTAACTCGTCCCAGTGTTCTTCCACTGAGTTGACGTGACAATTATGAGCAGGCCAGTTCATTTCAGGTATGCTACTGTCCACAAAGCATTGCCTCACAGATGCTGCTTTGTGACAGGGTAGATTGTCTTGCTGATACAATCATCGTATCTGAACCGTTACTCCGCTGTATGAATTACGCAATGCCTTAAAATGTGTTCATATCCTTCCCAATTTAGCATTTTCGTAAGTACAATAAGGAGAGCACACCCTAATCACGAATCAACGCCTCCACACCGTAACACCAGCTTCTCCGTCTTTACTGTTGGCACTAAACGTAATGGCAGATAACTTACTCCGGGAATTCGGCAAAGCCAAACGCTCTATCAGATTGCCACAGGATACACTGTGAGTCATTAATCAAAATCACTCGTTTCTAGTTATCCACTATACAGTGGTGCCGGTCTTTTAACCACATCAGGCACTGCATAGTTTCGACTACAGAAATGTGTGGTTTCTGAGGAGCTGTTCGACGATTGGACTCCATTACTTTTAACTCCCTACTCACATTCACCGCTCTAGCTGGACTTTGAAATTCACGAGTGATTTCTTCCACTGATGTCATGTGATTTTTGTGCAGCTATCCTCCGCCGTGCTCGGCGGTTCTCCTCCATCTGTACACGGGGTCTACCTGGTACTGGTTTAGTTGTGGTAGTTACCTCGTGTTTTTACTTCACATCACACCACCAATAGCGATTTGGACAGCTTCCGAAGGATTGAGATGTCTTTGATGGATTTCTTACTCAAGGACATCCATTGACTAGTCAACATTGTAAGCCACTGAACTCTCCTGCCTAATCCGTTCATGCTGTTACTCTTTCTGTACTGACATTACAACTCCCCTACCCGTCAATTTCACATTGCATAGAAGTGTCCGGAAACTTTCGATCAGATGACTACTTTGTGCGGCTATCTGCTGCTATCACTTCCGAGTCCATCATTCCCTAGGTGTCATATGTGACGAACAATCATAAAATATTTGTAAGCACTATTTTTTCTCCCAGTGACAAACAATAGTTGTACGTGTCCATAATCATTAATAGTCATTATAAATGGACCGTATTGATACCTATGTGTAGTTTTATTTTTTAAAATTAAACACCTTGAGGCGTTTCTTAGACAGCCATTACAACAGTCTATCAGATGTTGTTGTGGTCTTCAGTCCAGAGATTGGTTTGATGCAGCTCTCCATGCTACTCTATCCTGTGCAAGCTTCTTCATTTCCAAGTACCTACTGCAACCTACATCCTTCTGAAACTGTTTAGTGTATTCATCTCTTGATCTCCCTGTACGATTTTTACCCTCCACGCTGCCCTCCAATACTACATTGGTGATCCCTTGATGCCTCACAATATATCCTACCAACCGCTTCTTCTAGTCAAGTTGTGCCACAAATTTCTCTTCTCCCCAATTCTATTCAATACCTCCTTATTAGTTATGTGATCTACCCATCTAATCTTCAGCATTCTTCTGTAGCACCACATTTCGAAAGCTTTTATTCTCTTCTTGTCTAAACTATTTATCGTCCACGTTTCACTTCCATACATGGCTACACTCCATACAAATACTTTCAGAAACGGCTTCCTGACACTTAAATCCATACTCAATGTTAACAAATTTCTCTTCTTCAGAAACACTTTCCTTGCCATTGCCAGTCTACATTTTATATCCTCTCTACTTCGACCATCATCAGTTAATTTGCTCCCCAAATAGCAAAACTCATTTACTACTTTAATCGTCTCATTTTCTAATCTAATTCCCTCAGCGTCATCCGGTTTAATTCAACCACATTCCATAATCCTCGTTCCAGGTCCTTTGCTGTCTCTGACAGAATTACAATGTCATCGTCGAACCTCAAAGTTTTTATTTCTTTTCCATGGATTTTAATTCCTACTCCGAATTTTCCTTTTGTTTCCTTTACTGCTTGCTCAATATACAGATTGAATGACATCGGGGATACGCTACAACCCTGTCTCACTCCCTTCCCAACTACTGCTTCCCTTTCATGACCCTCGACTCTTGTAACTGCCATCTGGTTTCTGTACAAATTGTAAATAGCCTTTCTCTCGCTGTAGTTTGCCCCTGCCGCCTTCAGATAAAGAGAAAAAAAATGAGAAGTTGTATTTCAACCTCCACAGGTACGTCCATTTTAATGCAGTATGCAGAACTGTCACGGGTCTGAAAAGCGGAAGTGTTACCACTTTTGTGTCCAATGTCGTCGTTGAATGCATCAGTGCCGGCGCAGTTCTGTTCCAACGAGTAAAGGGAAGCCATGTTGACAGTCCATTGCGTGCCAGAACTTTCTCACACGTCAGCCCGGGTAGTTGTCTTCCTGCAAACAAGCTTATTTTCTCTCTAAATGTACATAACATACCTGTAGGATCCCGCACGAACGAGTGAACAATATGTCTGCCGTCTCGGACTCTAATTATGCAGGACTCTCTACATGCTGCATAGCTTTCGGTTCTGCTCTGCTCAAACCATCTACTCCCTACTCAATACCAGCAGCAATACGTCTGTCCTCTCGAGCACTAATCACGCGTCACCCTCGGTATGGTATGGTGTTCAGTAAGACCCTCCCAAAATCATCTATTCCGTATTCGCGTGAAGTCGTGGGATTCCAATCAGTGCGAGCAACACAATGTCTGTCCTCTCGGACTCCAGTCATGTGGGTTTCGACATGCAGCATGGTATTCAGTATGGCCCTCCTGAAACCATCTATTCCATATTCGCCATATTCGTATGACAGTCGTCGGACCCCTATCAACGACAGCAGGAACATGCCCGTCCTCTCAGGCGGTAATCTCATTGGACCCTCGAAATGCTGCATGGCTTTCAGTATGGCATTGCTGAAACCTTCTACTCTGTTCTCGGATGACAGTTGTGGGATCCCGATCAACACCAGCAGCAGTACATCCTTCCTCTCGGGCTCTAGCCATGTGGAGCCCTCGATATGCTGCATAGTGTTCAGTATGACCCTCCTGAAACCATCTATTCGAAATTCACACGACAGTCGTGGGATATTTATCATCACCAGGAGCAATATGTCTGCCCGCTCGAGAGCTAACCATGTGGGACCCTCGACATACAGCATGGCGTTCAGTACGGCCCTTCTGAAATCATATCTTCCGAATTCGCAATACAGTCGTGTGATCCACATCGACACCAGCAGCAATACAGCGGAATGATAAACCACTCTCCATAGGTCATGATACTAACGCTGTCGAATTCCGACATTTGCTGGTATTTCTCCTTACACCCAGAAAAGCACTATCTCGTCAGATACAACTGACATTCAAATAGGATTCCTGAATGAGATATGAGGCTGCACAATCTTACCTTAGATGTGGTATTACGATCGCATTACTGCTGTTTACTTTGTGCGGCTGTGTTGAAATGTTAATTATTTACATGTCCAAGCATGCAGTCCACGCTAATTTGAGTTTGTTGCATGCCACCTTCACGGTCTTGCAGTTTTAATGACCTGCTGTGTAGTAATGTAATCCTTACAGTAATAAGACGTTCGTCTGATTTATACATTAAGCATTGTTTGGGCTCCAAATACAGCTGAAAGTGAGAAAACAAGTATAGGTACCAAAATCCAACTTCCACACTGCGCTCTGCAGCGAATAGTAGAAGTCACACACTTAGAAAAAATCATGAACGGTGTCTGGATAATCAGTCCGTAAAGGCGAAATTCCGGATTCGAGTTAACTTACGTCTCTTGATGTTACACTATCCTTATGTCTTGGTCTTTGCTTTTACAGCCCTCTAAAATACAGGCACCTGTTTTTGTTAAAAGTTTCTTACCACTTGATGCAACATTCCCTTGACAGCCTTCATCACCAATGCACAATTCCCAGTTTTCCACACGACGTTCTCAGCACACAAAAGATGCACTGTGGTGACAAAAGGCATGGGACACCCCCTAATACCACATCGGACCTCCTTTTGCCCGGCGTAACGTAGCAAGTCGACGTATTATGGAGTCAACAAGTCGTTGGGAGTCTCCTGCAGAAACGTTGACCCATACTGCCTCTATAGCCATCCATAATTATGAAAATATTGCTGGTGCAGGATTTTGTACACGGACTGACATCTAGATTATATTCCATAAATATTGCGTGGGAAACACGTCGGGTGATCTGAGTGAATGGCCAAATCATTCGCGTGAATTGTCCAGAATGTTCATCAAACCAATAGCCAACAATTGTGGCTCGGTATATGGCGCATTGTCATCCTTAAAAATTCCGTCATTGTTTGGGAACAGCCGGCCGCGGTGGCCGAGCGGTTCTAGGCGCTTCAGTCCGAAACCGCGGGACTGCTACAGCCGCAGGTTCGAATTCTGCCTCGGGCATTCGGGCATGGATGTGTGTGACGTTCTTAGGTTAGTTACGTTTTAAGAAGTTCTAAGTTCTAGGAGACTGATGACCTGAAATGTTTTAAGTCCCATAGTGCTCAGAGCCATTTGAACCATTTTTGTTTGGGAACATAAATTCCATGAATGGCTGAAAATGGTCTCCAAGTAGCCAAACATAGCCGTTTACTGTCATAAGTTCAGTTGGACCATAGGACATAGTGAATCCCATGAACACACAGGCATCCAAGACTTTGCGGGGACTGTTCCACACTGGAACCTTACCGTCACCTCTTACCACCTGAATTCGTGACTAATCTGACCGGGCCACGGTTTTCCAGTGTCTAGGGTCGAACCGATACTCTCACGAGTCGAGGAGAGACGCTGCAGACGACGCCGTGCTATTAGCAAAGGCACTCGCGTCGGTCGTCTACTGCCATAGCCAACTAACGCCAAAGGAATACGTTCATCGTACGTCTCACATTGATTTGTGCTGTTATTTTACCAAGTGTTGCTTGTTTGTTAGCACTGACAACTCTATGCAAACGCCACTCTTTTCGGCCGTTAAGTGAAGGCAGTCGGACTTTATATTTTCCGTGGTGAGAGGTAACGCCTGAAAAATGATACTCTCGCCACACTCTTTGACACTGTCGATCACGGAATATTGAATACCCTAATGATTTCTGACATGGAATATCCCAACTACTATTCTGAGTTCAAAGTCTGTTAATTTCTTTCGTGCGGACATAACCACTTCGGAAATACTTTCACGTAAATCACCTGAGTACAAATGACTGCTCCATCAACTCACGACGGTTGTCTAGACAGTAAGTTCCGATCGGTTGCTAACTGGAAACGACAGTGAAAATCAGAAACATTTTAATTGCAAATATTTTAATTGCAATAATTAGCTACACTTTCCAGATACTTCTCTGACATTTTTTAGAACGTTATACCAAATTTCCAACACCACCGTCATAGAAGATAGCCACCTGCCTTTCCGATAATTCTCTACACTGGTCTATAGCGCGTAGTCTGCACCCAAGTGTTGTCTTCGTATCCGGCGTTTCATGTGAACAGAGATGATACTCAGGACGAGCCAATTAGGACTGTGTTGTGGGTGATCGAACACTTACTTGCCACCGAAAAGGCTGCAGGAGCGTCTTCACTGCCCCTGCAGTTTGCGGCTGAGAATTGCCACGAAGAAGGAAGTGCGTGGCAGTTGTGTTAGGTGGATTGCATTCATTAAGGCGAAGCCTCTCAGCGAGCCCTCCTACTTGGCGGGAGACATCGTTGTTCTAGGCACCTTTACTCGCTCACATTGCGCTCACAACTGAAAAGAGCGTCTTGATGTAATCGACGGTCGTACTAGAGACACTACCTAACACATCTGTGCAAAGCTTCATCGGATTTTCACTGTGATGTCCATTTCGCGACCGATCGGAACTTACTTTCTGGACAACCCTCGTATCTTGCGTACGCCATACCACCGTCATCTATATATGTGCCCATCGCTATCCCATGACTTTGGTCACCTTAGTGTGCTCCACCCAGCTGCAGATCTGTAAGACTCGCTTGTGTGTGGAGAGAAATAACCGTATTTAATTTCAAGCGGATTGCAGGTTTCCTTGTGACGGAATCAATTATACAGTGTGAAAATTACCTGTCCCCTATAATCTATGCGGCGAAAGCGTCGCCTATAGACAGAAGTTGCGAAGACAATGAATTGGACAGATTATGCAAATTCTCCAAAGTTACTTTGCAGTCTAAAGCTAAACACGAGGGAGGAATTTCTATTGAGTTGTTGGGACTTCTTAATTCCGCCGTCCTCTACTGTATAGAATTTTCATCAGTCTTGTTTCCCGAAAGTTTGTAGTTATAGTTTTACCACAGCTTTCATTACGAAGTTCCGTGATGTTCCGTTGGCTAAATTCTTAGATCTCTTTTATAGGACGGACAGTCGCTATTAAAAGGCAGATTGGCATCTGCCGTAAAGCACTGTGGCAATTATCCGGGATTACAATAATTCGCAAAAAAGGTCGACTTGCTTTCGGAAAGAAGAGATAATGACATTATCTCTTGACGACGCATAGGACCCGCTTTCCAATTCAGTGCGAAAGGAGAGTGAGCGTAGAAGTACGTAAACAGTACTAAATTTTGCTTGTGCTAGCCAAGAGTTATTACAAACTAACGAATCGTGTACGTAATAGTTACTAGAAAACTCAACTAATCTTAATTGCACCAGATTGCTATTACTTGATTACTCCTCTAGTGTAAGTTCTCCACAAGGAAAGAAAAATATTTATTTGCTGGATTGAGAACTAACCGCGTTGCACGTTCTCTGTTAAAAGTTTGCTCTTATGGTCTTCACAGGTACCTCAATATGTCCATATTACTTTGCCAAATAAAATGCCTTAATACATGATTGCTATGCCGTGTATCGCCTCTAAATATGCGTTTGATGCCGTCTTGCGGTACCTCATGCAAATGTTTAACCTCATAGTTTTAGAGGCGCTCATTTTCTTCTATAGATGATTGAACTCTTCTTCTTCGTCTTCTTCGTCGTCTTCCTCCTCTTCCGTCGTTATAGCCTCTTAAGGAGGGCGTATGAACTTGGAAGTGGTTGATAATCTATGCTAGTTATTTTCTTAAGATCTCTTCATGAATTCACTATGTTTCTTCTTCCATGCCTCTGAGTCAGTTTTCTTTTTAAGATTACACGTGAATTATGATTCGTTACTATCGTATAAAACGTCAGATGACTGTTTATGTGATGCGAATGTCTTATAAGTCTTCCCTAGTGCCTTCTAGCCAGCTGAAATCTACCTGCTTTGAATTGAGCATTCTTTCGATGAACCTGTTTTCGCCCATTCTATAAATGTGGTAACAGAAGTTCAAGCGTTCTCGCACTATGTTAGTGAACTTCCTTTTAGCGTGTGGAGGTGAAATTTTCTCCTCTTTACTCAAATTCCACTTCTTTCCTAAGAATTTTCCACTGCTGTTTCTCGATTTCTACTACTTTAAAGTGTTCTCCAACAGCTGCGGTCTCTAATGGATATTGTGCTTCCAGTAAAAGAACTATCCTGCAATTTCGCTGTTTCGCAGTGCGTAATATTACATTTCTTTTTATACTGACCCCAACTGATTTAGATCGCTTTTCGAAGTTTGATAGCTCTTTTTAAGTCTGCATTACTGCCCATCATTATGGAAGTATGATCTCTCCTTCATATCTGATGAAGGACAAAGGCAAAACCGCTCCATATCCCATTTTTAATGGAACTTTGCTGTTGTTTTGGTGCAAATTTTTCATATAACGAATCTTCTCGTAAGATATCTGGAGATATGCCTTTGCCGCTTTTTTTGGGTAGTGTTTCTATGCCATATTAAATTTATTCTTACGTCTTACAGGGGGGAGTATCGACAATGCACATCTTTTGCACGGTTGTACAACATTGAGCTAGACTGAACTTACGTTTACCAAGAAATAATGAACATGAAACTCAAACATTTTCTGCCAAAGAATAAAACTGCACAATAAACTGCCCAAGGATACTAAAGAGATTACCTTAAACATCAGCTGCTAAGCAATACAGTGAAGGATTAATTAGTTAGCACAGAGTAGGTGTTTGGCAAATAAATGTAATAATAACAATATGAATAACAATGAGTTTGTATTTGTGAAGATAGAGGTTCCAATCTTCATCTGGACATGTTGATTTAGATCCTCAGTTGATTCCCTAAGTAGAATTCAGGCAAATGGTGGGATGGTTCCAGCAGTGAGGTACATACAATAACCTATCCCATCCTTGGCCAACTAGACCTGAGGTATGTAAGTGCATGTATATGTGAATGATGTATGTTAATATTGTTGTTCTCAAATTGTAGCAGTATGAAATGTGCAATGACCTTGTAAATGTGACCCATAAATGAATAAAAGTACCCTCCCGCACCACCACCACCACCACCACCACTACCACAAAAATCACAACCACCACCGCCACTACTATTACTACTACTACTACTACTGCTACTGCTAGATGTAACGAGTGCTACTGCCCAAGTCAATGCGTCTCTCAAGGTGTTTCGAGAAATCGACGTTCCAAGTGTTACAAGCCTGTTAAATACTGTAAGATACGTTAGCAGTCTAACAACGGCGTTAGGGCAACTGGCTAAGGCTGCGGACTATAAATCTACCCGAACTGTGTAGTTATATTTCAATATTTTTCTTTTGCCTTCTGTCAAACACTTGTAACGCTACAAAGTGCATGTTTCCTCGGACTACAACAGTAATATTAATAATGATAGTCATTGTGGTACATTCACGGCGAGGTTTAATCGAGGCGAAGTAAGAAATCTGGGCAACATTGTCCATCTTGCGATGTATACTTTTAGGGTCAAACAAAAAGTTCTCTGAAGCGATAGCAGCTCCTTTGCATTGTTGCTGGGCCAGAGACAAATATCCTCTGGTGAGGATCCAATTACCATTCATTCGCTGGTACTATATCAGTTGGCAGCTTTGGCATTCGCGCATGTGTTGAAATACGAATAGTTTGCGACTAAAATATAGCTGAAGAATCATTCTTTTTATATGTCAATGAGGTGCGTTTCCCGCTATCATTATAAAAATCATATGCATGCATGTGAAAGTGGCATTCATAAAATGCGCTTTGAATGAATATGTACTGGCTGTTTTATGCTTTCAATGTAGACCCCACCCAAAATGTCGTTGTCTTACGAATGACGATGAATTATTAGTGCAATTATTTTTAGCATGCACATAAAAGTGTCGATAGATGAATGTTCGTGTTCTCACAGTTCCCTGTGATACTTCGCCACAAAGGTAACATTATGGTTTCCATTTCACGAAAAGGTACTAGAGCTGTGTTTGTTACATCTGTAGGGATCGCCCACTCCCAGACTGGAAACCTCTAGTGTTTCGTCAGGGTGGGGGCCGAGGGATCTGTGTGGGGTCATCAGCTGCAATAAAACATCATTGTGTATTACTTCTTTTATACGTCAGAATACATTTTGTCGCCGTGTCTTCCGCGGCGGCTGGTGGCTTCATAAGCCAGAGTCGAATCTGCAGAATTTAGAGGCAGAGTCCGGGCTGCCAAGGAACACTGCATCAGCCGCGCGTGCCGGCCGGTGACTAGGAGTGTGGCGCTTCCCATCGGCTGATCTGCAAAAGTGAGGAAGTGACCGCAGCATGGTGTGCATTTGGGTCACACGCCGTTCTGAGAGTACTCTATCCCTTTCACGTCACTTCCTGTGTTGTCCCGTCAGCTGGGCCGTGACATCAGATGCCATGATGTCGTGCTGAATGCTGAAGTTTCAGAACAATGAGTGCCCTTAACTGGATTGGTGTTGGTAGACACGTGAACAACACAAAAGTGTTGATGTCACACCCTTGGTGACCAACTAACCGTGTCAAAAAGGTTATAGCTAGTTGCTGGCTCGTGTTTAGACTTCCATGTGTTTGGGCAATGCTGGGCTGTAAGTATTAGACATCTACGTATGTACTACAATCATGGAAAAGATGACCCACTCAGTGTACGATTCCCTTATTAGTGGTAATTTCTATACATCATCGAAGGCTTAGTATATAGCATTGATTTTGCGATGATTGTGTATTTAATGTCTCTTATCTTACATCTGCTCGGTCTAATAGTTGGTTACAAATCGAATGGAATGTGACATTGGAGATTGCCGTAGATATCATCACCTCATAAGGTACGTACAGCCGTTTGACAAGGGGACAGCCTGCCCACCTGGTGTTTGGCTTAGTTCTGGACGAAGCTATAAGCTAATCGGAAAAAATAACAGTGTAAGATAACAGTTGATGTTGTAATATAACAGTGGAAACAGTAACAGAAGGAACTGTAGGTCTCTCTTATTAGAATAAACCATTTGACTACAAAATTATCCGAAAAAAGGATTGACGCAATCTATTACATCGCCACCACATCTTAAGGTAAAAAAGAAATGAATGTCATTTGCAGAAGTCTTCTTCAGCTGAAGATGACGACCTTGAAATGTCAGTGGTCAGTGGTTGCCATTTGGCAGTAGCTTTATCACTTTCAGGTCGGCGCTGAGAATTGAGTTTTTCAGTGTGGGGCGGCGTGCGTGTTCATGCTTTCCTTCGTTTGTCGGCGCTGCTTTTCCTGTTTCTCGCTGTGTGGCGGTGGTCGTATTGAAATGCCCTAGGTTACTATTTTAATATATTGATCTGTTATTTTAAAAGTAGTGTAACACTATCTCATCAGACTGGGGAATGAATGTTGGAAATATCGTCCGTCACAGTATGTACACGGGAACGCACAGTGTGATTTACATATGAAAGTTCAGTGAGTCCGCCCTCCACTTCTCGTAACTGAATTGTAGTCGCCTTGCCTACCTCGAGTCTCGAGCACATTGCCCCGACTGTTTCTCTCTCTATCGCTCGAGAGCTCTAATGCCTGTGCAATACATAATAATATGGCATGTGCTTCAGCATAACGAGAATCGTAAAATGCTAGGATACAAACTGATTTGGTTTCATTTTAGCAGATGCAAAATTAGTAAAACGCTTTCTAGAGCTAGTCTATCGTTAATATTCATGATAAGATCCCCGGTCGTCAATCATTAGTTCCCGAGCACCGCAGAAGTCAAAAAAATGCTTCACACGTTCTTAGAATCAACATGAGTCCGCACAAATATGTTTTCCGAGGAAACTTTAACAATCAGTTCCACCTTTATGCAGATTAGCACTTCATGCACCAGTTCGCGTTTTCCTCGGAAACCAATCGTAGACTTGCTTGGATTAACACAACGCCCAAATACGTCAGCCGAGGCAATTTTTCAACAAGCAGTCCCGTCCTTAAACGAGATCAGATTTTATACACGGATTCAGGTATTACCTCCTCGGAAACCTGCCGTAGACTACCCACGGGCTATCTTATGAGTTGGACTCCTGCGTCTCAGGGCGCAATTGTGATTGGTCCATCCTTTCCATCAAGAAGCACTAACAAATGGTTCAAATGGCTGTAAGCACTATGGGACTCAACATCTGAGGTCATGTCCCCTAGACTTAGAACTACTTAAACCCAACTAACCTAAGGACATCACACACATCCATGCCCGAGGCAGGATTCGAACCTGCGACCGTAGCGGTAGCGCGGTTCCGGACTGAAGCGCCTAGGCCCCGCTCGGTCACAGCGACCGGCTGAAGCACTAACAATAACTGTAATTTGTAATTAGCGTTTTCTGATGAATTGCATGACACTGAAATTATTATTAAAAAGTTTTCAGTGCAAGTACCGTCATGAGCGCGGTTGGAGCTGCGTATTAACATCTGAACCTTAAATACAGGTAATAAAATATTCGCTTCTTGGCGGCCAGCGCTCCACTACGATTCAGCTCCTACTCGCTCGGACGTTCTCACGCTGTGTGACCATCTGGTGCGTCATTCGAGTGAGTCTGCCTTGTGATCCAACCTATTAGTTAGCCTCTCGTAATAAAGTCTTCCTATATTGTGCACTAAAAGACAGCAACAAGAAATGATATACACATGGATAGGGGAGTGGTACTAAGGCTTTTAAAACAACGAGAGATCACGTAAGATAATTTTACACTAAATTAATCACTTATTATGCGATAAATCATTTGTTGAGAGAGAGAACTCTTGTTGTATGGTCACACAAAATTTTATTCACAACTGTTCGTCGCGCCTGGTTGATGACTAATGCAGCATACGTTAATGTGTTGCTGGTAGCATAATTGATGAGTGTCGAGGGTGCTACACGCCGAGGTGAACTTGTTCAATAACTTTCGTTGCAGTCAGATTTCATTAACAAACACGGTCAGATTAAATAATTTACACAGAATGATAGCTCCTGTTATGCATGAACATTAGCAGTTTAAAGCCATATAAAAAATGGCCATATTACGTGGGTTGGATGAAAAGGAATGGCAACACTATTATAATTCATACCGGATTTCCTGACAGACGTGAACTGTATTACGCGCCCTCAGCCTGTATCTTGATCACCTTCCCCTAGACACATGCATGGCTTCGTTCGTCGTCAGCGAGTCTATCTCTGACGATGTCTCGCAAGGATCGGCCTATGCCTCGGATGACGTCTTCTCGTGTATTGTAGCAAGTGCGACGAGGTAGTTTCTTCATTTTGGTGAACAGGTGGTAATCAGATGGACTCATATAGGATGAATAGCCGGCATGTTCCAGTATCTCCCATCCCCACGTACGTAGGATCTCCTACACGGGGTTTACAGTGTGGAATTCTGCATTGTCATGAAAGACGATGGAACGCTGTGTCAGAAGATGCCATTACTTTCTTCACAGTGAGGGAAGAAGGCGAAGTCACAACAAAAGGCAGTTGTAGGCTGCAGTGACTCTCCTCCGTTGCGGTACGACGAGATGCAGGATTAACCCGTGGGCATGATAAACCACAATATCCGTCGCTTTGGTACCAGCTGGTTCACGGCGCACTTTCTGTGGGCGAGGAGAAAGAGAAGTTTGGATTCATTGAGCCAATCCTGAATGACATTCTTACCATCCCGAAACGCTCTCACCAATCCCACCCCTGTACGATATGACAATGCTACATCACCAGTCGCATCACGTAGCGCTGAAATACCACTTCAGTCTTGACCCAGGCACGTTTTTCATGTTTCCGAAACACAAAGTTAGGGCACCTGAACTGGCCTCCCGCACTCTCAAACACAACACATTGCAACTGATTCAAACACAGTTGTAGCCACACATTGTAGTACTTCAACTGACCTTCAAGTGTCGTTTTAAGTATATAGACTGAAACGGCGACTGAAAATTTTTACCAAAGTCTGGAACGGACCTGGGTCTCCTTACTACGCATGTACGTTAGCCGCTAAGCCATCTTGGCACAGCGGTTTGCACAACTGCACGGAGTACGCTGGCACGCCTACCTCCTCGATCCAAATTCTTACTGCCTCCCAAGTCTACTTTAAATGCCTCCTTACATACGAACAGATTGCTGAGAGTCTATCCACGTTCTGGAATAGAACCTGAAACCCAGGTGCAGGTACTTATACGGGGTGTTCAAGAAGTCTCTCGGCAGTACCGTATGATTGTTAGCCGTGCGTGCCGTATGATTGTTCGCCTGCCTGGGTTACTTCCCTTCAAGTGGACTCTCCCAACGTCCCACTGTTTCGTTTATCTCAGACAGCTTCAGTAGTATCGTTGGTTTGTGTCGTTAAGTGTAGACGTGAACGTTTAAGTTCAGTTCCTTTCTTCGTTTGTTTCGTTTTTGTCACTGTTAAAATGCTAACCATTGAAGAACGTGTGTTTTTAGTCGAACTAGTGTTCAAAGCTGGCGGTAAAAACACAGTTTCAGTTCGTCAAACATTTAATTTAGTTTTCCCGGAGACAACGCTCCCACATCGCGATACTGTGCGAGATTTGACTATCAAATTTCGAAGTGCGGGTTCAGTGACAGATGCACCGAGAAGTGGTGGTCCCAGCGTTTGGTCTGAGGATAAACTACTCGATATTTCCGATAAAATGTCCATGAGTCCGAACAAGTCAGTAAGAAACCTAGCCCAGGAAATCGTTGTTAGTGTCGGAACGGCCCACACAGCTGTACGGAAAAAATTAGAACTTTTCCCATACAAAGGGACAGTCGTGCAAGAACTGAAAAATACTGATCATGGCAGGAGACTGCATTATTGTCAATGGTTCAAAAATTTCGTTCAACAAAATGTAAGGGATATCCTTAAAGAAAAGTTTTTCACTGATAGGGCGTGGTTTCATTTATCCGGGTACATGAACTCGCAAAATTCTTGTCTGTGGAGTACTGCAAATGCATTGTGTGTTAATGAGGAACCACTTCATTCCGTGAAAATAGGGTTTTAATTGCAATTTATAGACGTCGGATTGTGGGCCCCATAATTTTAAACGAAACAATAAACGCACAACGATACTTCAGGTTCAAATGGCTCTGAGCACTATGACACTTAACATCTATGGTCATCAGTCCCCTAGAACTTAGAACTACTTAAACCTAACTAACCTAAGGACATTACACAACACCCAGTCATCACGAGGCAGAGAAAATCTCTGACCCCGCCGGGAATCGAACCCGGGAACCCGGGTGTGGGAAGCGAGAACGGTACCGCACGACCACGAGCTGCGGACGATACTTCAGGGATATTCTGTACCCATTCATAGGAGAACTTGTGCTAAGTGAAATACTGAACGATTATTTTCTACAAGATGGTGCAACCGTGCATACAGCTCGCGTTTCAGTGTCACTACTTGCATATGTTTTTGGTGATCGCATAATTTCACACGGACTTTGGTCTCCACGATCGCCTGACCTAACACCACCTGCCTTTTTCTTCTGGAGTGCAGCGAAAGCAACTGTCTATAAAAAGCGTCCAAAATCCATCGATGAATTGAAAACGGCAATGTCCACTTTCACTGCTTCTGTTACAGAAGGAATGTTAGAGCTTGTGTTTGGACATACACTCCCGGAAATTGAAATAAGAACACCGTGAATTCATTGTCCCAGGAAGGGGAAACTTTATTGACACATTCCTGGGGTCAGATACATGACATGATCACACTGACAGAACCACAGGCACATAGACTCAGGCAAAAGAGCATGCACAATGTCGGCACTAGTACAGTGTATATCCACCTTTCGCAGCAATGCAGGCTGCTATCCTCCCATGGAGACGATCATAGAGATGCTGGATGTAGTCCTGTGGAACGGCTTGCCATGCCATTTCCACCTGGCGCCTCAGTTGGACCAGCGTTCGTGCTGGACGTGCAGACCGCGTGAGACGACGCTTCATCCAGTCCCAAACATGCTCAATGGGGGACAGATCCGGAGATCTTGCTGGCCAGGGTAGTTGACTTACACCTTCTAGAGCACGTTGGGTGGCACGGGATACATGCGGACGTGCATTGTCCTGTTGGAACAGCAAGTTCCCTTGCCGGTCTAGGAATGGTAGAACGATGGGTTCGATAACGGTTTGGATGTACCGTGCACTATTCAGTGTCCCCTCGACGATCACAAGTGGTGTACGGCCAGTGTAGCAGATCACTCCCCACACCATGATGCCGGGTGTTGGCCCTGTGTGCCTCGGTCGTATGCAGTCCTGATTGTGGCGCTCACCTGGACGGCGCCAAACACGCATACGACCATCATTGGCACCAAGGCAGAAGCGACTCTCATCGCTGAAGACGACACGTCTCCATTCATCCCTCCATTCACGCCTGTCGCGACACCACTGGAGGCGGGCTGCACGATGTTGGGGCGTGAGCGGAAGACGGTCTAACGGTGTGCGGGACCGTAGCCCAGCTTCATGGAGACGGTTGCGAATGGTCCTCGCCGATACCCCAGGAGCAACAGTGTCCCTAATTTGCTGGGAAGTGGCGGTGCGGTCCCCTACGGCACTGCGTAGGATCCTACGGTCTTGGCGTGCATCCGTGCGTCGCTGCGGTCCGGTCCCAGGTCGACGGGCACGTGCACCTTCCGCCGACCACTGGCGACAACATCGATGTACTGTGGAGACCTCACGCCCCACGTGTTGAGCAATTCGGCGGTACGTCCACCCGGCCTCCCGCATGCCCACTATACGCCCTCGCTCAAAGTCCGTCAACTGCACATACGGTTCACGTCCACGCTGTCGCGACATGCTACCAGTGTTAAAGACTGCGATGGAGCTCCGTATGCCACGGCAAACTGGCTGACATTGACGGCGGCGGTGCACAAATGCTGCGCAGCTAGCGCCATTCGACGGCCAACACCGCGGTTCCTGGTGTGTCCGCTGTGCCGTGCGTGTGATCATTGCTTGTACAGCCCTCTCGCAGTGTCCGGAGCAAGTATGGTGGGTCTGACACACCGGTGTCAATGTGTTCTTTTTTCCATTTCCAGGAGTTTATTATTAGACGAATTAATTGTGTATTCAACAACAGGGGGGCACTTCCGACATTTAATGTGAAAATTTGTAAGTAAAATTGAATATTCAATAAATTAATAACTTGTATTTCACTGAGTTTCATTTCGGTATATTCACTGCGGCATACAGCACGCGCAGCTAACAATCATACGGCACTGCGGAGAGACTTTTTGAACACCACGTACAAATGTAATGAAACAATTTCGGAGACTTTACTGGTCTCATACAGATTGGTTTTATGTATATAGATTAGGGAGGCAATGAGAATTTGGATCGAGAAGAGAGGCGTGCCAGGCTATCGTTAGCAGTTGTGTGAATCGCTGTGGCGAGGTGGCTTAGTGGCTAACGCACTGGCCTAGTAAGCGGGAGACCTGGGTTCGATTTCCAGCCTTGGTATAAAGTTTCACTCGTCGATTCAGTCTATAAACATTAAATGATATCTGTACGAGAATAGTGAAGCCTCTCAAATTGTGTCACTTGCATTATCGGCTACACATACCGCACATGCCATTGGACGCACATGCTTCAAGATATGGCAGTATTGCCACTACTTTTCATACAAGCCTAGTATACTTGTCGATCTGTGCCAGTGTAAGATATCATGCATATATACTTCAATTATAGTACCAAAAAAGACACAGCGATAACGAAACATTAACGATACATGACATTCCATGCCAGAATAAACATTGATATAATGAAGTACGCGCTTTCTGTGGCTCGGTTTGTCAGCACACGCTGTTACGTCTAAAATCTGAGGAAAGAATTTTAGGGATTACTTGTGTTGAGGAATAACACAGCCCTCCGTGCTTCGGTTCGGCAACATAGGCGCCCTCGTGCGGCGATGTTATCGCTGGGAGAGTACCGGTTGAGTGGACACCTGAGGCGTGCCCCTGTCACAAGAGCGTCGGTACGGCCATCGATTGCTGTCGCGGTGGCGGGTATCGGCTGGCGTGGCGGCGAGAGCGGGCTGTCCACTAATGGACGTCTGGCGGACCGCAGGTTGTCGCAGCGCCATCTCCACCAAATGGACGGCCTGCCGCTATCGCCCAGCCTACACACGCACGGCAACATGCACCCGCCGCTGCACTCTGCACTGATCTCGGAAACTTTTCAGCCATTTATCCAGACAAACACAAAAATACACACACGCAGCGGGGTAGTTAACGTTTATGCGCAAGTGTCTCCCAGTTCAGATTCTTCACCATTTGCGTGACGTTTCCCCGCGAGTCAAACAAACCATTCGGGCAAATCCTAATTCATAAACACCATCGAACAAAATGCTGCGAAATTTACACTACTGGCCATTAAAAATGCTACACCACGAAGATGACGTGCTACAGACGCGAAATTTAACCGACAGGAAGAAGATGCTGTGATCCGCAAATGATTAGCTTTTCAGAGCATTCACACAAGGTTGGCGCCGCTGGCGACACCTACAACGTGCTGACACGAGGAAAGTTTCCAACCGATTTCTCATACACAAACAATAGTTGACCGGCGTTGCCTGGTGAAACGTTGTACTGATGCCCCGTGTAAGGAGGAGAAATGCGTACCATGACGTTTCCGACTTTGATAAAGGTCGGATTGTAGCCTATCGCGATTGCGATTTATCGTATCGTGACATTGCTGCTAGCGTTGGTCGAGATCCAATGACCGTTAGCAGAATATGGAATCAAAAAAAAAAAAAAAAATGGTTCAGGAGGGTAATACGGAACGCCGTACTGGATCCCAAAGGCCTTGTATCACTAGCAGTCGAGATGACAGGCATCTTATCCATATGGCTGTAACGGATCGTGCAGCCACGTCTCGACCCCTGACTCAACAAGTGGGGACGTTTGCAAGACAACAACCATCTGCACGAACAGTTCGACGACGTTTGCAGCAGCATGGACTATCAGCTCGAAGACCATGGCTGCGGTTACCCTTGACGCTGCATCACAGACAGGAGCGCCTGCAATGGGGTACTCAATGACGAACCTGGGTGCACGAATGGCAAAACGTCATTTTGTCGGATGTATTCAGGTTCTGTTTACAGCATCATGATGGTCGCATCCGTGTTTGGCGACATCGCGGTGAAAGCACATTGGAAACGTGTATTCGTCATCGCCACACTGGCGTATCACCCGGCGTGATGGTATGGGGTGTCATTGGTTACACGTCTCGGTCACCTCTTGTTCGCATTGACGGCACTTTGAACAGTGGACGTTACATTTCAGATGTGTTACTACCCGTGGCCCTGCCCTTCACTCGATCCCTGCGAAACCCTACATTTCAGCGGGATCATGCAGGTCCCGTACGGGCCTTTCTGGATACAAAAAATGTTCGACTGCTGCCCTGGCCAGCACATTCTCCAGATCTCTCACCAACTGAAAACGTCTGGTCAATGGTGGCCGAACAACTGGCTCGTCACAATGCGCCAGTTACTACTCTTGATGAAGAGTGATATCGTGTTGAAGCTGCATGGGCAGCTGTACCTGTACACGCCATCCAAGCTCTGTTTGACTCAATGCCCAGTCTTATCAACGCCGTTATTACGGCCAGAGGTGGTTGTTCTGGGTACTAGTTTCTCAGGATCTATGCACCCAAATTGCGTGAAAATGTAATCACATGTCAGTTCTAGTATAATATATTTGTCCAATGAATACCCGTTTATCATCTGCATTCCTTCTTGGTGTAGCGATTTTAATGGCCAGTAGTGTATTATTTGACAAGTAACTCTTACATGTAAACATAAAGGGACTCTAATTTTTTTGGTTTAACAGTTTTAGTTTTGACTTTTTCGTCCATCTATGGCTGAACAGTTCGAAACTAATAGAAGCAGCGTTTTTGTGTTTTCAACTGTAAAGCCATTACATGCTTAACATCAAACGTTTAACGGATTAACTCATTTTTAAAGTAATTAGCTTTGTTTTGCACATGGGAGTTCCATTCTTTAAATATTTTTACTGGTTACCTGCTAATAACTCAGAAACGGGTGGATTCCAGGACTATTTTGTGCGGTGTACAATCCCCCCAAGCATCACCTAGAGAATCATCACGCTGCTAATATCTTGTGTTGGAACAAAACATGCTGGCTTTCGACAAATAATCACCCATAGGACTTTGTACTGGAAACAGGGCACATATAAATGTCAGTATTTCATTAAAATTATTCGCTCTCGTCGTCTTAATCATTTACATCTGCTCCCGAGACGCCCGGTGCCACACCTGTGTAGCTGGTACTCTAGGTTCCGCATCGATTAGCCGCCTGTCCTACGCGTATAGTCATCAAAGTCTGAACGAGTGAACACACTGTTGAGGAGTCCTCGACGTACAATGCGAGCCGGAAATGGTACTCACTGACTAACGCGGAGCGCTCTCGGGCGTTTACTGTCGCTCGTGTTTAGACTCGGTGATTTACATTGGAGCAGGAGTGTTGGTGGTCAGTGTGTGTGCTGACCTAACAACAAGTTTACCCGTGCGCGTACGCACTGGACTGACGGCGGAAACGCAACAGAGAGGAGGGGCGGCAGCGCAGCGTACAGAAGAGGGGTGGGGAAGCCAACATACAGACTTGCTGTTGTCAATAGTATGAGTCAACAGCTGCTACAGAGGGAGAGTTTTAGCGAGAGAACGGAAATGAGAGTCAATATCCGGCGTACGGACTTCAAATACTGAGAGATCGACTGAGTCCGCGCTATGAACTGACAAATTCAGCGCATACGACGGGGTCAAGGACACGAACTTTCCCTGTAGAAAACGATCAACCTCGTATAAGTGGTGAAATACTGACTGAAGGTGAGAGCGCGACTCTTGTGAAGCAATGAACTGAGTACGCCAACCATAACGATGAAATTCAGCCTAGAAACCACATACACACATCAAAAAAAAGTTTTGCATCACCTCGGTTCCGAGAGTTCCGGAACCTGTATAGAAAATTGGAATACAGATCAACATAAACATCATTTCCGCCCTTTTTATTGCTCATGAAAACCACTCATTGCATATTGTACCACCATACAGCGAGACCTACAGAGGTGGTGGTCCAGACCGGTACCTCTAATACCCAGTAGCACATCCTCTTGCATTGATGCATGCTTGTATTCCTCGTGGCATACTATCCACAAGTCCATCAAAGCACTGTTGGTCCAGATTGTCCCACTCCTCAATGGCGATTCGGCGTAGATCCCTCAGAGTTGTTGGTGGGTCACTTCGTCCATAAATAGCCCTTTCCAATCTAGCCCAGGCATGTTCGATAGGGTTCATGTCTCGAGATCTGGTCGAGCGATGCCCTTATCCTGAAGGAAGTCATTCACAAGATGTGCTCGATGGGGACGCGAATTGTCAGCCGTGAAGATGAATGCCTCGTCAGTATGATGCCGATATGGTAGCACTGTCCGTCGGAGGATGGCATTCACGTATCGTACAGCCGTTACGGCGCCTTCCATGTCCGCCAGCGGCGTACGTCGGCCACACATAATGCCACCCAAAACAGCGGGGAACCTCCACGTTGCTGCGCTCGCTGGACAGTGTATATAAGGCGTTCAGCCTGACCGGGTTGCTTCCAAACACGTCTCCGACGACTGTCTGGTTCAAGGAATATGCGACAATCATGTTGTTGGTTTCATCTGTACCGCGCTGCATGGTGTCGTGGTTGCAAAGATGGACCTCGCCATGGAGATCGGGAGTGAAGTTGCGCTTCATGCAGCCTATTGCGCACAGTTTGAGCCGTAACACGACGCCCTCTGGCTGGACGAAAATCAGTATTCAACATGGTGACGTTGCTGTCAGGATACGTCGGAGTCATAATCCGTAGGTAGCGGTCATCCACTGCAGTAGTAGCCCCGGGTAGCCTGAACAAGGTACGTCATCGACAGTTCCTGTCTCTCTGTATCTCCTCCATGTCCGAACAACATCGCTTTGGTTCACTCCGAGACACCTGGACACTTCCCTTTTTGAGTGCCCTTCCTGGCACAAAGTAACAATGCGTACGTGATCGAACCTCGGTATTGAACGTCTAGGCTTGGTTGAACGACAAACAACACGAACCGTGTAACTCCTTCCTGGTGGAATGACTGGAACTGAAAGGCTGTCGGGCCCCTCCGTCTAATAGGCGCTGACATGCATGGTTGTTTACATCTTTCGGTGGGGTTAGTGACATCTATGAACAGTCAAAGGGACTGTGTCTGTTTCAATATCCACAGTCGACGTCTATCTTCAGGAGTTCTGGGAACCGGGATGATGTGAAACTTTTTTGATGTGTGTATATTTCAAAAATGGATGTACGTATATACACTAGTGTGCCAAAACATTATGACCACCTGCTTAATGGGTTTTTTGTCCGTCTTTGGAACGAAATACATCACTGATTTTGCGAATCAGGGTCCGACAGGCAGAGAAAGGGAAGAGGAGAAGATGGACACAGAGGGGGGAGAGGAATAGATGTACAGAGGAAGGAAAGAGGAGGAGATGGACAGAGAGAGTGGGGAGGAACAACTGGACAGAGAGGGGGACAGACAGTGGGGGATGGAACTGATGGTCAAAGAGGACGGCCCAGAAGATGTACAAAGAGAGGGGGAAAGACGACGTGGGCTAATGTAATTGGAATAAATAAATACCTGAGAAACGCTTTTGTATGTAGCTAGTATATGATAACATGAAAGCGTACTAACTAGTAACACGAAGCCAAGCACCCCTACCCCCCCTCCCCCACTCCCCTTTCCTTCTCCCGGCCATTCCTTCTGAAGTATAGGAAGTCTTACCTCCTTAAATATTTGTGGAACAATGATATAATTGTGCAGATAAATTCAGTGCTATATGCAGATACTGTCTGCAAAATTCTTTGCGAATAGAGTTATTACTAAAATAGTAATAAACCAAAACTTCATCTCCGCCGTTGAGACGCTACTGCATGTTCAGCGAAAATGTAAGGATGAACTTCTTTCTTTTCATTACTTTTTGGGGTGTAAGCGAACAAACGTTTGGAAAGGGTTTGAAATTATGTGTGAAGTTTGTTGGAAGTTGTTAAGCGCTATCATTGTCACATACTCGAAGAATATAGTATGGGTAATTTGCGCGACGTTAGTTTCGCTTTCTCAGTACATACAAACAGTTTGTAAATCTACTACATTTCTTGCAATGCTAGTCCTTTAATACAGGATTAAACCACTTAAGATTATGACAGAATTTTAAATTTTATCAATTCTGTCATTAATTATATCAAATGCTGTAAATTGACTTTTTATTGCCCTTGGAAGCCTCTCGATAGGCGTCCTGCAACTGGGATCGTGCACCGTTTGAGGCATTTAGTAATACAGATAAAAGTGTCTGAAGCTACAGTACGTCTACGACAGGAATATACATACGTTTTCGGGATAGAGAAAGGTGTAAGAAATATACGTCCTGCGACTGCACCGACCTGCGTAGGTAGAGCAGGTGTTGGAACGAGAGTATATGCGACGAATGGACTATCGTGTCCTTTCCTCCGGCTTACATTCCATCGAGCACGAGTGGGATGAGTTGCGGGGACGTCCATTCAGCATTTGTCAACCGTGCTAGTGGATGAATGGAACGCCCTACAACAATAACTCCTTACCAACATTGTGGCCAGCATTAGAGAACGTTGCAGGGCATGCACTGATGTCCGCGGTGATCACGTGATCACGCACTCTCTCTCTCTCTCTCCCCCCCCCCCCCCCCCCCCCCGTTTTTGTAATATCCAGCAGGCCATCCTAAGTTGTGGTGGCTTTAGTATAATTATTGTCTTTGCATCAAAGCGTCATTTCTGGTCGTCTCATTGCGTATTTCTTTCAGTTACCTTCTATACTATACTGTAGTAGTTATTTCTATGTATGGTCGAAGTTTTATCGAGCTATGTTTATTGACACTGACACATCATGCGAAAGTTACTTTCGTTCTTAAGTGTTGCACACGATTGTAGATCATGTTTCCCCACAGTCCGAAGGTGAAGGTGTTCCGTATAGTAAGTACGCGGTGCTTTGTAAGGATTTTGAAGTGCGGGTGTACGTGACGCTGATCGCCACTGCGTGCAACCAAGCGCTGCAGAGATGTGTATCTTAATGGACTGCTACACGGCCAATATAAATACACATTCAACGTAGTTGTCCGGTCTCAGCTGCGCTCTACAAGCCACTATCATCATAAAATGTCCGAGACGTTTGAAAGAGCTGAACGGTGAAAACATTGAGATAGTTGGAGCTCACGTTTTAAAGGCCAGGAAATGAATATTTACCTTGTAGAGGGGGAATGTAATGGTGGCTCAACACTAACCCATAATTGGTGTATTGGACGAACACTTTGCAGTGCAGTTCCTGTGGCACACATTCGTTGGAGTTAACCTCCACTGGAATAAATACAGTCTACGTACAGGTAGAGATGTACGCTGAAGCATCATGCAAGTGTACTGTGGTACAGAAGTGTACGTCGGCTACGACAACTTTTTTGTTTCTTCTTTAATTTTGCATTTGATTATGCGCTCAAACAGCTATCAAGTACATATGCTTCTCCCAATATATGCACAATCATATTAAAAGATGATCTACACTTCAATTAGATGTGGATTGAACGGGCATAGAAGCGCTGTTGTGGAAGTCGACAGAGGGCATTTCATGTCGATCAGATGTTCTGACTTTCAGGTTGGGATACACTCCTTTGACGCTGTAGCATAATGAGGATGACGTAGTCAATGGAATATAGATTTTTTCTACAGCGAGCCGTGATTGAATGTGAGGCATGTTATACTCTTGCCATTCTCTGATCCATGTTGCTCTTGTTACACGGTTTGATGACTGCTTCGTCTACTTTCTGCTGCCTCGTGTTCAGAAATGCTGCAGCGAATATTTGTGCAGCAGATTAAAATAATATCATTCAGATTATTGGGATTTAATATCAGGTTTACAATGTTAAATGTCACTAGATGATTGTTTCGTCCACTACACAGGTCTGTCAGTAAAGGAAGAGGTGAGCTGGGATTAGAGAGGACAGCCATCACACCAAACTGATCCTATTCGCCTTACGGAAGTCAAACAACGTTCTACAGTGAGACAGTTCACCGTTTACGACTTTTCTTCAACAAACACTGCTACGTTTGAGAACTCCGGTGTGCGCAACCATCTAATTATGTGGCATAGACAGGAAAGATATGGACCTATTTGATGATACAGGAATCCTACAGTTACGGCTAGTGATGCGTAGTCTTCTGCAATGATTGCCATTTCCTGCTCCTAACGGACAATTTTCGTACTCTTGTCTGGTGATAACTAAAGCTGAACAAATACTATTCGACATTTGCTAGACCAATAAACGCCAATGTTGGCATTATAACGGTCACAGGAGCATTTCTACAACTCTCTTTCCTGTTCCAGTCGCGTATGGTTCGCGGGAAGAACGACTGCCGGAAAGCCTCCGTGCGCGCTCTAATCTCTCTAATTTTACATTCGTGATCTCCTCGGGAGGTATAAGTAGGGGGAAGTAATATATTCGACACCTCGTCCAGAAACGCACCCTCTCGAAACCTGGACAGCAAGCTACACCGCGATGCAGAGCGCCTCTCTTGCAGAGTCTGCCACTTGAATTTGCTCAACATCTCCGTAACGCTATCACGGTTACCAAATAACCCTGTGACGAAACGCGCCGCTCTTCTTTGGATCTTCTCTATCTTCTCCGTCAACCCGATCTGGTACGGATCCCACACTGATGAGCAATACTCAAGTATAGGTCGAACGAGTGTTTTGTAAGCCACCTCCTTTGTTGATGGACTACATTTTCAAAGGACTCTCCCAATGAATCTCAACCTGGTACCCGCCTTACCAACAATTAATTTTATATGATCATTCCACTTCAAATCGTTCCGCACGCATACTCCCAGATATTTTACAGAAGTAACTGCTACCAGTGTTTGTTCCGCTATCATATAATCATACAATAAAGGATCCTTCTTTCTATGTATTCGCAATACATTACATTTGTCTATGTTAAGGGTCAGTTGCCACTCCCTGCACCTAGCGCCTATCCTCTGCAGATCTTCCTGCATTTCGCTACAATTTTCTAATGCTGCAACTTCTCTGTATACTACAGCATCAACCGCGAAAAGCCGCATGGAACTTCCGACACTATCTACTAGGTCATTTATATATATTGTGAAAAGCAATGGTCCCATAACACTCCCCTGTGGCACGCCAGAAATTACTTTAACGTCTGTAGACGTCTCTCCATTGAGAACAACATGCTGTGTTCTGTTTGCTAAAAACTCTTCAATCCAGCCACACAGCTGGTCTGATATTCCGTAGGCTCTTATTTTGTTTATCAGGCGACAGTGCGGAACTGTATCGAACGCCTTCTGGAAGTCAAGAAAAATAGCATCTACCTGGGAGCCTGTATCTAATATTTTCTGGGTCTCATGAACCAATAAAGCGAGTTGGGTCTCACACGATCGCTGTTTCCGGAATCCATGTTGATTCCTACAGAGTAGATTCTGGGTTTCCAAAAACGACATGATACTCGAGCAAAAAACATGTTCTAAAATTCTACAACAGATCGACGTCAGAGATATAGGTCTATAGTTTTGCGCATCTGCTCGACGACCCTTCTTGAATACTGGGACTACCTGTGCTCTTTTCCAATCATTTGGAACCTTCCGTTCCTCTAGAGACTTGCGGTACACGGCTGTTAGAAGGGGGGCAAGTTCTTTCGCGTACTCTGTGTAGAATCGAATTGGTATCCCGTCAGGTCCAGCGGACTTTCCTCTGTTGAGTGATTCCAGTTGCTTTTCTATTCCTTGGACACTAATTTTGATGTCAGCCATTTTTTCGTTTGTGCGAGGCATTCCCTAATCCATTCTTCCATGTATAAATCATTCTGACTGAAGTTAGAGCAAATCTATGCTTGAAGATGATATTCTCTCTGGAGAGGTTGGCGATTTTCTGAAAGATAATGGGCTTTGGGCAATGATCGAGAACTATAACTTTGCCTGGAATTTAGGAAAATCTAAAAAGTGTTTGGATTTGTTTCAACAAAACCTCCACTAAATGCCCATGAGAAGCGAGGCATTGATTCTGTTTACGTTAGAATGGTGAGAAATTATAAATCCGCACTACTGCTTGCATTATACTTCGTTGAGATGGTTTGAAATGTAAAAGTGAAGGAATAATTGGACAAGGAATGCAGTGTTAATAAAGCTATTCGTGGCAGCCTAACACGAATTTTTTAGATACTTTAACTCTGAAAACAGGAAGAATGCGTGTTAATGCAACATGCCTGAACTGTCTCAATTATCCTGATTGTATTGTTAAGTTGGCCTCAAAGTCAGTTAGACAACTAATACAACAACTTAAGAGAGCAACATAATTCAGTCTCACACTGCCAGTATGCATATACTTGATGTCGTTCGTTTAATGGACAGTAGTAAATGATCTAAAGCATGTTTCCGTGTATAATGTTTCATCCGTTGAAGACATCCTAAGAGGATTTAGACGTAGCTAATCGTTTTTCACATACAACCATATTGGCAGCTTTGAGGTTATTTTTCAAAATGTGTTGGTTGCTTTTTCTCCATGTCGAACATTCTTCCCACAGACACGTCACAAACTTCACTAGCTGATGTTTTCAGCATGGCTGTAATGCACCACTAAGTGGACTATGTCTGTCAGTATAGGCTAGCCACTTTGCGTCCACGTGTCTATACTCCAGCACCTGACCTGCTGCCCAAGGGAAAATAAGCGTTAATGGCTTGCTATTGGCACTTGTACTTGACTGTACTACCCGACCCAAAAACATACAACTTTTAGTTATTAGTCTGAAAATGACTAAATACTGATCTAATATTGTTCAGTACAGGATCTTGAGTTACTAATAGAAATATCAGCACTTACACCGACTGTAAATGTCGTGTGACTAGGGCCTCCCGTCGGGTAGACCGATCGCCAGGTGCAAGTCTTTCCATTTGACGCCACTTCACTTCAGCGACTTGTGCGTCGATGAGGATGAAATGATGATGATTAGGGCAATACAACACCCAGTCCCTGAACGGAGAAAATCTCTGACCCAGCCGGGAATCGAACCTGGGCCCGTAAGATTGATATTCTGTTGCACTGACCACTCAGCTACTGGGGGCAGACACTTATACCCATTACACCCTGTATATAAATGATCTAGTGCAAAATGTCAGACACTCCATCAGACTGTTCTCGGATGACGCGATGTCCATAAAAAGAAAGCAACACCAGAAGATTAGCGAACTACAGGAAGACGTGCAGAGAATTAATGGGCGATGCAGGGACTGCCAGTTGACTCCGAACGAAAAAGAAGAAGTATTATGCTTATAGAGATTGGGCAAAAATATAGCACACTGGTTAAAAAAATCGTCATGTCTGGTATGGTTAGAAAATCGGTTGGCATTCAAAACGTATTCCAAGCGCCTAGAAATGTATAAATACAGGTCTTGTATTGTTTACTGGAAATCTTATATCATTCTTTCTGCAAAATAGTGGTAAGTTCAGGAAAAGGTGATGGTGGTGGACAGCGATCACGCACTTATCTCTCCAAAGAAGATTACAAAGCCTCAATAATAATGAGATCTGTTGACTGTGATGTCCAGGTCAGATGCTACAATTAATTCTCGTGCTCAAAAAACCAGTCATAGACGAAGCGAGCTGTGAGAACAGAGCCCTGTCTTCTTGGAACATAGCATCACGATTGGGAAAGTAACATTGTACCATGGGATGGGACTGATAAGCCAAAATGTTCACATGATGGTTGGCAGTAATGCGACCACACAGAGTTACTGGGAGGTTCATGGATGCCCAAAATTAATGACCGAACTACCACCTTGTTTCACTCTTTGGGACGCAAATTGGGTCAGAAGTTGGAAACTGTGCGAATCAAGATCCATGCAAATAAATGACTTTCTTCCCTTGCTTTTGCAGCTTCGGTACCTGGTTTTCTTGTTAGGGGCATTTGCATCACTAGTAAGTGGTTTTGGATTTTCAGTTCGGCCTGCAATTCCCTACTTATGCAGGTCCATTCGTGCTGTTTTATTTTTCGTCACGATCTTCTTCACTGGTCGTCTCTTCACGATGTAAGGTATCAGGCAAATCCAACACCTTCCATGAAAACCCTGACATGATAAGCAAATCTAGTAGTATGTCACATAGCTCCGAATAAATCGTGACATTAAATTAACCAAAGTAATACGAGTAACGAATGAGCAAATGGAATACCACAGACTAACACAAGAATGCCTAAATGCATGTCATACCTTCCAACCGTGAGACAGACGCAGTTCCGAGGGGAGAAACGAGAACAGAAGCCGAGAGCAGAACCGTTTTAAGCTGGAAGGCCCTACGACAAGGGACGGACACCCACGTCTCCAGCTAACCGCTAGGACCACCCCCCAGCCCATGTTAAAAGCTAGAGCCCTCCAGAAGAACAGTATAGATCTTACGACAACACTAAAAGGATCACCCCAGCCGCAAGTTTTAGCGTGAGACTTTTTCGCGTCTCTGTTACGTCAGGACCACCCCCCAGCCCATGTTAAAAAATAGAGCCCTCCAGAAGAACAGTATAGATCTTACGATAACACTAAAAGGGCCACACCAGCTGCAAGTTTTAGCGTGAGACTTTTTCGTGTCTCTGTTACGTTGCAAACTTTACAAACATTGCCCCACCACGAAAAGTATAACGTTTCTCATTGGATTTACAGAATTTTTGTAGGCGGAGCTTAAGGTTAACATTGAGACCTTGATTGGTCAGATGAAAACACAGCCAAATAGTTTTTTTTAAACCAACTTCGGTAAATTGTAGTAAGGAGAAGTGAGGAGGAGTTGCTTCCGAGATGGCGAGGTGAGCGGAGCTTTGTTGCCCGCCGCCCCCTGACGAACACCGACAAGGTAATGAACGCACGCAATGCTGCATAACAGCACGTAAAGCTTCACTCAGAACTACAGAAGTCTCATCTGTTACACCCCCTTTTTTGCGTAATACTAGTGTCGATCGTCAATTAAAGCTCATGGTGTTCACATTTGCCACTTGAAGTAAAAATCTGAAACACGATGATTTTTCTGTTATATAGTTATTGAGAAGCCACATCAGCCACTATAATTCACGACAAGTTAGATAAGTAATTAAAGATAATTGAGGGCCACTGTAGACCATTTTGATAGTTTTCTCTTTTGTGAAACTTAATTTAAACCTGGATTATAGATGTGATATGGCATAGGTCATCCTTCGATCCATTGTAGAACTTGGAAACCCGTTCAGGGAATATTCGTTCACATTTTTGTTGAACACAGTTGGTTTTTACCATCCTGTATTAAAACATTTCCTTTTATCAATAGTGCAATTTATAAACAATGTTTTGTGAGTAGAATAAAATTTCCAATGGTAAACTGCTTTTTCGACGTTATTTTAGCAGCTAACTAAAAATTGGCCCCAGAGTAGACAACATTCCATTGGAACTACTGACGGCCTTGGGAGAGCCAGTCCCGACAAAACTCTACCATCTGGTGAGCAAGATGTATGAAACAGGCGAAATACCCTCAGACTTCAAGAAGAATATAATAATTCCAATCCCAAAGAAAGCAGGTGTTGACAGATGTGAAAATTACCGAACTATCAGTTTAATAAGTCACAGCTGCAAAATACTAACACGAATTCTTTACAGACGAATGGAAAAACTAGTAGAAGCCAACCTCGGGGAAGATCAGTTTGGATTCCGTAGAAACACTGGAACACGTGAGGCAATACTCACCTTACGACTTATCTTAGAAGAAAGATTAAGGAAAGGCAAACCTACGTTTCTAGCATTTGTAGACTTATAGAAAGCTTTTGACAATGTTGACTGGAATACTCTCTTTCAAATTCTAAAGGTGACAGGGGTAAAATACAGGGAGCGAAAGGCTATTTACAATTTGTACAGAAACCAGATGGCAGTTATAAGAGTCGAGGGACATGAAAGGGAAGCAGTGGTTGGGAAGGGAGTAAGACAGGGTTGTAGCCTGTCCCCGATGTTGTTCAATCTGTATATTGAGCAAGCAGTAAAGGAAACAAAAGAAAAATTCGGAGTAGGTATTAAAATTCATGGAGAAGAAATAAAAACTTTGAGGTTCGCCGATGACATTGTAATTCTGTCAGAGACAGCAAAGGACTTGGAAGAGCAGTTGAATGGAATGGACAGTGTCTTGAAAGGAGGATATAAGATGAACATCAACAAAAGCAAAACGAGGATAATGGAATGTAGTCTAATTAAGTCGGGTGATGCAGAGGGAATTAGATTAGGAAATGAGGCACTTAAAGTAGTAAAGGAGTTTTGCTATTTGGGGAGCAAAATAACTGATGATGGTCGAAGTAGAGAGGATATAAAATGTAGGCTGGCAATGGCAAGGAAAGCGTTTCTGAAGAAGAGAAATTTGTTAACATCCAGTATTGATTTAAGTGTCAGGAAGCCATTTCTGAAAGTATTCGTATGCAGTGTAGCCATGTATGGAAGTGAAACATGGACGATAAATAGTTTGGACAAGAAGAGAATAGAAGCTTTCGAAATATGGTGCTACAGAAGAATGCTGAAGATTAGATGGGTAATTCACATAACTAATGAGGAAGTATTGAATAGGATTGGGGAGAAGAGAAGTTAGTGGCACAACTTGACCAGAAGAAGGGATCGGTTGGTAGCACATGTTCTGAGGCATCAAGGGATCACCAATTTAGTACTGGTGGGCAGCGTGGAGGGTAAAAATCGTAGAGGGAGACCAAGAGATGAATACACTAAGCAGATTCAGAAGGATGTATGTTGCAGTAGGTACTGGGAGATGAAAAAGCTTGCACAGGATAGAGTGGCATGGAGAGCTGCATCAAACCAGTCTCAGGACTGAAGACCACAACAACAACAACAACTAAAAATCTTAAAGCCTTGAACCCCTTCCACTAAATTTAGTTAGTATTAAGATTCTTTTACAGGGAGTGCAGTGGAGCTGACGCTGAAATCATGAAGTATTTGGTTATATCATCGCTAGTCTCACTGATCTCTTCTGAACTCTACATGTCATGTGTGGTCTGGCGTCTCCTTACCAGCAACAGGTCTCAGGTTCAAATTAGTCAATTCCCTAAAAAACTCAGAGCGTCGTTGCGCGAAAGTGGTAGGGAGACATGATATAGAACAAACAGACACCACGCAGAATGTTAGAACGATCACTCAGCAT
This sequence comes from Schistocerca serialis cubense, assembly GCF_023864345.2. NCBI lineage: Eukaryota > Metazoa > Arthropoda > Insecta > Orthoptera > Acrididae > Schistocerca > Schistocerca serialis. The sequence continues at coordinate 274,244,117 of NC_064638.1, forward strand.
ACAATTTCGTCCACATTGTGAGATAGCGGATATTTTTCCACTTTTTCTGTATACGGTACAAAACTTCGATTCGATGCCCTTGATACACCAGTCATTTCGGCTTCATTGGTTGGAGAAGGAGCACTGACAATTTGCCCACGTTCGCATTCACTTAGCTGCGACACAATGCACTCACAAGTACGCGGGGCACCGTTCTGACGACGAGTGGCACTAGCAAAAGTGTTGAGGACATTGCACAGATGTCTTGATGCATTTCGTGGTCAAATACAATTTACAAGCTTGACTGGCACCTGCATTTATGTTCAAGCGTGCATTCCCCACGGTGTTTGCATATGTTTTCCGATCCCTGTAAATCCACAACTGTACTAGTACTCTGTTCGTCTCAAATTACTAAAAACAATAACTACCTTAAAAATATCTGGCGTGACATAAAACGGAATGGCCACATAAAATAAACTGCAGGAACAGTAGACACCACGCTGAGATTCATAGGGAACTGTAATTCAATCTCGAAAAAAGTGGTTTACAAAAAATTTCCTCTACTTCTTCTACATCTACATCTACATCCATACTCCGCAAGCCACATGACGGTGTGTGGCGGAGGGTACCCTGAGTACCTCTATCGGTTCTCCCTTCTATTCCAGTCTCGTATTGTTCGTGGAAAGAAGGATTGTCTGTATGCTTCTGTGTGGGCTCTAATCTCTCTTATTTTATCCTCATGGTCTCTTCGTGAGATATACGTAGGAGGGAGCAATATACTGCTGGACTCTTCGGTGAAGGTATGTTCTCGAAACTTTAACAAAAGCCCGTACCGAGCTACTGAGCGTCTCTCCTGTAGAGTCTTCCACTGGAGTTTATCTATCATCTCCGTAACGCTGTCGCGATTACTAAATGATCCTGTAACGAAGCACGCTGGTCTCCGTTGGATCTTCTCTATCTCTTCTATCAACCCTATCTGGTACTGATCCCACACCGCTGAGCAGTATTCAAGCAGTGGGCGAACAAGCGTACTGTAACCTACTTCCTTTGTTTTCGGATTGTATTTCCTTAGGGTTCTTCCAATGAATCTCAGTCTGGCATGTGATTTACCGATGATCAACTTTATATGATCATTCCATTCTAAATCACTCCTAATGCGTACTCCCAAATAATTTATGGAATTAACTGCTTCCAGTTGCTGACCTGCTATTTTGTAGGTAAATGATAAGGGATCTATCCTTCTATGTATTCGCAGCACATTACAGTTGTCTACATTGAGATTCAATTGCCGTTCCCTGCACCATGCGTCAATTTGTTGCAGATCCTCCTGCATTTCAGTACAATTTTCCATTGTTACAACCTCTCGATACACTACAGCATCATCTGCAAAAAGCCTCAGTGAACTTCCGATGTGATCCACCAGGTCATTTATGTATATTGTGAACCGTACTGATCACCAGTGATCACGTGATTCGGTGTCGAAATTCCGCGACAGTATGTTCGAGGAAGAGTCAAGAAACATATCGCTTACTTCTACATACGTCTTGCGAAACGATCACAAAGAGGAAATCCGAGGATTTGGAGTTAATACGTAGTTTTACCAGTAATCATTCTTCCCACGTGCCATTCGCGAATGGATCAAGGATCAGCGGAACATCTGGCAATAATAGAAGTACTCTCTGCCACATATCGAAAGCTGGCTTGTGGAATACAGATGTAGATGTAGGAGACGACACGTAAGGCACGGAAACATGGCCTGGACCACGGCATAAGGCTCACGGAATTAATTATAATTAAAATCAATAGTGCAAGTTTGAAAGCACGAGGGTGTATTGAAAAGTAATGAATTAGAATTTTTTACGCGAAAAGTCTTAAAGCTTTTATAGAAGAAACAAACGTTTCTAACGAAATTCCTGGCAGTTTAAAACTGTGTGCTGGACCGAGACTCGAACTCGGGACCTTCGCCTTTCGCGGGCAAGTGCTCTACCATCCGAGATACCGAAGCACGACTAACGCCTCGTCCTTACAGCTTTACTTCTGCCAATACCTCGTCTCCTATCTTCCAAACATTACAGAAGCTCTCCTGCGGACCTTGTAGAACTAGCACTCCTGAAAGAAAGGATTTTGCGGAGACATGGCTTAGCCACAGCCTGGGGGACGTTACCAGAATGAGCTTTTCACTCTGCTGCGGAGTGAGCGCTGATATGAAACTTCCTGGCACATTAAAACCCTCCGCAGGAGAAATTCTGTAAGGTCTGGAAGGCAGGAGACGAGGTATTGGCAGAAGTAAAACTGCGAGGACGGCGCGTGAGTCGTGCTTCGGTAGCTCAGATGGTAGAGCACTTGCCTGCGAAAGGCAAAGGTCCCGAGTTCGAGTCTCGGTCCGGCACAGAGTTTTAATCTGCCAGGAAGCTTCATATCAGCACACACTCCGCTGCAGAGTGAAAATCTCATTCTGGAAACGTTACGAACATTCTACGTCTTTGGTCTTCAAGTTTGCATATTTGCAGCCCTTTGCCCATAGAGATCTCCGAACTTTTGCTTGTAGCATGGCGGTGTGTAACTAACTATGTAGGGCTGTGAGGAACAGTGTGCTGTAATTGTGTTTCGAATTCGAAGAGTTCGTCCACACGTAAATCACCCTCTCCTTCAGTATGACAAGGCCAGATCACACACGAACTCTGCGTCATCTGCACCACTCTGACACCGTAGGATTATGTACAATGTCTACGTTAATGTAAAATAATTCAAGAAGTTGATGATGTTTATGACAATATGATGGAATTGTGATGTACACTTTCTTTATTCATCATCATCATCATCAGTTATCTGCTATATTAGGAGGTCCTTTGCCTCTCCATTTTCTGCGATCCATTGCTTCCTTCTTAAGGCTGCTGTATGTTGTACCGTCCATCATGTCATCCAGTATCTGGAATCTCTTCCTTCCTCGCTTCCTTTTCCCTTCTACATAACCTTCTAAAACCGTTTTTATCAGTCCGTCATTCTTTCTTAATATATGCCCAATCCAATTTCTTTTTCTTCTCTTTATTACATCTAGTAACTGCCTTTTCTCTCCCACTCTTCTCAGTACCTCTTCATTTTTTACTCTGTCCATCCAACTTATTCCTTCCATCTTCCGCCATGTCCAGATCTCAAAAGCCTCCAGCCTTTCTCTGTCTTTTTTCCTCATAGTCCATGTTTCAGCGCCATATAGAAGAACACTCCATACAAGACATTTTATGAGTCTCTTTCTGAGTTCTCTGTCCATACCGCTGTAGAAGATTCGCCTTTTCTTATAAAACGCCTCTTTTGCCATTGCTATCCTTGTTTTAATTTCTGTGGTGCACTTCCAGTCGGTGTCTATCCTGCTTCCAAGATACTTAAAATTTTGCATCTGTTCTAGTTTTTCTCCATTCAGCACAATTTTTAGTTCCTTATTTCCTCCTATTGCCAATACTTTTGTTTTCTTTGTGTTAATTTTCATTCCATATTTTTTTCCGTTAGTTGCAATGGTGTCCACCAAATCCTGTAATTCTTTTTCCCCTGTGGCTAGAAGGACCATGTCATCAGCAAATCTCAAGCACCCTACTCTTCTTCCTCCAATTTCTACTCCTTTGTCATCTAATGAGCATTGGTCAATCATATTTTCCAAGTACAGGTTGAAAAGAGTAGGTGATAAACAGCATCCTTGTCTTACTCCTTTCCCTAGTCTGATCCAGTTCGTACTTTCTCCTCTCACTTTAACTGAAACTTTTTGATTAAGGTACAATGAGTTTATAAGTCTTCTGGTTTTCCAGTCCACTCTCTTTTCCCTCATAATAGTCGCCAGCTTGTCCCACACCACATTGTCAAATGCCTTTTCTAAATCGATGAAGCACATATATAGGTCTCTTCCTTTTTCAATAAACCTTTCTCCTAAGATTCGTAGGAGCCCTATTGCATCTCTGGTGCCCGTATTCCGTCTAAAGCCAAACTGCTCCTCGCCGAGATTCTCCTCTATTACTTTTTCAAGTCTTTTATTAATTATTCCTAACATCACTTTGGCTGCATGTGAAATGAGGCTGATTGTCCTGTGCTCGCTGCATTTCTTGGTTCCTTGTTTTTTCGGCAATGGAATCATTACTGTTGTCAAAAAGTCCTCAGGCCATTCACCACTGTCATATATTTTATTACATAACCTCAATATTTCTCTTATTCCATTGTGGTTCAAGCATTTTAGTATTTCTCCCGGTATTGTATCTGTACCTACTGCTTTGCCATTTTTCATTGCAGCAATAGCAGACTTTACTTCTTCCATTATGATGGTCGGTCCTTTCTCTTCATCACTTACACTGTTGTGTGATTCAAGTTCCAGAGTTTCTGGTTTGCTATTTGTGTCATATAGCTCTTTTATATATTCTTCCCATCTCTGGAGAACATCGTCACGATCTTTATACACTACCTCTTCGTCTTTACTCAAAATTTCCATAGTAGCACTTCCTGCTCTGTTTTGTTCCCATGTCATAGTCTTTACTCTGTTGTATAGTAAGTCGTATCTTCCTTTCCTGTCCAGTTCTTCAATTTCATCACATTCCTCTTTTAGCCATTTTTTCCTAGCCTGCTCTGTTTCTCTTCGCAGTTCGTTATTTAACCTTCGGTATATCTTTCTTGCATCTTCAGTGTTCTTGTTTTTCAATTTTCTTCTCTCCTCCATCTTGGAAATCATTTCTTGTGTGACCCATGGTTTTTTTGACCTTTTCCCTTTTACATATCCTATATTTTGCTGTCCTGCTTTAATGATTCCTTCGTTCAGCATATTCCAGTACTCGTTGGCATTATCAGGTGCTTCTTTGTCTCGTAATGTGTTTAGAAAGTCCCGAGACAGCATTTCTGTAATTTGTTCTTTGTTGGACCTTATCTTCTCTAGATCCCATTTCTTCACCATTGTCGCCTTTTTCAGTTTTTTCATTCTTATTTCTATTTCTGCCATAAGTAAGTTGTGGTCACTATTAATATCTGCACCTGGTAATGTGTGCACCTTCTTGATTCCATTCCTGTATCTTTCTTCTACCAGTATAAAATCGATTTGGTTTCTATATTTATCCCCTGGTGATTTCCAAGTGTAGAGCCTCCTGTTATGGTTCTTGAACCATGTGTTTGCCACTATCAGCTGCCTTTCCCTGCAGAAGTCAATTAACCATTCACCTCTGTCATTTCTCTTTCCAAGACCATGACTGCCTACTATGTTTCCCTCTTTCCCTTCTCCCACAATGGCGTTCCAGTCTCCCATTACTATTTTGCAGCATTTTTTATTTTCGTCCATTATTCTCTCTATTACATTGTACGTTTCCTCTACAATTTGGTCATCATGTTCTGAAGTTGGCATATACACCTGGACAATCAGTAAATCTTTTTGTGCTCCTTTCAGCCTTACACCAATAACCCGGTCATTTGCATAGTCTACATATTCCACACATTTAGCCAATTCCTTTGTCATAATCATTCCTACTCCATTAATTCCTTTTACTTCTCCTCCTGAGTAGTAGAATACATATTCATCTGACTGCAACTCTCCATGTCCATTCCATCTTACTTCAGCAACTCCTATGAGGTCCATATGATTCTTTTCCATCTCTCTTTTAAGGTTTTCTAGTTTTCCTGCTTGTAGCAGAGTTCTGACATTCCAGGTACCAATTCTCGTTTTGATTTTTTGCCTCCTTTCAAGTTGTCCCGTCCCCCCCCCCCCCCCGGAGATCCGAATGGGGGACTATTTTACCTCCGGACACTGATTTAACATGAGAGGAAGCCATTTTTTGTGCATAAAATGGAGACTGCATTATGCAGGGAAGATAATCTGCGGTGGTATTCCGTTGCCTTCCGCAGTTCTGGAGGCCGCCCCTAACATGGGATACAGACGCCTTTTGCAGCCGCCCGCTCCGGGTCAGACGCTGCATGAGAAGTATAGGTTGGAAAATGAAAGACCCCTAGCCCTCGAAACCTAATAGCGTCAGGGTCGGAAAAGAACAAGAGCTGGCCGAGGGTGGCCAGATAGGAAAGATAAGAGTGAGGAGCCTGGCATAAGTAAGTGGAAGCAATGCCAGGACTCAGCTCGGGGCCCCGTGGTCGCCAGCCACGTATCACTAGGTGTGACTCCCTGAGGAGTTTATTATGTTGATAGTAATCTGGGACATTCTGGTAAGCGTTGGTGTGCTTGGGATGTGAGAAGTATTGGAGAGGATGTTATATGGAAAAGGATGTGGGATATCTTTGCAGGAAGCAACCTTCAACAATTTTGGCTGAATTTACATTGGTGCTAAACTGTTCAAAACCGAGATTTGTTCGATGGCACGTTATCAGTGTTCATCCGTTTGCACAAACGCATAGTCCAATACTGTTTTAATTAGTCGTGCGAAAGAATGTACTCTGTAGATCAAGTTGATAGTTGAGATTCATTAGTGTGCAATATACATCTTCTTAATTGAATTGATTTCAACGCCATCTGCTAGCCTCACCGTGCTACATCTACATCTACATCCATACTCCGCAAGCCACCTGAAGGTGTGTGGCGGAGGGTACCTTGAGTACCTCTATCGGTTCTCCCTCCTCTTACAGTCTCGTATTGTTCGTGGAAAGAAGTATTGTCGGTATGCCTCTGTGTGGAATCTAATCTCTCTGATTTTATCCTCATGGTCTCTCCGCGAGATATACGTAGGAGGGAACAATATACTGCTTGACTCCTCGGTGAAGGAATGTTCTCGAAACTTCAACAAAAGCCCGTGCCGAGCTACTGAGCGTCTCTCCTGCAGAGTCTTCCACTGGAGTTTATCTATCATCTCCGTAACGCTTTCGCGGCTACTGAATGATCCCGTAACGAAGCGCGCTGGTCTCCGTTGGATCTTCTCTATCTCTTCTATCAACCCTATCTCTTACTCATCCCACACTGCTGAGAAGTATTCAAGCAGTGGGCGAACAAGCGTAATGTAACGTACTTCCTTTGTTTTCGGATTGCATTTCCTTAGGATTCTTCCAATGAATCTCAATCCGGCATCTGCTTTACCGACGATCAACTTTATATGACCATTCCATTTTAAATCACTCCTAATGCGTACTCCCAGATAATTTATGGAATTAACTGCTTCCAGTTGTTGACCTGCTATATTGTAGCTAAATGATAAGGGATCTTTCTTTCTATGTATTCGCAGCACATTTCAGTTGTCTACAATGAGATTCAATTGCCATTCCCTGTACCATGCGTCAATTCGCTGCAGATCCTCCTGCCTTTCAACATAATTTTCCATTTTTACAACCTCTCGATATACCACAGTGTAAGTAAGCTCTATAGGTTTTTATATTGGTAACACCACGTAGCGCTCTATATGAAAATCACTGGCTGTGCTGTGTGCAGTCTGTTGCTGGTTAGCATTGTTGAAATATTCTCCATTGTAGTGTTGGGCAATTGGATGTAAACAGCGCGTAGCGTTGGGCAGTTGGAGGTCAGGCGCCAGCAGTGGTGGATGTGGGGAGAGAGATGGCGGACTTTTGAGAGCGGATGATCTGGACGTGTGTCCATCAGAGACAGTAAATTTGTAAGACTGCATGTCATGAACTGATATATATATATATTATCACTTTTGAACACTATTAAGATAAATACATTGTTTGTTCTGTATCATAATCTTTCATTTGCTAACCATGCCTATCAGTAGTTAGTGACTTCAGTAGTTAGAATCTTTTATTTAGCTGGCAGTATTGGCGCTCGCTGCATTGCAGTAGTTCGAGTAATGAAGATTTTTGTGAGGTAAGTGATTCATAAAAGGTATAGTTTATTGTTAGTCAGGGCCATTCTTTTGTAGGGTTTATTAAAAGTCAGATTGCGTTGCGCTAAAAACATTGTGTGTCAGTTTAGTGATGACCAGAATAAGTAAAGAGAGTAATGTCTGAGTACGTTCAGTTTTGCTCAGCTGTTTGAAAAGCAAATAACGTAGGAGGTTTTCAGCACAGTAATTCATAAATTTTTCTAACGGAACGTTTCAACAGCATCATCCGCAAAAAGCCTCAGTGAACTTCCGATGTCATCCACAAGGTCATTTATGTATATTGTGAATAGCAACGGTCCTACGACACTCCCCTGCGGCACACCTGAAATTACTCTTACTTCGGAAGACTTCTCTCCATTGAGAATGACATGCTGCGTTCTGTTATCTAGGAACTCTTGCGTCGTGGAATATGCGAAAGGATAAAGATGCCGTTGGTTTCAAGAAGACGACCGGCAGTGTGAATGTTAAAACCGAATGTTCTAGACTCTTCCTCGTATTTCTCTAAATAAGATCAGGTGATGCGCAACGTTCGGGAAAAAAAAAGAAATGCGATGGTGAGAATAAATCTGCCTTCTGCCTGGGCTTGGAGAGCTGGAGTTAATCCGGCGGGGTCCCATCTGGCGGCAGAGATTTGCGTAACGACGGCATGAGCAGGTGTCTGGTGGCCGAGATTGTTCGTCGGTTAATCCGCGGGGGCGCTGGCTCCCGTCCTTGACCCGTGAGCTGCCCGCCCTAAAGCCTGGTGGGGTGGGGTGGGGCATCCAGTGCGGCCGGAGCCGCAATTAGCACATCAGCCCCTCGGCGCCTCTCAGCTCCACCCTTACCCCCTCCTCCTCCCCGCCACACTGCGCGCGGGGCGTTAAGCCCCCTCCCCAACGCCGCACTAACGCCGTCCACCACCCCTCCCGCGGTCTGACGTGCTATCGCACGTGCGAAGCGCTCACTCCTCGCCGTAGCCCGCGGTACACAGGTTACCATAAATTTAACAATAAGCTCCTGACGCGCCGTAAATTCTTCTGCGTGTTAAATGTGAGCGTAATTGCAGCAAATTTCGCGGAACATAAATCTGATTCAGTACACAGCGCAAAAACCAGCGACGTTAACGATGTACGCGTATGTGGAGCACAGCTTAAAATAAAGGCACCGCTGGAAGCTTTCTCTTGTTTCTTGTCTGTTTTGCAACTAATTTTAAAGCTCTAGCGATATCTAAGGAAAATAAAGAGTAGACAAATGTGACGACAGCTACAAATGCAAGATGTCTGTGTTTATCTTTAGCATCCTTTGCTTTTCAATGTTAAAAATAAACGTAGTAGTGGCCAAAATGGTACTGAAACAGAGGATGAAAGTCTCTATCCAAAACTGTTTCACAGAGGAAGACTGCACTGTAGTTCCTTCTCTAGACTGTCGCACAGATGACAAAATGGTAGATATCGAAATAGGCGACAAAGCGATAGAGAAACAATTAAAATCGCTCAAAAGAGGAAAGGCCGCTGGAGCTGATGGTATACCAGTTCGATTTTACACAGAGTACGCGAAGGAACTTGCCCCCCTTCCTGCAGCGGTGTACCGTAGGTCTCTAGAAGAGCTAGCGTTCCAAAGGATTGGAAAAGGGCACAGGTCATCCCCGTTTTCAAGAAGGGACGTCGAACAGATGTGCAGAACTATAGACCTATATCTCTAACGTCTATAAATTGTAGAATTTTGGAACACGTATTATGTTCGAGTACACTGACTTTTCTGGAGACTAGAAATCTACTCTGTAGGAATCAGCATGGGTTTCGAAAACGACGATCGTGTGAAACCCAGCTCTCGATATTCGTCTACGAGACTCAGAGGGCCATAGACACTGGTTCCCAGGTAGATGCCATGTTTCTTGACTTCCGCAAGGCGTTCGAAACAGTTACCCATAGTCGTTTAATGAACAAAGTAAGAGCATATGGACTATCAGACCAACTGTGTGATTGGATTGAAGAGTTCCTAGGTAACAGAACGCAGCATGTCATTCTCAATGGAGAGAAGTCTTCCGAAGTAAGAGTGATTTGAGGTGTGCCGCAAGGGAGTGTCGTAGACCGTTGCTCTTCACAATATACATAAATGACCTTGTGGATGACACTGGAAGTTCACTGAAGCTTTTTGCGGATGATACTGTCGTATATCGAGAGGTTGTAACAATGGAAAATTGTACTGAAATGCAGGAAGATCTGTAACGAATTGACGCATGGTGCAGCGAATGGCAATTGAATCTCAATGTAGACAACTGTAATGTGCTGCGAATACATATAAAGAAAGATCCCTTATCATTTAGCTACAAAATAGCAGGTCAGTAACTGGAAGCAGTTAATTCCATAAATTATCTGGGAGTACGCATTAGGAGTGATTTAAAATGGAATGATCATATAAAGTTGATCATCGGTAAAACAGATGCCAGACTGAGATTCATTGGAAGAATCCTAAGGAAATGCAATCCGAAAACAAAGGAAGTAAGTTACAGTACGCTTGTTTGCCCACTGCTTGAATACTTCTCAGCAGTGTGGGATCAGTACGAGATAGGGTTGATAGAAGAGACAGAGAAGATCCAACGGAGAGCAGCGCGCTTCGTTACAGGTTCATTCAGTAATCGCGAAAGCGTTACGGAGATGATAGATAAACTCCAGTGGAAGACTCTGCAGGAGAGACGCTCAGTAGCTCGGTACGGGCTTTTGTTGAAGTTTCGAGAACATACCTTCGCCGAGGAGTCCAGCAGTACATTGCTCCCTCCTACGTATATCTCGCGAAGAGATCATGAAGATAAAATCAGAGAGATTAGATCCCACACAGAGACATACCGACAATCCTTCTTTTCACGAACAATACAAGACTGGAATAGAAGGGGGAACCGATAGAGGTACTCAAGGTACCCTCCGCCACACACCTTCAGGTGGCTTGCGGAGTATGGATGTAGATGGAGATGCAGAGATTTAATTCGGTGAGTTTAATTCGGTGTGGTGAGAAGAACGTGCAATACCTGTGGATCGGTTCAAAGAGTTTCCAGGCCAGGTAGGAGATGTTATGCGCTCAGGGGCTGGGTTTTGAGTAATCCTCATCATCATTTCACCACCAAAGACTGCGTTTTATTGGCAGGACACTTAGAAAATGTAACAGAGCTACTAAGGAGACTGCCTACATTACGCTTGTCCGTCCTTTTTTAGAATACTGCTGCGTGGTGTGGGATCCTTACCAGATAGGACTGACGGAGTACATCGAAAAAGTTCAAAGAAAGGCAGCACGTTTTGAATTATCGCGAAATATGGGAGACAGTGTCACAGAAATGATACAGGATTTGGGCTGGAAATCACTAAAAGAAAGACGTGTTTCGTTGCGAAGGATTCTTCTCACGAAATTCCAATCACCAGCTTTCTCCTCCGAATGCGAAAATATTTTGTTGACACATACCTACATAGGGAGGAACGATCACCACGATAAAATAAGGGAAATCAGGGCTCGTACGGAAAGATATCGGTGTTCATTCTTTCCGCGCGCTATACGAGATTGGAATAATAGAGAATTGTGAAGGTAGTTCGATGAGCCCTCTGCCAGGCACTTAAATGTGACTTGCAGAGTATCGATGTAGATATACACTCCTGGAAATGGAAAAAAGAACACATTGACACCGGTGTGTCAGACCCACCATACTTGCTCCGGACACTGCGAGAGGGCTGTACAAGCAATGATCACACGCACGGCACAGCGGACACACCAGGAACCGCGGTGTTGGCCGTCGAATGGCGCTAGCTGCGCAGCATTTGTGCACCGCCGCCGTCAGTGTCAGCCAGTTTGCCGTGGCATACGGAGCTCCATCGCAGTCTTTAACACTGGTAGCATGCCGCGACAGCGTGGACGTGAACCGTATGTGCAGTTGACGGACTTTGAGCGAGGGCGTATAGTGGGCATGCGGGAGGCCGGGTGGACGTACCGCCGAATTGCTCAACACGTGGGGCGTGAGGTCTCCACAGTACATCGATGTTGTCGCCAGTGGTCGGCGGAAGGTGCACGTGCCCGTCGACCTGGGACCGGACCGCAGCGACGCACGGATGCACGCCAAGACCGTAGGATCCTACGCAGTGCCGTAGGGGACCGCACCGCCACTTCCCAGCAAATTAGGGACACTGTTGCTCCTGGGGTATCGGCGAGGACCATTCGCAACCGTCTCCATGAACCTGGGCTACGGTCCCGCACACCGTTAGGCCGTCTTCCGCTCACGCCCCAACATCGTGCAGCCCGCCTCCAGTGGTGTCGCGACAGGCGTGAATGGAGGGACGAATGGAGACGTGTCGTCTTCAGCGATGAGAGTCGCTTCTGCCTTGGTGCCAATGATGGCCGTATGCGTGTTTGGCGCCGTGCAGGTGAGCGCCACAATCAGGACTGCATACGACCGAGGCACACAGGGCCAACACCCGGCATCATGGTGTGGGGAGCGATCTCCTACACTGGCCGTACACCACTGGTGATCGTCGAGGGGACACTGAATAGTGCACGGTACATCCAAACCGTCATCGAACCCATCGTTCTACCATTCCTAGACCGGCAAGGGAACTTGCTGTTCCAACAGGACAATGCACGTCCGCATGTATCCCGTGCCACCCAACGTGCTCTAGAAGGTGTAAGTCAACTACCCTGGCCAGCAAGATCTCTGGATCTGTCCCCCATTGAGCATGTTTGGGACTGGATGAAGCGTCGTCTCACGCGGTCTGCACGTCCAGCACGAACGCTGGTCCAACTGAGGCGCCAGGTGGAAATGGCATGGCAAGCCGTTCCACAGGACTACATCCAGCATCTCTACGATCGTCTCCATGGGAGAATAGCAGCCTGCATTGCTGCGAAAGGTGGATATACACTGTACTAGTGCCGACATTGTGCATGCTCTGTTGCCTGTGTCTATGTGCCTGTGGTTCTGTCAGTGTGATCATGTGATGTATCTGACCCCAGGAATGTGTCAATAAAGTTTCCCCTTCCTGGGACAATGAATTCACGGTGTTCTTATTTCAATTTCCAGGAGTGTAATTTTAAATAAGGAAAATAAAGAGTACACAAATGTGGCGACAGCTACAAATGCAAGATGTCAGTTTTTATCTTTAGCATCCTTTCCTTTTCAGTGTTAAAAATAAACGTAGTAGTGAGGTTTAATTCGGTGTGGTCAGGAGAACGTGCAATATATGTGGATCGGTTCAGTGAGTTTCGCGTCCAGGTAGGAGATTTGATACGCTCAGGGACTGGGTTTTGCGTAGGCCTCATCATCATTTCACCATCGACAACTTGCAAGTTGCCGAAGAGGTATCAAATAAAAAGCCTTGCACTAGGCGATCGATGATACCATACGATAACTTAATTTTTTTCCTTCTCATACCGTAGGGATACCAACGGCTTCGATATTTAGACGTATACGAAAGAATTAAAAACTTGAAATAGGAAATACTGAAACTGAATACTGTCGTTTCTTCCACCGTATACCGCTATACGTAGCAAGGGTAAGAGCTTGGAATAGCATATTGTAAACTGTTCCTCGCTCGCTTTCCTATAACCAACAAGCTTTTGTACATTTTACTTTATTGCAGCTATTTTCGACGCGAATCTTTTGTGTGCAGTGCTTTATTATGGAAAGGAAAAACAAAATTAGAAACAAAGAAGATTATTGAGCTAAGAATTAAGGGAAAGCCGATGTAACAAAAGACAGCTGCTGCTCAGAAAGAACCACCACAAAGTGAATGGAATTTAACTGGGTATTTTGCAGCATATTGAAATAATACGAAATATCATGTGATTTTGTGATTTCGAGTACATCATCTGCTCATCCTAACACAATGAAGAGCCAAAGTAACTGGCACACCTGCCTAATATCAAGTAGGGCCCCAGCGAACACGCAGAAGTGCCGCAACACGTCCTGACATGGCCTCGACTAATGTCTGAAGTAGTGCTGGAAGGAACTGACACCATGAATCCAACAGGGTGTCCATAAATCCGTGAGAGTACGGGGGCGTGGAGATCTCTTCTGAAGAGCACGTTGCAAGGCATCTCAGACATGCTCAATATTAAACTTCCTGGCAGATTAAAACTGTGTGCCCGACCGAGACTCGAACTCGCAGGAGAGCTTCTGTAAAGTTTGGAAGGTAGGAGACGAGGTACTGGCAGAAGTAAAGCTGTGAGTACCGGGCGTGAGTCGTGCTTCGGTAGCTCAGTTGGTAGAGCACTTGCCCGCGAAAGGCAAAGGTCCCGAGTTCGAGTCTCGGTCGGGCACACAGTTTTAATCTGCCAGGAAGTTTCATATCAGCGCACACTCCGCTGCAGAGTGAAAATCTCATTCTGGATGCTCAATATTGTTCATGTCTTAGAAGTTTAGTGGCCAGCGGAAGAGTGTAAACTGAGAAGAGTTTTCCTGGAGCCATTCTTAGTAATTCTGGACGTGTGGGGTGTCAAATTTCCCAAGTCTGTCGGAATGCACAAAAGACATGAAGGATACAGGTGATCAGATATCGAAGATCTGATATTTTACCGGATTCCTGATATTCACGGTACGCTCGTGAAATGATCGTACGGGAAAATCCCCACTTCATCCCTATCTCAGAGATGCTGTGTTCCATTGCTCATGCGCCGACTATAACACCACGTTGAAAGTCACTTAAATCTTGATAACCTGCCGTTGTAGCAGCAGTAACCGATCTAACAACTGCGCCAGTCACATGTTGTTTTATATAGGTGTTGCCGACCGCAGCGCCGTATTCTGCCTGTTTACATATCTCTGTATTTCAATATGCCTGCCTATACCAATTTCTTTGGCACTTCAGTGTAAATATTCCTCGCCTTCCATTGACGAACAAACTAAGTGCTGAAAAGAGGAACGACCTATTAACCATGGACGATTTTCTTCAGGTGAAACACAGACAATTTTACTTCCTATTGTGTCAGGGATGTCAACACTATAAGTGAAACAAAGGCAGTTTTACTTATTGTATCAGGGATGTCAAGACTATATTCTCTGTTGCTGCTCAGAGTTAAGTGACATGATACTGTGAACATTGAAAGATTCCTTGAAATGAAGGGTGGAACTTACATCTTTACCTAAATTTTAAATTTTTTAAAGTCGAAACTTATTACACTTTTGCAGCAAATTTTCTGTTAGACGTTAGAAATTAAGTGACGGTATCGTAAGTCGCATTCCTTCGAATGAGTAATAATATGAATCTGTCATGCTTTTTTCCTGCTTTCTTACAGCTTCGCGTTTCGTACTTTCGCATTTCTACAGTTTTTGTCACCTTCAAACTTTGCCTCTAGTTTCATGTGACGCTGTGCTACGTATCTATGAAAGGTAACTGTTTCTCCTTTCATTTCGATTTCCATTTGTAGCAGTAACAATTAATAACAAATGCTATTACTGGTAAATGAAAATGTGAGCGAATGCCTGTAATATTAAATTTCAGTCTCCTGTCGGTGAAGAATGTGAACATATAGCGTTATAATGAAATCACGTGACTTTTCCGTTTTTTTGTTGGTGACATTCGAAATAAATTCACTACACAGATATTCCTACACTGCTAAATCATCCTGAGATGATTTTTTTGTTAAGGAAAATGCACTGTTTGCGTTTTTGTGTGCTACTACAGTAAATAAATATTGAAGTTTCTGACTTGAGCAAAAAACAAATTTATTTTCTGTTCTTCCGAAAATGCTTCATTCACGTTGAACTATCACAATTCTGTTTCCGTTTACGTAAATTAACAGCACATTTCGTTGTCCATGTCGCTGCGTGCAGGACAGCTGATATTTCAGTGCATTTTATTCTCTGAAACTTTGTTTTCAGCTGTAATGTTTTGCACATCATGAAAACTGTGAACTAAAAGCGGAAATGACGTGACAGAGTGCACCAGATACTTTTCCAAATTATGATATCCTTACAGTTGTCAAGAAAATATCTTGGCACTGACAACTGTAAGAAAACATGCATTACTCAACTGCGCAATGAATTTCCTATCCACGTATACATACATATCATCAGTGGCCATGTATTTTCACACATTTTCAAAGCATTCTACATTTGAGTATGTACCACTGGTAAAGGAAGTAGCCATAGGATGCCTGTCAAAATGTTATTTCGCTTTTAATATTTATAGTTGTTGTTTGGAAGAATATTGTACGGTCTAAAGCGCGTTGTCATGGTTCGTGCGGCTCTCCCCGTCGGATATTCGAATCCTCCCTCGGGCATGGATGTGTGTGTTATCATTAACGTAAGTTAAAGTTAGATTAAGTAGTGTGTAAGTCTAGAGACCGATGACGTCAGCAGTTTCCTCCCATAGGAACTTGCCACCATCAGTGTGAACAGTGAAATAATAAACAGACAGGTAGGACGATACTAAAGAATTAACTAACATATCGTTTATCTTCTCCCTTGTCCACTCCCGCTTGCCGATTCTCTGTCACCCCTTCAACCCAACTCATTGTTATTATCTCTCTGTGACTCTGTAATTTTCACTGTCTACTGCCACACAACCTCATCTTCTTCGCTCTGTCCTATTAATACTGTATCTTCCCAGATTCACTGTGTCCCTCTGGCTCTATCTTACTGCTTCTATTTCACTCATTCTTTCATACTACTGCTGTCTATTCTCACTCATCTCTTTCTCCTTCGTTGTCTTTTTCATAGTCTTTGTCCCTGATTATCAGGGCTCTCATTCATTTTCTCTTTCTCTTTATTCCTCCTCCCCTGGCATTGCCTCCTTCGCTCTTTCCCTAGCACTGTTCTCTCACTGTCAACTATGTTCCACCGGCACTGTGTCTTCCTCTCACACTGCCATTTTCTCCTTCGCCCTTTCTAAACCACAACCACTGCCTTCTTTCTTCCAGTAATATTACTTTTCTGTATCTTTCTCACAGCCACTGTCTCCTTCTCTCTCAGCATAAACAAACGGGAATATTTTTGCATGTCAAAATTTTTGGGAAAATTTTAAAGATGCTGAAAAAGGCAGTATGAGGCAGCTGGTACACCACTTTTCAGTCAGAATCTTTTAATAAACAGGAGCATATTCACCTTTTCTGTGCTCCGACAGAAGCATTATTCTGGTGGTTCCTTTCTTTACCCTGCCACGGTAGAACAGGCCACTCATATGAAAAGAACTTTATGGGTCAATACAATTTTGATAGTTTACTTGTGTGAAATTCAAATCAAGTGCAACTTTTGAACAAAATCCCCTTGAACATTTATGCACTTGTTCCAACAGGCTACAAGCTTTTTTATTCCGGCTGGAAAGAACTCTTTATCTTGATGTTTGAACCAATTTCCCACAAACTGTTCCACGTCCTCGTTGTCTTGGAACCTCTTCCCACGTAATGCCTCCTTCAGTGCACCAAACCAATGGCAATCACTAGGTGCTAAATCAGGACTGTAAGGGGGATGAGGCAGTACTTCCCACCCCATTTTGTCGATGGTTTCACGAGTTATTTGAGGAATATGAGGAAGCGCGTTGTCTTGCTGGAGAATCACACCTCTCCTCTGAGATCCACGATGTCCCTCCCTCATGGCTGTCATCACCTTGTTTAAAAGCAAATCTGAGTAGTATTGGCTGTTCATTGTACGCTGCTCTTCGAGACAATCACAAAAAACTGGACCTTCAGCATCCCAAAAGACCGTCAACATAACTTTTCCTGCTGATGCTTGGGTTTTGAATATTTTCTTGAGAGGCGAGTTGGTGTGCTTCCACTGCTGGCTCATAGTAGTAAACCCAAGTTTCATCAAAAGTTAAAATTTTGTTGAGGAAGTGCTCACCTTCTCTTTCATAACGTGCGGTTCTAGGCGCTGCAGTCTGGAACCGCGAGACCGCTACGGTCGCAGGTTCGAATCCTGCCTCGGGCATGGATGTGTGTGATGTCCTTAGGTTGGTTAGGTTTAACTACTTCTAAGTTCTAGGGGACTAATGACCTCAGAAGTTGAGTCCCATAGTGCTCAGAGCCATTTGAACCATTTTTTTTCTTTCATAACGTTCTTTTAGCTCTGTGCACGTTCTCAACTTTGTTTCCTTGTGTAGCCGCTTCAACTCCTTTGGGACCCATCAAGCACATGTTTTGCGGTACTTCAGCTTGTTACAGATAATGTTATGAACTGTACCAGTACTAATTTGAACCTTACGAACTATCATTTCCACAGTAACACGCCGGTCGGCACGAATAATGTCATCATTCCGACTTTCAAGGGTGGGGGGGGGGGGGGGGGCGGGGGGGACTTGAACCTGCAACTGGTTTGCCAGGTCGGTGTTTGTCAGTCGCTGAGTCGCGACCTTTTTTGAACTGTTCTACCCACTTGTAAAACTTTGCACGATTGATACAACCTTCACTATAAACTTTAGACATTCTACAGTATATATTCACTGGTTTCTCGCTTTCAGCATGCAAAAAACGAATAACAGAACTTTGTTCAACTAATGTGGGCGTTTCAAGCGAACTCGCCATCTTGAAATGTATTTTTGAGGTTACAAACGAAACAATGTTGATACATCAGCTGATCAAGGCTCATCCCAGTGATGGCAACTTGAAGCTATAAAAGTACCAAACTTTTCCTACTAACAGATTTTTCCCCAGATCAGTTTGTCTGTTTAATTATTGAGTGACCCTCGTATACAGGGTGTTACAAAAAGGTACGGCCAAATTTTCAGGAAACATTCCTCACACACAAAGAAAGACAATATGTTATGTGGACATGTGTCCGGAAACGCTTACTTTCCATGTTAGGGCTCATTTTATTACTTCTCTTCAAATCACATTAATCATGGAATGGAAACACACAGCAACAGAACGTACCAGCGTGACTTCAAACACTTTGTTACAGGAAATGTTCAAAATATCCCCCGTTAGCGAGGATACATGCATGCACCCTCCGTCGCATGGAATCGCTGATGGAGCCCTGGAGAATGACGTATTGTATCACAACCGTGCACAATACGAGCACGAAAGTCTCTACATTTGGTACTGGGGTTGCGTAGACAAGAGCTTTCAAATGCCCCCATAAATAAAAGTCAAGAGGGTTGAGGTCAGGAGGGCGTGGAGGCCATGGAATTGGTGCGCCTCTACCAATCCATCGGTCACCGAATCTGCTGTTGAGAAGCGTACGAACACTTCGACTGAAATGTGCAGGTGTTCCATCGTGCATGAACCGCATGTTGTGTCGTACTTGTAAAGGCACATGTTCTAGGAGCACAGGTAGAGTATCCCGTATGAAATCATGATAACGTGCTCCATTGAGCGTAGGTGGAAGGACATGGGGCCCAATCAAGACATCACCAACAATGCCTGCCAAAACGTTCACAGAAAATCTGTGCTGATGACGTGATTGCACAATTGCGTGCGGATTCTCGTCAGCCCACACATGTTAATTGTGAAAATTTACAATTTGATCACGTTGCAATGAAGCCTCATCCGTAAAGAGAACATTTGCACTGAAATAAGGATTGACACATTGTGGGATGAAACATTCGCAGAAGTGTACCCGTGGAGGCCAATCAGCTGCTGATAGTGCCTGCACACGCTGTACATGGTACGGAAACAACTGGTTCTCCCATAGCACTCTCCATACAGTGACATGGTCAACGTTACCTTGTACAGCAGCAACTTCTCTGACGCTGACATTAGGGTTATCGTCAACTGCACGAAGAATTGCCTCGTCCATTGCAGGTGTCCTCGTCGTTCTGGGTCTTCCCCAGTCGCGAGTCATAGGCTGGAATGTCCCGTGCTCCCTCGACGCCGATCAATTGCTTCGAACGTCTTCCTGTCGGGACACCTTCGTTTTGGAAATCTGTCTCGATACAAACGTACCGCGTCACGGCTATTGCCCCGTGCTAATCCATACATCAAATGGGCATCTGCCAACTCCGCATTTATAAACATTGCACTGACTGCAAAAACACGATCGTGATGAACATTAACCTGTTGCTGCTACGTACTGATGTGCTTGATCCTAGTACTGTAGAGCAATGAGTCGCATGTCAACACAAGCACCGAAGTCAACATTACCTTCCTTCAATTGGGTCAACTGGCGGTGAATCGAGGAAGTACAGTACATACTGATGCAACTAAAATGAGCTCTAACATGGAAATTAAGCGTTTCCGGACACATGTCCACATAACATCTTTTCTTTATTTGTGCGTGAGGAATGTTTCCTGCAAGTTTGGCCGTACCTTTTTGTAACACTCTGTATAATTTAGCACCTCAGACCAGATTTTATATGCTCACAAATTTTGCATGTGCCTCGGTACTACAGCAAAATGGGGTGCCCTCTCATAATAATGTGACACAGCATATTTCTCCGAACTACATTACTTTATAAAGTACGTGCCTGCTTCACACCAGATTTTACATTCGTATTTTACGTGTACAAGTAGGGTAACATTGAACCCTTGTATCTCGAAAACGGACAAAGAGATAAAGAAAATTCTCAAGGTGGTTCCAGATTGGGATCTTAGCAATACATCTTAAAAATTACAGCTATTTCCTGTGCATTGCTGTCTTGGAATCCGCAGCTTGGTTTTGGTACCGAAAAACTATGTTTTCTGGGATACTTCAGTAACCATTCGTGATCTAAATGGTGTCCGCATAAGCCTCTTAAGACGCACGGGGTAGGCCGCATCTGATTCAAAAAGAACCAACCTTGCTTCATTTGCCTAAGCTGGTGGAAATGTGTAATATTCATACTTTGACCCTGTACTGTAGAATAGTGACATTAAGACGATCCTTCTGTTAGGTATACAAGTGGTCCCTAGTGCAACGCATCAAAACGCTGGACCCAACTTTTATACGAGGGTGGTTTGAAAAGTTCTCGGAACGGAATAGAAAAAATGTACTTACATCACTGAAACGTCTTTTATTTTTCAATGTAGTCTCCTTCTAGATTAATGAACTTGGTCCAACGATGTTCCAGTGCCTTGATCCCATCTCGAAACGAGTTTCCTCACGGCCTGCAAAATAGTTGTCAACTCCGGTTATCAATTCTTCGTTCGAAGTGAAGCTTCGTCCACCAAGATAAATTTTCAATTTTGGGAAGAGATGGAAGTCTGACGGAGCCATATCAGGTGAATAAGGCGGGTGTGGTAACAATTCATACCGTAGTTCGAGTAATTTTGCCATGGCGACGGCACATGTGTACTGGCGCGCATTGTCTTGATGGAAGTTGACTTTCTTCCTTGCTAAACCTGGCCTTTTTTCGCGTATCTTTTGTTGCAATTTGTCCAGGTGGTTAGCATAGTATTCCCCAGTAATTGTTTGCCCAGTGGGGAGACAATCTACAAACAGAATCCCCTTCTCATCCCAGAACACTAATGCCATGACCTTTCCCGCCAAAGGAGCTGTCTTTGCTTTCTTTGGTTGCGGAGAATCAGCGTGTTTTCACTGCTTTGACTGTTGTTTTGTCTCTGGGGTATATTAGTGCACCCAAGTTTCATCTGTGGTCACAAACCGGCGCGAAAGATCTATTTCGTTTCTCTTAAAACGGGCCATTGTTCAGATATGTCCATTCTCATGCGATTTTGATCCAGCGTCAAGAGTCGCGGCACCCGTCTTGTAGATAATTTTTTCATTTCTAATTCTTCATTGATAATGTGATATAGCCTTTCAGAAGACATCTGGCAAGCGTGAGAATTTGCACGCACTTTAAATCGGCGATTCTCCATGACCATCTTGTGCACTTTTGCAATTATTTCTGGAGTAATGACACATTTTGGCCGACCAATGCGCAGATCATCATCTAAGCTCTCCCGACCAAATATAAATTCATTTGTCCACTTGGAATCAGTTGAATATGAAGATGCAGAGTCACCCAATGTATTCTGAAAATCAGCATGAATGTCCTTTGCTTTCATACCTTTCGATACGAAGAGCTGTATCACTGCACGAATCTCGATTTTTTCCGTCATCACAAATCACTACGCGGGAACAACAACAGAGCCACGTCATCGCCACAGCTCTCTTCCAAGAACACTGACGTGGCACTTGCTTACAGGCAATAGTCCAATGAATATTATGTGAACAGCTCGTTGCGCTAGCGCTGACCTCTCGTGGTGGTGCGAAGAACTTTTCAAGCCACCCTCGTATCACCAATAAAACCCGAGGTATGAGACCCGGAAAAATCCCGTTTTTATGCATGGCATTTTGGAATTTATTAAGTAGCGTATGCGTACCGATACAGGGCGGAAATGACGACGACAAATCTACTGAAAGGCAGCACCCTGCTCTTGCCGAAAGATCGCTGCGTAGTCGCTGAACTGCGCGTCTTCCGGCAGCAACCTGTGGATCAGGCCGGCAGCGTCTGCGCGCGACGCAGAATGTCGGACGTGGCGATGTCGTAATCACGAGCAACAGCCCCACAATGGCTGCGGCTGCGGTCGAGGCGATACGCCGCAGCAATTTGCCAGCTGGCGGCCGGCCAGACACCGCGGGACTGACTGCAACACTGTAGCAGATACAGCCCCACCGCCGCCGCTACTACGCACTTCGCTACGGGCTCCCGGCACTATCAACTGTGGACTGAGCTACACACTCGTAGCAAATAATCCAGACACGCTGTCAGAGATGGTAACTATGTGTTGGAGATATCGACTTTACCTGTAAACAGTATCGATATGCAAGTATAGATTCAAAACCGTCGATATATCAACAATATCGATCCATCTCCCTCATAAACAATTTTTATTTCTATTTTCCTGAAACGATCCTCACACGAGTGACGGATCGCAGTAATCCGTCGCTAGATCGTGCCATCTGCCCGTAGATTGCATGTGTGTGGGTAAGTCGTAATTCTGAAGCAATCTGATGAAACACATGCGACAACTCGACCAAGTGTGGCAGTACCTTTGCCTGAGCCCGCCCGGCTGGTCGTGCAGTCAAACGCACGGCTTTCCAGGCGGGAAGGAGTGCCTGGTCCCTGGCCAGTCTGTGGATGGTTTTTAGGTGGTTTTCCATCTGCCTCAGCGAATGCGGGCTGGTTCCCCTTATTCCGCCTCACTTACACTATGTCGGCGATTGATGCGCAAACAAGTTCTCCTCGTACGCGTACACCACCATTACTCTACCACGCAAACATAGAGGTTACTCTCGTCTGGTGTGAGACGTTGTCTGGGGGGTCCACAGGGTTCGGTGTGAGGTGGCGGAGGGGTGAAGTGGACTGCGGTAGTCGTCGTGGGGTTGTGGACCGCTGTGGCTGCGGCGGGGACGGAGCCTCTCTGTCGTTTCTAGGTTCCCGGTTAACATACAACATACAACCCCTGCCTGACTCCAACTATTTTGCCTGGTTATTAAGCGTGGCTGTGTACGTTTCTGTTCACTTTACCCACGTGCAATGGGGACTTTATATTATAAACGACAGGTGTCCACCCCCAGTAGCTGAGTCTTGCCGGCACGGTAGCTCAGCGTGTTCGGTCAGAGGGTTTAGCTATCCTGTGTAACAATAAAATTGAGTGAACGGATCAACGAACAAACAACCTGGACGAGTGTCATCGGACGTCCGCCAAGAATAAATTCAACGAACAATGTAGGACAAAATGAGATCAACAACAAAAAAGTGGTCAGCGCGATAGAATTTTAATCCGAAGGGCCCAGGTTCGATTCCCGGCTGGTTCGGAGATTTTCTCCGCTCAGGGACTGGGTGTTGCGTTGTCCTAATCATCATCATTTCATCCCCATCCACACGCAAGTCGCCAAAGGGGCGTCAAATCAAAAGACTTGCACCCTGCGAATGGTCTACCCGACGGGAGCGCCTTATTCACATGACATTTACTTTCAACTACTGTTATTCAGGGAACACAGTCTACTCTGAAAAGTGAAGTTCAAAGGAAACTTTTCACTTATATTAAACTATTAAATAAATATTATTGTGGAACATTAATTTAAATATGAAAGACACATTCATAAGATTTGTTGACATGGAAAAAGCGTTCGATAATGTAAAATGCTGCAAGATGTTCGAAATTCTGAAAAAAATAGGGGTAAACTATAATATAGAACATATACAAGACACAAGAAGTAATAATAAGAGTGGAAGACCAAGAACGTAGTGCTCGGATTAAAAAAGGGTGTAAGACAGGGATGTAGTCTTTCGCCCCTACTGTTCAATCTGTACATCGAAGAAGCAATGATGGAAATAAAAGAAAGTTTCAGAAGTGGAATTGAAATTGAAGGTGAAAGGATATCAATGATATGATTCACTGATGATATTGCTATCCTGGGTGGAAGTGAAGAAGACTTTACTAACCTTCTGAATGGAATGAACAGTCTAAGGAGTACAGAGTATGGATTAAGAGTAAATCGAAGATGAAGAGAAGTAGCAGAAATGAGAACAGCGAGAAACTTAACATCAGGATTGATGGTCACGTAGTAGATGAAGTTAAGAATTCTGCTACCTAGGCAGTAAAGTAGCCAATGACTGGAAAAGCAAGGAGAACATAAGAAGAAGACTAACATTGCCAAAGAGGGCATTCCTGGCCAAGGCTACTAGTATCAAACACTGGCATTAATTTGAGGAATAAATTTCTGAGAATATTTGGAGAACAGCATTGTATGGTAGTGAAACATGGACTGTGGGAAAACTGGAAAATAAGAGAATCGGGCATTTGGGATGTAGGTACTAGAGGGAGCTGTAGAGGGAAAGAACTGTAGAGGACGACAGAGACTGGAATACATCCAGCAGATAATTGAGGACGTTGGCTGCAAGTGCTACTCTGAGATGAGGAGGTTGGCACAAGAGAGGAATTGGTGACGGGCCACATCAAACCAGTCATAAGGCCGATGACTCAAACAAAAAAAGTAAAATAAAAAGGTTTACCCCTCTATATTTCGCACCGAGGAACATTTCGAAAGTTGTGCTATGGATTTAGAAATTCACAGGACGGTCAGACTGGGGTCAAGATAGCGATTATTAGATATGTATGGAACAACTAGCTGAATTACTAATATTTTTAACTTTTATAATAATTTACTTCGACATTTTTATTTACTAGTTCAAGGTACATCTATTTTACACTCTTACTTAAATATCTTGTTATCTACGTAATCAAGTTTTCTTGGTACAGTTTGTATGAGTTGTACACTAGCAGCGCTTCTATTGATAATATTCCTTAAATCGCTTCAGGCAAGTGCCGGAATGGTTCCCTTTAAAGGGCACAGCCAACTTCCTTCCCCATACTTTCCTAATCCGATGGGACGGATGACCTCGATGTTTTGTCCCCTTCCCCAAATCAACCAACCAACCTTGTGAAGGCATATTATCAACAGTGTAGAGAATGAACTTGGGGAGTGCGATTGGGGAAAATAAGAAAGTAAGGAAAAAATAAAACGCTCAGAAGATGGGCTCCAGAGTGTTGGCTATTGCTATTCTTCCACATAGATATACTGACAGAAAACAAAATAAGACTGCGTACATAACTAATAAACCAGTTGTCGTGGGGAATAAACGCAATGGTATTCTGTTTTATTATTAAGTTACTGCACCTGGTTCGTGTAAGAGCTGTAGTAATTACGGAATAATGATCTAGAACCCAGGTACCATAGCCGGCCGGTGTGGCCGTGCGGTTAAAGACGCTTCAGTCTGGAACCACGTGACCGCTCCGGTCGCAGGTTCAAATCCTGCCTCGGGTATGGATGTGTGTGATGTCCTTAGGTTAGTTAGGTTTAAGTAGTTCTAAGTTCTAGGGGAATGATGACCACAGATGTTAAGTCCCATAGTGCTCAGAGCCATTTGAACCATTTGAACCGAGGTACCATAACATGTGCTTTAAAATTAGTAAATTGCTCTCTCCGCAGTGAGTTTTTTAACGCAAAACTCTACCCATTGCATTATCTGGGCAGCACAAAAGCTGTGTGTGGCGATTCTAGTCGTAACCTTGAAGACAGTGGCGCAGTTTGCTATTTCTGGCGTTTGTTTTCCGCCGAAAATATGTGCGAAATAAATCTGTATTACAGACGTTTTTGTGTCGCTGGTAGGTAAGGCATCAAATTTCGTAGTTTGAGTGAACGATTATATCTTCAAATTGTATATACTCCGTTTAAAGTAACTTCGTGATTGACGTTCCAGCGAATCGAATAGTAGGACTTATTCGCCCGCTAATGCTTTCTCGATTGCCACATGCTCACCGGGTTGCCTGTTTCTCTCGCGCTAGGTGCTTCGGTGGTTCCCAGCCAGCGATGCCAGGTTCCCTTTACCGAAGGCACAAGCACTAGCTGTCTCCTATTCTGTCCATTAGGACTGACGTAGAGTAGTTTAAATCCTCTATGTGTTCGTGTTCTGTAGTTTTGACTTGGGCGCGTATGACCCCAGCTGCTTTTTGCACCCTAAAGCAAAGCAAAACAAAACAAACAGCCTTGTTTAGCGTGGTTGGCTGCACTCCTGCGATCTGTCAATCACATAATTATTTTATTCTTCGTCTAAATCTACAACAGTATTCAGCAAAGCACTGTGAAGTGCATGACAGAGGGCGCATCCCGTTATACCAGTTATTAGGGCTTCTTCCCGATCATTCACGTATAGATTGCAGGAAGAGTGACTGTTCAAATGCCTCTGTTAGCTTTGAAATTGATATAATTATTAACAGCGTGTTTCCGAGTGTTCTGTCGAGTCGTTGTTTCCATTTTGTGTACAATATTTCGACGATGGTATTATGCGTATTTGCTGCCTGGGCTCCAACCACACTGATAGCTACCGTATTCTAAGGACTATAAGACGTACATATTTCTTTGAAAATCTTCTTCCAGAATTCAGTTGTGCCTTCTGCTGGAAATTAAGATAGAAATGTCCAGTGTCTGATTTCAAATTCCCTCCAGTCTTCAAAATGGCCATATATTCGATGCCGTAGGAAACCTATATCTATCTAGCAACATTGGATCAACTGGCAACAGCAGTACACAGATGTGACGAACATGAGTTCCGAGGATTCACAAGCTTTGTAATGCTGTCTCCCTCACACCCCGCCATCACAGTCCTAGAACACTGTTTAGTCTACGATGCGTCAATGCAGCATACGGTGCCAGTGAACTTAAATTGAAAGTGATTTGTGTTACCGGTAACAGTATAATATTTTTGTTAGTAGCTAGTTTTGTAAAGGAAAAAATAAAATGTATTCATAGGATGCGGGCTATAAATTGAAAGTTACAGCATATGCAGAAAATGGAAGCAGAGCAACTAAGCGGCATTTCAGCCCACTATCAACAGAAAAAAACATTCGCGATTGGCGGGCAAGTAAAGAAGAACTGAAAAAAAATGAAGACCAAATTTACAATTAGAGGAGTGAATGCAAAATGGCCAAAACTAGAAGATGGCTTATTGAAATGATTTCAAAGATAGCGTCAAAATGTCACTGGAATTAATACAAAAATAATTCAAATACACGCTCCCACGCTATCTCTTCAGTGGAATTTAACAGATTTTAAGGGTGGAGTTGGTTGGTGCTACAGGTTTATGAAGCGCAAGCGTCATGCAAACCAAAACCAAAGTACCTCAGAAAATGCCACAAGAATATGAAGAGAAAATATTATTTTTCCATCGCTTTACTATTCAAAATCGACAGAAGACCATTGTGGAACGAAGCCAAATATCAAATGTGGACGAAACTCCTCCGATATTTGATGTGGCGAGTAACAGCACTGCTGGCATGAACGGTGCCAAAAATGTAACTATAAAACCAAGTAGATATGAAGAAATGCACTACTGTTGTCCTTTCATGTTGCGCTGACGGTTTTAAACTTAATCCAATAATCATATACAAGCGCAAAACTATGCCAAAACCTTCTGAAATACCGCCAGGTGTTGTTCACGTACATGACAAGGGTTGGATGGACGAAGCTGATATGAAATTATAGATTAACAGAGTGTGGGAGAGAAGGAAAGGTGCCTTATGAAAGAAGAGTTCTCTTCCTGTGCTAGATCAGTTTACTAGCCAACTGAAAAATTCTGTTTGCAAGAATATGAGACAGGAAAATACAAAGCTTGCTGTTATTCCCGGAGGACTTACTTCATAAATGCGACCTCTTGATGATTCGATAAATAATCAATTTAAAGGGTGTATGGCAGAGGAATGGAACAGATGGATGATGGATGAAACGCAACATGAATTCACGCCGAAGGGAGTTTTAAAACGACCTAGAATCAAACAAGTGTGTCACTGGATAAAACAGTCTAGAGAGAGAGAAGATATCATTGTTAAATCTTTCAAAAAGTGCGGCATTAGTAACGCTCTTGATGGTCGTGAAGACCATCTTATACATGAAGAGGAGAACGATGGCGACGAAGAGGTAGAGGAAGAGGAAGAAGGAAAAGGTTCAAATGACGATTTTTGGGAATTTTAAACGTCAGTTTGGTTTTATATACAAAGAATATTTATAGCCTGGCCTTGCAATCTAATAATAAAAATGGTAAGAATGTTATGCTTAAAAACATTACTTAAAAATTAAGGTACGTCTTATGGTCCGTAGCATTTCACAGTCCGTAAAATACGGTATTGTTGATCTCACGCCACCTTTTACAGCCTAATTCGTTTCCTGACTCTCAATGCGCCCTTTAATGCTCTTTTTTTTTCAGAGCTCGCGCTGGAATACTGTGAAATGCAAATTCTCTCAATGTCTTCCAACTCTAGTGGATGTGACTGCCGGCGAGATTTTGATAAATTGAGTGCGAAGCCCCAAGCGTTATTTAAACTGAATCCGCCGTCCCTGTTTATTAGGTTTTGTGAAATCTTTATTTCGATATACTCCTTAATTATGCTACTCCAAAACTCGACGTTTGCACCACGATGCTGGTCTCATCGTATTTCATTTCGTGGCTGTATTCAAGGCAGTGACACTTGATTTTCCGGGTTGTTTTAGTCGGGTGTGACGCTGATCTTACCTGTATCTCAGAGTGACTTTTCTGACACTGTCCGACGTAAGACATGCCACACTCGCTTGGAATGCGACAGCACTCTGCTTCCTGTGACCTAGATCGTCTTTAACATTATTATTTTACTTGAAGGAAGTAGAAATACACTGGATGCTATGAATGGAAACAATAACTCAGCAGAACGCCGGGAAGCACGCGTTTAGTCATTGGCGTTCATAATTTTACGTTTATGAATATTTAAAGCAACTGGGCAAATTTTGCACCTCTTTGAAATGTTATCAAGGTCCAATTGACTATTTGTGTAACTTTCTCAGCAAGTACTTCTTTACAGATCACTTCATCAACTGCAAAAATTAGTATTAATGGTTTTAATATTACATTACTAATATTGTACACAAGGTCATTAATATACAACACGACTAGAATGGTCCCAACACACTTACCTGGGGCACACAGGAAGTTACATTTACGTCTGTTGACAACTTTCTATCTAAGAAAACATCTGTGTCTTCTCTACCAAAAAATCCTCGGTCCAGTCACTTGTTTAGCCAGTACCGCATACAATCGTTCATTTTATAATAAACGTAGATGCAGTACTGAGTCAAATGCTTTTTGGAATTCGGGAAATACATCTGGCTCCCTCTAGCCAAGGCTTTCAGCATGTCATCTTAGAAAAGTTTCGGTTTCATATAACGCATATTTTCGGAATCCGTGTTGGAGTTGACATTCTGTTCGAATACGTCGTTACATTTGTGTTCAGAATATGTTCTAAGATTCTGCAACAAATAGGTGCCAATAATATTGGACAATGGTTTTGTAGATCACTTCTGCTACCGTTCTTACAGACGTGTAGGACCGGTACTCTCTTCCAATTGATGAACACAGTTTTTTGTTCTTCAGTTGTATGGTAGATTATGGTTTAAAAGAAGGGCCGGTACATGCTCAAATTCAGTGGACAAACTGACCAGAATTCCTCTGGACATTGATTTTTGTGCAGTTTCAATGATTTCAGTTAATTTTCGACACTACTGACACTAATATCTAAAACTCTCATCTTTGCAAGCTATAGTGATGGAAGTAGGAGACCAAGAGTTTTTGGATGTATGTTGAGTGTATTCTCTGTATTGTTGTTGTGGTCTTCAGTCCTGAGACTGGTTTGATGCAGCTCTCCACGTTACTCTATCCTGCGCAAGCTTCTTCATCTCCCAGTACCTACTGCAACCTACATCTTTCTGAATCTGCTTGTCTCATTTCCTAATCTAATACCCTCAACATCACCCGACTTAAGTCGACTACATTCCAGTCCATTTATTGATGTTCATCTTATATCCTCCCTTCAAGACACTATCCATTCCAACCGAGCGAGGTGGCGCAGTGGTTAGAGACTGGACTCGGGTTCGGGGGGACGACGGTTCAATCCCGCGTCCGGCTATCCTGATTTAGGTTTTCCGTGATTTCCCTAAATCGCTCCAGGCAAATGCCGGGATGGTTCCTTTCAAAGGTCACGGCCGACTTCCTTCCCCGTCCTTCCCTAACCCGATGAGACCGATGACCTCGTTGTCTGGTCTCCTTCAGCAAATCCAATCACTATCCATTCCGTTCAACTGCTCTTCCAAGTCCTTTGCTGTCTCTGACAGAATTACAAAATAAATGGCTCTGAGCACTATGGGACTTAACATCTGTGGTCATCAGTCCCCTAGACCTTAGAACTACTTAAACCTAACCAACCTAAGGACAACACACACATCCATGCCCGAGGCAGGATTCGAACCTGCAACCGTAGCAGTCGCGCGGTTCCGGACTGAGCGCCTAGAACCGCTAGACCACCGCGGCCGGCACAGAATTACAATGTCATCGGCGAACCTCAAAGTTTTTAATTCTTCTCCATGGATTTTAATACCTACTCCGAATTTTTCTTTTGTTTCCTTCACTGCTTGCTCAATATACAGATTGAATAACATCGGGGAGAGGGTACAACCCTGTCTCACTCCCTTCCCAACCACTGCTTCCCTTTCATGCCCCTCAACTCTTATAACTGCCATTTGGTTTCTATACAAATTGTAAATAGTCTTTCGCTCCCTGTATTTTACCCCTGCCACCTTCAGAATTTAAAAGAGAGTATTCCAGTCAACATTGTCAAAAGCTTTCTATAAGTCTACAAATGCTAGAAACGTAGGTTTGCCTTTCCTTAATCTAGCTTCTAAGATAAGCCGTAGGGTCAGTATTGCCTCACGTGTTCCAGTATTTCTACGGAATCCAAACTGATCTTCCCCAAGGTCGGCTTCTACTAGTTTTTCCATTCGTCTGTGAAGAATTCACGTTAGTATTTTGCAGCTGTGACTTATTAAACTGATAGTTCGGTAGTTTTCTCATCTGTCAACACCTTCTTTTTTTTGGGATTGGAATTATTATATTCTTCTTGAAGTCTGAGAGTATTTCGCCTGTTTCATACATCTTGCTCACCAGATGGTAGGGTTTTGTCAGGACTGACTCTCCCAAGGCCGTCAGTAGTTGTAATGGAATGTTGTCTACTCCCGGGGCCTTGTTTCGACTCAGGTCTTTCAGTGCTCTGTCAAACTCTTCACGCAGTATCATATCTCCCATTTCATCTTCATCTACATCCTCTTCCATTTCCATAATATTGTCCTCAAGTACATCGCCCTTGTATAGACCCCCAATATACTCCTTCCACCTTTCTGCTTTCCCTTCTTTGCTTAGAACTCGGTTTCCATCTGAGCTCTT
Organism: Schistocerca serialis cubense; assembly: GCF_023864345.2. Taxonomy (NCBI): domain Eukaryota; kingdom Metazoa; phylum Arthropoda; class Insecta; order Orthoptera; family Acrididae; genus Schistocerca; species Schistocerca serialis. The sequence continues at coordinate 274,275,504 of NC_064638.1, forward strand.
GATATTCATACAAGTGGTTCTCTTTTCTCCAAAGGTCTCTTTAATTTTCCTGTAGGCAGTATCTATCTTACCCTTAGTGAGATAAGCCTCTACACCCTTACATTTATCCTCTAGCCATCCCTGCTTAGCCATTTTGCACTTCCCGTCTATATCATTTTTGAGACGTTTCTATTCCTTTTTGCCTGCTTCATTTACTGCATTTTTATATTTTCACCTTTCATCAATTAAATTCAATATTTCTTCTGTTACCAAAGGATTTCTACTAGCCCTCGTCTTTTTACCTACTTGATCCTCTGCTACCTTCACTACTTCATCCCTCAAAGCTACCCATTCTTCTTCTACTGTGTTTCTTTCCCCCATTCCTGCCATTTGTTCCCTTACGCTCTCCCTGAAACTCTGTACAACCTCTGGTTTAGTCAGTTTATCGAGGTCCCATCTCCTTAAATTCCCACCTTTTTGCAGTTTCTTCAGTTTTAATCTACAGTTCATAACCAACAGATTGTGGTCAGGGTCCACATCTTTCCCTCGAAATGTTTTACATTTTAAACCTGGTTCCTAAATCTCTGTCTTACCATTATATAATCTATCTGAAATCTCTGTATGTATGTATTCTCTGTATGTCCATCTTTTCAGAGATGGTTACGGGACTCGGCTGTTCGGCACAGAATGTCAAATCAAATACGTTTCAGACCTCTAATTTCCAAACTTATTTTATTTAGCTACCAGTTTCGACGATTTATTACTCCATCTTCAGGCCCCTAACCGACGTGTAGGAAGATTTCACCTCAACAATGGGGCGGTAGATGATGTGTGAAGTTATCGCCACAGCAACCAGAAATCTAGACATACCAGTATTTGAATGCTGGCCCCTATTTTGACGCGGAATCTTCCCGCACATCGGTCAGGGGCCTGAAGATAGCGTAGTAAATTGCCGAAACTAATAGTCAAATAAAATAAGTTCGGAAATTAGACGTCTGAAAGGTGTTTGATTTGACATCCCGTTGAGTCTATTAGTGACCTTGCTCAAACTGTTGACAAGGACTTGTTGCTGGACATCTTTGCACACATGCAAAAGAATGGGACTCGGCGGGACAGAAAGAGTGGCCGCTCGGCCGGTGCCTTCGGTGGTCGGAATGTGGCGGTGTCGGAGCGTGGGCGTTTGTGCGGTCAGCGGCTGTGAAGCGATAACAGAGCGCCGCCAGCTGCGTGATCGATGGCGCACCGTGGCCCTCGATCCCCGCGGGTTCGCGGGTGAGTGTTGGCCGAGGCCGAGGGTCACCTGGGAGCAGGCCAGATAACGGACGCTCCAGCCCAGCAGCGGGGGACTGCACTGGCCGGCGAGCTGGAAGCACAGAGCGCCTGGCGCTACTGCCAGCTGCCTTTCCTGAAGCAGTCCGCCTCTGCTAGACGTCGGAGAGTGTCATGTAGGAGTAAGGAAGAAGAATTTTATCACTCTGTAGCGGACTGCGCGCTACTACGAAACTTCATGGTGAATTGCGGGACTCAAAACAGGACTTTTTCCTTCTCTGACCGATGCTCTTCCCTAGTGAGCAAACAAGTAACATTATCTTTCTCCTACCTTTCAAACTGCACAGATGGCTCGCCGTCATATTTTAGTGGAGTAGTGCTCCCTTGTGAAAGGGTATTGTGTTCCTATTACCCAAAGTATGTAAAAAAAGAGAAAAGACGAACCACCAAGGAATTATACGAATGGGACGGAACTTGGTAGATGTGTCGCGAATGATAGAAAATTGACTTAGAACTCAAGTGAGATGTTAGCTAGGAAATTCTAGTTACCAGCGAGGCGGACGTGACCGGACGTATGTTGTGTGTAATGTTGACTCTGCTTACAGGAGCGGTCTAAGCCGCATCACGAGGCTCGATAGCCGACTGCACGACACAGAACTTTACGCCTAACATGGGCCCGTAATCACAGACATTGGACTGTTGATGACTGGAAACATGTTGCCTGGTCGGACGAGTCTCGTTTCAAATTGTATCGAGCGGATGGACGTGTACGTTTCTGGAGATAACCCCGTGAATCTATGCACCCTGCATGTCAGCAGGGGACTGTAGAAGCTGGTGGGGGCTCTGTAATGGTGTCGGGCGTGTGCAGTTGGAGTGATATGGGCCCCTGATTCGGGTAGATACGACTCTGATAGGTGACACGTACGTAAGCGTCCTGTCTGATTACCTGCGTCCATTCGTGTCCATTGTGTATTCCGACGGAGTTGGATAATTCCAGCAGGACTGTGCGGCATCCCACAAGTCCAGAATTGCAACAGAGTGGCTCCAGGAACACTTGAAAGGTGGCTACACTGAGCCACAGCGCCAGAGATCGCGCCAGAGAGTTTTGTTCGGCCGCCTCCACTGGCAGTGATTATTGAGAAGTAGCGGAGTGCAGTGCTTGGGGAGAACTCGTAGTAGTCAGTGTTTGTTGAGATGTGCTAGTGGGCAGTGCTTGTTGAGAACTCATAGTAGGCAGTTTTGTTGAGAAGTAGCGGAGTGCAGTGCTTGTTGAGAACTCGTAGTAGTCAGTGCTCGCTGAGATGTCGTAGTGAAAAGTTCTTGTCGAGAAGTCGTAGTGGAGAGTGCTTGTTCCATGTTTTATGCAGTAGTTTGATGGGATAAACAGCAGATGTTGTTCTAATGGAGATATTGTAATGATCAGAGTGCTTTTCGTCAATATATATGAAGGTAAAAGAAAAAAATTTTTCCTTTTCTTTTTATTATCTCAATGTCTTAAATAATGTGTCATTACAGGTTCAGTCAACAAAGCATCTGGCTTGTGTTCTTGTATTAGAGTGTAATTCTGGTTTTCTTGCGCAATTATAGTATTTCTATTTTTTTTAATTACTTCAGTATAAATGGTATTTAAAATTTCTTGTCTTGTTGAAGAAGAACCGTGCCAGATGTGTACGTTGAATCACACTCCCACACACAGAACAATTACACTTGTGTTTTGGTTTCGTAGGTTTTATAGTTGCTGGGGACTTAATTAATTAATTGTGTTAACGGAAATTTTCTTTCATCCTTTGTTGTTATTCTATGCAGTCAGATTGCGTACAAATACTAGTCAGGGCCAACCGTTTACGAAACAGCGTAATCGGACATACAGCTACGATAAATAAAAAATTATTTTCATTATATTTAATTAAGCCCCCATGCACACTCTTCTGAGTTTAATCACTTCCGCTGGCCACCAGACTCCTCAGACATGGACATTATTGAGCATATCTCGGATGCCTTGCAGCGTGCTGTTCAGAAGAGATCTTCACTCCCTCGTATTCTCACGGATTTACGGACAGCCCTGCAGGATTCATGGTGTCACTTCCTCCGGCACTATTCAGACATTAGTCGAGTCAATGCCACATCGTGTTGCGGCACTTCTGCGTGCTCGCGGGGGCCCTACACGATATGAGGTAGGTGTACCAGTTTCTTTGGCTCTGCAGTGTATAAAGAACATAATTTAGATTGTTTATTTTGTAAAAGATAGTCGATGAGCATGTGTTGGTTAAAGATGAGTGATACTGATATAGGCATGGTGCTGAGAAACGGGTAAAATGGATAAAATTGAAGAAATCCTCAGGGTCTGATGAAACCCTGCCAGAGTCTATACAGAATTTACAGCTATGTTGGGCCAGAGTTTAAAAATAATGTACCGCACATCCCTCGAAAAAATGTATGCAGTAAAGGAAGAAAGCACAGGTCATACCCTTCTACAAGAACGCAGCAGAGCCGGTTCATAAACCTACCGTCCAGTATCCTTGAATTCCACTTGTTGTAGAATCTTAGAACTTATTCTGTGCTGAACAGTCAATTATGTCGAAGAGAATGGCCTCCTCGATGCCAACTAGCATGGATTCCGAAAAAATTGCTCCTATGTAATCTAACTCGATGTTTTCTGACGTGGTATCCTGAAAGTTATGAGTCAAGGCAGTCAGGTAGATGCAGTATTTCTTTGTTTCTTAAAACATGTGACAAAGTACCAGGCCAACCATTAACAATTTATGTACCATCATATTCACTTTCACGCGAAATTTGAGACTGAACTGAGGAATGTTGGAAGGGAAGACGTACCATGTTATCTTGGATCCGAAACTTAGACAAATGTAGAGCTAACTTTATGTGCGCCCCAGCGGTTTGTGTTGGGACCCTTGCTACTTGTGTTTTATATTAATGACCTGGAAACAGTATTAATAGCAAACTCTTACTATTTACAGATGGCGCAGTTATCTGTGATGAAATACTGTCAGAAAAATCCCGCACAAATTTTCAAGCAGCTCATGATGAGCTTTCTAAGTGATGCAAGGATTGACTGCTTGCTTTAAAAGTTCATAAATGTAAAACTATGGACGCCAAAAGACGAAAGTACAGTCTCATATGACTACTGTATCGATGATCCACAGTTATAATCAGTCCATTTATACAAATACCTGCCTATAATAATGTGAAGGGATGTGAAACGGAATGAAAACTTTCAATCGTAATAAAGCAGGTCGTCATAGGAAAATGCAGTAAGTGTAAACAAAGAAATTGGTTACAGTACTCATGCACCATCCATCGTAGAATATTTCTCAAATGTTCTGCATACGTACAAAGTAAAAACAGGGGATATACAAAGTAGGGCAGCGCTAATGGTCACAGGTTGGTTTAACCCATGCGAGAGCGTCACGAAGATGCTGTGAAAACAGGACTGGGAGACGAATCTTAGATAAATGTAGAGCTAACTTCATGTGCGCCCCAGCGATTTGTGTTGGGACCCTTGCTACTTGTGTCTTACATTAATGACCTGGAAACAGTATTAATGGCAAACTCTTACTATTTACAGATGGCGCAGTTATTTGTGATGAAATACTGTCAGAAAAATCGTGCACAAATTTTCAAATGCAAACTATCTCGGGAGCCCCTGCTTACAAAGTTTCAAGAATCAACTTTAAGTGACGAATCTTGAGATATATTTCAGTTTCCTACGTAACTCTCCAGTACGGATCGTGAAGATAAGAATAGACTAACTATAGCACACGCAGAGGTGTTTAAGCAATCATTCATTCCACGCTCCTTAGATTAGTAGAAAGGGAAGAGCCCTAATAAATGGTGCAATAGGAAGTATCCTGTGCCTTTCAGTTCTCAGTCGTATGCAGAGCATGGGTCCAGATCTAGTAATTTCCAACAAGCATCTCTACATTGCTCGCTGACCAGATGTCTCACTGTCGAATGTTGAAACTGGTAGCATACACTTCGGAAGTTCTGTTTGAAAACCATTCTAAATTTACAAAAGGCACTCCATCCCACTTTTTCTCTTTTGTTTATTTCTTTCGCATTCAGCTGATGTCTTGAACAGCCATAAATACAAAACCTTGTCCACTGGTTCTATGTCTTTTTGTTAGTTAACATTATCTTTTCTTCGACCTTCTGACTATACTTTTTGTGTTAGTGTAATTTAGTTAATGTCCTACTTCCAAACTTCCTCTGTTAACATTGTCCACTTATTGTTGAGCTTTGTACGGACCAGAGACAAACAAAACGATGCCATCCGCAAAACGAAGTTCCTCGAAACACCTATACGGGGCCGTCAAATGAATACGTGACGGATGGAAAACAGTAAGTACTCTTTTTATTGTTTCAAAAGTAATCGTAATAACTGATAATACGAGTACATTTATCCCACTGTGAGACAACGTGGTTAACACATTAATGGAAAAATATTAGCGGTTGCCTACGGAACCATGGCGTACACTTCTTCATCCGACGCAAATCAGCGCCCATGAATGTCTTTATTCAGAACTCCAAAAACATGGAAATCACATGGGAAGTGATGCGGACTGCATGGAGAATGGGAGGGGCCCGCCGTCATGTTGCCAAGGTTGTTTGACTACGATGCGGAAGTTTCGCTGGGAAGTCCTCACACATCCTCCACACGGTCCCGATCTCTCTCATGCGTACGAGCCCTAATTTCTCTTATCTTGTTGTCGCGGTTCTTCCGCGAAATATTCATTGGTGCCAGTAAAACCGTTTGCAGTCAGACGCAAATGCCGTATCTGTAAACTTTCTGAATAATGTTTCGCGAAAAGAACGCTTTCTGCCCTCCAGCGATTCTCACTTAGGTTCACGGAGCATTTTCTAATACTGACGTGTTTACCAAAACCTACAGGTAACAAAGCTAGACTCACGCTTCTGAAATTCTTCTATGTGTTCCTTTAATCTGAACTGGTGATGATCCCAGACACTGGGATTGTACTCAAGAATGGGCTGCACAAGCGTTTGTAGATGAGCTACACCAGTGCGGCTCCCCCCCGTCGAAGGTTCAAGTCCTCCCTCGGGCATGAGTGTGTGTGTTGTCCATGACGTAAGTTAGTTTAAATTAAATTAAGTATTGTGTAGGCTTAGGGTCCGATGACCTCAGTAGTTTGGTCCCACAAAACCTTACCACAAATTTCCAAAATTTCAGCTACACCACCACCAAATTAAATAACACTTTCAGAGCAGTAATACAATTCATACCATGGCAAATACACTGAGACTAAAATTCAAACAGCCGGGGCGGAAAAATTCTGGGAAATGTGAGGGACTTGAGTACAGTTCAACGCCGTGGTTACCTTGCCCAGTACAGATAAGACAAGCGTGCTGTAGATCATGGACGTAGCCACCGCGTGAGTTGCTGTCAATCGAGGATAGATACTTTCGTTGGGGTTGCAACAAGTTCGGCGGCGTAACTGTCTAACACTTCTTTAGATTCGTGTCGCTTGGTAATGGGCAGCATCACTCGGCGTTAATTCTTACAAGAGAAAAAGTACTTTGCGATCAGTCTGAGCTTTAGGTGATAGTTGCCTGAACGTATTTCCTCTTCCAGTCGGACCAAACAAATGAGGGAGGGACAAACTTTACCATGTGTTATGAAATCTCCCATTCCACCATCGACTCCTCCTTCTCATAGGAAAGGAAAAACACAGCCTTAATGACTGGCACGGGAGCCTATAGGAATAAGTCTTGCCAGGGTGCCAACCCTTCAAAAAGGCCTCTTCATTTCATGAGTTGTTGGCATTTTCAGACCAAAGAATGGTTCGATGCAGCTCTCGATGCTAGTCTACTCTGTGCAAGCTTTTTCACCTCCGCATAGTTACTGCAATCAACACCCATTTTAGCCAATTAAGTCATGCCATGGATTCCCTCCTTCCTTGCCTGCATTACCAAACTGACGATTTCTGATGCCTTAGGATGTGTCCTATCAACCGATCCCTTCCTTTAGTAAGGTTGCGCCATAAATTTCTTTTCCGTCAATTTGATTAAGAACTTCTTCACTAGTAATACGATCTTCTAGTTTACAGATTTCTTCTGTGACGCCGCACCTCAAAAACTTCTATTCTCTACTTGTCTGCTGTTTTATAGCCTATGGCTCACTTACATAGAATGCTGCATTCCAGGCAAATATCTCCGGAAAAGACTTCCTAACATTTGAATTTACTTTCGGTGTCCGCATATTCCTCTTTTTCAATTCTATTTTTATTTTTTGCATTTTTATCCTCTCTACCTCGGCGATCAACACTTATTTTGCTGCCCAAATAACATAACTTATCTATTATCTAATTCCTCAGAGTCGCTTCATGTAATTCGACTTCATCTGTTATGCTTTGCTGATGCGCATCTTTCAGGGCACTGTCGATCCCGTTCAGCTGATTTTCTACGTCCACTGTCTTCTAACACAATTACAGTGTCATCAGCATATTTCTTTCTCCAGAACTTGGATTGCTTTCCAAATGTCTCCTAACTTTTCTTCATTGCTTACTCAATGTAGGTATCAAATAATATCCGTTCTCAATTTATGTCTGCCTTTTATGTCTTTAAACTCTTCTGGTTTTTGTAGAAGTTGAAACTTCCTGGGAGATTAAAATTGTGTGCCGGACCGAGACTCGAATTCGTGACCTTTGCCTTTCGCAGACAAGTGTTCTACCAACTGAGCTACCCAAGCACGACTCACGCGCCATCCTCACAGCCTTAATTCCGCCAGTACCTCGTCTCCTACCTTCCAAACTTCGCAGAAGCTCTCCTGCGAACCTTGCAGAACTAGCACTCCCGGAAGAAAGGATATTGCGGAGACATGGCTTAGTCACAGCCTGGGGGATGTTTCTAGAATGAAATTTTCACTCTACAGAGGAGTGAGCGCTGATATGAAACTTCCTGGCAGATTAAAACTGTGTGCCAGAGCGAGTCTCGAACTCGGGACCTTTGCCATTCGCAGGCAAGTGCTCTACCAACTGAGCTACCCAAGCACGACTCACACCCCGTCCTCACAGCCTTAATTCCGCCAGTACCTCGTCTCCTGCCTTCCAAACTTCGCAGAAGCTCTCTTGTCGATAATCTTTCGCTTTCTGTATTTTAATCTTCTACCCCAAAGAGTGTATTCCAGCATTGTCACAGACGCTTATAAATGCTATAAGCCAAGCGTTGACTCTCACCATATCGTTTAGTAAGATAGGTCATACGGCCAGTATCATATCTTGTGATAGTAAATTTTTGTTGGGACCCAAATAATCTTCCCATGGTCGGCTTCTTTCAGTCTTTCAGTACCTCCGTAAATAATTTCTGACCATGCGATCGTTCTTTGTAACGATCTACGCTGCTTTTAATAAATTTGCTTCTCAGTATCTACGGACAACACACCAAGGGAAAATCTATCCTCAAGTAGACCTGTTCTTCCCAGCTGCCCCTCTTCAAAGAGGGGAACAGACCAATTCAAAATTAAAATTTGAAGGTTTATCAAAGTCGTAGCTAAATGAAAATTTAACTTGTCTACAAGGTTAAACAAGTTAAAATGGTTACTAATCTGGTTTACCCATACATTATTGAATAACACTCACCCGGCGGGTTTTATATTACGTAAGCTGTCCTTTATTCTGGTAAGCGTATTCAGTACATCTTTTACCTCTGAAGAGTTTCAAATAATTTAATGCACTGAGCGATTTTGGTTTCTCCGATAAATTTTATACACTAATGGTTACCACATGCTGAAAAATGCTTCATTTACTTATCTATGCACAATTTAAATCAGTTGGCGAAAAGTAATTACCGTTAATTTGTCAGTATAGTTATGAGACACAAGAGATAAATTCACTATTTTTCCACCCAATCTGCAGCAGAAGAATAAGTATTAATTTAATTAGGAAAAGTTCTGATCCTAAAACAGTATATTTTTGATGGAACTCGTTTCTTTTTGTATGCATACTATCTCCAGCGTTGAAACTACGTCGCTCAGTTGTAAAAGAAAATGGAATCAGCTTTTTCCAGTCTCGAGATTGCTCGCATTAGAAGCAGAGACGTATGACAAATTCATGTGACTGGAGCAGAGAAGACACCATAGGTCCGAGGAATATCATTTGAATTCGGTAAGCGATCTCGACGTGTTCCCTCTTGCCGATTGCTACTCTCGTATTCCTCACATTTTTCACTGCCTTTGCAGCAACAGGCTGCCGTATATTTTTTATAACATTCATTCTTTCTTGCCTCAAAGACTTTTCGTATTATGAGCACTAAAATGTTTGTGGGATAATCTATTACACTGTGCCATAATCAGGTCAATAATGTGTTTTTAGGAGATACATTATTTCTAAAATGTTTTTGTGTGAGACGTCCGTGGTTTTCAAACATAAAATGCGGATCGGAATTGTAAAATAACGAACATAATTTCTGGGAGAGCAAGAGGGCGTAGTTGTCTTGGGATAAAATGACATAAGTTGGCAGAGAATAAAAATGTATCAATATGGTGTCGGTTGGTTCAGAACGCACAGATATTGGTAGCGTCTCGCAATTTGGCGAAACTTAGCGGTTATTTCATCACATCATCTAAATTAAGCGAATTGCAATAATATGGACTAACAGAGTAAGGCTTGTACAGGAACGTTGAAAATAAGCTGTAGAAGCTTAAAATTTTTGTCAATGATACCGATTATACCCAACAAACCTCCACGTCTCCTAGTCACATGTCTCACTGCTACTGATACATCTGTTTTGTGAAAATAGTTAGCTAATATCCGGAAGTACAGAATTCTCGCATTTTATATCATGAGCAAAGTGATTAACAGAGATTACAACTTTCATGCACCATGTAATACCTTTTTTAAAGTTATTCTCCAATACTGTTTCCTTTTTAATGGCGACAGTTACCTGTAGTTTCATGATAAGCTTAAAAGCCGATAACCAGTTAAACAAATAATCTGATACTGTAATACATCCATATTTTTCAGATTTTCATTTACATATATCATGTATGTGTGGAAGAACAAACTAATATGCGCTGTATAGTCCCTACATCGACTGACTGAACATTTAATTCGTAAAACAAGTCGTTGTACTTCTGATCGGTGTCAAAGAATAATACTAAAAAAGACGCTTCGTGAAACGAAGGCAGCTGCTGACTGAATATGGTAGTCACCTTGAAACCTGTTTAAGTGAATTTTTTTACGTGAAACACTGGTAGGGATAGATAAATGAAAGTAGACTGGTAGATTTGCCGAAAGAAGGTGACGTTCTGCATGTGTCATGTGATACGAAATGAAATACTGGTTCATCAGGGGACAAATATTTTACAGAAAATCCGTCAATTACATACGTACATCATCATGACTGCAGGTGAGGTCCATATTAACATGAATTGAGACAAAAATGTAGGTAGCATATTAATTTGGACTCCAGGTTTTTACGCAAAGATTTCAACTCCTTCTTAGCTTTGTAACGGCAGCCAACCTCTTCTGAAATCTACTTACTTATTTCGTGAAATCATACACTGTTGTGACAAAAGTGATGCGATAGTGATATGCACATATACACATGTCGGTAGTATCGCGTATACAAGGTATGAAGGTATGAAACATTTCACTGGTGGAACTGTCATTTGTACTCAGGTGATTCATGTGAAAAGTTTTCCAATGTGATAGTGATCGCACGACGAGAATTAAGATCCTTGTTGGAGCTACACGCACTGGCCGTTCGATTTCGCAAATCGTTATCTAATTCAATATTGTGAGATCCACAACGTCAACAGTATGCTGAGAATACCAAATTTCATGCAAAATTTGAGGCCAAATTTCAAGCGTTTTCGGAAGCCGTTAAAAAGTATAGAAATTCTATTTAACAAAATAATTCTTGAAACTTCCTGGCAGATTAAAACTGTATGCCCGACCGAGACTCGAACTCGGGACCTTTGCCTTTCGCGAGCAAGTGCTCTACCAACTGAGCTACCGAAGCACGACTCACGCCCGGTACTCACAGCTTTACTTCTGCCAGTACCTCGTCTCCTACCTTCCAAACTTTACAGAAGCTCTCCTGCGAACTCTGAAAATAATTCTTGCTTCAATATCTCGATCGATACAAGAATTAAGATTCTTTATTGCAGACCAAAGTACGTGCCCTTGCGTATTATTATTTCCCGAAAACCTTGTTTCAATATCTGGAACCGTTCACGTATTAGTAGGGTGTTACGTCTTACCTGATGCACCGGGGATATTTGTAGAGAACAATCCTGTGGCGCATGATAAACGTGATGGCGAGAGCTATGGGGTAGACAGCCACTTTTAAGCCTAAAGACCGCCGGCTGGTGCCGGCACATTTCAACAAAGTCGACGAGGCACGAGGAATTTATCGAGTGAAACGCGGCTGTTCAATTCTAAATCTCGACAGGCGGGCGGGCGTGCACCTGTTCCGCTAGAAATGCCTTTCCTTTCACTGGCTTTCACCCTACCCCCGTGTTTTACTCGGCTATCAACAGCGTCTTTTGCTAGGTAGGGAGGTTCACCCTATCTACAATAGCGTCTGCACAGAGTCCAGAAATCCACTCTCTCGATCGGAATGCCAGTGTAACAAAGAAATTAGAAAACTGTGTCCTTAACTTTTATTCCATTTTTTGAAACCTTCGCACGGGAAAAGCAACAGAGCTTTTGAACAAAGTTTTCAGCCGCCCACACACTGAATAATCGTACAGAACATATTCTCGTAAATTACGTTTTATCTTCTTCGTACTTATTGTGGAGATGGCCAGATCAAAGTCTGCTTGTGCGAGAAACTAACGGCAAAGTGACCTCTAGCACGAATCTTACTAATAGATTAAAATTGTGTACCGGACCAGGACTCGAACCCAGGAGACTTGCCTTTCGCGTGCAAGTGCTCTACCAACTGAGGCAAAGGCCCCAGATTCTACCCCTGGTCCGGCACACAGTTCTAATTTGCCAGGAAGTTTCAAACTGATGACATTTGGGTGGTATACGGAGATTTTGCGATAGACATCCATGCAAAAATTATTCCGCCTGGTGTGCGAAACGTTTTAGACAGGCGAAATACCGTCAGGCTTGAAGAACAATATAATTCCAAATTCAAAGAAAGCAGGTGCAGAACAGCTTAATAAGTCATGGTCACAAAATACTGACACGAATTATTTACAGAGGACTGGAAAAATTGGTAGAAGCCAACCTTGTTAAGATCAGTTTGGGTTCCTGAGAAATGTAGGAACACTAGAGGTAAGACTGACGCTACCATGTGTCTTAGAAGATAGCTTAAAGAAAGGCAAACCTACGTTTAAAGCATTTAAAGACTAAGACAAAATTTTTGGCAGTGTTGACTGGAACATACTTCTTGAAAATCTGAAGGTAGCAGGGATTAAATACAAGGAACGGAAGGATATTTACAACTTGAACAGAAACGAGACTGCAGTGAAACAAGTCCAAAGGCATGAAAGGGAATCAGTAGTTGAAAAGCGATTGGGATAGGGTTGTAGTCTACCTCTGATATTATTCAATCTGTACGCTGAGCAAGCAGTAAAGGAAACCAAGGAGAAATTTGGAAAGGATTTTTACTTCAGGCAGCATAAAATAAAAAGAATGAAATTTGCCGATAGTATTGTAACCCTGTCATAGAAGGTAATGGACTCCAAAAATCTGTTGAAGACAGTGGATAGTAACCCGAAAACTGGTTGTAAGACGAGCATAAAAAAAGTACGCGTATGACAAGGATATTGGAGACAAGTCGAGCAAAATAAGGTGATACTGAAGGAATTCGATTAGGAAATAAGATGCTGAAAGTAGCAGATCATCATTGCTATTTGCTCAACAAAATAACTGATGATGGCCTATATAGACAGGATATAAAATGCTGACAGGCAATGATGAGAAAAGATTTTATAAAAAACAAGAATTAATTAACACATTTAAGTGTTCGGAATCCTTTTCTGACGGCATTCATCTGGAGTACAACTTCGTACGGAAATGAAAAGTGGACAATAACCAGTCCAGACAACAAGATGATGGAAGTATTGGAAACGTAGTGTTGTAGAAGATTGCAAAAGATTACACAGATAGATCGCATAACTATTGATTAGGTACTAAACAGAACTGAGAGCAATAGAAATTTGGGGACAACTTGGCTAAAGGAAGGGAGCTGTTGACTGGACACGTTCTGAGATATCAAGGGATCATCTGTTTAGTATTTAATGGAACTGCTGAGGCTAAAAACAGTAGATGGTACTCACTAAGCAGGTTCAAATACATGTAAGTTGCAGTACTTATTCGGAGATGAAGATTCTTGCACAGGAAGGACTGGCTTGGAGATTTAATTATACACACAGCAAAAAAAAATTTGCTTTACCTCGGTTCCCAGAACTCCTGAAGATAGACGTTGACTGCGGATGTTGTATCACAGACACAGTCCCATTGACTGTTCAGAGATGTCTCTAAACCCGCCCATGCATGAGCAGTGCCTATTAGACGGAGAGGGTCCGACAGCCGATCAGTTCCAGTTAATCCACCAGGAAGGAGGTACACGGCTCGTTTTGTCTGTAGTTCAACCATGCCTAAACGGTCGATACCGCGGTTCGATCACGTCCGCATTGTTACACTGTGCCACGAATGGCTCTCAACAAGGAAAGTGTCCAAGGGGCTCGGAGTGAACCAAAGCAATATTGTTCAGACATGCAGGAGATACACAGAGACAGGAACTGTCGATGACGTGGCTAGCTCAGGCCGCCCAAGGGCTACTACTGCAGTGGATGGCCGCTACGTACGGATTATGGCTCGGAGGAACCCGACAGCAACGCCACCGCCGCGCGGGGTAGCCGTGCGGTCTCAGACGCCTTAAAACGGTTCGCGCGGCTCCTCACATCGGAGGTTCGAGTCCTCCATCGGGCATGGGTGTGTGTGTTGTCGTTAGCGTAAGTTAGTTTAATTAGTATGTAAGCCTAGGGACCAATGACCTCAGCAGTTTGTTCCCATAGAACCTTACCACAAATTTCCACATTTCCAAAGCAACGCCATGATGTTCAATAATGCTTTTGTGCAGCCACAGGAAGTCGCGTTACATCTCAAACTGTGCGCAATATGCGGAATTATGCGTAACTTCACTTCCGATGTCCAGGGCGAGGTCCACCTTCGCAACCACACCTTGCAGCTCGGTACAGAACGGCCCAATAACATGCTGAATGGACCGTTCAGGATTGGCATCACGTTCTCTTCACCGATGAGTGTCGCATATGTCTTTAACCAGACAATCGTTGGAGACGTGTTTGGAGGCAACCTGGTCAGGCTGAACGCCTTAGACACACCGTCTGGCGAGTGCAGCTATGTGGAGGTTCCCTGCTGTTTCTGGGTGGCATTATGTGGGGGCGACGTACGCCGCTAGTGGTCATGGAAGCCACGGTAACAGCTGTACGATACGTGAATGCCATCCTCCTACCGATAGTGCAACCATATCGGCAGCATATTGGCGACGCATTCGTTTTCGTGGACGACAATTCGCGCCTCCATCGTGCACATCTTGTAAATGATTTCCTTCAAGATAACGATATCGCTCGACCAGAGTTGCCAGCACGTTCTCCAGACATGAACCCTATCGAACATGACTGTGATAGATTGAAAACGGCTGTTCATGGACGACGTGACCCACCAGCCACTCTGAAGGATCTACGCCGAATCGACGCTGAGGAGTGAGACACTCTGGAACAACAGTGCCTTGATGAACTTGTGGATAGTATGCCACGACGAATACTGGTACGCATCAGTGCAAGAGGGCGTGCTACTGGGTATTAGAAGTACCGGTGTGTACAGCGATCTGGACCACCACCTCTGAAGGTCTCGCTGTATGGTGGTACAACATGCAGTGTGTGGTTTTCATGAGCAATAAAAATGGCGGAAATGATGTTTATGTTGACCTCTATTCAAATTTTCTGTACAGGTTCCGGAACTCGCGGAACCGAGGTGATGCTAAACTTTTTATTTTTTTAGGTGTGTATTACAAACCTGAATAGGAGCTAATGATCATACAATCGCTGTATGCATTATTCTTGAAGTAACAATGTTTATATACATAAATGTAAATATGAAATTTACAGTTCTAATTATAACACACCCCATTTCACAGATCAAGTTAAATTTTCATATGGATAACTACACTTATTCAAGAACGTCCCCGCGGAAAACTATTTTGTCACAAAGTTTTCATATGATTTGTGTGTGAGTGTAGCACCTTGTTGTATGACTTACACCCTGTATTAAAGCTCAGAGCCCTCTGCAGTGTGACATGGCGACAGAGCATACGACACTATTAATAACCCGTCCATCAGATAAGGACATTACGCTTGACGACACCTTTTCTTCTGATTGACAGTTGTTGGCTATGCTCCGTCCCTTTCATTTCCAATTTTGTCAAATGGAATAAACGAATGTACAGATAAATTATATCACATATTTACAATGTAGACACCAGTTATCACAGTCCTCCGTATGATAGAGAGACAAACTTAATATACTGCAACGAGGGAAAGGGAGGGACTTTCCATGTCAACACGTTATGTCTCACGAACACCCACGAAAATTGACAACGATGTTCGGATTCCTGCTGTTGACCACGTGCGGAAACAGAAAAACTGAATTAACTCTCGGTGCTTGATAAAACATAAGAGTTGTACAAAAAACCAGACACATTTCTCATGTCCTGGAAAGCGGTATTTATTTGACGGCGATACGGCTTTTGGGTTCATCCTCATGCGTTAGCTGAACGTTACAACCACAGTGGAAATGACGTGCAAATTCCTGAAGCAGATGTTACATGGAATGAGGAGATATAGAATGGTTACCCATGAAAGAATAACTTTTTATGTTAAGGGGCTCCGGAACGCCCTATACTTGCAATGTTAAAATAACGCTTATAAATTACATCTTTCCTCACAAAGTATTTGAGATAGGAAGTTGAACTTCTTACGGATTATTTATTGGAATATGGGCTACAACTTAACACAGGGATTTTACAAAATTTAGTTCAGTTATTAAAGATTATTTTTTTCAATTGTAATGAAAATTCACAACATTTTTTTTGCAATTTTTTATTTATATATTCAAACATATACAGTTTTTTGGAAAAAGGCTGTGTTAAATTATGCAGAAGGTACTGTGTAACATTTACTGAAAGTTTGAAACAAATATGTTTGGAAGATCCTTAGAAAACATGTAATTAGTATGAGAAAATAGAAGTTTTGGGAATCGAGCGACAAAGATTGGATTAACTTTTTAGTGCATTCCAGGTCCATAGGATGGATTATCTTCATCCTCTGCAAACTCCTCCACCAGCTTCCTCTTGTTCCTCCTCCTGTTTACTCTTGCTTGTATTTCTAGACTCTTTACAGCCCTGTCTGCAGCCCGAAGGCGTTCCTTGTCTAAAGCAAGCATCGCTCGTTGTTGTGTTAGTAGATTTTGCTACCATTTTCTTCAGTTGCAGTTACTGCAACACTGTTCCAAAAGGTGGTCGTGTATGAACACTTATCACATTTCAGTTGTATTTCACTAGCAAGTCCTCCGTGCTTTATTATGGAGAGTTCCAGACCAACTTCACTACAATGAATACATCTTACACAGTTTGAAAAAATTCCTTTGAGAACCGACATATCAAATATTTCATTCACATCCGATTCGCCCATAAAACATTCGTAGTTTTCACTCATTGAACCAAGCTTCTTCTGTGAAGTATTTTCTTTCCCACTTTGACTGCTATGGGCAGGTATACTTGAGAGGTTAGGTTCACTCACTTCGTTATCGTCTTTATTGTTTACAGTAATAACACATACCTTTGGCTTTCCAACATTTCTCCTTTTCTTAAAAGCCTTCAGAGAATTTCTAATAACTTTACTTTTACTCATTATTATACTTCAACAAAACAGAGACTGACTCAAGAAACAGAATTAATTACGAATATTTTCGAGATAACGACAGAGTAAATAAACATGAAACAATCGACAATCACACCAGCGATATATATTGAACCATCACAGGTTAGCCACAACACATACTTTATCTCACATCACTAAAATGTACCTGATGAACACGGACGTTAATAATAACACCATTTGACAGCAGTTTAACAGCGCCACAGTGGGTCACGCCCATGTAGAACACATTTCAAAAAAAATTTAAAAATAGTTGTAGTCTTCGGAATTGATTAATTATATATCTATTAAAAGGTAATAGTCTGCAGATTCAGAAAACGCAAAAAAGTAAAAATTGAACTTTTCATGATTTTGAGCCTTTCCGGAGCCCCTTAAGCAAATAGTCGCAATTACACACTTATATTTAGAAAAAACAGAACGCCTTGAACGAACAGAGACAGGACATTCATATTCACAGGACATGTACATCAGTATATTCTGCAGAAATAATCAGAGTTTCAGTCATCTTGGTTCAGCGTGTGTGCTGTTACCTAGTGGGCACAGGGTCCGCTATGGGCCTGATAACTTGTTCCATGCGTGATTGCATCGACGCGTATGAAGTGCGAATGGCGTCCTGCGGTGTAGCCATCCATGCTGCATTCACCTGGCTCCAAAGTTCATCTGTGGTGGTTGACATTGTGTCACATGTACCACACATTTTCGATTGGCGAAAAGTCTGGTGAACTGGTGGGCCAGGGCAAAAGGCTGACATCCTGTGACACCAACAAGGCACGTCTTCGTGCAGCAATATGTAGTCGTGCATTGTCTTGCTGAAAAATGGCTTCTGGGGTATTGTGCAGAAAGGATATGGCTATGGGTCGCAGGATCTCGTACACGTATGTTACACTGGTCACAGTGCCCTGGACATGCACTGTCTGTGATTTGTGGTTATAGCCAATAGCACCCCACACCATAAGACCTTGTCTTGGCGCTGTACATTGTGGTGTCATCGCCAGACACCACACTTGATAGGTGGTAGCTTTTAAATCGGCCGCGGTCCGGTAGTATACGTCGGACCCGCGTGTCGCCACTGTCAGTGATCGCAGACCGAGCGCCACCACACGGCAGGTCTAGAGAGACGTACTAGCACTCGCCCCAGTTGTACAGTCGACGTAGCTAGCTACAGTTCACTGACCAATACGTTCTCATTTGCCAAGACGATAGTTAGCATAGCCTTCAGCTACAATTGCTACGACCTAGCAAGGCGCCGTATTCAATTGATATTAATTATATGAAGCATGTATCATCAAGAGCGATGTTCTACAATTATGGTTTAAAGTTAAGTATTCCAGAAGCTACGTACTTTTCTTTATAGCATTCATTACGTATCCTGTTTCAGACCTCACGCCAGCCTGCATGAGTTTAAGCGCGTACCTTTCGGCTTCCTCTCATTGTGTCTAGGCTGTCTTGTCTAGACACAACATACATCTTGTGCGAATGCAGTGACTGTGATGCCGCTCCCGCTGTCTGCGGCGAACCAAACTGCGGACATTATTTTCAAACAAACATAACCTGGATCCGTCGAAAACACTGTTTGATGCCATTCCTGTCCCCAGTGACGCCGTTTGGTACAGCATTGCAGTCTAGCATTCTTCTACACATTCGTCGAAGATACGTAGAGAAGTGGACGACGCGCTCGTAACCCATACCGCTAAAAACGGTGACAGACATTCACTCCTTATGGTGTACGAAGTGTTAAACTATCCCACTGTTGCGCCAGAGCCGAGCAGGACACAGATGTGTCCTCGGGGAGTTGTCTGGATGGTGGGACCTAACATATGTCATTGTGTTCTACGGTCTTACGTGAACTATTCTGCACACGTCCTTTGTATTGCTGAAACACTTCGTCCCACACTAGCAACAATTTCCCAGGTAGATGCATCATATTCTCTCACACCAACAATGCACCCTCTTTCAAACTCGCTGGTTTGACGGTACGGTTCACGCATACATCAGCGAGGCATCTTACACGTCTGTTAAAGTCACAACGATCCATTACCTTCGGTTTATAGCTACAACGGGAGCCGCAGCCACATTTTATTGTTAGGTAGTGTTGCGCGTGATATCGTTATTGACCTTGAACCCGCGAGCCAACACGGTTTAAACGCTAATCACATCTGCAGAGCATACTAATGCACATGTCCTGTCAATATGAACGTCCTATCTCTAGTCGTTCAAGGTGCTTTGTTTTTCCTGAACAAGAGTGTATGATTATGCAATTGCAGATGTATGTAAGCAGTCACATCCGTTAAACACCTGGGAGGATGCTTACGGAGTGAAATAATGTGGAGTGACCATATAAAACAAATCACAGGAAAGATAGATTGTAGACAGATTCATTACGAGAACTCTGACGAAATGTAGTGCACAAGCAAAGGAGCTCACTTAAAAAGCTCTTGTTCGAACAATATTTGACTATTGCTCTTCGGTCTGACTCTTATCAGAAGGGATTGAAAAGACTATGAGGATCAAATGAGGGACATTCGAGCTCAGGCGGAGGCCTACCAACAATCGTTCTGCTCCCGCAACTCTCGCGACCGGAACAGGTAAAAGGGGGAAGTAACAGAGGGATCTCAAGTAATCTCCATCACACACAAGATGGCTTGTGGATTGTAGAGGTACATGCAGATCGCTATAGTTCAGAGACAGTATTCTTTGAAATTATGGATTGTAGTCCAGGCCTCTTCTAGAAAACCATTTTTCGGGCCGTTGTTAGGGCTGTTGGTATAAATATCTTTTGTAGAAGTTCTGTGCTTTTACATTTTGCTTTAGTTCATGTTACAATCGTTCTGTTCGAAAATAAGATCCTTTGTTTAGTTTCAAACCTTACAGCTTTTTATATAATGATCAAAAAACAATATATGGATCACATTAAATACATTCTCAACTGCGAATCTGGACAACTGCCAGCTGTAGAAAGGAATGACGATAATGAAAATTTGTGTCGGACCGGGACTCATACCCTGATTTCCCGCTTACCGCGAGCGGTAGCCTTGCCATTTGGCTATCCGTGCACGACTCACGGCCAGAGCCAGACTTCCATATGTCGTCGACTGTGGGTGTACAACCTGTACATTCCCGTACAGATGAGACATTTTACTTGAAACTCGCTTGTCCGGTGTCGGCGGATAAATACGATATTGCAGTGCCTGTGTTATTCTGAACTGCGATGCAAAGTTCCTTTGGACATGCATACATGACCAAAGGGACGCCGGCCGTCGTGGTCGAGCGGTTCTAGGTGCTTCAGTGTGGAATCGCGCGACCGCTTCTGTCGCAGGTTCGAATCCTGCCTCGGGCATGGATGTGTGTGATATCCTTAGAGTAGTCAGGTTTAAGTAGTTCTAGGGGACTGATGACCTCAGATGTTGCGTCCCATAGTGCTCTGAGCCATTTGAACCATTTTTGAACCAAAGAAACTTTGTGTCGTAGTTCCAAATGGTAATACAAAATGGATATCGACCACAGATTGTAGACACATGGTTGACGACTTATAGACGTTTGGGTCTGGCCGTAAATCGTGCATAGATAGCCAAATGGTAAAGCGACCGCTCGCGATAAGCGGGAAATCCGGGTTCGATTACCGGTCACTGTTGTCATTCCACTCTACTGCTGATTTCATAACGGCTGTAGTCACCGCAGTTCCTGTTCCTTTAGACATGCATGCATGTATGTCCATAGGAACTTTGTATCGTAATTCAGAATAACAGGACACTGCAATATCGTGTTTATGGACCAAGTCCACAGAGTTCGCGAATATTACGCCAAACAGGAGTTCACTTGAGGCATAAAAAACCAAATGCGTCTCCATCATGTCAAGAAACTTCACGTAAAGACACAATTGCAGATCTCTTAAACTTATGAGTTCCTTTAACAGTAATTCTTTGTCAGTAACCGAAAAACTAAAAGGAATGGCAAACAACATCACTTGACAGTTTCCAATAAAAACTTTCTTTCAACACAACTTTTGTGACACTGCTTAACAGACGAGATCACAGATGAGATTAAAATATGTACAGTTAGGGCTAAAGTAATCATGCCCAGTTCACCCTTCTATTTACGTGCACCTACGGAAAAATTGAACTGCTAAAGAGGCAAGGGAGAAATTAAAAGAAATCTGGGAGGACTTACGACTTTACCGAAGAATAGGATCGCTGATGCTCTTAACAACTACATTGGAGCACTGTTCATCTGTGAAAGAATATTTGTCGAGAACCATTTCAACGTCAACAAATTGAATGATGTTAACTTCGAAGTGAAACACGATTGGGCAGAATACGCTTTATTACCAGGACTGACTGATGAGTACAAACCAGTGACCTCTAACATTCTGCACGCTGTACATATAATATTGTATACCAAATCTGTAGTTAGGCACTTTTCTAGCTAACTAGCTAAATGGTTAATGCGAAAGGCCAATAAAAAGAAATAAAAAGCTAAAACGCTGTTGAGGGTGATTCTATTAAAAACAAATTCCTACGGAGGAGAATGAGGATGCGTGCAGTAACACGAGTTTTAGTGAAGCACCTTTTTGTTCACAACTGCGACGAATGTGGGCACATAGCGAAGGGTGCAGTAAAGACAAGATAAGTGGAAAATCTGCCCCAAGGAAACAAGTTATAGGACTTTCGTAATGACGCCATCTTCAGCAAAAGCTATACACATAGAGTGATACGTACACTGAAGAGCCAAAGAAGCTGGTACACCTGTATAAGGGCCCTGCGACCACGCAGAGGTGCCATAACACGAAGTGGCATGGACTCGACTAATGTCTGAGGTAGTGCTGGAGGGAATTGACACCATGAATCCTGCAGGGCTGTCCATAGATCCGTAAGAGTACGAGGGGTTGGATATCTCTTCTGAACAACACGTTGCAAGGCATCCTAGATATAATCAACAATGTTCAAGTCTGGGGAGTTTGATGGCCAGTGGAAGTATTTAAAGTTGGACACCCTGCATTAGAACATCCATAATGTATATCAAGATGTTGAGTTCCTTCATCTTCATATATTTATACACTCCTGGAAATGGAAAAAAGAACACATTGACACCGGTGTGTCAGACCCACCATACTTGCTCCGGACACTGCGAGAGGGCTGTACAAGCAATGATCACACGCACGGCACAGCGGACACACCAGGAACCGCGGTGTTGGCCGTCGAATGGCGCTAGCTGCGCAGCATTTGTGCACCGCCGCCGTCAGTGTCAGCCAGTTTGCCGTGGCATACGGAGCTCCATCGCAGTCTTTAACACTGGTAGCATGCCGCGACAGCGTGGACGTGAACCGTATGTGCAGTTGACGGACTTTGAGCGAGGGCGTATAGTGGGCATGCGGGAGGCCGGGTGGACGTACGGCCGAATTGCTCAACACGTGGGGCGTGAGGTCTCCACAGTACATCGATGTTGTCGCCAGTGGTCGGCGGAAGTTGCACGTGCCCGTCGACCTGGGACCGGACCGCAGCGACGCACGGATGCACGCCAAGACCGTAGGATCCTACGCAGTGCCGTAGGGGACCGCACCGCCAATTCCCAGCAAATTAGGGACACTGTTGC
Organism: Schistocerca serialis cubense; assembly: GCF_023864345.2. NCBI lineage: Eukaryota > Metazoa > Arthropoda > Insecta > Orthoptera > Acrididae > Schistocerca > Schistocerca serialis. Next base: position 274,298,287 of record NC_064638.1, read on the forward strand.
TCCTGGGGTATCGGCGAGGACCATTCGCAACCGTCTCCATGAAGCTGGGCTACGGTCCCGCACACCGTTAGGCCGTCTTCCGCTCACGCCCCAACATCGTGCAGCCCGCCTCCAGTGGTGTCGCGACAGGCGTGAATGGAGGGACGAATGGAGACGTGTCGTCTTCAGCGATGAGAGTCGCTTCTGCGTTGGTGACAGTGATGGTCGTATGCGTGTTTGGCGCCGTGCAGGTGAGCGCCACAATCAGGACTGCATACGACCGAGGCACACAGGGCCAACACCCGGCATCATGGTGTGGGGAGCGATCTCCTACACTGGCCGTACACCACTGGTGATCGTCGAGGGGACACTGAATAGTGCACGGTACATCCAAACCGTCATCGAACCCATCGTTCTACCATTCCTAGGCCGGCAAGGGAACTTGCTGTTCCAACAGGACAAAGCACGTCCGCATGTATCCCGTGCCACCCAACGTGCTCTAGAAGGTGTAAGTCAACTACCCTGGCCAGCGAGATCTCCGGATCTGTCCCCCATTGAGCATGTTTGGGACTGGATGAAGCGTCGTCTCACGCGGTCTGCACGTCCAGCACGAACGCTGGTCCAACTGAGGCGCCAGGTGGAAATGGCATGGCAAGCCGTTCCACAGGTCTACATCCAGCATCTCTACGATCGTCTCCATGGGAGAATAGCAGCCTGCATTGCTGCGAAAGGTGGATATACACTGTACTAGTGCCGACATTGTGCATGCTCTGTTGCCTGTGTCTATGTGCCTGTGGTTCTGTCAGTGTGATCATGTGATGTATCTGACCCCAGGAATGTGTCAATAAAGTTTCCCCATCCTGGGACAATGAATTCACGGTGTTCTTAATTCAATTTCCAGGAGTGTAGTTAAGGCTCACCGGCCATTTGACCATCTTCTTCTGTGCAGATGCACAAACAGTGCCAGAACTCTTGCGGGAATCGGCAGTGAAGCCGCGAGTAATGAGTATAATGGGCAGGGGCACTGTGCATTTAGTGCGGGACAATAAGTTGCGAATGTGGGTCTCACGGGAGTCATGCCAGAGATAAGTCCCTGCAGCCGCAGTGTCCTCTGTGTCCTCGGTGGTTTAGATGGACAGAGCGTGTGCCGTGTAACTAAGGTATCCCGGGTTCGAGTCTCGGTCGGGGCACACATTTTCAGCTGTCCCCGTTGACTTATGTCAACGCCCGTATGCAGCGAGGGATATTCATTTCATTGTAATTTCATACGTAATGTGTCTTCCTGTAGAGTGTTCAAATGACTCTGAGCACTATGGGACTTAACATCTGAGGTCATCCCTGTAGAGGGGAAACAAATCGCTTGTCCGGTGTCGGTGGATACATACGATATTGCAGTGCTTGTGTTGTTCAGAAGTACGATCTGTTGTATCGTACAATCAGTAAAAGTCAAAAGCATTAAAAGATCAAAGAAACCAGTCATGAACTTGAATTGGGAAGTCAATATTTGAACATTAAACTGGTTGAAGATCTACTAAGCTTAAATTTCAGAAGATCCGTAACCGACTATTTTGTTTACCACAAATATCAATGGAGTGATATATTCGTCGTAGCAGTTTATGCAGAAGACACGCTGATTTTTTATGAAAATCTGGAGCAAAATATTGCCTTTGAAGAGGAACTGAAGCAACAGTTTAATCTAAAGGAACTTATAGGTATGTCTTGGGATCAGAGCAACGAGAGATCGCAAGAGTAAACTTTTATGGACTGACCAGATCCATTATACAAAGTGTTTCACAATTTATGTTACTCACTTCTAGAGGTTGTTAATCGATCAAGTTGTACATAGGAAGCCATGTCAGGAAACGTCATCCAACGACGCTACAGAGCATAAAAGTTATAGGCGTCGGCACCTGTAATTGTATGAATATACAGAGTTATTCCATAATAATGTCACAAACTTTCTAGGATGATGGATAAGGATAAATGTATCAATTTGAGGTGAGCGTCCATGCACCGGCAACGAACGAGTCAAAAGTTATAAGCAAAACAGTTCTGATACCTCTGACTCTGGAATACAAGTACTGATATTGTTGTTGCTAAGACTGTACGGTAGGCAACTTTCAGAGGTGTTAGTGTGGACCAACAGTAAGCATGGGCTGTAAAATGTTCAGCCGACGGGAGTGGCCGCGCGGTTAGAGGCACCACGTCACGGATTGCGCGGCCCCTCCAGGCGGAGGTTTGAGTCCTCCCTCGGGCATGGATGTACGTGTTGTTCTTAGCATAAGTTAGTTTAACAAGTCTGTAAGTCTAGGGACCGATGACCTCAGCAGTTTGGTCCCTTGGGAATCCACACACATCTGAACATCTAAAATGTCTATCCGAGGAGCTATGAGCACTTCTTTATCTTTGCTACTGTGAAACATTTCTCTGTTGAACAAATACTCATAGTTCTTCAGGTATGCATTTCTGAGCCCATTGTTACTAGACATTTATTCTTGTTCTGATCCATACTACCACCTCAAAAAGTTGCCTACCCTACAATCTTAACAACAACAGTGCGACTACGTGTATTCTATCTTCAAGGTATAAAACTGGTTTTCCCTTATGACTTTCGACTTGTACGTTTCCGGCACAGTGACCCCCACCACAAATTTATACATTTGCCCTTATCCATCACACTAGAAAGTTTGTACCATCATCACGGAATCACCCCGTATACACATACATCTACAGGCGCCGGTGCCTATAACTTCAACGCTCTGTTGTGTCGTTGGATGACGTTTGCGGACATTGGTTCCCACGCAGAACTTGATCTACTAAGTCCCTTCTACAACTCTGTATAAATCAGATTTTAGAAAAATATAACATGTAAGAACGCCGGGTATTATCTACATTTGCTACATAAAAACGAAGTATTAACTCGTGAAATGAAGCCAAAGACAGAGAAAGAGCTACCACGAGGGACGCCCCATTTAGGCGAAACCAAGATAGTCTAATGTAAGCCGAATTATCTACTAGACAGGATCTTTCATGTACAATCGGAGCGCTTAGTAATAACCACGAATACTCCAGTTGTTAACCGTATCTAAAGAGACCTAACCATTTCCAACCACAATTTTCTAAAGATGATGACCATGACATCACAGGAAACACTGCTGCCGACTGGATTGGTGAAACCGGAGATAGAAAATCGACCGCTGGCTTCTTGTTTATGTCACAAGGTGCAGCAGTTTCTTGGAACATCAGAAAACAACCAACAGCAGCTATCTCGCCGACAGAAGCAGAGTACATGGCATTAGCTTCCGCGTGTCAGGGAGTACTTCGACTGCAAGAGCTGCAAGGAAATATCTCCTATATCGAAAGAGAGACCCATTAAATTGTCATTCAGCAAGGAAAGCTCAACTGGACTATCAGCGACGAGTGGTTAGTAAACACATTCATATAAGGCTTGATTTCAAATTTCCTGGCAGATTAAAACTGTGCACCGGATCGAAACTCATATTTCATATAATTGCAAACTCCGCTACAGAGTGAAAATCTCATTCTGGAAGGCTTGATTTCATCAGACAAAAAACTGATTCACGCGAAAAACCTGCGGAGTAAATATGACGTATGGAATGCCCGCATACAGGATGACAAAGCGGTTGATAGGAACCCGACATCAGATTATCCAAGAATTTGGAGTACGAGAATAAAGTACTGAGAGATATTGCTGCTAGTGGGATGTTGGAAATACTGAACTAGAATCAGACTCGCTTCGAGAAAATCATGTATGCACGCTTTTTGTAGATGTTCTGTGCTTTTGCATTTTGTAATAGTCCGTGCTACATTAGTTCTGTGTGAAAACAACATTTCAAACCGTAACCATTTTTCATTTAAGGATTAAAAACAAAAAATATTTTACGTAATAGTGAAATTCATAACGACACCGTATCTGTACGCTAGCAAATAGGAGCCAGTCAGTAGTTATGGAAGTGGTACACTATCCCACATGTAGGCAAAATTTCAGATAGTCAAAATTTCAGGTAGTCTTGCCAAAAAGTTAAAATCTCGCAATTACAGACCTGCGTTAGCATAGCTAGCAAAGACAAAACCTTTGGCGCAAAGTGCTGTGTATACAACTAACGGCAAGAACTGTAGAGAGGTTAGTCAGGCAAGGCAGTGGCAATTACGTTATGGGAACAACGAAAAAGCTTTGTAGTAGGGAAAAAGAGAATCAGCCTTTCGGAGAATTTTCAAGTAGGAAACCAATCATTCAATACACGTTGTAACATTTTACATATGGTTAAGAAAAGCAAGATGATAACACTAATGGAAATATTCGTACTTCAAGTTAGTAAACATACAACGCAGAATGCTAGCTTAGTTTTAAAAGACCGGACACAGTGCCCTTCGTCTCTTCTGGTAACTTAGGTTTCAGTTATGCAAGTATTAGGTTAAGATAACAAATTTTACTTTAGTGTTCGTTTTCTGTTAAATGTAAAAATCTTACACGTAACATAAAATGTATTTTTAATCTCGGTTAAATACAAAATCTATGCACAACGTAAACAGTAGTTCTGTCTTTTGTAAATAGTCCATATCTTAATATTTTATGTAATCTATATAAGAGTAATATTCCCGTAAGTCGCGCGTTTTGGCTTCATTTAGCAGTCGCCTAACGACGTGAGGTAAACTGAAAGCCGGTTTGTGATCAAATTAATATTCTGCAGAAGAAAAATAAGGTGTTTTCTAATATACATCTGGAACAAAGCAACTGTCAAAGAGAATTTGCAGATTCTCTAGAAAGATAGATTAGAACTGACTTAGCTACAATATTTGAGTTTTGTTTATTCGTAATCAGGACTCGGAGGCGGCAGCGACAGAGAGGAGTGAGATTAAGTAAGTGAGATTGTATCGTTTAATACGAACACACGTGAGTCCATTGCGTTTCTCTTTAATTAGACCTTTTTTTGTTAATTTCTGGCTAATGCCTCTGAGCGCAGAGCATATTTCGCGAACAATAGGGCAACGTCTATTTTCATTGCTTGTGACAAAATGTGACGTCTCTACAATTCGTTTAGCTCCAAGGCAACTCTCTACCGTTCTGTTTCACGGAGCCAAACTAATAACGCCCAATTTGTCCCTTTTATTTCGGGGCTTCAGAAAAATCCAGGCTTTCTGTTACTGTAGAATTGCTTTACGTTTTAATTGAACTAGACGTGCTTTTCGTATCAGCACATGACCGGTGAGAACGAACTCTATCGCGCGAATTCTACTTTTCGCCAGAAATGAACTTCATTTACGACTGCCGTGCAGTAATCCGTGACTCGCAACGCTGACTCTCGCTTTTTGCCCCAGGCTGCGATCTCAGATAAAAGAGAATATATGAGGGGTGAGGGTGCTAAAAAAGCACGAATATCTCGACTCCCTTGTGTGTGTGTGTGTGTGTGTGTGAGAGAGAGAGAGAGAGAGAGAGAGAGAGAGAGAGAGAGAGAGAGAGAGAGGGAGGGAGGGAGGGAGGGAGAGAGAAAGAGAGAGACAGAGAGACAGGGAGAGAGAGAAATATGGTGCCAAAAAATTCACTATGGATAAGTGAAAAAGGTGGCTATCGCAGAACTGTACCATGTTTTTGCCCTCTGGTTCCTACGTTTGCAACTCTTGGTGGCAGTGTTTAAGACACATAATGTTTCATGATTCATGTCAGCAGTGCTGCTTTTCTGGGGGAACGCTTGGGGATGCGTATCCCTAAACTTTTTCGTCGACAAAGTAATTTTTTTACGATGTTGAGAACTTGGAAGAGTGCCAAAGATTTATTTCACGGACGTAAATTTTTTATTTCTTTTTTTTAATTGGTAATTGCAATACGAACGATACCAGTGCAGTTTTTGGTGTGAAAATCGATGTCATTGACTGTTTCAAGCATTTCGAAGCTGCGGCAACCATTCTCGACAACTGAAGCGCTGGCAGCCAGTTCGACAGACATGTACTGCCCTCGCCCGCTAAGAGTGGGCGATGGTAGTGCTAAACGGATATGCGTACGCTCAAATCGCATGCTGCATTTGAGGTGACTTAAACTGAAGTGTTCGATACCACATTTTCTTGTATGTTTGTGTGTTTCTCGGTACCGCCTGCGTCATTTGAGCCATAGTAAAGTCAACTGAAGACTCTGATATATATATATATATATATATATATATATATATATATATATATATATATATATATATATATATATTGAGTTTGACATGTTGATGACGTCATGGCTAAAAGCAGACTGGTGGAATCCCATCCTTCAGTTATAACTAATTTTCGCTGCATTATATCCCATGTCGGAGTACCCTCAAACTTTTTTTTTTTTTTTAGAAAAATAGCACTGCATGTCAGTTTCCACCCTGTGATGTAAAGCAAGAGCATGTTCAGGTCTAAGCGCACTTCTGGCCGCTATATACGATCATTTCACATTACTGTGGCCACCTCCTGTGTTCGACGACAACGTGCAATAACCACGCACAGAACGGTTCAGCCGTTGTCGTAATGCGGGGACGGAGCGATTTATATGACATCCAAAAGGACATGATCATGGGATTTCGGGCCAAAGGTGTAACAATTTCAGAAACAGCTAAGTTTGTTAAATATTCGGGTGCCGCTGCAGTTAAAGAATACCGTGCAGAGTAAAACAGCTTTGCCGAAAACCAGTGGCAACTGTGGTACACCGTAGGCCGTTGAACGACGGCTACTGACAAGGGGAAGGCCTCAGACACGGCCAATCGATTCGGCTCAAATTTGGCAGGTCGCTTGTGTAGGACCTAAAACGATGGAAAAGTGTTGCCTACGGTTCTCCTGTGTTTACAAGAAACGAATGTTACATTTGGCCCTCGGGTTATAGAAGAGGTCAATTGTTTAACCGACTCGTTGAAAAATGTTTACATTACCTGCTCCAAATCCGGGAAACTGAGGAATGCAATTTACAGAAAATTTCTTGAGAATGTTTTAAAACCATACGTTTCTTATAACGAGTTTTGTCTAATATTGGATTCTTGGAGTGAGCAAATTAATACTTCAATATATGACACAATGTTTATAGATGGCGAGGGTCAAACGACGTGCACAGTAAAAGTAATACCGCCAAACTGCACACGTGTGTGCCAGCCGTGTGATGTTTATTTCTATCGCCAGGTTAAAAACTTTATTTCCAGGCTTCAGAATTGCAGTGTGCTTCTGGAAACCTAGCGAGAATTGCACAATCGCACGGGTGCAATAACTATTCACAGTATAATTCATAACCAACTTTCAGCACGGAATTTTCAGGCAATGATATCGTATGCGTGGTACGCATCAAAATTAATTCCCGAAAAAGACATAGTTTTAAATTTAAACCAAGTTTGTTTTCCGCCTACTCTTCGGAAGAAGCAGTGTAGCTGTCGGAAGATTGCATTCATTAGATGTTCTTGGTGCCATGAGTACATTTGTTTCGAATGTTTATATGACAAGTACTATCCACCTATTTGTCCGAAGAAAAGTGAGGACACGAAACAGTGACTGGAAGAGCCATTGTAAAGTGACCTGGAATAACACTTTAGTTGTTTACTATCCCAAGAGATTTGAGAAATTTATTTGCCCACCTTATTACTATCATTCCTTATTGATTTACTTACCTTAATAACCCTCCTATCCCTATCAATTGAGATATGGAAAAATACAGAAGAGAAGAATAACATCGGCTAGGTTACTTCGACATTCGTACCCGGTTTTTCCGATTCCCCGCCAGTTACCTTGGCCGTTGCGCTATCGTTGCTGTCGGCTAAAAGCGTTTATGATGTGGGTACAGAAGCGGCAGTTGTAAAAGTTTCTTTCCTCGATTTCTGGAAAAGTTTGCGTTTGCATACCACATACCTGATGAAGAAAATGCTCTATTTACAATTATCTATCGATCCCCCCAATTCTGAGCTGACTGCTCGTCATAACCTTTAGTGGTGATTTTCTCACAAGCGCGAGGGTGTTGACCCAAAATATCTTAGATTCCTTCGTTTTAGGTTGTACACAAGCGACCTACCAAATTTGAGTCGAATCGGTTGGCCGTGTCTGAGGCCTTGCCCTTGTGAGATGTGCACGGGCGAATGGACGTACAACTGTTGAGCAAGTGACCGCCCAGATGAACCAAGGGGCTACCAACTGTGTCTCCTCAACGACCCTTCAGAGAACGTCGTGGCGTACGGGCCTCCTCATCAGGCACGTGATTCACGCACCAATGCTGACTGCCGTTCATCGGCGACGAAGCCTGGAATTTGCACGTCAGTGCTGCAACTAGGCGTCCACAGAGCGGCGACAGCTGTCCTCATCTACATCTACATCTGCATACATACTCCGCAATCCACCATACGGTGCGTGGCGGATGGTACCTTGTGCCACAACTAGCATCGTCTCTCCCTGTTCCACCCCCAAACAGAAAGAGGGAAAAATGGCTGCCTATATGCCTCTGTACGAGCCCTAATCTCTCTTATCTTATCTTCGTGGTCTTTCCGCGAAATATAAGTTGGCGGCAGTAAAATTGTACTGCAGTCAGCCTCAAATGCTGGTTCTCTAAATTTCCTCAGTAGCGATTCACGAAAGAAACGCCTCCTTTCCTCCAAAGACTCCCACCCGAGTTCCTGAAGCATTTCCGTAACACTCACTTGATGATCAAACCTACCAGTAAGAAATCTAGCAGCCCACCTCTGAATTGCTTCTATGTCCTCCCTCAATCCGACCTGATAGGGATCCCAAACGCTCGAGCAGTACTCAAGAATAGGTCGTATTAGTGTTTTATAAGCGGTCTCCTTTACAGACGAACCACATCTTCCCAAAATTCTACCAATGAACCGAAGACGACTATCCGCCTTCCCCACAACTGCCATTACATGGTTTTCCCACTTCATATCGCTCTGCAATGTTACGCCCAAATATTTAATCGACGTGACTGTGTCAAGCGCTACACTACTAATAGAGTATTCAAACATTACGGGATTCATTTTCCTATTCATCTGTATTAATTTACATTTATCTATTTTTAGAGTCAGCTGCCATTCATTACACCAGTCACAAATCCTGTCCAAGTTATCTTGTATCCTCCTACAGTCACTCAACGACGACACCTTCCCGTACACCACAGCATCATCAGCAAACAGCCGCACATTGCTAGGCACCCTATCCAAAAGATCATTTATGTAGATAGAAAACAACAGCGGGCCTACGACACTTTCCTGGGGCACTCCAGATGATGCCCTAACATCCGATGAACACTCACCATCGAGGACAACGTACTGGGATCTATTACTTAAGAAGTCTTCGAGCCACTCACATATTTGACTGTGTCAAGCGCTACACTACTAATGGTGTATTCAAACATTACGGGATTCTTTTTCTTATTCATCTGCATTAAATTACATTTATCTATATTTAGAGTTAGCTGCCATTCTTTACACCAATCACAAATCCTGTCCAAGTCATCATGTATCCTTCTACAGTCACTCAACGACAACACCATCCCGTACACCACAGCATCAGCAGCAAACAGCCGCACATTGCTATCCACCCTATCCAAAAGATCATTTATGTAGATAGAAAACAACAGCGGACCTACCACACTTCCCTGGGGCACTCCAGATGATACCCTCACCTCCGATGAACACTCACCATCGAGGACAACGTACTGGGTTCTATTACTTAAGAAGACTTCCATCCACTCACATATTTGGGAACCAATTCCATATGCTCGTCCCTTAGTTAGGAGTCTGCAGTGGGGCACCGAGTCAAACGCTTTCCGGAAGATAAGGAATATGGCATCCGTGTGGTACCCTTCATCCATGGTTCGCAAGATATCATGTGAAAAAAGGGCGAGTTGCGTTTCGCAGGAGCGATGCTTTCTAAAGCCGTGCTGATGCATGAACAGCAACTTCTCTGTCTCAAGGAAATACATTATATTCGAACTGAGAATATGTTCGAGAATCCTGCAACAAACCGATGTTAGGGATATTGGTCTGTAATGTTGAGGATCCGTCCTTCTACCCTTCTTATATACAGGCGTCACTTGCGCTTTTTTCCAGTCGCTCGGGACTTGACGTTGGGCAAGAGATTCGCGATAAATGCAAGCTAAGTAAGGACCCAAAGAAGATGAATCACGTTTTATGCTCAGTCGGAGAGATCTCTACTGGCGTGAAACGTCTGAAGTCGAACAGGGAGGGGGCGTTACAGTCTGGCGGATGTTTTCGTGGCGTTCCCTGGACGATCTCATCATCCAGGAAGACACAATGGAGCAACAAACGTATGCACATATTCTGGGGGATCGTGCCCACTCCTAAATGGCACCTACCAACAGGACATTGCAACGTGTCGCACAGAATAGAACCAGGATTTATTATTTATTTACTTATTTATTTATTTATTTACACGGCAAGTTCCGTAGGACCAAATTGAGGAGCAAATCTCCAAGGTCATGGAACGTGTCAGTACATGAAATTAGAACATAAAAGTAATAACATATAAAAATCAATGTTTATGAACCCGAGAAAAGTCAGTCCATAAGATTAAGTAAACGCAATCAACAATACAATAAGAATCAGCTTAATTTTTCAAGGAACTCCTCGGCAGAATAGAAGGAGTGACCCATGAGGAAACTCTTCAGTTTAGATTTGAAAGCGCGTGGATTACTGCTAAGATTTTGAATTCGAGTGTTAGATTATTGAAAATGGATGCAGCAATATACTGCACACCTTTCTGCACAAGAGTTAAGAAAGTCCGATCTAAATGTAGGTTTGATTTCTCACTTATTGCCCGAACCGCACGTTTCTGAGCCAAAAATATCCTTTAAGAATGGGAAGAGTTACCCCAAAATATAATACCATACGCCATAAGCGAATAAAAATAAGCAAAGTAGACTAATTTTCGTGTCAAACGATCACTCACTTCAGATACCGTTCGAATAGTAAAAAAGGCAGTATTAAGTCTTTCAACAAGATCCTAAACGTGGGCTTTCCACGACAGCTTACTATCTATCTGAACACCTAGAAATTTGAACTCTTCAGTTTCACTAATCATATGCCCGTTCTGTGAAATTAAAACGTCAGGTTTTGTTGAATTATGTGTCATAAACTGTAAAAACTGGGTATTACTGTGATTTGTTAGTTTATTTTCTACAACCCATGAACTTAAATCATGTACTGCACTATTTGAAACCGAGCCAACGTTGTACACGACATTCTTTACTACCAAGGTAGTGTCATCAGCAAATAAAAATATTTTAGAGTTACCCGTAATACTAGAGGGCATATCATTTATATAAATAAGGAACAGGAGTGGCACCAACACTGATCCCTGGGGCACCCCCTCTTGACAGTACCCCACTCGGACCCCACATCACATCCTTTATCAACATTGTGAATAATGACCTTTGCTGCCTGTTGCCAAAGTAAGAGGTGCACTCCTCTAGCCACCATACTCCACGGATTTAAGGCCAATCGAGAATCTGTGGGACTACTTCGATCAGGCGGTTCGTATTATGGATCCTCAACTGAGAAATCTAGCGGAACTGGAAACGGCTCTGAAGTCGGCATGGTTCCACATCCGTGTCTGGACATTCCAGAACCTCATAGACTATCTTCCTTCACATCTAGCAGCGGCGTGCGCTGCAAAAGGTGGGTATTCAGGCTTTTGACAGGTGGTCGCATTAACGTGACTCGATAGTGTAATTGCAACATCGTGAGATTGAGTAATGTATTTTATTCATAGTGCGTGTACAACATAGTAGGAAAAATACATGATTTAATTCGTGGATGAATTAGAGGTCTACATTTACTATGGAGAGCTGCCGCCTCCTGCAGAGGCAACGTCTCTAAGCCAGATGAGCATCGAGTAGAAGTAAGCTTGGATGATAGACACGGGTATGTGTTCCAGATCAACGTTGGAGATCATCTATCACAGTGGCTTGTAAGTTGTGGTCTCTTGGCAACCCATGGCAAGATGCCTCAACTGGGTGAGGAATCTGGATAACGCGCTGTCCAGAGCAACAGTCGATAATATTTCGAAGTAGGTCATGAAAGTACGAGCAAAATGACTTGCTATTTCTTGCTGAAAGACAACGTCACATGGATCTGGAAGACAGGGCACAGACACCGGTCATGTCACTTTAGAAATGTAACCGCTGGTGCCAAAATTTCTTGCTATGCGAACCAGAGGTGACCACGTTGTGCACCCAATGGCTTCCCTTGTCATCACGTATGCTACTGGGCTCGTATGACTTTGGCGGATGCAATGCGACAAAAATCAATGTCCTCAGAGCCTCTCCACATGAAAACATCAGTAGGCTGTAAGCAGAGTCTGGACAAAAATTACATGACACCACTCCTATGTCCGGTGCCTTCACTGTGTGCACCACTGTTGACACCCTTTGACTGCTGCCACGCTAGGGAAACCCGCAGCGATTGCTCGCCGAGCTGACAGTCCAAGGTACCACAGACGTCATCGGACTGTCGCTGTGGATACTTCACTCGCTGTCAACAAGCTCATTTGCTGACTCAAGGAGCGCAACGTAGCTGTTAGGCACTGCACTGCTGAGCTAAATATATACCTTTCCACTACGGAGCCAGGCGTGTGGGTTCACTGAGTTCCATCATGGCGTTTAGAATGGCCGTCCAGAACCCACCGATTCACTATTCCCAAGACAGCCGTTGGATTCCGACCAACGCCAACAGACATTTCGCAGAACGATAAATCGCTGTCTCAATGACTCATGATCCTGCCACTTAAGAACTCTGACTTGTGCTGGTAGAAGTTTGTTCTACTTAGATGTGGCATAACACTGTAATGACCCAGCCTATTTCAGGTATCTAAGCAACAAGGTGGGAAAGAAAAATGTGGAGGGAGTGGGTAGCTTCACGCCATTGTGGTAACATTGACAGGGGTTTATTCAAGCAGTCTTATACAGCACACCAGCTGGCTTCAAGGCTGCTCTGGTTGCATGCAAACGCAGTTGAGTGTACATTGCGTTGAAACCTCGATGGTCCCTGTAACGTCCTAAGTCATGGACGGCAGTTACTGTGATGCCGTATTTGTCGCTAGTGCGAGGAACGTGCGCAGCCGGCCCCAGGTCCTCTGGAGTTGTGCCAGCTAGGAACATCCTAGTGTACTCATAGTCCCCGCATCGTGCGCTCGAATTTGTTAGCAGACACTACTTGTTTAATGCCGAGCAACAATGCTCGGTCACCTCCCTAGTGGTCGACCAGAATGGTGACTGGTGTCGTCTAGGCGGCTCGGAGGCCAAGAAGGCACTCTTCCCCAGCCGGATCGTAGACAGCTTATAGTCCGTCGGCTGATGTCCCTCATGGGGTTGCGACTGGCTGCTCCGTAAATCGTTGAAATTTCCCAAGTCCTTCAGCTATCCTGCCACAGTCTCGTGCTGAAATTTGACTTGTTAATCAATGAGCAGGCTGCCAACAGACCTTCACCATCACAGATTTGCCGTTGTTTCTGTTGAAGTTCAAAAGCCCGTCATTCTCAGAGACGCAGACAGTATGGCGGCACTACTGTTTCCTTGAGCCCTCAGGCTAGATTATTTATACTCCTATAGCTACGCTTCTGACATACCCGCCAGGATAGCCGAAAGCGCTAACGCACTGCTTCCTGGACTCAGGTAAGCGCGTCGGCCCCAGATCGAATCCGCCCGGCGGGAAATCGACGAGGGCTGGTGTACCGGCCAGCCTGGATGTGGTTTTTAGGCGGTTTTCCACGTCCCGCTAGGTGAATACCGGGCTGGCCCCCACGTTCACCCTCAGTTACATGACTCGCAGACATTTGAAAACTTTCACAAACTTCCATGGCTTACACTAGACGCAGACAGCTGGGGCACACTGTTTCCGTCCTGGAGGGGGGGGGGGTATTGGGTGGAGACAAGAAAGGCATCCAGCCACCCCTTAAAAATTAACATGCCACATCCGTTTAACCATAACAGCAGACCCCGCACGTCGGGACTAATGTTTGGAAAGAGAGAGCTACGCTTCTGACATAACCTACCGGAAGGGGACGAGTCGGTTTGTCAAATTACCTGTCCTCTCAGCTTTTGCAACATGCTTCTCGGTAGCATGCAAGTGCTCTGAGGTACAAAATGTTACACTGAGGTGACAAGAGTCATGTCAGAGCGATATGCACATGTACAGATAGCGGTAGTATTGCTTACACAAGGTATGAAAGGGCAGTGCATTGGCAGAGCTGTCATTTGTACTCAGGTGACTCCTGTGAAAAGGTTAGAGACGTGATTGTGGCCTCACGGCGGGAATTAACAGACTTTGAACGCGAAATGGTTGCTGGAGCTAGACGCCTGAGACACTTCATTTCGGCAATCGTTGGAGAATTCAATATTCCGAGATCAGTAGCGTCAAGAACGTGCTGAGGACACCAAATTTCAGGCAATACCTTTCCCCATGGACAACGCATTGGGCGACGGCCTTCACTTAACGGCCGAGGGTAGCTGCGTTTGCATAGTGCCATCATACAAGCAACACTGCGCGAAATAACCGTAGAAATCAACGTGGGACGTATGACGAACGCACATGTTAGGACAGTGCGGCGAAATTTGGCGTTAATGGGTTATGGCAGCAGACCACTGACACGAGTGCATTTGCTAACAGCTCATCACCTGCAGCGCCTTTCCTGGGCTCTTCACCACATCGGTTGACCGCCGACGACTGGAAAACCGTGGCCTGCTAAGAAGAGTCCCTATTGCAGTTGATACGAGCTGATGGTATGGCTCGAGTGAGGCGCAGAGCAAACAAAGGAATGCACCCAAGTTGTCAACGAGGCACTGTGCAAGCTGGTGGTGGTCCAATAATGGTGTGGGCTATGTTTGCATGGAATGAACTGGGTCCTGGTTGTGTTCATCTGCTTGGAGACCATTTTAAGCCATTCATAGACTTTACGTTCCCAAACAACGATGGAATTTTTATGGGTGATAGTACGTCATGACATCGGGTCACAATCTTTCGCGGTTTGTTTGAAGAACATGAAACGGCCCCTTAGAAAATTTATGTATTACTGTACTGGTAAACCTCTTACGTTATTTTTTTTTTCAAACAGCTGAGCAAAACTCAACGTACTCAAACAGTTTTCTCTTTACATATGCTGATAATCACTGAACTGACACACGATATTTTTAGCGCAACGCAATCTGACTTTCAATAATCCCTACAAAAGAATGGCCCTGACCAACAATAACCTATACCTTTCATGAATCTCTTACCTCACAAAAATCTTCGTTACTCCAACTACTGCAATACAGCGAGCGCCAATACTGCCAGCTAAATTAAAGGTTCTAACTACTGATAGGCATAGTTAGCAAATGAAAGATTTTGATAGAAAACAAACAATGTATTTACCTTAATAGTGTTCAAAAGTCATCATATATAAAAGTCATCATATATATATGATGACTTTTGAACACTATTAAGGTAAATACATTGTTTGTTCTCTATCAAAATCTTTCATTTGCTAACTATGCCTATCAGTAGTTAGAACCTTTAATTTAGCTGGCAGTATATATATATATATATATATATATATATATATATATATATATATATATATATATTCACGACATCCATCCTTACAAATTTCCTTTTTGTGGCGGATACACGTCCAGATCGTCCGCTCTCAAAACTCTGCCATCTCTCTCTCCACATCCACCACTGCTGATGGCTCACCTCCAACTGCGCAACGCTACGCGCTGTTCACATCCAATTGCCCAACACCACAGTAGCGAATATTCCAACAATGCCAACCAGCCACAGACTGCACACAGCACAGTCAGTGGTTTTCATACAGAGCGCTACGTGGCGTTACCAACATAAAAACCTAAACAGCCCACTTACAAACATTCCGGGCAACTCGAGCGAAGGGTTTGGCCACCCAAATCTCCGTCATTAATTCCATCGAACATTTATGGGACATAATCGAGAGGGCAGTTCGTACATAAAATCCTGCTCCGGGGACACTTTCGCAATTATGGACAGTTACAGAGGCAGCACGGCTAAATATTTCTGCAAGGGACTTCCAGCGACTCGTTGAGTCCATGCGACGTCGAGTTTCCACACTACGCCGGGCGAAAGGAGGTACGACACGATATTAGGAGGCACCTCATGACTTTTTTCACCTCATTGTAATTCACTCTTGGTCACGCAGTGTTGTGGCGTTAGCGGTTCTACGCAACTTGGCTGTGACCAGTGTCACAAACCCATTCTGGCTGGAGTTTTTGACGTAATCTCAACAATACTGCCCAGTGGCTTAATCAGTTAGCACATCTGCCGAAACGTCTTCTACCGCCTGGCTGCAGTTGGAAAAAAATATTAAAAACTTTCCATTCGCGCACCGAAATTATTCTGGTGCAGCAGCATAATGTTCCCACAAACAAATAACATTCAAATGCAATTTCTGAGCGAGGAGCCGGAGCAGAATTTCTCGTCATACACACAGACTTCGTACTGTTATGCTGCAATGTCAATAATTTCCATATTCAACTTCCGAAGTTCTTATGCCCCTATCTCGCAATATTCCTTATTTTCCGGCCGGGGTGGTCGAACGGTTCTAGGCGCTACAGTCTGGAACCGCGCGACCACTACGGTCGCAGGTTCGAATCCTGCCTCGAGCATGGATGTTTGTGATGTCCTTAGGTTAGTTAGGTTTAAGTAGTTCTAAGTTCTGGAGGACTGATGACCTCAGAATTTAAGACCCATAGTACTCAGAGCCATTTGAACCACTCCTTGTTTTAGCATTATGCGTGCGATTTTCTTACACACTGAGGTGACGTGTCGGATCTCCTTTTGCCCGGCGTAGTGCGGCAGCTCCAAGTAGGTCGTTGGAAGTCCCTTGCAGGAATATTAAGTCACCCTACCCTACCATTATAGTCGTCCATAAATACGAAAGGGTTGCCAGTGCAGGATGATATACACGTGCTGACCTCTCGATTATGTCTCAAAATTGTTCGATGGGATTCATGTCGGACGATCAGCATGGCCAATCGTTCGCTTGAATTGTTCAGAATATTCTTCAAACCAATAGCGAACAATTGTGGCCCAGTGACATGACATCGTTGTTTGGGAACATGAAGTCCATGAATGACAGCAAATGGTTTCCATTTCCAGTCCATGATGGGCTGAGTTGTACCAGAGGACCCAGTCCAGTCTATATAATCACAGCCCACACCATTATGGAGACACCACCAGCTTGCACAGTTCCTTGTTGACAACTCGTGTCCATAGTTTCGTGGGGCTTGCCTCACCCTCGAACGGTCTAGGGCGTCTTGTCGCTGTTCGCGCGGCTTCCCCCGTCGGAGGTTCGAGTCCTCCCTCGGGCATGGGTGTGTGTGTTGTCCTTAGCGTAAGCTAGTTTAACTTAGATTAAATAGTGCATAAGCCTAGGGACCGATGACCTCAGCAGTCTGGTCCCATAGTCCTTATCACAAATTTCCAAATTTCCAGATTCGAACCCTACTATCAGCTCTTTCCGATGGAAATCCGAGCTCATCTGACCAGGCCACGGTTTGTCAGTCGTCTAGGATCCAACTGATACGGTCATGACCCAAGGAGATGCGCTGCAGATGATGTCGTGCTGTTAACAAAGCCACTCGCGTCGGCAGTCTGCTGCCACAGCCCATTAATCTCAAATTTCGTCGCACTGTCCTGACTGATGTTCTTCGTACGTCCCCCATTGACTTCTGCGGTTATTTCTGTGGTATCAACGTTCGATACCACACTTGTTAGGGGTTGCAGTTATCGACCGCGGTCCGAATTAGTATCGTTGGATCTGCGAGTCGCGACCTGCCCCGCTAGCACCACTCCGTGGTTTGTATCAAGTTTTAGCGAGCTCTCGTCCACTCTTGCTCGCGACGTCAAGTAGTAAAGCAGCACAGCCTTCAGCTGATAGGAAGCAATCTCTAACAAGGCGCTTAGTAACGTTTGGCCTAGTGAGGCCTCAATAGCTATCTGTTAATAATTATATGTATGCAGCCAAGAAGAATCCTGTACAACCAGTTAAGCACAATATATATTATTTTTTACCAACGACTTCTAATTATTTTAGTCGTTGTAGATTCAGACCGTGCAGCCAGCACCTTATCGACGTTACTGACAAACCTGCTGTAGTTTACATGCTTCTATTTAGCACTGGCCACCAGTCAACATTGGCGACGAGTCAACACTGGCGACGACTAGTTCGTCGTCATTATAACAGTTTTATCGTGTGCTGCTCGTCTGTTAGCACCGACAAGTCTACGCAAACGCCTGAAATTTGGTATTCTCGGCACAATCCTGAGAATGTCGATCTATGAATATTGAATTCCTTGATGATTTACGAAATGGTGTGTCCCATGCGTCTAGCTCCAACTACCATTACGCGTTCGAAGTCTCAATTCGCATCGTGCGGCCGTAGTGATGTCACTAACCTTTTCACATAAATCTCCTCAGAACAAATGACAGCTCCGCCAACGCATTGCCGTTTTCTACCTTGTGAACGCAATACTGCCGCCATCTGTATATGAGAAAATCACTATTCCACGGCTGTCACCTTAGTGTATTGCAAGCCGCCTCTTCTTGTTGCAGTTTTAACGGCAAACAGTTTTTCTATTATGTAGTATTAATTCTGGTTAAGTTGATAGCCGTCAGCATAATTCTGTCCTTACATGATTAATACTATTAGGTACGAATGAGGTAGTGCTCTGAATGGGGAAAAAAGGAAGCATAAAACTTAATATCCCATTAACACCGAGATCATTACTCTCAGACCAATAGCTCAACTGGAGAAAAATGAGGAAACATTTAGTGCTTAACCTTATCGAATGAACAGTCACGGCGGTTCACTTACTCCATCACCATGGCAGGACGGTGGGTGGAACCTAGCACCTCCAGAATGGAAGCTCAGTCTCGCAGTCTCCGTTTCACGCCCAACGATATAATTTAATTTGTAAGTAACGCCTTATCAGGCAAAATCACGTAGTTGGTGCGCTCTTCTGCAAGTTTGTGTTCGATGTGAAACCATGCAAAGGTCTGGTATTCAGCGAGGCAGATTCTAGAGCTGCCAGTCACTTAATTACAGAGTAATGACGTAGAGGCAGATTCTGCTTTTGCATTGACATTACCAACTTTACATGCCTTTGGCAATTTCTTTCAGTGGGATGCTTGTGTAAAGCCTGAAATACATTCTAAAATGTTTACCTTTACTGAGTTGTCGGAAGTTGATTTGGACGACAAAGTGATCACCAGGCTTGATCTTGTTGGAGATGCTTTCTTCTGCTCCGCCAACTGTCTTCAGCTGTACCGGTACAGTGTAAAATGGAATCCTAACTATGTGAAACTGGATTTTCTTCAAATACTCAGTGCACCATTGAGTTCGAAAGTAATAATTAGTGAGAGAAATGAATCCAAATTCTGACTTGGAGTCGAGCCAAGGACATGTGAATATATTAGCAACCCAACCCCTTTCGAATCTCTGCCACGTAAGATAAAAAACATCTCAATGATGTATGATTATCCGAATGCGATCTACTGTATGTGCTATTCGTCACACGTAGTGATGAAGTTGTGGCGGTGAGATTGTTTCTAGATTCGTTGTTATATTTCCGTTACTGAGTCTGTCTACTCGGTTTAATCCTAAAACTTACTGTCCACCACACACGAAAGGCCTGTAGGTTAGCTGGTTAGTGTTTTTTTTTTTTTTTTAACGTCCCGTCGACAACGAGGTCATTAGAGACGGAGCACAAGCTCGGGTTAGGGAAGGATGGGGAAGGAAATCGGCCGTGCCCTTTCAAAGGAACCATCCCGGCATTTGCCTGAAACGATTTAGGGAAATCACGGGAAACGTAAATCAGGATGGCCGGACGCGGGATTGAACCGTCGTCCTTTCGAATGCGAGTCCAGTGTCTAACCACTGCGCCACCTCGCTCGGCTGAAAGGCCTGTAAACTACACATATAACTGACCTGAAAATAGTATTAAATGTGTCACCTGTAGTGTGTATTTCACTTCTCCACATTTAGAGCATTCAATAGCTGGAAAGAAACTCTTCCTCGATACATAAGGTAGCAACGACCTAGCTACTGCCATCACGTAAACTATGTCGCACACACACACACACACACACACACACACACACACAACATATTAACAGCTCACAAAAATTTTTTCCTTTCCTCAGCGCTTAGCACAGTTCAAGCAGAGTGAAAAAAATTGAACCGTCGAAGATTCGATCCTGTAACCTTTAAGTTCAGCCAAACACTCTACAATTATACTATCAAACCAGATCCCAATTTTGTCACACTTTCTGCTAACTGAAGGCGTTGCTGCTCTCTCGAGCTGTATCCGACGTTCGGCATGTGACAGTGGCATCATTTTCACAACTTAACATAATTTCATCGTAATTAATTCGTAGAATCGTTTATAAATTATATGCAGAAATCTTCCTCTTGCACTAACGTATCTATTAGTGAAAACCTGATCAAAATCCCTACAGCAATCGTTGAAACCAACCTGCTCATACAGACGCATGCTGGGAGGCGACTTCAACTTATACACTCCTGGAAATTGAAATAAGAACACCGTGAATTCATTGTCCCAGGAAGGGGAAACTTTATTGACACATTCCTGGGGTCAGATACATCACATGATCACACTGACAGAACCACAGGCACATAGACACAGGCAACAGAGCATGCACAATGTCGGCACTAGTACAGTGTATATCCACCTTTCGCAGCAATGCAGGCGGCTATTCTCCCATGGAGACGATCGTAGAGATGCTGGATGTAGTCCTGTGGAACGACTTGCCATGCCATTTACACCTGGCGCCTCAGTTGGACCAGCGTTCGTGCTGGACGTGCAGACCGCGTGAGACGACGCTTCATCCAGTCCCAAACAAGCTCAGTGTGGGACAGATCCGGAGATCTTGCTGGCCAGGGTAGTTGACTTACACCTTCTACAGCACGTTGGGTGGCCCGGGATACATGCGGACGTGCATTGTCCTGTTGGAACAGCAAGTTCCCTTGCCGGTCTAGGAATGGTAGAACGATGGGTTCGATGACGGTTTGGATGTACCGTGCACTATTCAGTGTCCCCTCGACGATCACCAGAGGTGTACGGCCAGTGTAGGAGATCGCTCCCCACACCATAATGCCGGGTGTTGGCCCTGTGTGCCTCGGTCGTATGCAGTCCTGATTGTGGCGCTCACCTGCACGGCGCCAAACACGCATACGACCATCACTGTCACCAACGCAGAAGCGACTCTCATCGCTGAAGACGACACGTCTCCATTCGTCCCTCCATTCACGCCTGTCGCGACACCACTGGAGGCGGGCTGCACGATGTTGGGGCGTGAGCAGAAGACGGCCTAACGGTGTGCGGGACCGTAGCCCAGCTTCATGGAGACGGTTGCGAATGGTCCTCGCCGATACCCCAGGAGCAACAGTGTCCCTAATTTGCTGGGAAGTATCGGTGCGGTCCCCTACGGCACTGCGTAGGATCCTACGGTCTTGGCGTGCATCCGTGCGTCGCTGTGTTCCGGTCCCAGGTCGACGGGCACGTGCACCTTCCGCCGACCACTGGCGACAACATCGATGTACTGTGGAGACCTCACGCCCCACGTGTTGAGCAATTCGGCGGTACGTCCACCCGGCCTCCCGCATGCCCACTATACGCCCTCGCTCAAAGTCCGTCAACTGCACATATGGTTCACGTCCACGCTGTCGCGGCATGCTACCAGTGTTAAAGACTGCGATGGAGCTCCGTATGCCACGGCAAACTGGCTGACACTGACGGCGGCGGTGCACAAATGCTGCGCAGCTAGCGCCATTCGACGGCCAACACCGCGGTTCCTGGTGTGTCCGCTGTGCCGTGCGTGTGATCATTGCTTGTACAGCCCTCTCGCAGTGTCCGGAGCAAGTATGGTGGGTCTGACACACCGGTGTCAATGTGTTCTTTTTTCCATTTCCAGGAGTGTATACTGGATGGGGCAAATAGATGTGCCCCGGGGAACATAGTTCCAGGATACAGAGAAACACGGCAGAGGAAAGGACTGGACTGGACTGATTTGGGGGAAGAGACCAAAGAAACAAACAGCGAGGTCATCGGTCTCAATGGATTAGAGAAGTGTGAGGAAGGAAGTCGGCAGTGCCCTATCAAAGCAACCATCACGGCATTTGCCTGAAGCGTTTTAGGGAAATCACGGAAAACCTAAATCAGGATGGTCGGACGTGGAATTGAACTGTCCTCCTCCCGAATGCGAGTCCAGTGTGCAAACCACTGCGCCACCTCACTCGGTAAAGGAAAGGGAATACGGTACTAACCTGGCTATAGCAGATGTTGAAAGTGACCACCAGTCGTCTCTTGTGGCTCTTGGGCCCCGGCCAGAAAGTTGCTGAAGGTGAAGGAAAACTGGATTCTATAATTGCTGTAATGTTATACGAAATGTTCTGCTTTAGTTCTTGAATACTAGGAGGATTGTTGCGATATGTCTTAGACCTTAGGGCTCCCTATATAGAGCAATCGCACATTGGCAGATGAGATACCTGGATGGCCAGCTAGGACCTGACCAGATTGGTTTCTGCTAACAACTCCGTCAGGCGTGAAAATTGTGTAAATGGTTGGAAGGTTCGGCCGACTGTGTTGGCAGTTGCTCCATCATGTTGGAAGTAACTGTAGGTCTTTCCCTACTCCGTTAATGCTGCCACAAATTTACGTCCAATTGTCTCCATTCGTCCGGACCACTTTTATTCCCCACCTTGTAAATACAGGAAATACAAGGACATTTGTAAAGATTAGGTATTTGAATCTCGAAGCAAAGTTGGAAAGCATGTAGAAATGTATCACAACGAGGAAGCAGCTATGGACTGCATCTTAATCTGGTAGACGGCAATAGAAATCTGGAACAAGTTTCATTAACATTTTCTTCATCAAATGAGTGAGTCATTTTTCATCTTAATTATCATTTATTTAGTCCTAATGATTAATACATCTGTCATGCCACTTGATTTTATTTGGCTAACTGTGTACTGAACCAAAACGAAAGTGAACGAGTAATATGGCGCTGTGTCTGTGGTGCGGCGCTTTTGCTGTATAATCACACGGCTGCACTGCTCTATGCAGTCTCACGGTGACGTCAGGCGGATGCAGCCAATAGAAAGCGTTTCTTCCGAAATGGGCTTCCTGGTATAACATTCTACTCAGATTTGTTGGCATACACACAAACAGAGAAACAAGTACAAACCGACCCAAAGCAATTCCTGTAACAGCTCTCTGCCAAGTTTCGCCGCAATCAAAACAAATCTCGCTAATTAATCCTCCGAGTTGTACAGACTCGGAGGGCTACCAGCACACAATGCAAACTTACGAAACAGTGGAAGCAAGTCGATCACCTGTTCTGTCGAAACATTGTGATTTGCACGATATTCCTCCATATCGGTTTAAAGTGCAGACTGCAATGTGCAAAGGAAAAGAATTAGTGAGGCAAAGACAAACTTCAGCGGAACAAATAGCCTTATTGATCGCCTTTGTCGATGTAGTGCAACTGGAATGGACATTCGTTGAAGTTCATTGAGTTGAGCAAATAAACACACAGTCATCAAATGATTTTATGAGTGTTTATTTTTTTAGATTCTTTTTAAATTCTTTGAACGAGCTGACGGCTTTTTTTGTCCTTGTGTCCTCTGTCACCGTTAGAATTGAAATATTCTACATATTAGGTCCACAGTGAGCCTGGTTAGGATATTCAAAGTTTGGGCGTTATTTCCTAGCCATGCCTATGTGCTCTGCCTTCAGGTATTGGCTGCAACAGGTTCGGGTTATGGCAGAAGGAGGCTCTTTTTCAGCATGTAAGTGATGTGACAGTCTTTTCCTAATGGTCCTAAATTTGTTGTAGGTGGAGCTTACATGGATGACTTAAAAGTCTGTGATTTCTCACAACGGATGTTATTTTCCTATATCAATTATGTCTTCCGGGCCGCCATGCGCTGTTGCCATTTTCCGGGGTGCACTCAGCCTCGTGATGCCAATTGAGGAGCTACTCGACTGAATAGTAGCGGCTCCGCTCAAAGAAAACCATCGTAACGACCGGGAGAGTGGTGTGCTGACCACACGCCCCTTCTATCCGCATCCTCAGCTGAGGATGACACGGCGGTCGGATGGTCCCGTTAGGCCACTTGTGGCTTGATGACGGAGTGCTTTACCATCAGTCAGGGACAGAAGCAGAATGTAAACATTTTCGTTGGCCATTTCGTGCTACCACGTATGGTGCTTCTCTAATAGGCTGTTCTCTTACAAAATTACTGCAGAAGAAAAAGTTTACTTCGGGGAAGTTTGACCGAAGGAAACCCCAAAATTAAAGGAATTTAAAAGTGGCTGCACACATGACGATGCCCCCCACGTCACACAGAGAGCCTTGTTAGAAACCGAAGTTGGGTCTCATTTGTTTGTTTTATAAGAGTTATCAGCCTCCCATGTTGACTGATCTGTGAAAGCATCAGAGCTGAATTTCTTTCGTTTGTATAGGAATATGCTGTTAAAATTTGTGTTTACAGTGAAGTAATGGAATTAGTTGTGGTGGTTCTGTTTGGGAAATTTTATGTGTATTTTAGTAGTTGTGGAAATCTTTTAAAATTCATCGATATATATCTTCTGAGAAAGGCAGAATCGGCTACTTTCTTTCATAAAACATCGACAGATGACAACCTATATCAAGCGCTCTCCCCACCTGGCAATACGTCAAAGTGTGGCTGCCAGAGAGTTATTATTTTATTACAAAAGTGTTTACAGGGTAATAGTCAAAACCCAAATGAGAGTTTTAATAACTGTATATGGGAATGGATACCAAAAATAGTTCTGGTAGGACTAAATACTTGAAAAATAGGTGTACTGGATGCTCTTCTGTGTTCATTGATTGTGCACTTCGAGGTACAATGACGGGAGTACCTGGTGAACTAAATATGCAAAGTTCTTTAATTGCACTCGACTGCAGGAAACTCTTAGAAGCAGAGGTATCAGTGTTGGAAACCGCCAAAGAAGCAAGAATAAAAAGAACGATTCAGTAAAAGGAAAAGGAGGAGGAACAACATCGGAAATAAGATGAATATCGACTTGTGATGTATTCGTATAGTGCATACTAGACAGAGAAAACAGTTTTAGCTAAAACTTGGATTTCTCAAAAGTTCACTCTTTACATCTCTGGTACACACTGGCTAAAAACTATTGCAGACAAAGAGTTGAAATTTTGTACACTGTCTTAAAACATACTCAAATAAAAAGCAGACCATTCTCATGACTTAAATTTAAAAAGTGAGGTTTTGTAAAGAAAAACTGTGAGCTAATTATAACTTTTGATGACCATAATTAATTTATTTGAAACATAAATAATGACAGCAACATCTATTTAAAAGTCTGTTTAAAAAGTGAGAGTTTTAAGAACTTTGAAAACAAAAATAAAGCTTCTACTTTGTTTTTATTTCGAGATATGTGTATCTAAGCTGTGCATTCATAATTACTATGATTTACCTCACTTGCAACAGAAATAAAATTCAGGAAAAAGCGTGTGACCAAAAGCTATTGCTGACAAATCAAAATTTTCCTAAGAGATCTGTTAAAAGCTGGTAAGCATTACACGGAGTAACAGCTCTTATTCCTTGAGCTGCAATATTTAGAATACTGATAGATTTTTTTAAAGATTTCATCTGTTGTTCACGTAGCAGTTCGCTTAAGAGTGATGTTTTAGGAGTGATGTTTTTGAGGGACTGTTTCACCGTTGATATTAAACTGTATTCTTGTTTCGTTGTTGTGGAGATTATCGGCGACAGTTGCTTACGACCAGTTAGAGGCGGTGTATGAATTGTTAGCGGCATAAGTATCCTAGTCCAACAGTCTGGTGTAACAATCTTTCCGAAAGTAGTTAGATAGCTGCAATGCACTGACCGTCGAGTAGTTGGAGGTTTAACCCAGCTTCGCGCGTTAAAGAGAGGCTGGCGACCCATATTTAGAGTTTTTTACCAAAAGAAAGTGACCAAACAGCCGTATGTTTTCATAAGTTGTTATTTTATTTAGTAAAAATTAAATAACAACTTCTGAAAACATACTACAGAGGGGCCGAGCGGTGACAACTCTGCATGAAGTCAGGATATCAGTTGGATACCTCTGACACGTCTCTGACGCTAGTAAAACATTGTCAAAGATCAGTTATTTGTTAACCATGTTGACAGTCGACTTGTTCCACACCGGCTGCCTGTCCAGTTCCTGCTGAAGACTGCCGAGTCAGCTCCAGTTCTGCAGGCCCAGGCAGAGTGAGTGACCTCGCGCCACGGCGCGAATGGTCTCGTGCTAGGTGCTGGAGTGTGCTCGATCGCACTCCGCATTCTGCGTTAAGCCCTGATGACCCATCCACGATGTGGTGTTGTCGAAAGTCGTGTAGTCGGTCGATATCCTTCCTACTGGCCTGGGACATTTCAGCACCCAGAGGTGCCTAAGTCTTGAATAGGAACGCGGACCCCAAGACGCACTGCTGCTGGTTTCCGCTCTAAAATTTGGTGCTGTCAGCACTTTGGGACGTGGTGTTGTCGGAAGACAGTCAGCTTCTCCATCAGCAGTGGTAGCCGGAGAACAGTATGAAGTTCATCAGGCGAAGACCGTCACCTCAGATGCATCTTAGGCTGGTTCGTTGATTGTTCTGGAGTATCTAGGACACAGATTCGCTACAGTATCGTAATCATGGAATCCAGTGCTATTACAGTGAACGACAACGATTTCAGTGATTAACTTCTTGACAGGTTCGAATCCTGCCTCTGGCATGGATGTGTGTGATGTCCTTAGGTTAGTTAGTTTTAAGTAGTTCTAAGTTCTAGGGGACTGATGACCTTACAAGTTGAGTCCCATAGTGCTCAGAGCCATTTGAACCAAGCCATTTGATTAACTCCTTGAGAGATGGAGAGCTCGAATATTTAAAAGGAGCTAATGTTAGGAGCTAAAACTTTTTCCTGTGTCTAGCCTGCACAACACGAATACATCACAGATCAATATTCAGCTTATTTCTGATGTTGGTCCTCCATCTTTCCTTTTACAGAATTCTTCTCTTTATTCTTTTTTCTTTGGTAGTCTCCAGCACTGATTCCTCTGCTTCGAAGAGTTTCCTACAGTCGAGGACAATTAAAGAACTTTCCTTATTTAGTCCGTACCTCGACACTGTACCATTAATGAACATTGATGAGTATTCAGCAAACCTAGTTTCAAAGCGTTTAGTCCAATCAGAACAGATGATGCTTGCTTCACAACAACTGTATGGTGTCCCTGTTATTCTGTTACAGGGTGTTTCAAAAATGACCAGTATATTTGAAACGGCAATAAAAACTAAACGAGCAGCGATAGAAATACACCGTTTGTTGCAATATGCTTGGGACAACAGTACATTTTCAGGCGGACAAACTTTCGAAATTACTGTAGTTACAATTTTCAACAACAGATGGCGCTGCGGTCTGGCAAACTCTATAGTACGATATTTTCCACATATCCACCATGCGTAGCAATACTATGGCGTAGTCTCTGAATGAAATTACCCGAAACCTTTGACAACGTGTCTGGCGGAATGGCTTCACATGCAGATGAGATGTACTGCTTCAGCTGTTCAATTGTTTCTGGATTCTGGCGGTATACCTGGTCTTTCAAGTGTCCCCACAGAAAGAAGTCACAGGGGTTCATGTCTGGCGAATAGGGAGGCCAATCCACGCCGCCTCCTGTATGTTTCGGATAACCCAAAGCAATCACACGATCATCGAAATATTCATTCAGGAAATTAAAGACGTCGGCCGTGCGATGTGGCCGGGCACCATCTTGCATAAACCACGAGGTGTTCGCAGTGTCGTCTAAGGCAGTTTGTACCGCCACAAATTCACGAAGAATGTCCAGATAGCGTGATGCCGTAATCGTTTCGGGTCTGAAAAATGGGCCAATGATTCCTTTGGAAGAAATGGCGGCCAGACCAGTACTTTTTGAGGATGCAGGGACGATGGGACTGCAACATGGGGCTTTTCGGTTCCCCATATGCGCCAGTTCTGTTTATTGACGAAGCCGTCCAGGTAAAAATAAGCTTCGTCAGTAAACCAAATGCTGCCCACATGCATATCGCCGTCATCAATCCTGTGCACTATATCGTTAGCGAATGTCTCTCGTGCAGCAATGGTAGCAGCGCTGAGGGGTTGCCGCGTTTGCATTTTGTATGGATAGAGGTGTAAACTCTGGCGCATGAGACGATACGTGGACGTTGGCGTCATTTGGACCGCAGCTGCAATACGGCGAACGGAAACCCGAGGCCGCTGTTGGATCACCTGCTGCACTAGCTGCGCGTTGCCCTCTGTGGTTGCCGTACGCGGTCGCCCTACCTTTCCAGCAAGTTCATCCGTCACGTTCCCAGTCCGTTGAAATTTTTCAAACAGATCCTTTATTGTATCGCTTTTCGGTCCTTTGGTTACATTAAACCTCCATTGAAAACTTCCTCTTGTTGCAACAACACTGTGTTCTAGGCGGTGGAATTCAACACCAGAAAAATCCTCTGTTCTAAGGAATAAACCATGTTGTCTACAGCACACTTGCACGTTGTGAACAGCACACGCTTACAGCAGAAAGACGACGTACAGAATGACGCACCCACAGACTGCGTTGTCTTCTATATCTTTCACATTACATGCAGCGCCATCTGTTGTTGAAAACTGTAACTACTGTAATTTCGAAAGTTTGTCTGCCTGAAAATGTACTGTTGTCCCAAGCATATTGCAACAAACGGTGTATTTCTATCGCTGCTCGTTTAGTTTTTATTGCCGTTTCAAATATACCGGTCATTTTTGAAACACCCTGTATATTTCCTTAAAAGGCTCGTAACTGCTGGGTAGTTTCTCTGATACTGCTTGTTATGAAATTGGTATTGTTTCTTTCGACATCTCTTACCAAATAATGCACTACCCAGATATTTAGCATAATACTGACGGTATCTCGTATTATGCTTGATAAAGGTAAAGGGATGTCGCAGGAATGTCCAAAAATCAAGAACCTTCCTCTCTTTCATGAAACAAGTAAGAGACCGATTCGTGTTTTATCCAGTTCACTGCATTGGTCTTCGTACGTGTGTAGTAGGTCTATCCAGGAACATGTCTGACTTCGGTGCAATGGCGTGGAGAGCCGTACGTAGAAGAAAAGGAAGCATTTTCCAAATCAGCTGCCACACCTCTGCAGAAGGTCCACACATCAGTCGATGTTCATCTGTGTCAGGCGTGTGTCACTGAGGGCAAAGCGACGATTCTGCCATGTTAATGACATGTAGACGACGTTGTGTCGTATGTTTCCCATTAACAACCAGACACCGGCTCGAACGAGCTTTCGTGCCGAGGGGGCACGGTGTACAGAACGCCGGACCAAGGCCACACGACCCGTAGGATACCGGCTTTCCACCACATTCCGGGCATGATCTCCCGTCATTAGGCGGTAAATATCACGTCCCGTTGGATTCCCGGTAGAGCTCAAGTCGGTGCAGACTTAACTGTATTCGATGAAAAAGGTCCTGAAATGTGAGAGAGAGGCAGAAATACGTGCTGCTGCAACGAGCTCCTCTGGGGAGGGAGGGGCCAATTCCTCAACCAGGCTTCCCGTTAATCCGCTCCAGTGGCGAGTCCACGATTTAACCATCGTTCATACATAAAGGGCAGCTGATCTTGCGTGGACGTTGACAAGACCGTGACCACCGTCTCGAGGATGAAGAACCGCTTTTGCTATCCGTGCACGAGTTACGGCCCTACCCAAACTTCCATATGTTGGCGTTCCTGCGTCACTACCTGTACTCATACACACATTATGTACTTCCGTACAGGGAAGGACATTTTAATTGAAAGACGCTGCCTAGTATCGGCGGATAAAAACGATGTTGCAGGGTCTGTGTTGTTCCTTTGGATATTCGTGCAAGTGGCGTCATGGAAGACTTGCTGCCATCAACTGTCACTAAAACTGACACAACCCATATAATTGTAGTCGTCCAAGGAGTGGCAGGGCTTGATTGAGCCGTGAGTGAATATCGTGTTTGAACACATGTTACGTAAGAAAAACATATTCATCCTTTAGAGCCATAGAGCCATCAGCTAACCGACAACTAATTAAATAGGATAAATCTGCTTTAACTTGGCAAACACTGAAACCAGAACATGAATCTAACAACGATTAAGCTTAATTAAAATTGTAACACCAGTGCAATCAATAAAACTGTTGCGGCCGACTCCGCAGTAACACGGGAAAAGCAAAGAAGATACTCATGAAAGCTTAACAACTGTTGTACATGTTGATTTGACGGAGACAAAGTGCCACTGTAAGCTTCACGACGGGACGCTAGGCGGCCAGAGTGGCCGAGCGGTTCTAGGTGCTATAGTCTGGAACTGCGCGACCGCTACGGTCGCAGGTTAGAATCCTGCCTCGGGCATGGATGTGTGTGATATCCTTAGGTTAGTTAGGTTTAAGTAGTTCTAAGTTCTAGGCGACTGATGACCCCAGAAGTTACGTCCCATAGTGATCAGAGCCATTTGAATGGGAAGCTAAATTTGTACATGCATCACTTGTTGGCTGCTGAATGGTACTTGGCGCAGGTTTGGAGTAGACCCTACAGCGCAACCACTGACATTCGGTATGACCTAAAGGCGGGACAGTAATAGATGGTATGCATCTGTCAGTAACTCAGTGTTCTTTTAGATGCTAAAAATCAGTTGGTAGCACAATAATTGATCTTACGTGCACTTGCTGCATTCTCATAGCTACAACATTTGTAGGCGGTTTTGATGATGTTTTGTTTGTGGGGCGCTCAACTCCGCGGTCATCAGCGCTCGTACGAAGTCCCAATTTTTACACGGTCCAATTTTTTACGCAGTCCAGTATAGCTACCGTCACGAATGATGATGATAATGATGAAATGATGGTGACAATACAAGCACCCAGTCCCCGGGCAGAGAAATTCCCCAACCCGGCCGGGAATCGAACACGGGACCCAGTGGCAGCAAAGCTAGCCCCTCGACATTTGTGGGCGGGATCGCTGCTACAGGCTAAGATACGTTTAGCACCGTTAGATATATGGTGCGAGTGAAAAGGATGTTACATGCAAACATAATCTAAAAGTAGCTATATTATCGCCGAAACAATAGTATTCAAAGCCTTTAGGCTGACTGTTGGCAATTTCGATGATATTCAATCTGTACATGTGAGGCCGACAGTAGGAGAATGTGGCAGATAAACCACAACTTTGGGACTCATTAAGCACTATAAAACCAATTGTGTACACATGTGACTTAGAAACTTGAAATGTGAAAAGGACAATAAGGGTATGAAAACCTGTATAGATGCGGGTGATAATGTGTGTATCACGTATGGGATTACATGCGACTGTAATCACAGACGATAAATTATTAGTATCGAATCCTTTATCGTAGATTTACCTCGTCTGGTGGGGGATTAGAAGAGGCGTGTGTAGATGTTATTCTAATCGGGCAGCGCCGAGTAATCAAGTAATATCATCACACAACACAATCTATGTTTTTTTTAGTTTTATTTCTTTCTTTCTTTCTTCAGTAACGAGGATTAAGAGGATTACATCGGTTTACAACAGCTCAATTCGAATGTAATCAGTTTCCCCGAGACGGAAAAGCTTCTGTTTATAAAATGGTTCAAATGGCTCCAAGCACTAGGGGACTTAACATCTGAGGTCATCAGTCCCCTAGACTTAGAACTACTTAAACCTAGCTAACCTAAGGACATCACACACATCCATGCCGGAGGCAGGATTCGAACCTGCGATCGTAGCAGCAGCGCGGTTCCGGACTGAAGCACCTATAACCGCTCAGCCACAGCGGCCGGCTGTACGGGATGGTGTCGTCGTTGAGTGACTGTAGGAACATACAGGACGACTTTGACAAAATTTCCAGGTGGTGTGACGAATGGCACCTAGCTTTAAATGTAGAAAAATGTGAGGTTATGCAAATGAGTAGGGAAAACAGTCGCCGCGCGGGATTAGCCGAGCGGTCTGAGGCGCTGCAGACATGAACTGTGCGGCTGGTCCCGGCGGAGGTTCGAGGCCTCCCTCGGGCATGGGTGTGTCTGTTTGTCCTTAGGATAATTTAGGTTAAGTAGTGTGTAAGCTTAGGGACTGATGAAGTGAAATGAAATGTCGTGTGGCTAGGGCCTCCCGGCGGCTAGACCGTTCGCCTGGTGCGGGTCTTTCGAGTTGACGCCACTTCGGCGACCTGCGCGTCGATGGGGATGAAATGATGATGATTAGGACTACACAACACCCAGTCCCCGAGCGGAGAAAATCTCCGACCCAGCCTGGAATCGAACCCGGGATCTTAGGATTGACATTCTGTCACGCTGACCACTCAGCTACCGGGGCCGGACTTAGGGACTGATGACCTTAGCAGTTCTTAAAAAAAGGGGGGAAACAGTCGGTAATGTTCGAATACAAAATTAATAGTGTGTTGCCTGACAGAGTCATGTCGATCGAATATCAAGCCGGAACGTTGCAGAGATATATGAAATCGAACAAGCATGTAAGAATTGCGTTAAGGAGTGAGAATTGTCACCTTTGCTTTATTAAGAGAGGGATGTGTGGTTCATCAGACGGACTACAGGACGTTAGTGCTACCCATTCTTGAGTATTGCTCGAGTGTTTGGGAGTCGGGAAGGGAGACATTGAAGCAATTCAGAGGCGTACTGTTAGATTTGTTAGCGGCGGACTCGAATAACACGCAAGTGTTGCCGAGATGCTTCGCGAACGCAAATCGGAATCACTGGAAGGAAGGCGAGTTCTTCTCGCGGAATATTATTGAGAAAATTTAGAGAACTGGCATTTGAAGCTGACCGCAAAACGATTCGACTGTCGCCAACCTACATTTCGCGAAGGTTCACGAAGATAGGGGAAATTAGGGCTCATTGGGAGGCTCTGGCTCTACTTGCAAGTGAATGGGGAAGGAAATAATTCGGATAGACTCCATCACACTCCATACGATGGCATACGGGGTAAGTATGTAGATGTCAGCGTAGATGTGCCGGTGCTTCTGAGAACGGCACAAGGACGAAAGTCGCGGCGCTTGGCATGCTGTGACTTTACGGTCTGAGGCGAGGGCGAGTTTTTGCTGAGCCCGAAGTGCAGCGCGGCGAGATGGCCACCGATACGCAGAGCTGGAAATGAGCCAATCGCTGACGGCGGCGCTTATTTGCACGGCACGGCGCCGCGTCCGGCCCCTGACAGCGGCCGCCGCTCAGAGCTGCCCCGGGAACAGGGGTCCGCCGGCGGCCTGCCTGCCTGTCTGATTCCCCGCACCCCGACACCGGAAACGAGGTGCGCTGCCGATTAACAACACGCGGATTTGGACAATGTGGCAGGACTTCCCGTCCCCTAGAATTTCCCTCCCAATCTGCGAACGCCAATCATTCGGTTTCGCCTTCCTTATCCGTCTATTTTGTCACTCCAATCCTATGTCAAAGTCTCCTTCTTCTCTTACAAACTTGACATGTTCGAATTTCCCACTCTTTCCGCTATATTCTACATCTACATCTACATTTATAATCCGCAAGCCACCCAACGGTGTGTGGCAGAGGGCACTTTACGTGCCACTGTCATTACCTCCCTTTCCTGTTCCAGTCGCGTATGGCCCGCGGGAAGAACGACTGCCGGAAAGCCTCCGTGCGCGCTCGAATCTCTCTAATTTTACATTCGTGATCTCCTCGGGAGGTATAAATAGGGGGAAGCAATATATTTGATACCTCATCCAGAAACGCACCCTCTCGAAACCTGGCGAGCAAGCTACACCGCGATGCAGAGCGCCTCTCTTGCAGAGTCTGCCACTTGAGTTTATTAAACATCTCCGTAACGCTATCACGGTTACCAAATAACCCGGTGACGAAACGCGCCGCTCTTCTTTGGATCTTCTCTATCTCCTCCATCAACCCGACCTGGTACGGATCCCACACTGATGAGCAATACTCAAGTATAGGTCGAACGAGTGTTTTGTAAGCCACCTCCTTTGTTGGTGGACTACATTTTCTAGGGACTCTCCCAATGAATCTCAACCTCGCACCCGCCTTACCAACAATTCATTTTATATGATCATTCCATTTCAAATCGTTCCGTACGCATACTCCCAGATCTTTTACAGAAGTAACTGCTACCAGTGTTTGTTCCGCTATCATATAATCATACAATAAAGGATCTTTCTATGTATTCGCAATAAATTACATTTGTATATGTTAAGGGTCATTGCCACTCCCTGCACCAAGTGCCTATCCGCTGCAGATCTTCCTGCAATTCGCTGCAATTTTCTAATGCTGCAACTTCTCTGTATACTACAGCATCATCCACGAAAAGCCGCATGGAACTTCCGAATACCGATCACTCAATCATTTCTATCAATAAAGCAGTTCATCTACGACAGCTATTCCGAAAGTAAAATCCTATCGGCCACGAAATGGGAACCACAGTGAAAATCTAAAATGTTTTATTTTCAACGGTTTGCTATACCTTCCAACTATTTCTCTACGTAATCGCCGCCCAGCCGTAGACAGTTGTTGTACCAGCTTACCAGTACCCTTGTCACAGAAAGCAGCCGCCAGTACTTTCCGCCACATATCTATGCTGGTCTGCCAGAATATTCAAATGAGCAACGGTGAGCATCAGGGGGAGCGAAGTCTGGGGTGTATGGTGCGTGATCAAACACTTCACATCGAAAACGCTACAGGGGCATTCTCATTGCCCCTGCAATGTGTGGAGCCAACCATTGTGGCCGAGCGGTTCTAGGCGCTTCAGTCCGGAACACCGCTCCTGCTACAGTCGCAGGTTCGAATCCTGCCTCGGGCATGGGTGTGTGTGATGCCCTTAGCTTAGCTAGGTTTAAGTAGTTCTCAGTCTAGGGGACTGATGACCTCAGATCTTAAGTCCCATAGTGCTTAGAGCTATTTGAACCACTTGCAGTGTGTGGATGACAATTCTGAAGATGGAAATGCAAGGCAGATACTTTATGCAGGGCAGCATGAAATCAGGCGAAACCTCGCAGTGGTCACCTACACATGGCAGGAGACAGTAGTGTTCTAGCCATTTTCAAGTGCTCACTTTGAGCTCAGAACTGTAAAGAGCGTCGTAAAGCGATCAACAGCCGTGCTAGAGACACTGCCCAACACATCTGTGCAAAGCTTCACAGGATTTTCATTGTCATTTCCATTTCGCGACTTATCGGACCCAACTTTCCGAACAGCCCTCGCATTTTGCTAAACGGCTGCAGCAGTCTCCCGACTACTCTGGCCGCGTTGCTTGTAGGAGCAACAGAAATTTGATTTTCGGTATTTCGTGATCGAATTTAAAAATGTAAAATGCTGTCGTAATCTACTCATTAAGAGATATAATCGTAAGTTATGGTTTTAACACAATAATTCCAGTATTAAAGTAAGATGCCGTGAGGCAGTGTAACTCATGGCGCGCAAATTATGCAGTCTATATACGTCCCAGTCACCACTGCCTGCGTTTGATGTCAGCGTGGCCTGGTCAGATGAGTCCCCGTTTTAGTTGCTAAGAGCTGATAGTAGGGTTCGAGTATGGCGCTGATCCCACGGAGCCATGGATCCCAGTGGTCAACAAGGCACAGTGAAAGCTCGCGGTGGCTCCGCAATGGTGTGGGCTGTGTTGGCATGGAGTGGGTCCTCTAACTCAACTGAACCGATCATTGACTGATAATGGCTATGCTCGGCTACTTGGAGACCATTTGCAGCTATTCGTGTTCCCAAACAACTATGGAATTTTTATTCCGAGCCACAGTTGTTCGTAATTGGTTTGAAGAAAATTTTGACAATTCGAGCGAATGCTTTGGCCACCCAGATCACGAAGTATGAATCTCGTCGAACATTTATAATGGAGAGATCAGTTAGTGCACAACATCCTGCGCCGGTAAAATTTTCGCAATTATTGACGGCTACGGAGGTAGCATGAATCAATATCTCCGCAGGGGACTTCCAACGACTCCATGGTAAGTCGAGATGCTGCACTATACCAGGGAAAAGGAGGTCCCACACGATATTAGAAGGTATCCCATGACTTTTGACATCTCAGAATATATCAGCATCTTCGAAGCAATGGTTTGTGGACAGCAACATTCCTGAAATGGACTAGTCACCTGCACCAAATGGAACACCAGTGGTGTGAGTTATAATTCGACTTCGCTCCAGACATCAGCGCCCAACATCAGTACCTTTAATTCCACTAATTCGTGTCCGGATACTTTCGACCATATAGTCTATGTGTCACTGATTCAATTAGTAATGACTGTTTTGTATCACATATTTTCTAAATATGAATAATCCCAAATGGACCATGAAAGTTCTAAGTTGAAATCTTAGAGTTAAGAAAGGACCGCGGCGACAGTCTAATGGGAAATGGAAGATTGACATTATGAGCAGCACTGTGGATGGATATTCTGAAGACTGGAATGCATGGAAATTTCTATTGGCGGCATTTATCTAGGAGTGGATTCAAATGGCTAATGTTGCAAGTAAATTTACTAAATTTATAGATTATGTTTGATACACTACTGGCCATTAAAATTGCTACACCAAGAAGAAATGCAGATGATAAACGGGTATTCATTGGACAAATATATTATACTAGAACTGAAATGTGATTACATTTTCACGCCGCGGTGGCCGTGCGGTTCTGGCGCTGCAGTCCGGAACCGCGTGACTGCTACGGTCGCAGGTTCGAATCCTGCCTCGGGCATGGGTGTGTGTCATGTCCTTAGGTTAGTTAGGTTTAAGTATTTCTAAGTTCTAGGGGACTTATGACCTAAGATGTTGAGTCCCATAGTGCTCAGAGCCATTTGAACCATTTTTGAACATTTTCACGCAATTTGGGTGGATAGATCCTGAGGAACCAGTACCCAGAACAACCACCT
The DNA here is from genome assembly GCF_023864345.2 of Schistocerca serialis cubense. Classification (NCBI taxonomy): domain Eukaryota; kingdom Metazoa; phylum Arthropoda; class Insecta; order Orthoptera; family Acrididae; genus Schistocerca; species Schistocerca serialis. The sequence continues at coordinate 274,335,238 of NC_064638.1, forward strand.
CTTGCCGTAATAACGACCTTGATACGCCTGGGAATTTAGTCATACACAGCTTGGATGGCGTAGACAGGTACAGCAGCCCATGCACAACACGATACCACAGATCATCAAGAGTAGTGACGCGTATTGTGACGAGCCAGTTGCTCGGCCACCATTGACCAGACGTTTTTAATTGGTGAGAGATCTGGAGAATGTGCTGGCCAGGGCAGCAGTCGAACATTTTCGTATCCAGAAAGGCCCGTACAGGACCTGCAACATGCGGTCGTGCATTACCTTGCTGAAATGTAGGGTTTCGCAGGGATCGAATGAAGGGTAGAGCCACATCTGAAATGCAACGTCCACAGTTCAAAGTGCCGTCAATGCGAACAAGAGGTGACCGAGACATGTAACCAATGGCACCCCATACCATCACGCCGGATGATACGCCAGTATGACGATGACGAATACGCGCTTCCAATATGCGTTCACCGCGATGTCACCAAACACGGATGCGACCATCATGATGCTGTAAACAGAACCTGGAGTCATCTGAAAAAATGACGTTTTGCCTTTCGTGCACCCAGGTTCGTCATTGAGTACACCATCGCCGGCACTCCTGTCTGTGGTGCAGCGTCGAGGGTAACCGCAGCCATGGTCTCCAAGCTTATAGCCCATGCTGCTGCAAACGTCGTCGAACTGTTCGTGCAGATGGTTGTTGTCTTGCAAACGTCCCCATCTGTTGACTCAGGGATCGAGACGTGGGTGCACGATCTGTTACAGCCATGCGGATAAGATACCTGTCATCTCGACTGCTAGTGATACGAGGCCGTTGGGGTCCAGCACGGCGTTCCGTATTACTCTCCTGAACCCACCGATTCCATATTCTGCTAACAGTCATTAGATCTCGACCAACGCGAGCAGCAATGTCGCGATGCGATAAACCGCAATCGCGATAGGCTACAATCCGACCTTTATCAAAGTCGGAAATGTGATGGTACGCATTTCTCCTGCTTAGACGAGGCATCACAACAACGTTTCACCAGGCAACGCCGGACAACTGCTGTTTGTGTATGAGAAATCGGTTGGAAACTTTCCTCATGTCAGCACGTTGTAGGTGTCGCCACCGGCGCCAACCTTGTGTGAATGCTCTGAAAAGCTAATCATTTGCGTATCACAGCATCTTCTTCGGTTAAATTTCGCGTCTGTAGCACGTCATCTTCGTGGTGTAGCAATTTTAATGGCCAGTTGTGTACAATGAACAAATAGCAACAGTAAAATATTATCGGTTGATTCCAGAAGATTTCCCTCATTAGACGTTTATAATATGGATGCCGTTACTTAACCGCAACATCACTTTTGTCGCTAACCACAAATAACTGTTGGACACTCGGCCACATATACTACTTGATTTAATTGTCTGTCAAATGTATGAAAGAATTGCGTGGATTTATTCATTATAAAGCGAATATCATTTAGCAACCCTTGCTGACATTAAATGAAATTTATCACTGCAATTCTCCAATTATCGTTGCCGAATAATATAGCTTATTTTTTCAGCAACTTGCACATTCGTGCAGGAACGTCATCACCGCAACAACTGACATTATTTTAAAGTCAATATTGTGAAACTTGTTATTTTAACTCTTAACATATTTCTGAGCCACATCGAAGTTACTAACGTTTCGGATGGCAATGGTTTCGTACTTTTCATAATCTCATACATACTTTGTCAAACGGCAATACCACACTGCAACTGAGACTTAAACAGTATGCTGCGTTTTGCTTTTATAGATACACTGACTGATCCTCTGTTGTCCTTTTTTTTTCATTTGACTGTCGCAATCTTGTATTGTTCGTAGATAGTAATAAGAAATAAATATGTCGGTAGTGTAATAACAGAGTTTATTCGCATACTTTTGAAACTGACAATATTGCCTACAAATTGTAAAAGACAACTTTTAGAAATTCACTACTAATAAACTACAAATCTTTATTACGTAAAATATGTTTTGTTTTATTTCTAAGTGCAAGAGAAAAAAATTCTTGACTGAACGACTCTTGAGTAAACAACATATACCAGCCCATAACAAAAAAAAAGAACAAGAAACATAGCGTTCTCAAAACCACTCCACACTACTTGATAAATCGCAAACATGGGGTATTATCAGTGACTGTATATGGACAGTGAGCCTTACCTTCTTTTAAAAATTAAAAGAGATATGTGTCGGAATGAGCTGTAGTCTGAGGTACATAACTTTCCATTGTCCACCTTTTCTGTAAAGATTTCTGTTGCTTCAATTAAATTTTTTATTGTCGCCCCCTACCCACCTGCACTACGACACTTGGGCTGCAGTGTGATCGGGGTTGTCACTTGTCATCTAATGACTCCGAAACGTTCTCATATTCCACTCCAATGAGTCATTTTCGAGACTTTTTTCCTGTCTCCGCCCTTCCAGCCCAATCCCCAAGCCTAGTGCCACCAGTCACGTCTTCTTTTCCCGCAAATTCCTCTCCTGTGCCAACTATTTTATCTCAGAGTAGCACTTGCAACCTACACCCTCCATTATTTGCTGGATGTATCCCAACCTCTGATTTCTTCTAAAATTTTTACCTTATGCTCATTCTAATACCATGGAAGTTATTCCCCGATATATTAACAGATTTCCTATCATTCTGTACTTTCTTCTTTTCACTGTTTACATATATTCCTTTCCTTACCGATTCTGCGGAGAACCTCCTCATTTCTTACGTTATCAGTCCACGTAATTCTCATTTATGATGGTTCCATTCTCTTCTGTTCCGGTTCTGTGACAGACGATGTCTCACTGCCATACAATGCTGTGTTCCAAGCGTACATTCTCAGACATTTCTTCCTCAAATTAAAACCTATTTTTGTACATGTAGACTCCTCTTGACGATGAATGTCATTTTTACCAAAGCTAGTTTACTTTTTATGCCCTCCTTGCTCCGTCCGTCATGGATCATTTTGGTGCCTCGGTAGCAGAATTTCTTAACCTCATCTACTTCGTGGTCACATATTATGATGTTAAGTTTCTCGTTGTTCTCATTTCTGCTACTTCTCATTTCTTTCGTCTTTCTTCGATTTTCTCTCAATCCATATTCTCTGTTCATTAGATTATTCGTAGTATATTCAACAGGGCCTGTAATTCTTCTCACTTACACTCACGATAAGAATGTCATCAGCGAATCTTAATACTGATATCCCTTCACCTTCAATTTTAATCCCACTCTTGAAACTTTCTTTTATTTCCGTCGTTGCTCCTTCGACGTATGGACTAAGCAGCAGGGGGGAAAGGCTACATCCCTTTCTTACACCCTTTTTAATCAGAGCACACCATTATTCGTCTTCCACTTATATTCGTATTTTCCCCTATTGGTTCCCGCACATATTGTATATTACCCGGAATGCGTTTTCCAGGTCAACAACTTCTATGAACATGTCTTGACTTTTCTTCAGTCTTGCTTCCATTATCAAATGCAACGTCAGAACTGCCTCTCTGCTGGATTTACTTTCCCCAAAGCCAAACTGATCTCCATCTAACAAATGCTCAATTTTCTTTTCCATTTTTTTGTTTATTATTCTTGTCAGCAACTTAGATGCATGAGCTGTTAAGCTGATCTTACCATGATTCTCGCACTTTTCAGCTCTCGCAGTTTTCGGAATTGTGTGGATGATGTTTTTCCGAAAATCAGATGGTATATCGCCGACTCCAACGTTCTACACATCAACGTGAATAGGCATTTTATTACCACTTAGCCCAATGATTTTAGAAATTCTAATGGAATGTTATCTATCCCTTCTGCCTTGTTCGACCGTACGTCTTCCAAAGTACTTTTAAATTCTGATTCTAATACTGGATCTCCTATCTCTAGTATCTCGTCTCCTGTTTCTTCATCTATAACGGTCTCTGACAATCTTTCCCCTAATAAAGGCCTTCAATGGACTCTTTCCAACCGTCCGCTCTCTCCACTGCACTTAACAGTAGAATTCCCATTGCACTCTTAATGTTACCATCCTCGATTTTAGTTTCATCCAAGGTTGTTTTGGCTTTACTATATGCTGTTACAAAACTTACGACAATCATTTATTTTTGGTTTTCTTCACATTTTTCATACAGTCATTTTTCTTAGCTCGCCTGCACTTCAGCGATTTGTATTCCTGTATTCCTGAATTCGCATGAACATTTTTGTACTTCCTTCTTTCATCGAACAACCGAAGTATTTCTTCTGTTACCCAGGGTTTCTTCGCAGTTACATTCTTGGAACATATGTTTTTCTTTCAAGCTTCTTTAATTGCCCTTTTTAGAGATGTTCATTCCTCTTCAACTAAACTGCCTACCGGGCTATTCGTTATGGTAGTACCTATAGATAACTTCAAACGTGTCTCTTCGTTCTCTTATATTCGGTATTCCATTTCTTTGCGCGTTGATTCTTCCTGACTAGTCTCTTAAACTTTAGCCTACTCTTCATCATTACCATATTGCGATCTGAGTCTTTGTAAATAAATGATGTGCGTACCAAGTTAGCTTCAAATTTTTGGAAGATTTCCAGAGTTATGTTTCATAAATCAGCTTTTCCACCTCCACCCCTAAGTGTTAAACGTCATCACGACTGCAGCCAAAAAGGTTACGAAACCTGTAAAACTATGGCTTTGACGTTAATATAGTTCTCTCATTCATTATTTTTGGATGCGATCCTTCTCCATTTCGTCTGCTTCCGAATGCTAACGGTTCGAGAGATGTCTTACCTCAACAGTTAATTTTTCGTGATGGGAAGTCATATACAGGGTGGTCCATTGATAGTGACCGGGCCAAATATCTCACGAAATAAGCATCAAACGAAAAAACTACAAAGAACGAAACTCGTCTAGCTTGAAGGCGGAAACCAGATGGCGCTGTGGTTGGCCCGCTAGATGGCGCTGCCATAGGTCAAACAGGTATCAACTACGTTTTTTTAAATAGGAACAGCCCATCTTTTATTACATATTCGTGTAGTACGAAAAGAAATATGAATGTTCAGTTGGACCACTTTTTTCGCTTTGTGACAGATAGTGCTGTAATACTCACAAACATATGGCTTACAATTTTAGACGAACAGTTGGTAACAGGTAACCCTAAAAGATGTATACTTTTCTCAAAAGTAATGGTCTAATTATAAAATTGTTGTAATTACAAAATTTCGGAATCGCGAAACTCTCGAGCGAAATGCGGGCTTGTACGAATTAGCGTTGCGCCCCTATTCAAAGGGCCTCAGCAGCCAATCAGTCTTTCCATTAAGTTACTACCGTACATGAAAGATATTACGTCACTCGTGTGAAGATGTTTGGCATTTGTCTCGCTTGACTGTAAAAGCTGTTTCGTGAACATCTGATCTGACGTTAATAAATGACGAAAAAATCAAAAAATGTTTTTCCTCGGTCATCACATACCAAGCCCGTTGTTAGAGAACGGGCAGGATGGAAGACAAACTTTTACTTTTACTTTTTCGTGTCCGGAGATTTGTTTCAAAGCCTTTCAGCCCAATGTCGGGCCAAGTCCAATGTTTCTCTCTTCTCAAGCCATAGTTCGTCAAGGGTACACCTTGTGGGGCAGATGGAACACTGTAGAAGGTGTTCCATATCCTGAACTTCACCACAGTCGCATTTGTTGTCTCCCTCGTCCTTGAAGCCCCATTTGACTAGGTTTGCTTTAACTGGTGCTACGCCTGTTCTGATGCGGTTCACTGTTCTCCAAATCTTCCAGCTTGATGTACTGCCGCTGGGTATTTCTCGTGAGGCAGGTTAGTCTTTCGGAGACTCGTTCAATTCACTAGTGAGAAATCTCTTGCGGGATTTAAGTCTGCTACGTCCACATGAAGAACCATGCAGCGGGTGGCGCTCGTCGAAAATCTGTTTAAAATTTTCTATATGTTCGTGCGCAATTCTTCGGGATTCAGGAGATGAGAATCCAGCTGCTTTGTATATTTTCCCAAGTGGAGTGGGTTTCATGCATTCTGTTGTTAGCCTGCGTGTTTCATTAAGGACTGTAGTGACTTTTTTGGCATGTGTGGATCGAGACCATACAGGGCATGCATATTCTGCTGTGGAGAAGCAAAGTGCTTGAGCAGTTGTTCGTAATACAGTCGAACTAGCTCCCCATTTACTATTCGTCAGTTTTCTTAAAATATTGTTCCTGGCAGCAACTTTTTGGCAGGTTTTTTCACAGTGATATCTGCACGTCAGTGATCTATCCAGCACAACACCAAGGTATGTTGGTTTTTCCGTATGGTCCAGTTTGTTGCCATTCCAAGTGACGTTCAGCTTCCTGTTTGCCTGTTTTGTGCGGAGGTGGAAAGCGCTAACCTGTGTCTTGGATGGATTTGGTTTGAGGGAGTTCTCTTTATAGTAGTCAGACATTACGTGTAGCGAGCTTTCTAATTTCCCTTCTACTTCCTCGAAGCTATTTCCTTGCGCTGTAATGGCCAGATCATCGGCATACAAGAAGTGGGTAGTGCGTTCCGGTGTTGGTTGATCATTGGTGTATAGGTTAAATAGTAGGGGGGCCAGCACACTGCCCTGGGCGAGACCGTTCTTTTGTCGACGCCATCGGCTTTTTTTCCGTCCAGCATTACATAGAACTGTCTGTTTTGCAGCAGAGATTCAATGATTTTTGTGAACTGATAATCCTTAAATGTACAATACAATTTTTCCATGAGCTTTCTGCGGTTGACGGTGTCGTATGCGGAACTTAAGTCCACCAATGCTACACCTGTTATTTGTTTGTTTTCAAACCCTTCCTCTATGTGTTCTGTGAGTGCTAGGATTTGACTGGTGCATGATTTCCCGGGTCTGAATCCACCCTGTTGGGGAATGAGCTTTTGGTCTGCGGTTTAGGATTATTCGTTCGTGCAGTTTGTACAGATGGCACAGGAGTGCTATTGGGCGGTAGTTCTTCGGTTGACCAGCGTCTTTCCCAGGTTTTAGTAGCGCCACTACCTTTGATTTCCTCCACATCTTTGGGATCTTACACATTTTTAATCAATGATTAAAGAGCTGCAGGATCCATTGCTTGGCACTAGGTCCGAGCTGTTTGATGTGTTCCCCACATATATCGTCGACTCCCGCTGCTTTCCCGTTTTTCATTGAGTTCATTCCATGATTAAGATCTTTCATGGTAAATGGTATTTCGAACATGCTTGACTCTTGACTCTGAATTCTACTGATTTTTATTTTCTGACATTTCTTGTTGGGTTTTCCATTTAGTAGAAGCTGATGGGCAATTTGATTGGGTGTTACTGAAGAGCATTGTTTAGCTGTCCCAAAGTCACAATTAAGTTTTTTTTATTAAGTTCCAAGCGACTTCGCTATTGTGGGTCATATCCATTCTTTCCAGGGTTTCGACCCATTTCCTTTGTCTTGATTCACTAATCATTTCCATTAGTGTTTCTCCACATTGGACTACATCTTAACTAAAGGGGTCCTGTTCATAAAGCATTTCGTACTCCCTCAGGATGTTCTTTGATTCGTCAGAGAGACCTGGGATGAAATGCTCTCTGCAGCCTCGTGTTATGCGTCTTCGAGAAATCTTTTGGAGGGTCTCTACGAAAATTTGATAATTTTCTGGAATTGGGTGTAGATTTTTTATTTCTGCATCCAGTTCTACACCATATTCTGTCCATTTAGCTTTTTTAAAGTTGAAGCGTCTGCGGAATGGTATTTTCGTTGTTCTCAAAGCAGCGTATATTCGGATTCCTATAGGTCGGTGTTGTGTTTTAGGAAGAGGTGCGCATACAGTTTTTAAGCATCGGTCTTCCACGTTTGCGCTCACAAAACAAATATCAGGGTTGTATTCGCGCTTGCAGATTTTGCTGCTGAACGAGCGTGGTAGCTTGGGATCATGGATCAGGGATAAGTTATTTATTTCCGCCCACTGCTCTAATTTATGTCCGTTGTCGTCTGTATGTTTGTAGCCCCATGATGTGCTGTGGCAGTTGAAGTCTCCTAAGATGAACTGTGTTTTCTGGTTGTTGAAGTTTGGCGGCAAAGTCAAGTTGAACTTCTCTCCGGGCGGCTTGTATACTGACGTTACGGTGAAGGTGCTACACTCGACAGTCAGTAATTCTATGTTATTGTATGTAGTTCTGTTAGTTGATACTATGGCCATCTCAGGTTTTGAGAAGACAGCGCTGCCATATTTAGGATGTGGATTTTCTATGGCTAATTTCATTCCTTCTATTTCTGGTCTTAATGCCCCTTCTTTCTTGTGTGTTTCTTGTATACGCAGTATGTCCCATTTGTGCGTGCGGCAAAGTTGTGATATGATTTGTTGTTTGTTTTTGGTGATACCCTCTACGTTTAGTCTTGCAATCGTCAGAGTTGGCTCTGAGAAGGGCCCATTCTTTTTGCTTTTCCGGTGTTGGAAGGATTGGCCGTTGTCTTTTATTGCAACGTTTCCGGGGGACGCCGGCATTATCTGACAGATGATTCTCGGTCTCTTATCTCAGATAGTGCACGCGTGGAGGCTCCTTCCTTGTCCCCCTGGAATACAAAAAATTAGTTGTACATATTTTATTGTAATGGTTTCTTCCGAATGACACTGTAGTATTGCAAGAATGTAAATATTTATAGCTATAATGCCCTTACTCTGTCTGATGTTTAACCATTTTGCGTATTGATGGGAAGGAATGTTACAAGCTACTGTTGACGAAAAGACTATTAGAGACGGATTTGGAGAGTACTGGGAAGAAAACTCATCGTGTCATCCTCTTTTATACAGTCTCTAGATTTTGCCTAAGCTATTTATGAAAACCGCGAGCTGCGAGGGATTAGCCGAGCGGCCTACGGCACTGCAGTCATGGGCTGTGCGGCTGGTCCCGGCGGAGGTTCGAGTCCTCCCTCGGGCATGGGTGTGTGTGTCTGTCCTTAGGATTATTTAGGTTAAGTAGTGTGTAAGTTTAGGGACTGATGACCTTAGCAATTAAGTCCCATAAGATTTCACACACATTTGAACATTTTTTTGATAATTTAGGTTAAGTAGTGTGTAAGCTTAGGGACTGATGACCTTAGCAGTTGAGTCCTATAAGATTTCATACACATTTGAACATTTGAAAACCGCGAATAACCTAAACTTCGACAGCCGGATAGACATTTCTACCACAGTTTTCCTGCTTACTGCTGATCAATACAATGGCTCGCCATTGTGCCATCTCACTCTGTCGGAGCTGGTGGACGTTTTCTTCGAGTGTCAGGTACTTTTGCAGCGTGAAATAAAGCCCGTGATACGTCTGGCGTCGAATCTCACAGGAGATAGCAGAGCCGTATAGGAACCTGCTAATCGACAATACATCTCCGTGTTTCACCTGTGGTATCCTACGAGCAACCTGTTTATTAAACAGCACAAGGCAACAAAGCATCGTACACGAATATTTTCGTAACTCTTTCAGTAGCACAGGGCGTTTCAGAAATATTCATCCCATTTCGCAGTATTATATCTTCTACACGAACAAAAGTAGAAATTAGGGTTGAATTTTAAAATACGCAGCGAAACTGAAAGTTCAGTTTGGGTTCAATTCTAAACTAAGAATTCATGTGATAGTCCGTTGGCGTCTGCTTAATGGAGCTAGTCCCTTTTCTCGGTCATTAAGGCTTTTTCCACAGTTGCGAGAAAATGTGGAAGATTTCATTTTTCAGCAGGACACACAATCTCGCACCAACACCTACATGTAACATTTCTTAGTAACCGGTAAACCCTCTTAGCCCCAAAACAGATTCTTTAATGACTGGAACTCCCATCTATCAAACAGCTGATTAATTTGCAAATGCGTTAATGTGTTAAATACTTGACGTTAATCATGTGAAACGCTTGTGGTTGAAGACATAACAACCGAATTGTGTTAGTTTTATTAGTCTCGGGTTAGCCACCCGGGGACTAATGAAAAAAAAAATCCAAATCAAAATTGGTAAACGCAAAAAGTGCTCTAATTATGAAACACTGCAAGCGCTTCGCTTTTGCAAAAGGTAATTTCTTGTGCTTCAATATTTACGACGAAATACCTGCTGAACCATGACATCATTTTGCAGCCGCATTCAGTTGTATATGTGGACACTGTCTGTAAAAATGTGTTGCAAAAAGAATAAACTTAAAACTTATATCTGATGCTGAAGTTTTACTGCAATAAGGGCGAAAATGTAGTAAGCGATAAACTTTTTGCCTTTCATTGTTCTGTGTGGGCTACCAGCGAGAAAAGTTTAGAAACTGTTAGAAATTATATGTAAAGTGTGTAAGTAGCTGCTAAGTGGTGTCATTCTCAAAGTCTGGATAAATACACTGTCCATTCATATTAATATGAGCACCTGAGAAAAAGCTGAATAACCATCTTTCGCAGCGCGAGACGTGCAGGAACAGAGCCAGTGAGGTTCTGGAACACATGTCGACCTATGAAAACTCCAATGTCGTGGCTAGTTACGCTACGTTTCTCGGTTTTGGATGTATGGCCCGAATAGCCCGATCAAGGTGGTTCAACACATTCACTGTTGGGTTTAATCCATAGAGTTTGGTGGTCTGGACTGGAGAGTATGGTAAACCCATCCCAGTGCTCTTCCTACCACGCAAGTACACTGTGATCTGTCTGACATGTTGCATTTACCTGGTGATAGGTGCCGTAGTACTGACGAAAACCAAACTGCATTTAGGGGTGTACTTGATCCGCAAAGATAGATGGATACTTTTGCCGTCCATTGTGCCTTCTAGAATGACGAGATCACCCTGGGAAAACCAAGAAAACATTTTCCAGACAATAATGTTTCCTCTTCCCGCCTGTACCCTTCCGACGATTCTTGAAGGGTGTTTGCTTTCAGACGTTTCACGACCAGTCGAGGATAAAGCGTGTTTAATTTGAAAAGCCACCTAACGCCACTCCGTGATCGTCCAGTTGTGATACTGACGTGCAAATTCCAGCCTTTGTCTCCGATGAACAGCAACTATCATGGGTGCATGAACTAGGGGCCTGCTATGGAGGAAATTACAGAACAACTTTCACTGAACGGTCGTTGAGCAGACACTTTTGGTAACCCCTTGATTCATGGGTGGTCAGTTGCTCAACAGTTGAATGTCTATTCACCCGTAGACATCTCCACAGCCGTCGTCCACCTATTGGAAGGGGTTCACCACAGTTGCCTCAGTGCAGGTTTTCGATAGCGCCGTTTTGGTATGCACTGTATACTTTAATCACTGCGACCTTCGAACGTTTCACAAACTTAGCCGTTTTGGAAATGCTTCCACCCCTGGCCTAAAAGTCAATGATCATGCTCTTTTGGATGTCAGATGAATCGCTCCCTTTCCGCATTAAGACAACGACTGCACTCTTTTCTAGTCACTTAGAGTCCCCCCGCACCCCAACACGCTTTATGTAACCTCCGCTACTATGCTGCCACCTACCGATCTAACCGATATGGTCACGAGCCCAGGAGAGGCGCTGCAGGTGATGTCGTATTCGCGTCGGTCGTCTGCTGCCATAGTTCACTAACTCCAAACATCGCTGCGCTTTCCTAACGGGTACGTTCATCATACGTCCCTCATTGATTTCTACGCTTATTTCACGCAGTGTTGCTTGTCTGTTAGCACTGATAACTCTACGCAAACGGTGCTGCTTTCGGTCGTTAACGGAAAACCGTCGCTAATGGCCCGTGGTGAGAGTTAATTCCTGAAATTTGGTATTCTGGGCACACTCTTCAGGCTGCGGATCTCGGAATACTGAATTCCCTAACGATTTCCGAAATGGAATGTGCCATGAGTCTAGCTCCAATTCATGGTTCAGTCTCTTAATTCACGTCGTGCAGCCATAACCACGTCGGAAACATTTTCACATGAATGACCTGAGCGCAAATTACAGTTCCGCCATAATACTGTCCTTTTATACCCTACGTAAGCGGTACTACTGCTATCTGGATGGGTGCATATCGCTATCCCACGATTTTTATCAGCTTAGTGTATGACACGGTGCACTGATATCGTGATACAATCATCGTCTCTGAGCTCTTCCTCCACTATACGCGCTACGCAGTGCTATAAAATGTGCAGTCATGGGCTGTGCGGCTGGTCCCGGCGGAGGTTCGAGTCCTCCCTCGGGCATGGGTAATTTAGGTTAAGTGGTGTGTAAGCTTAGGGACTGATAACCTTAACCAATTAAGTCCCATAAGATTTCACACACATTTGAACATTTTTTATAAAATGTGCTCATATTCTTCCTCATTTAGCGTGTTCTTAAGCACAGTGAGGGAACCACATCCGAACCATACCGTGAAACCACTGCCTTTGTACTCCATTGATTGCAATAAACATAACGGTAGACATTCGCCGCTCCCAGACGCTTCCACAGGATTGCCACAGGCTATAGCGTGATTCATCACTCCAAGATACTCGTTTCCAGCTTCCTGGCTAGGTTCGACGCTCATTGCACTACCCGAAGCGTCTGACAGCCTGTGGCTGGCTAATGAGAAACTGCTCGACCGCTGTATCCAGTTCTTTTTAACTCTCTACGCACACTCGTGCTAGCTGGACTTTTGGTAGCACTTTGAAGCTCACGAATGACTCCTTCGCCGGTTTCATACGATTCTTTACATACATCCTCCGTAACATTCGAACGTTGTCTGTCTGTTAGTACATGAGGTATGTCAGGTCTTGGTGTAGCTTTGGTTGTTCCTTCGCGTTTTCAGTTCACAGTCACATGTACAACAGTCGACTTCAGCAGCTATAGAAGGGCTGAAATGTCCCTGATAGATTTCTTACTACGGTGACATCCAGTGATTAGTCCACGTTCGATGCACTGACCTCTCCTGACCAACTCATTCTGCCGTTGCTGCTTCTGTACTGACAACACAATGCTCCCTGCCTCCTGTGACGTTGACATATGCGCCTGTCGTGACATCTAGTGGTCTGTTCTACATTAGATAGAGGTGTCGGATACTTTTGATCCTGCAGTGTGACTAGCAGCGTGAACTTCATTATGATCGCCGGCCGCTATGACCGAGCGGTTCTAGGTGCTTCAGTCCGGAACAGCGCTGCTGCTACGGTCGCAGGTTCGAATCCTGCCTCGGGCATGGATGTGTGTGATGTCCTTAGGTAAGTTAGGTTTAAGTAGTTCTAAGTTCTAGGGGACTGATGACCTCAGATGTTAAGTCTCATAGTGCTTAGAGCCATTTGAACATTTTTTCGTTTTGATATACCTTCGGTCGTCCGTTTTCCACAACTTTACGAAAATTGGCCGACTTGAGTCCAAGGCCCGGACATTTGTTCGCAGGCCACCATGAAGTTTTCATTATTATTGATATCAAATGACGTTGGAAACCAGGCAAACCCTTCCATACACGTTAAAGTACATGGAGTATCAAAAATATTCATCCGATTTCGTAAGATTGTATCTTCTACGAGGGCATGTTGAAAAGTAATGACTCTGAGCATTTTATACGAAAACTCATAAAGATTTTAAATAAAACAAACGTTGTTAACGTTCCACATCTTTACTCTTCACGTTTACAGATTTGCAGCCCTCTTCCAATAGAGCGGCCCGAACTGTAGAGTGTAATGTGGCGGTGTGTAACGTAACTATGGCGGTGCGTTAGAAACAGCGCGCTGTTATCGAGTTTCGAATTCGAGGAGTTCGTTCAACGCCGGGCCACACACGAGTGCTGCGACATCTGCCACAATCCGACACCTTGGGTTCACTGTCATCGATCATCGTCCACAAAGTCTCGACTTGGCTCTATCCGATTTTCACTTGTTTCCAAAACTTAAAGAATCTTCGAGGACTTCACGTTGATAGTGATGAAGCGGTACAAGCAGACGTGATGTTGTTATTCCGTCAACAAAGTTAAACATTGTATAGTGACGGTATAAATAAATTGATCTCTCTTTGGGAAAAATATGTTCGTCCTCAGCGCAGTTGTGTTGACAAATAAACACGTAGACATGAATAATAAGGGTGTAGAATGTTGATAATATTTATTTTATTTAAAAGCTTTAAGAGTTTCTCACATAAAAAATTGGGAAGTGTTACTTTTCAGCACACCCTCGTACATGAAAGATGATAAAAATCTGGGGCCGCGCGGGATTAGCCGAGCGGTCTGGATCGCTGCAGTCATGGACCGTGCGGCTGGTCCTGGCGGAGGTTCTAGTCCTCCCTCGGGCATGGGTGTGTGTGTTTGTCCTTAGGATAATTAGGGTTAAGTAGTGTGTAAGCTTAGGGACTGATGAAAAATGGCTCTGAGCACTATGCGACTTAACTTCTGAGGTCATCAGTCGTCTAGAACTTAGAACTAATTAAACCTAACGAACCTAAGGACATCACACACATCCATGCCCAAGACAGGATTCGAACCTGCGACCGTAGCTGTCGTTCGGTTCCAGACTGTAGCGCCTAGAACCGCACGGCCACTCCGGCCGGCAGGGACTGATGAGCTTAGCAATTAAGTCCCATAAGATTTCACACACATTTGAACATTTTTGAAAAATCTCGGGTAAATTTTAACTTACACTTAGAACTATGAAACTTTGTTTTCAAAAGAACCAACCGATTTCACCAACATATATCTTTCACATACTTCCAAATATAACCTTGAGGTACTTTTTAGAGGTGCGTTTAGTATCAAAGGTATCATTTACCCTTCACAGATGTACATTGAGCCCTGTACGGGTCGCACGAAAAAATAGTGTCCAGACGCTACGTAAACCCATCCCGCACATTTGTGAGCACCTCTGGATTTGTTGACTTCAGTACTGTAGCTAAAAGGCGTCACTTCCACCCAAAGTTTCTGGAATTACAGGTACGTAGACGGAGCTGTTAAGACAAAACACAATTTTCTGTGCCATCCCTGCTAAATCCGAGTTTACGCCCTTTCTCTAATGGTTTGTGTAGAAACCTTATAGCCGGTTCCACGCTCCTTTTTTCTTTCACCGCTTCTCTCCCTCCTTCACACTCCCGCTTCTGCTCCCTTCTGCCCACCCTTCGATCCGTATTTTCTTGTCTTCTGTGGTACTCCTCACGCTCGACCTTTGATGGGTTTCTTACTCAGCTATCAGCTGGGTAGGTGGAGATTTCAGTGTGTAGCTAATCAGTGATATCTGTCCCCTGTTGGCCTCCAGGTCAAACATCGACGATCGCTGGTGCGGGTACAAGAGACAAGGGCATCAAAAGTACATGTATGGTGAAAGCGACACATCTACTAAAAATAAACCAGCATGATGCCCAGACGTCAAGGGCAAAAAGAAGCGAATATTATAGCACAATCAGATAAAATCTTGGGAAACGAAGCTGCCAACCAGAATAATATACGAAAGAGGGGAAAAGAAAATCGAGGAGCTGTTAGAAGGCGATCAGTTTGGTTTTCGGAAAGTTAGGGACACCTGCGAGGCAGTCCTGAGGAATAAAGACTTAATAAAAATCAAGACACATTCACTGCATTTGTCGATTTAGAAAAAGTGTCCTACAATGCAAAATGGTGCAGTATGTTCGTAATTCCGAGAAAAATGAGAGTGATTACTGGGAAACATTGGTAATACGTCACATGTACAAAAGCCAGAACGACAAGGAGGAACAATAACGATGGAAGACCAAGAGCGAAGTGGTCGTATTAAAAAGGATGCTTGACAGGGATGAAGTCTTCCGCCCCAACTGTTCAATCTAATCGGTGACGAATCAATGACGGAACTGATGAAAATTTGAAGAGGGTGAAAGAATATCAATGATAACATTTGCTGATGCCATTGCTATCCTGAGTAAAAGCAAAGAAGAAATACAGGACACGTTGCATGGCATGAAGAGTCTAGCGAGTTCAGAATATGAATTTAGAGTAAACGGCAGAGAGACGAGAAGTAATAAGCAGTACCAGAAATTAGATTAGTGATAAAATTAACAATAAAATTGGTTACTACGGTGTAGACAAAATTAAAGAATTCTGCTACACTGGAAGTATTAGATTGGTGAATAGGTTCGTAGCATTTTTTTTTTTTTTTTTGCGTATTGCTTTTCCGTTTGATACTGTTTTATTAATCGATTATCAATTTTTATTTGTAGTTCACTGTTGCTATTTGAGTTTACATATTGTCGTTCTGTATTTGGAGATAGTGAGTGGAGCAGCAACTCACAGTATATAGGCCAGATGCATCACAAAATGTAATGTTATGGATCTGGTGGAACAGCTGCTGTGTGGTGTGCTACAAATTGCTTTCCGAGGTGTAACCACACTGATGGCATTTACTGTCAACAACTGAGACGTCTTGCAGACGCAGTCCAAGAACAACGACCAGGAAGACTGTGTGAAGTGATGCTACTGCACGATAACACCCGCCCGCATTCTGCTAGACTCACAAAAAACACTGCACAGGAGTTGGGTTGGGAATTCGTTCCGCACAGACCTTATTAACCTGAGCTTGCACCGGTTTCTGTCTAACAACCTTCAAGGAACTTCCTTTACGAATGGAAATGCGCTCCGAACATGGATAGACGAGTTCTTCGACTCAGCCGCGCGGGGTAGCCGTGCGGTCTAGTGCGCCTTGTCACGGTTCGCGCAGCTACCCCCTTCTGAAGTTCGGGTCCTCCCTCTGGCCATCGTGTGTGTGTGTTGTCCTTAGCCTAAGTTAGTTCAGGTTAGATTAAGTAGTGTGTAAGCCTAAGGACCGATGACCTTAGCAGTTTCGTCCCATAGGAACTTACCACAAAATTTCAATTTCTTCGCCTCAAAACTACGTGATTTCTACAGTCGCGGAATTGAAAAGATACCCCAGCGTTGGCAGACCGTTGTAAATAGTGAAGCAGAATACATTATTGATGACTAAAGTCTCTGTTTATGTCTGTTGTTTTAATTAAATTCGTGTAAAAACGCTACAAACTTATGGACCAGCCCAGTATAATAACACAAGACAGACAAAACAGGTAGGATGTACATAATAAGCAGATTGGTACAGGCAAGACATCACTCCTGACCAAACAAAGTCTACTTGCATCAAACAGAGGCCTTAATTTGAAGAAGAAATTTCTGAGAATGTACGCGTGGATTGCATGGCATATGCCGTGGGAAAACCGGGAAATGCAGTGATCGAAGCGTCTTATACGGGGGGTGTCCAGAAAGTAAGTTCCGATCGGTCGCGAAATGGAAACGACTACGAAAATCCGATAAGGCTTTGCACAGATGTGTTGGGCAGTGTCTCTAGTATGACCCTAGATATTACCACGCCGCTCTTCTCATTTATGAGCTCACAGTGAGCGCGTGAAGATGTCTAGAAAATAGTGTCTCCCGCTAAGTACAAAGGCCTGGTGAGAAATTTCGCCTGAAGCTATGCAGCCAACATTACATAACTGTTGTGCGGTTTCTTCTTCGAGACAATTCTCAGCCGCATTCTGCAGGGGCAATGAAGGTGCTCCTACATCATTTTCAATTGGAAATGTTTGATTACCTACAATACAGCAAGTAATTGTCTCCCTCTGCGTTTCATCTCTGCTCACATGAACCGCTGGCTAGAAAGACATTTTTTCACAGAAAACGAGTTGTAGGCCAACGTAGGGAATTGGCGGAAAGCACTGGCGGCTTTCTATGATGATAACATTGGAAAGTTGGTACAACGCTACGACAAACGTCTAAGTAAGAACGACGACTACGTAGAGAAGTAGCTGAAAGATGTAGCTAACTGTTACAGATAAAACATTTCTGATTTTCACTGTGGTTTCCATTGCGCAATCAGTCGGAACTTTCTTTCTGGACAGCCACAGAAGGTTGTTAAAAATAATGGAATGATAAGATAAGGAATGATGAAGTTCTCCATAGAATTGGCAAAGAAATGTACATATAGAAAACACTGACAAGACTAGGCAACAGGATGACAGGGCATCCGTTAAGACATCAGTGAATAACCTCCATGCTAGCAAAGGAAAGTGTAGGGAATGAAAATTGTAGGGAAAGATAGAGATTGTAATACATCCAACAAATAATTCAGGACGTAGGGTGCAAGTGTTACCCTGCGTTGAAGAGGATGGCAAAGACAGGAATCCCTTTCAAAAAATTCTCATTTATTCTTCAGCCTCTTTTTGAAATATTTTAATTCATGCGATGTTCCGATATCTCTGGATTACCTTAACATCTATGTAATTACTTCTGATATGAAGTTCTGACACATACACTATGGGTAGCTGGCGCAACTACATAGATGAACCAGGGAGACTGAAATATGTCGTGTATTAAAAAAGTCTTGCTTAGGTCGTTTTACAGAGATCAGTCCTATCCAAGGTTCTTCTGTGATTCTCGTACCGGTGATTACTTTTTCCAGGACAGGTTGGTAGCCCGTGGCCAATCTCCAACTCGGAGGACCAGGATTTTTCATTTGGGTTTTCTCCCGTAGAAAGATTGGCTTCTCCACGACTATAGAGGTCTTTCTGCCCTTTTGTACATATACCACGGAATGACAGGAAAATGAAATGGCGAGGATAGGAAAGGGGAGCGATAGGTCGTTGTTGGACACACTTTGTCTGGCTCCTCCACATGTGAAAGAGTTCAAATAAATGGCTCTAAGCACTATGGGATTAAACATCTGAAGTCATCCGTCCCCAAGACTTAGAAACTAATTAAACCTGACCTAAGGACATAACACACATCCATGCCCGAGGCAGGATTCGAACCTGCGACCGTAGCAGGTCCGCAGTTCCAGACTGAAGCGCCTACAACCGCTCGACCACAGCGACTGGCGAGAGTTCAAATATCTTGGATCAATTTTGACGGAAGTAACATCAACTGAATCAGAGATAAAAGCATGACTGCAGGCGGGAAACACATACTTTCATTCTCTAGACCCCATATTAAAATGTAGAAGTGTCTCTCAACAATTTAAGCTACGTTTGTATAAGACATTAATAATGCCAGTAGTACTTTATGGTTCTCAAACCTGGAGAACTCGAAAACAAGACCTTAACCGACTGCTTGCATTTCAAAGGAAGGTCCTCAGGAAAATATTTGGAGCAGTCCGAGATCAGACTACTGGAGAATGGGGAAGACGCCACAACACAGATTTAGAAGAGCTGCACAAGGAGCCTAACATCTTGAGGTTGATGAGGGCCAAAAGACTGCAATGGGCTGGACATGTAGTTAGAATGGGGGCAACAAGGTGGCCCAAAATTGCAACGGACTGGATCCCGTCAGGCAGCAGACCAGTGGGAAGACCTAGAAAGAAGTGGATCGATGGAGTGAGAGAAGACTTTTTGCAGCTGGGAGTCGTGGAAAACTGGAGACAGATAGCAGAAGACAGAGACCTATGCAGAGCTCTGACAGTGGTGGCGAGCAGTCGACTGGGCCTGATCGCATGAATGAATGAATGAATGTATTAAGAAATGTCTGAGACTGAAGAATAAATGAGAATTGTTGTAAATATCAGTTCGTTGCTCTTCTCTCGAGAGTAATATGCTGGCTATAGAGAAAAGAATACGTTGCGGACCATATTAAACCTGTCAGAAGACAAATGACTCGAGGAAAAAGACGTCTAATTTATTCCTGAACGAAACACGTTTTTCACGAAACAAGACGAGACAAGAAAGAGATCGAAGAAGGTAGACGGGGTTACAAGGCAGACAGGGATAGGGGAATGAGGAATGAGGAGGAAAAAAGGACACTGCGCCAGAGTCTGTTACCTCGGGGACAGAGTGTGTATGTGATGTTGGGAGTGGATGGTGTTTCGGTGCACAGACGCTGCGTCCAGATATTTCGCGAGAGGCGGCCCCTAACTAAACTTGCTAACTAGGCTGGCTATAAAGTGCGGTCAGGGTGAAAAAGGAGAGAGGGGGGAGGGTGGGGGAGACACTCTGACAGAGTGAAGTTGCGACCCCTCAGCTTCATCGCCAGTCGGCAGGCGCCGCGGAGTGCGGACCTCTGGAACCGTTGAGCTTAGGGTACCACTCCGTAGGGAAGAGGCGACGTGCTTGTGTCGACATTTCATGATCGCTTGGGTTAACCATTTAATGTATAGTGTAGCTGATCAACTACAGACCTCATTTCTTCGATGTATCCTACACTGAGCAACATTTCGTAACAAATTCGTTATGTAGTTAAGTGTATACAGAGTACTCCAGCTGCTAAGCTCCTAGTAGTTCTTCATAGCGATCGTAAATGGCAGGATGAACTGAACCAGTTCAACATTCAGCTGTGTGGATGCACTGCCGCGCGTGTGTTTTGGCGGAAAGTAGAGACATTTTTGGTGTCTGTGCAATGATTTGTGGGTTTTAAAATATTTTTTTTATTTTTAAAACGTAAATAGATATGATGTAGACAGTTAATTCGAGTGTCTTTACGATTTGATTTGAAATTAGGTCTGTTTTTGTGTTTGTAGCGATTGTCAACAATAATGCTTTGTTAATATAATTTAAATTTTTTTAAATATTTTGTTCGTAATGTAGGCACTATAAACTAAAAGTGGTAATTTTTACAGCTTGGAATAAAGAATCATGTGTTTAAGGGTTAAGACCTTACGCTGGGCGTTTTTATATCTGCACAGACGTGAGAACGCCGCGATACCGTCACTGTCGGCACAAAATATTAATTACTATACTAGTCGACGTTGGCTCGATTACAATCCCTTGGGAGCTCAACCCGGGAAAGGGGAACGAAACTCGATATGCGAGACGATCTACGGGGGAGCAAACTCAACACCACAAACTCGAGCGGTTGAATAAAAAAGCACACGGAAAACAAAAGTACGTTGCGAGGCGGAAACCAGGTCCGAGGTAGTTGATGTTCGCGTAAGAACTGCCGAGCCTCGCATGTTGTCAAGAGGAAATCACGTGAGTCAGTCGCTCCGTCCATACAACGCGTAGCACAGCCCCTCCATGGCAGCGTTCCGCTGCGATACCCACGTCAGCTCATCTGCATCCATCTCGATATCCACTGGAAGGTACAGTAAAGGCTCCATTTTAAGTTGTGCCGTATTTAGATGATGCACCAGATTGAGTGTCCTTTGTGTAATGGAACTAGTTGCTGTGGTTGGCAGGAGAGCAAACACCGTGTTACTAGAGGAAGCCGAAAGGCACGCGTTTTAGCTCACGCAGGCTGGCGTGAGGTCTGGAACAGGACAAGGAAGTTAGAATTTAGAAAAAACGGACGTAGCTGGTGGAATACTTAACTTTAATCCATTAATGGTGAACGTCGCTCTTGACGGTACATGATTCACAATATCAATAGTAACTGATAATGGCGCCTTGCTAGGTCGTAGCAAATGACGTAGCTGAAGGCTAGGCTAACTATCGTCTCGGCAAATGAGAGAGTATTTTGTCAGTGTAGCATCGCTAGCAAAGTCGGTTGTACAACTGGGGCGAGTGCTAGGAAGTCTATCTAGACCTGCCGTGTGGCGGCGCTCGGTCTGCAATCACTGATAGCGGCGACACGCGGGTCCGACGTATACTAACGGACCGCGGCCGATTTAAAGGCTACCACCTAGCAAGTGTGGTGTCTGGCGGTGACACCACACTAGTTATGGATTTAGTTAATAGCCCCACACTGGTAGGCTATTTATTTAAATTACAGTTATTAACTATTTTGCAACTGCAACAGTGCGTGGCATTTACAGATACGCATACATGACAAAAAATTAGATACGCCTAGGTGACAATAGGTCAACGCCATATAGCACCGACTCTAACCATGATAATGGCGTTAATTCAACGAGGAAAACACTCAGAAAGTTTCTAATATAAAACATTTAACTATAAATCACATTAGCAATGAGTGTTTGATCATGAGATACTGTAGCTCTTTCAAGATGTGGGGCTATTGATCGCTATATTTCATCTGCTATTTCAAATAGTCCCAGATATTTTCTATGGGTTTTGGATATGGTGGTACAGCGGTTCAATCAAGATGCGGTAGGCTGAATAAGTTTTCGTCAAAACAAAGACATAAGCGTGCACCGCGCTCTGAACACGCCTGCTCTCATCTTGCAAAACAGGAATACCCGCAAGATAGTTATCATGGAGACGATGAAGAAAGGGCAGCTCTTGGTCACTGAGAATATCGTAACAAACATCATGCTTTATTGTCACAGTAACGTGAACGAGTGAGGCCAAACTATGACACCAAAGGCATTCCGTAACTTCATACAACCACCTCCGGCCTTCACTACACACTTCTCCCGCAGTGGGTTAAACGCCTATTTGGGCAGCCGCCGCATTCGGTCGCACGCAGAACTTGAGAAGAGGCATAGTTACGACATGTCGAACTACGCTGTACGCTCCCAATCAGTGTGTTGTTTGGCTCACTGAAGACTTGCTGCCTTAGATGCGGCTTTCAACCGTCGCCTTTTGCGACGTACCCGAGTTACTGTGTTCATTGCATGGACACTATCGTATCAAAAGTACCCGGACATCTCTTAATGTACCAACCCTTCGCCTTTATGACGCTTTAACTCTTCTGGGGAAGTAATGTGTCTGAATGTCTACGGAGGAGTAGGTGTCCCCTCTTTCTCAAGAGCCAATACCAGAGAAGGTAGAGAGAGCTGGAGCGAAGATGATGTTCTAACTAATCTCAAACATAGGTAGAGAAGTTCATTTGAGGAATTTTGCTGTCCACAAACCATTAATATCGATCCGCCACTGGAAGGAGTCACACCCTTTAAGTACAAGTATCTGTTGCTAACTGTCTGAAGCGATAACGAACCATGCTGATGAAAGACTAAAAATCATCAGATTATGCCAGGGAAATGTAGTTCACCCACTAACAGATACGCTTTAGAAAGAAAAATAAACTGAAAAGCCAAAGAAACTGGTACACCTGCTAATATCGTGTAGGGCCACCGCAAGCATGCAGAAGTGCTGCAACACGCCGTGGCATGGACTCGACTAATGTCTGAAGTAATGCTGGAGGGATCTGACACCATAAATCCTGCAGGGCTATCCGTAAATCCGTAAGAGTACGAAGGGATGGAGATCTCCTCCGGACAGCACGTTGCAAGGCATCCCAGATATTCTCAATAATGTTCATGTTTGGAGTCTGGTGGCCAGCAGAAGTGTTTAAACTCAGAAGAGTGTTCTTGGAGCCAATCTGTAAAAGTTCTGGACGTGTGGTGTGTCGCATTGTCCTGCTGGAATTTCCCAAGTCCGTTGGAATGCACAGTGGACATGAATGGATATAGGTGATCAGACAGGATGCTTATGTACGTGTCACCTGTCAGAGTCGTATCTATACGTATCATGGGTCCCATATTACTCGAACTGCCCACTCCCCACACGATTACAGAGCCTCCACCAGCTTGAACAGTCCCCTGCTGATATGCAGAGTCTATGGATTCATGAGGCTGTCTCCATACCCGTACACGTCTATCCGGTCAATACAATTTGAAACGAGACTCGTCCGACCAGGTGACATGTTTCCAGTCATCAACAGTCCAATGTCGGCGTTAACGGGCCCAGGCGAGGCGTAAAGCTTTGAGTCGTGCAGTCATCAAGGGTACACGTGTTGACCTTCGGCTCCGAAAGCCCATATCGATGATGTTTCGTTGAATGGTTCACAAGCTGGGTAGCCCGGCATTGAAATCTGCAGAAATCTGCAAAGGGGTTGCTCTTCTGTCACGTGGAACGATTCTCTTCAGTCGTCGTTGGTTTCATTCTTGTAGGATCTTTTTCCGGCCTCAGCGTTGTCGAAGATTATATGTTTTACCGGATTCCTGATACTCACCGAAAAACGGCGAAATGGTCATACAGGAAAGTACCCACTTCATCGCTACCTCGGAGAAACTGTGTCCCATCGCTCGTGCGTCGACTATGACACCACGTTAAGACTCACTTAAATCTTGGTAACGTGCCATTGAAGCAGCAGTAACCAATCTAGCAACTGTTCCAGACAGTTGTAGTTTTAATATAGGCGTTGCCGACCGTAGCGCCGTATTGTACCTGTTTACATATCTCTGTATTTGAATACGCATGCCGATACCAGTTTCTTTGACGCTTCAGTGTATGCCAGATCTTCATTGCAGCATTTCGTTATAGGACCCATATTGCGGAAGCTTCGTCTTGTCGTAGTTTTTACGATTGTATTTCATTTCTTCAAAGTTTGTTGAACATCCCATAACAAGTCAGACAGGAAAAAGATCTCACGGAAAGTTCTGTGACCTCCGCCGTGTACCAGATCTTTTCATTGACCGATAATACTAATTTCCAATTTTACATTTGCAAATTCGGCTTTGTGCAACCTGAGAAGGAAGACATAATGGAGAATGTGGCAAAACATTATGACCACCTGATTAATAGCTTGGGGTTGTCCGTCTTTGGAATGAAATAAGTAATTGATTCTGCATATCAGGGTTCCGACAATTTGTTGGTAGGTTTGTGGAGGTATGTGGCGTTAGAGATCTTGCACAGGTCATGTAATTCGCTTAAATAACAGGCTGCTGATCTGCGTACACGGTGATGTCGCCCGATAGCGACACATATGGGTTCCAAAGGATTTACATAAGGTGAGACATCAACGTTATTTCACTATACTGCTCCTCAAGCCACAATAGCACTGTTCTCGCTCCGAGACATTGACAGTTACGCTGCTGGAAGATGACATCGCCTTCGGGCAGGCCATCAAACATGAAGGGATGCGGGTGGTTTGCAGCTGTGACCGTGACTTCGATTACTACTACATTTCCCGTGCAAAGGCAGGAGAATGTCTCCCGTAGCATAATACAGCTCCCACCAGCCTGCCTCCGTGGCGCGCTGCACGATCCGCTTTCACCTCGACGACGGGGTTTATGGAGACGACCATCGACCTAACGCAGCAAAAATGTGATTCATCCGAAGAGCCTACACGTTGCCATTGATGACGTTCGAAATTCGATGGTCCCCAGCCCACTGCCCTCGTAACTACCAATATCGTTGGGTCAATATGTGAACACGTGCGGGTGGTCTGCTGCGGAGCTCCAAAATAAAAAATGTATGATGGACATGATGGACAGTGTGCTCAGAAACACTTGTATGTGCACCAGCAGTGATGTGACAGATCACCATCTATCCTGCTTTACAGAGCAGACAAACCTCCGAAACCCACGTTCTGTCAAGAGTCGTGGACGTTCAACCATTTAACGCCTATGGTAGTTTCACTGTCCTTCTACGTCCCTCCATAGATGCCCACGACAGTAGCACGTGGACATTCGACCAGCATCGCCGTTTACGAGATACTCGTTCGCAGGCTCTGCGTAATAATAATCTGCCTTTTGTCACAGTCGCTTATCTCAGTGGATTTCCCCATTTGCAGCCCATATCTAGAGTGATCCCCCATCCGTGTCTGCTCCGCTTACATGCTTTTATTGCTGCGTCACGTGTCAGAAACACCACCAGGAGGCATCCAACTTTGCGGAGGGCAGGGGTCATAATGTTTTGGCTTATCAGTGTATGTCGAGTAGGTATGTTGACTGTAATAAACTTCTGATATATCTGTCATCTGTCAACATTATTCATTGAGTCGTCTTTCGGCGGGACAGAATTTCAGTAAACGACTGAAAAATACTAAATCAAATTCTTTTTTCTTAAACTTGCTTCAAATGCCTAAGTAATTCACTTATCTTTTCTCGTGCCGACCAAAAACACATAACCAAGCTCCAGTGTATAGTAAAAACAATAATATGTTCTTGCGATAAAACTGGTTTCCGCCTTCTCTAGAAAATTCAACATTTACAAATCCTGAATAACTACTTCATTATCTTTCAAGCTTTAATGAACATTTACTAGTATTACAAGCTTCGTACATTAGAATGAACAGAACAAGGTGATAGACCTAACTCCACTAAATCCCACTGCATTAACATAAATTCACTATATTCGACAAAAGTCACACGGCAAAGCAGGGGATCGTTTTTCCGAGGGACGATGCCCTTCGTCGCGCTACGGCTTGTCAGATGTGACAAGATATTCGACAGAGCGGCGCGTATTCAAAGACGTCACACGTTCTCCACGTATCAACCGTTATATGAAAAGAGAAACATACGGTTGCTGTCGTCACACAGTATATATACATATAATTCAGAACATAATATAAACTTCAGTGAAATAGGTCTAACGTACATTGGGTCGGCTGTTGTGAAAAATAAGTGTTTCTAATAAGTTTGTGCCACTGCAGTACCAAGTTGGACCAACGGAACAGAGATTCGAAGAAGATACGCTCGCTTCTTGAAGGGTTTCTTTAGTTAGACAGTAATTATGAACATTCTGATGAGGGACTATACAATGAGGTGTCATGATGACTGCTGAAGGAACATCGACAACGGACTAAAATCCAAATTATTGCCACAGCAGCCAAACGGAGGAACATGTGCGAAGATCTTTATTTACCCAAAAATGGATCTGAAATATTCGAGCTGAAGAACGTGTTAGATCGAACAACGAATGAATTTTTTTTTAATTTTATTTCATTTTATTTTTATTTTTATTCATTGCTTTATTTTTATTGGAGGACGTGCGTTACGCTGTGAGAGGGTTATTGCGATCATCATAACTGGAGCCGATAACAAAAGGGTTCTTCAGATAAAACGCAACAATTTACGAGTCAGGATTCCAGGAAGCCACTGCTGTCAGATTCAGGTGGACTATTGTGTGCAAAATGAGAGCTATCGACTGATGCGCAACAGGAACACACACCTGTTACTCACCGACTAGCGCGCCCACGGGATAGCCGCAGCTGTCTCGACCGAGGCAATAGAGCTACTGGGGGCCATTACAAGTCGTCGTTATCGCAGAGCCATATTGCTCTTTTAATACTAGTAATAGCAGTAAACGAATGGCCCATAGTTAAGACCAGTTCTTTCCTTCTGTCTCCTATCCTCCCGACAGCTGTAGTGCATTCCGCGTACAATGATTTAAGTGGCGATTAACTGGTGAACAACAGGACTTATTTATTGTACGGAGTAATTACCAGGACATCAACATCCACTTTTCTTGAGAGCCATTCACTTCCATATTCGACAGGCAAAAAAGTTTATATTACTTTTCTTAACAAAATATTTAAGTGTCAGGAAGTCATTTCTGAAGGTATTCGTATGGAGTGTAGCCATGTATGGAAGTGAAACATGGACGATAAATAGTTTGGACAAGAAGAGAATAGAAGCTTTCGAAATGTGGTGCTACAGAAGAATGCTGAAGATTAGATGGGTAGATCACATAACTAATGAGGAAGTATTGAATAGGATTGGGGAGAAGAGAAGTTTGTGGCACAACTTGACCAGAAGAAGGGATCGGTTGGTAGGACATGTTCTGAGGCATCAAGGGATCACCAATTTAATATTGGAGGGCAGCGTGGAGGGTAAAAATCGTAGAGGGAGACCAAGAGATGAATACACTAAGCAGATTCAGAAGGATGTAGGTTGCAGTAGGTACTGGGAGATGAAAAAGCTTGCACAGGATAGAGTAGCATGGAGAGCTGCATCAAACCAGTCTCACGACTGAAGACCACAACAACAACAACAACAAAATATTTGAATTTTGCATAATTTATTCGCAGAATTAGAAATTAAGTTTTCTCACCCTATGCAGCGTAATAATAATTTTTTTACACTTGTGATGGTTCGCTTAACTGACGTATCAGACTGGAATTTTGTTTTTCGTTTCATTAAATATATGTATATACGTGGAATACAGCAAACAGTAACAGCAAAAACCACGGAGTACGCAAGGATTACTTTTCAAATGGAGAAAATGTACGACAAGTGTTGCACTTACGGCGAGAGAATCCAAACCGTACAACATACCGTGTAGGAGTGCACCATAACATGATATCCAGACAATGAAAAGTAGTTTCTGAAACTGTCTCCGTATGTTGTTGGCTAGACTCAGAAATTAATCTGAACTAACTCCGTTACTCTGATAGCAGCTAAAACGATCACCTAGTTACCCGATACCAGTTGTAGGATGCCTCTCTAACTGCTTCAAGGCTCCACAAAAATTTCAGTTTCACTGTTTCATACAAGCATTGACCGAATTTTAAAATTCAAAAAGACGTTATAATCTACTCATTAAGAGGTATATTTTTGTGCCAGAGGTTGAACATAATAAATATTAAACTTAGAAACTGTGTATATGTCTAGAGTCATTGTAGCTCGTTGCTGGCAAATCATCCAGATTATATTCATCGAATATTCAAAAATGAGGACACTTAGCTGCTTCCTACAAACTTCACACACAATTTCAAATTTTTTTGAAACTTTTCCTTGCTGGAACCCCCGCCCCCAGACACACACAAAATAATGAAAGGAAAAACGTTTGTCCCTTGCTACATTTTCATTGTTCATGCAATAAAACTTCGGCACCAGGACGTTCTAATTTATTACTTCTTTACTGCCAACACTACTTGCAACACATTTTTCAGTCCCTGTACATACCACTGAATGTACCCGCAAAATTATATCGTTGTACGACATTTAGTTCAAGAGATATGACACCATAAATATTGAGATGTGTGAAAACCATCGTTTCTCAAAATTGGGTGAAAAATTAGACAGATTACTCGTCTAGTGTTTGATAATGAGGGCACCTGGTAGCTTCCAACGAACTTCAATCGTAATTTCGAATCCTTCCTAAATATTTTCTGTTTGGTTTGACTTTTTCAGTAGCCTGTTGGTGAATAATCCAAAACTAATATAACGAACCTAATTAGGGTTTTGTATCTTAACCATGAAGGTTTTACACGAATATTGTCAAATATTTAACACATTAACTCATTTGTAAAACGGTCACAAGTTTGAATCTGTTTCATACATGGGAATTCGATTCTTTACAGAACCGGGTATGTGGACAGGTTAGGGTAGGATTTACACTGATATTATATATTTACAGCCTACATTTTAACTGCTTATCGTTAATATCATTGTTTTATATCTGAATAATAATACAATGGATTCCGATACACGTTAAACAAATAATAATTTGATCAAATATTAACTTAGAGAAATTAAAAACTCATATAATGGAGAGCATTGTTCCTTGAGTATAATGTACGTAGGAACTCACGATGCCCCCTGGTTGTCCTTTCAATACAGTGACTATAATATAACACTAGCCAACTCTAAAAGCATTTCTGGCATTTTATACGGTTGTTCTTGCGAGACGTGAGATTGTGTTTTGCGCAACATTTCTAATTATTTTGAGTTCTACACGTTGAACTCCTGTACAATAAATTAAAGCTGTTTGGCGTGGACGGTTAAGTCATGCTTCGTTGGAGGTGGACCATCTAGTACCTTGAAATGGAAGAATATTTTCTATCATGGAACATGTGATATTTGTAAATGAACTGAATCTCTTCAGTATCCTAACATGTCATCTGTCTTGCAAATAAAAATTTGTGTTCGTTTCCGATAGCTTCCGTTTTAAATTGTATTTAACCTGTAACTGGGTTTTCATAATACTTCATCTTCATTTGATGTCACCTCATTATTACTGGTGTGTAGTATAGTACGAGGGTCACTCCAAAATAAATGCACACTATTTTTGTAAAAATACAGTTTTCATTCTGCATGTTTGAAAGTCTTACGGTGTGTAGATACATCCTACCCGCATGTTTTCAAACTTAGTTCAACTGTTCCCGTGAGTGGCGCCGTACAGCATGTCTTCAAGATGGCTGCTACACTTGACGTTCGTCAGAAGCAACGTGCTGTCATAGAATTCCTGTGCTGTGAAAACGAGACTGTGGGAAACATCCACAAGAGGTTGAAAATGGTGTATGGAGATGCTGCTGTCGATCGCAGTACAGTTAGTCGGTGGGCAACCAGGTTACGTGATGAAAGCGGGCACGGCAATATTGAGGATTGTCCTCGCAGCGGCAGGTCTCGTACTGCACACACTCCAGACAAATGTGCAGAGAGTTAACGAATTGGTGACTCTTGACAGACGCATCAGAGTGAACGAATTGTCACGCTACGTTGGGATGGGGGAAGGA
Organism: Schistocerca serialis cubense; assembly: GCF_023864345.2. Classification (NCBI taxonomy): domain Eukaryota; kingdom Metazoa; phylum Arthropoda; class Insecta; order Orthoptera; family Acrididae; genus Schistocerca; species Schistocerca serialis. Next base: position 274,365,140 of record NC_064638.1, read on the forward strand.
AGTGTTTGCAGAATACTGACAATGTTGGCGTTAAAAAAGGTTGGTTCCAGGTGGGTTCCCAGGATGTTGACAGTGGCTCACAAAGAAACAAGAAAAACGGTATGCAGCGAACTTTTGGAACAGTACGAGAATGGTGGAGACGAATTTCTTGGAAAAATTGTAACAAGTGATGAAACATGGCTCCACCATTTTTCACCAGAGACGAAGAGGCAATCAATGGAGTGGCATCATGCAAATTCATCCAAGAAAAAAAATTCAAAACCACACCTTCTGCTGGAAAAGTTATAGCTACAGTGTTTTTAGATTCCGAAGGACTCTTGCTTGTGGACATCATGCCAAGTGGAACCACCATAAATTGTGATGCATATGTGACGGCACTGAAGAAACTTGAAGCTCGACTGAGCCGTGTTCGATCACATCGGCAAAAGCAGGATGCTTTGCTGTTGCACGACAATGGACGGCCACGTGTCAGTCAAAAAACCATGGAAGCGATCACAAAACTCGGATGGACAACACTGAAACACCCACCTTACAGTCCTGACCTGGCTCCATGTGACTATAATCTCTTTGGGAAACTGAAAGACTCTCTTCGTGGAACAAGGTTTGAAGAGGATACTCCCTTGTGCACGCTACCAAACAGTGGCTCCAACAGGTTGGTCCAGAATTTTACCGTGCGGTTATACAGGCGCTGGTTCCAAGATGGCGTAAGGCAGTTGAGAGGGATGGAAATTATGTGGAGAAATGAAAATGTTGTTCCTAAAGGACGTATCTACATACTGTAAAACTTTAAAACATGTAGAGTTTCTTTTGGAGTGACGCTCGTAATAATGTAACACAAGACTATTAAATAGAGTACTGGCCAGATTTTCTCGACGGTAAGGAATTTTAATTAGAATTGAATATTTATTCCTAGACAGTAGACTATACTGTACCTTGGAATATTTTTCGCATTGAGAAAACTTACTTTTCTGAAGAAGTTCCATATTTTTCATAAAAAGACTGTAGAACATAAAAAGCGAATACCATCATTTAAAAATGGAGTAAGAAAACAGATTAAACTTCTACACTGAGGTGCAAAAGTCGTTGCATACCTCCTAATACCGTGTCTTACCTCCTTTTACCCAGCATAGTGCAGTAGTTCGATGTGACATGGACTCAAAACGTTTCGTCGGAAGTCCCCTGAAGAAATATTGCGCCATGCTGCGTCTATAGCCGTCCATAATTGCGAAAGTGTATTCCGGTATAGGATTTTGTTCGCAAACTGACCTCTCGATTGTGTAATACAGATGTTCATTTGCATTCAGGCTGGACGATCTAGATGTACAAATCATTCGCTCGGATTGGTCGTAATGTTCTTCAAACCAATCGCGAACCATTATGGGTTGTTAACACAGCACATTCTCGTCTATGAAAATTCCATCGTTGTTCGGGAACATGCAGACAAGGAATGGTTGGAAATGGTCTCCAAATAGCCGAAAATAGCCATGACGAGTCAATGATCCATGTAGACACATCCCACACTCTCAGGGAGCCACCACCAGTTGCACAGTGCCTTGATGACGACTTTGTTTCATGGCTTCATGGAGTCTGCGCCACACCCGAACCCGACCATTAACTCCTACCAATTGAAATCGGGACTCATCTGACCAAGCCATGGTTTTGCAGTTGTCTAGGGTTCAACCATACAGTCACGAGCCCAGGAAAGGCGATGCAGGCGATGTCGTATTGTTAATAATGGCACTCGCGTAGGTTGTCTGCTGCGGTAGCCAATTAACGCCAGATTTCGCCGCTCTGTCCTAATGGATACGTTCGTTGTACGTTCCACATTGATTTCTGCGGTTATTTCACACAGTGTTGCTTGTCTGTTAGCACTGACAGCTATGTGCAAACGACCATGCTCTCAGTCGAGAAGTGAAGGCCCTCGATCACAAAGTTGTCTGTGGTGTGAGGCTATGCCCGAAATTTGGTATTCTCGGCACAGTTTTAACAATGTGAATCTCCGAAATTGTAGCTCTAACAACCATTCGGCGTTCAAAGTGTGTTAATTCCCGTCGTACGGACGTAATCACGTCGGAACCTTTTCATGTCAACCAACTGAGCACAAATGACAGCTCCGCCAATGAGCTGCCATTTAATACCTTGTGTATGCGATACTATCGCCACCTACATTTGTGCATATCGCTATCCCACGACTTTTGTCACCACCGTGACTTAGGCTAGAAGCCTAACTCTGAGAAATGTTACTAGGTAAAACACACGGTGATTCAAGTCTTTGACCAAACGTCTAAGGGGGATATATATCGTGTCCTGGAGAAAATCTTTTATCAGAGCCACATGTTTACTGACATTTCATGGCTGCAATAGGAGTCTTTTTGTATTGGTTATGTCCTTAAGAGGTAACTTTGCAGAGGCAATCTGCGGCGTGCCAATTCAGTACGTGTTGCCTGTAATTGGTCGTCTGTTACAAGTGAAATGCAGCTCGTGGTCGTGCGGTAGCGTTCTCGCTTCTCGCGCCCGGGTTCCTGTGTTCGATTCCCGGTGGGGTCAGGGATTTTCTCTGCCTCGTTATGACTGGGTGTTGTGTGATGTCCTTAGGTTAGTTAGGTTTAAGTAGTTCTAAGTTCTAGGGGACTGATGACCATAGATGTTTAGTCCCATAGTGCTCAGAGCCATTTTTACAAGTGAAATGAATAGGCCAAACAAAATTCAAGTTTGTGATTCACTTGTAAAATATATTTTTCCTCATGGAGACGCTCATTGCTAATGTTTTCCAAACATTCTGCATTTTCCCATGACGTAATCCATCACTCTAGAGGTTCCATGACGTAATCCATCCGCATTCGGGAGGACGACGGTTCAATCCCGCGTTCGGCCATCCTGATTTAGGTTTTCCGTGATTTCCCTAAATCACTCCAGGCTAATGCCGGGGTGGTTCCTCTGAAACGGTAAGGCCGACTTCCTTCCCCATCCTTCCCTAATCCGATGAGACCGATGACCACGCTGTCTGGTCTCCTTCCCCAAAAACAACCAACCAACCAACGTAATCCATCACTCTAGAGGTTATATATATATATATATATATTGTTTGTAGAAATGATTATTGACAGCTAGTTAACTTCGTTAAGTTGCTCAGAACTGAGAGAAAGACCACCTCACTTCCCTCAGTCATGCATTAAGATATTAAGTGATTAATCTGTTTCATTTTCATGGAAATTCTCTTTTAACTTTGTACCCTTTTTAAATCGCTATTCACTTTATTAAGCATAGTATTGTTCAGACCAATGTTATGTGTGAAGATGACGCGAAGTTTTCCTCTGTCTTTTTGAGTACATACTTGGTTCTAAAATTGTTGTCTTGGAATATCATTTCATAGGAATAGTTACTCTCCCCATCCCAATGTTTATTATTATGCGTTACCACATTGCACCATGAATGTTTATTTAGAAACAGAAATCTATGTTAGCCGCTACCTGCTTGCCGTTTGCTGTTGTGCTTTCGAGAAATATGCTACAATCTTATTAAGAAGCGAGGAAAGGGAAAATTTTGATTAGGGCCAGATAATTATTTTACTTCAGTTGCGCATTTAATATAAAGAGAATTTGTGTTCAGATCAGTTACAGTTCAAATTAGGTTCTGTTTACTCATAGGTTAGCATACAAGTCTAAATTGGATAGCAGTTTGTGGGAACATAGTTTTGGTAACACGTAGACATTTACAGAGTGGGAAGTAAACTTGGTCTAAATTTCAGACAGAAACAAAATATAGTAGGGAGGTTACGCTAGGTACCAAAAGAATTCTTAACTTACTCGTACTGCAACGAACAATCATTTATTATTAAAAATGCTTTTGGTAAATGTAAAGTGCAATTGGTTATCTTTATTTCAGGATTTTCAGAATATGCGCCAGTGTGTTTTCAAGTTCCTGGTACATTTTTCGGGACTCTGCTTACTACCTACATAGTTGATACGTTCAGATACGATCTATTGCAGTGTGGACAGTGAACGGTGAAGACCCATGAACCGCCGAAAACTGACTGAGTAATATAAACGTTCTCGTACTTCTGTTGGATCTTAACGCACCACGAACTTTTGTTTATAATCAGCTGTGTATAGACATGGTCAACCTGGTTAGACAACATTACTGTCTGAACAGTATCGACGTACCAGAACAGTGCGTGAGATTCTTGATCGAATCACAGCCGAATTGAAATGAAACTTTAGAAATTTTAGCGTTTATTACACTAGTTATAAAACAATTTATGCTGCCCTTCTCCATATATCTGACACAAGACATGTAAAATATTCATGTGTACACAATAGGAAAGTATTTTCTTTTGCGTTCTAGTGACGCTTCGTTCAAAAGGTTCAAATGGCTCCGAGCACTATGGGACTTAACATCTGAGGTCATCAGTCCCCTAGAACTTAGAACTACTTAAACCTAACTAACCTAAGGACACCACATACATTCATGACCGAGGCAGGATTCGAACTTGCGACCATAGCAGCAGCGTGGTTCTGGACTGAAGCGCCTAGAACCGCTCGGCCACAACGGCCGCCTGACGCTTCGTAACCATCGTGTTGCATGTAAGCAAATTTCTTTTAGATAGTATAGAGAACAATAAAGCGACTAGTCGAAAGGCGTTTAGTCTCGCAGAACGAACGACTGGCCGCCATAACCGGATGGACTGACATACCTGCGATAGACTTATTTGAGCAGGGATAGGAATGCGCCTATCGTCATGATGCTTATATTGAGAAATAGTCAGTACTTGTATGTCGTATGTGTGCAGAAACCCTTTCTCACCTTCAAGCTTGTTATATTTTCTGCCTCTATCGCAGTTTGAAAAAAAAAAAATAAATAAGGAAAACCGCAAATCTTCTGGTCGGATTACAAAGGCGTGCTGAAAAGTAATAAAGTAATGCCTCCAAAATCTCTATGTGAAAAACTTTTCGATTTTTTTAAATGAAACAAACATTATTAACATTCTACATCTTTATTATACATATCTACATATTGTTTTCCCAACATTGTTGCCTGGCGACGAACACATTCCTGCTAACGAGAGATAATTTTGATAATACCGTCACTGTAGAATGTTTAACTTTGTTCACGGAGCCACCTCCCATCTGCTTGCACCACTTCATCGTTCTCAAAGTGAAGTCCTCGAAGCTGATCTTTAAGTTTTGGAAACAGATGAAAATCGGATAGGGCCCATTCAGGACTCAATGGTGCATGACAGATGATAGTGTTCCCAAGATGTTGGATTGTTACAGATGTCACAGCCTTATGTGTAATCTGGCAGTGTCAAGCTAAAGAAGGGGGTTCTCCATGTGTGGACAAACTAATCGAATTCCAAACTCGATGAAAGTACGCTGTTGTTCTCGCACCGACGTAGTTATTACACGTCGCCATGTTACATGCTACAATTCCCTCTATAGCGCAGAAGGATGCCAATATGTAGAAATAAAGAATAAAGCTGCAGAACATTAATAACTTTTGTTTTATGTACTTCAATGCGAGATGCTTTTAATAATTTCCACAACGAAATTCTGTCTCGAAATCTGGCAGAAAACCCAAAGAGATTCTGGTCATACATACAGCACAGCAGTGGCAAGACGCAATCAATACCTGCACTGCGCGATAACAACGGTGAAGTCACTGATGACAGTGCCACTAAAGCAGAGATATTAAACACGGTTTTCCGAAACTCCTTCACCAAAGAAGACGAAGTATATAATCCTGAAATCCAATAAAGAACAACTGCTAAGATGAGATACATTGATATCCTCGGTGGAACAAAGCAGCTTAAATCACTTAATAAAGGCAAGGTCTCCGGTCCAGACGGTATACCAGTCACTTTACTTTCGGAGTATGCAGTTGCAATGGCTCCATATTTAGCAATTATATACAACCGCTCGCTCACAGAAAGTTCCCTACGTAAATACTGGAAAACTGCTCAAGTCACACCAGTACCCAAAAAGGGAAGTAGGAGTAATCCGCTGAATTACAGGCCTATATCACTAAGGTCGATTTGCAGTAGGGTTTTAGAACATATACTGTATTCGAACATTACGAATTACCTCGAAGAAAACGATTTATTGACATATAGTCAGCACGGATTCAGAAAATATCGTTCTTGTAAAACTCAACTGCTGGCCGGAGTGGCCGAGCGGTTCTAGGCGCTACAGTCTGGAGCCGTGCGACTGCTACGTTCGCAGGTTCGAATCCTTAGTTAGGTTTAAGTAGTTCTAAGTCCCATAGTGTTCAGAGCCATTTGAACCCTTTGAAACTCAACTAGCTCTTTATACTCATGAAGTAATAAGTGCTATCGACAGGGGATGTCAAATTGATTCCATATTTTTATATTTCCAGAAGGCTTTCGACACCGTTCCTCACAAGCGTCTTCTAATCAAACTGGATGCCTACGGAGTATCGCCTCAGTTGCGCTACTGGATTCGTCATTTCCTGTCGGAAAGGTCACAGTTCGTAGTAATAGACGGAAAATCATCGAGTAAAACAGAAATAATATCCGGTGTTCCCCAAGGAAGTGTTATTGTTCCTGATCTATATTAACGACATAGGAGACAATCTGAGTAGCCGTCTTAGATTGTTTGCAGATGATGCTGCCATTTCCGTCATGTAAAGTCATCACATGATCAAAACGAATTATTTAGATAATTATTTAGATAAGATATCTGCATGGTGCGAAAAGTGGCAGTTGACCCTGAATAAAGAAAAGTGTGAAGTTATTCGCATGAGTACTAAAAGAAATCAGCTAAATTTTGATTACGCGATAAGTCAAACAAATCCGAGGGCTGTAAATTCAACTAAATACTTAGGGACTACAAATACAAATAACCTAAATTGGAACTATCACATAGATAATATTGTGGGTAGAGCAAACCAAAGACTGCGATTCATTGGCAGAACACTTAGAAGGTGCAACAGGTCTACCAAAGAGACTGCTTACACCACGCTTGTCCGCCCTATTCTGGAATATTGCTGTGCGGTGTGGGATCCGCATCAGGTGGGACTAACGGTTGACATTGAAAAAGTACAAAGAAGGGCAGCTCGTTTTGTATTATTGCGAAATAGGGGAGATAGTGTCACAGACATGATTCGTGAATTGGAGTGGCGATCATTAAAACAAAGGCAATTTTCGTTGCGACGGGATCTTCTCATGAAATTTCAATCACCAGTTTTCTCCTCCGATTACGAAAACATTCTGTTGGCACCCACCTACATAGGGGAAATGATAATCACGACAAAATAAGAGAAATCAAGGCTCGCACAGAAAAATGTAGTTACTCGCTTTTCCCGCGTGTCGTTCGAGAGTGGAACGGTAGAGAGACAGCATGGAGGTGGTTCATTGAACCCTCGCCGGCCGTGTGGCCGAGCGGTTCTAGGCGCTACAGTCTGGAAACTCGCGACCGCTACGGTTGCAGGTTCGAATCCTGCCTCGGGCATGGTTGTGTGTGATGTCCTTAAATTAGTTAGGTTTAAGTCGTTCTAAGTTGTAGGGGACTGATGACCTCAGGAGTTAAGTCCCATAGTGCTCAGAGCCATTTGAACCATTTTTAAACCCTGTGCCAGGCACTTTATTGTGAATAGCAGAGTAATCACGTAGATGTAGATGCAGAGTTTTCACAAAAAAGTTCCTTGGCGTCATACTTCAGCACGTTGTCGTACATTACGTAATTCTGGCGCAAATTGGATGACGAGTTGACGTCGTACGACTGCCTGTGCAGTTTCAACTTACGACTGTGACGTCCGCGAGAGCGTATAGGGCTGTGGTGAAAATGCTGAAACGTGTTGGAACGTCCACTGTGCTGCGAACAGACGGCCAATATTGAGCCGTTTCGCGGCTGTGTTCCCGTTGTGTGCACAGGCGGCTGCTTTTGAAAGGAGCGACACTGTCCCCCAAAATTGGTTTATCGCGAGCCGACAAAAGTAGCAGGCAGGCAGTCGATTAACGCCGGCGAGACCCGGGATTGCCGCTCCAGCGCTGGAGGCCGTAATTGCCGCGATATTGCAGGGCCCGGCCGTAATGACGTGTTAGCACGCCCCTGGCTCCGCCGACACCCGCACAGCACGAGCAGCTCCGTCCCCTCTTGCTGTGTGGACGCAGGAGCAGTGAATGAGCGGTTTCCTACAGTGGTTAGGGGTAGGGGCTGTCCTTTGCCTACAGTTTGTGGCGCGGCTGTGCGAGTACAAACCCATATCTTCTACGTTAAGTTTACAGGGTGTATGAAGACATCACAGACAAGAACGTAAATGGCGTACAGAGGATCGTATTTTCTCAAGAGACATGGCGTTTCAGAAAGAAAGTTATGTATTTCAGCAAATGCTCACATAAATGGTGTTATTATCAGTTTCGAATTATTGACAAGTCATCATCATATCTACATTTACATTTACATCCATACTCCGCAAGCCAACTGACGGTGTGTGGCGGAGGGTACCTTGAGTACCTCTATCGGTTCTCCCGTCTATTCCAGTTTCGTATTGTTCGTGGAAAGAAAGATTGTCGTTATACCACTGAGTGGGCTCCAATCTCTCTGTTTTATCCTCATGGTCTCTTCGCGAGACATACGTAGGAGGGAGAAATATACTGCTTGACTTCTCGGTGAAGGTATGTTCTCCAAACTTCAACAAAAGCCCAAATGGTTCAAATGGCTCTGAGCACTATGCGACTTAACTTCTGAGGTCATCAGTCGCCTAGAACTTAGAACTAATTAAACCTAACTAACCTAAGGACATCACACACATCCATGCCCGAGGCAGGATTCGAACCTGCGACCGTAGCGGTCGCGCGGTTCTAGACTGACAACAAAAGCCCATACCGAACTGCTGAGCGTCTCTCTTACAGAGTCTTCCACTGGAGTTTATCTGTCATCTCCGTAACGCTTTCACGATTACTAAATGATCCTCTAACGAAGCACGCTGCTCTCCGTTGCATCTTCTCTATCTCTTCTACCAACCCTATCTGGTACGGATCCCACACTGGTGAGCAGTATCCAAGCAGTGGGCGAACAAGTGTACTGTAACCTACTTCCTTTGTTTTCGGGTTGCATTTCCTTAGGATTCTTCCAATGAATCTCAGTCTGGCATCTGCTTTACCGACGATCAACTTTATATAATCATTCCATTTTAAATCACTCCAAATGCCTACTCCCAGATGATTTATGGAATTAACTGCTTCCAGTTGCTGACCTGCTACATTGTAGCTAAATGATAAAGGATCTTTCTTTCTATGTATTCGCAGCACATTACACTTGTCTGCATTGAGATTCAATTGCCATTCCTTGCACCATGCGTCAATTCGTTGCAGATCCTCCTGCATTTCAGTACAATTTTCCATTGTTACAGCATCTCGATATACTACAGCATCATCCGCAAAAAGCCTCAGTGAACTTCTGATGTTATCCATGAGATAATCTGTTTGAAAAGAAATAAAAAGGGGGTAATAGAAAAAACTAGAAAATGTGAACATGTCGGCGCTCTGATTGTCGTAGCTGTAGGCTACGATTCACTACGTAATACAGCGAGGTGATTAAAGTCACGAGATAGCGATATGCACTTATACAAATAGCGACAGTATCGCGTGAATGTATAAAGGGGCAGTGCACTGGTGGAGGTGTCGTATGTACTCAGGTAATTCATGTGGAAAGATGTCCGATGTGATTATGGCCGCATGACGGGAGTTAACAGACTTTGAACGCGGAATGGTGACTGGAACTATACGCCTAGGACAGTTCATTTCAGGAATCTTTAGGTAATAAGTATTCCGACACCCACAGTGTCAAGATTGTGCCCATAATATCAAATTTCAGGCATTACCTCTCACTACAGACAACGCAGGTGGTGGAAGACCTTCACTTAACAAGCGAGAGCAGCGGCGTTTGTGTAGAGTTGTCAGTGCTGACAGACAAGCAATACTGCCTGAAGTAACTGCAGAAACCAGTGTGGGGCGTATGAAGAACGTGTCCTTTAGGATAGTAGCACTCCATCGTCAGGCCACAAGTGGCCCATCGGGACCATCCGACCGCCGTATCATCCTCAGATGAGGATGCGGATAGGAGGGGCACACCACTCTCCCCGTCATTATGATGGTTTTCTGTGACCGGAGCTGCTACTCTTCGGTCGAGTAGCTCCTCAATTGGCATCACGAGGCTGAGTGAACCCCGAAAAATGGCAACAGCGCATGGCGGCCCGGACGGTCACCCACCCCAGTGCCGGCCACGCCCAACAGCGCTTAACTTCGGGGATCTGACGGGTACCGGTGTATCCACTGCAGCAAGGCCGTTGCTGTCCTTTAGGGCGGTGCAGTGAAATTTGGCGGTATTGGGCCATGGCATCAGATGACTAACGCCAGTGCCTCTGCTAGCAACAGGACATGGCTTGCACGGCCTCTCCTGGGTTCGTGACCATGTCGGTTGGACCCTAGATGATCGGAAACCTGTGGCGTAGTCAGATAAGAACCGATTTCAGCCGGTAATAACTGGTGATAGGGTTCAACTGTGATGCAGATCCCACGAAGTCATGGATCCAGACCCAATTGTTTGGGCTGTGCTTACGTGGAATGGGCTGGGTCCTCTGGTGCAACTGAATCGATTATTGAAGGGAAATTGTCATTTTAGGCTACCTGGAGACTATTTGCAGCCATTAATGGACTTCATGTTCCCAAATAAAGGTGCGCAACGTCAGCGGGTCACAATTCTTCGCGACTGATTTGAAGAACATTCTAGACAGTTCGAGAGAATGTTTTGGCCACCAAATCGTCCGATAGGAATCCCATAGAACATTTTTGGGACATAATTGAGAGCTCAGAGGTCAGTTCGTGGACTGAATCCTGCACCGGCAATATTTTCACAGTTACGGACGGCTATAGAAACAGCATGACTCAATATTTCATCAGAGAACTTCCAACGACTTGTTGGGCCCATGTCACATCGACTCGATGCACTACATCGGGCAGAAGAAGGTCCGACACGATATTAGGAGATATCCCATGACTTTTGTCACCTCATTGTGGTATAATGTTGGTAACTCTTAAATAGCAATTTAAGGACCAAAAATATTCACGATATAAACTGATTTATAGATAAAGCATTCTCAAATTGAAAACCAGAAAAAATCAAGTGCTATTGTAGATAAGCTAGACGCACACTAGAAACATGATAAATGATGCCGAAGTATGTCTACAGCAGTAGGCAGGCAACTGTATTTCCTTAAGCCTATCAAGTGTATGAATTTTGTAATTCGTCGTATGAGTTATGCGCTTGAATGAGATGCGCAGGTGACGGCTGCAAATGCACCGTAGCCAGCTGGCAATTAGTTGTTCTGCTTTCAAGCCTTTATCAAGTTTTATAACTCATTGCTTACCTGTGAGAACTAAAGACAATATGGACTATGAAGTATTCGAGATCATGACGTAATAAATCAGGGGTGGTCGACCTAATTTTAATAGCAAAATTGACCGTTATACGAAGGGTGCCCGAGCTCGTTTTATTAACTTAAAAGAAAGCACTGACTTAGCAGAAATAAATAACTTGTATAAAAAATAAACAGTAACATGCAAACACACTTCAATCAAGTGCCAGTTTTAAATAGATAGCCTGTGGAATTCTCATACGATAAGGACGTGTCACTGGTTGTGATGGGCTAGCGGGCGCTCCGTATAGTGTTGGAGTCACAGTTTAACTTCAACTTTGGAAATATTTATCACTCGCAAAATTGGTACAGGACATATTTATAATTTGTACTGAATGACAGTGTGTATGTAGTTATGATTATCAAAACTACCAGAACAACTGTAGTGAACTTTGTTGGTGTAGTTCGTAATAATAGTGATGATTAAATACAACTACTGTAATTTCTCAGTAGCATTTTGGCACATGTTTGAAACACTAGGTCATTTTTAAATACAGCTTTCATACAATCTGACTTTACTTATAAGCTTCTGGCAATCTGTACTATTCGTAAAATTGCTTTTAAACATTATCAAACTCACTTTTATGCCCTTAATAACAGTCATAGCCAAACTAACAGAGTAAATTATTGTTCTGTCGAAATCAATAATATACTGGTAGATTTCAGTAGCAACAATTAATTAATACAATTGGGTAGATAAATGGAATTTTTATTAATTTCAAAATCAACAGTGTTCGCACTTTCTATTTTGTTATTGGAAATGGAACGCCTTTTTATTTGAAAACAGAAAGCCACAAGCACAAACATTGCCCATAAATCTGTCAAAAAATTCTTTGCATTGGCTGCACTTTATCTCGTGGGTTTATTCCTATATTCCGCGACGACAACGGCGATGTGCTCTTGAACTGAAAAATTGTGTTTTGAGACTTTCCGCATCTATTTCAGGTAATGCTCAAATTCCTGTCCTCTTGGTTTTGTCGTCGAAACTTTAATATTGTGGCCCCTCAGTTTCACGACCTGCGCAGCGTGGACACGCGGCCTATTTTCTTCGTCTTATTTTTTTTCCACTCTATCCATATTAGGTCAACTGTGATCTGTCGCCATCTGTTTCTCGGTCTGCCAGGATCTCTTTCCCCTTTTGACTGACGTGGTAGTCTCTCTGGATTCATTCTCAGTAGATTTCATTCCTTTCTTTTACCCAACTTTTTCTCACACTCTGGATTTTCAACTCCTTTCGAATAACTTCATTTTTTATTTTATCTGTTTTTTTTACATTCAAAAAAATGGTTCAAGTGGCTCTGAGCACTATGGGACTCAACATCTGAGGTCATCAGTCCCCTAGAACTTAGAACTACTTAAACCTAACTAACCTAAGGACATCACACACATCCATGCCCGAGGCAGGATTCGAACCTGCGACCGTAGCGGTCGCGCGGTTCCAGACTGTAGCGCCTAGAACAGCTCGGCCACAACGGCCGGCTTTTTCTTTTTTTTTTTTTTTTTAACATTCCTTCACCACTTTAAAAATCTCATTTCTATTCCTTATACTTGTTTCTCTCGTCTTTTATTCATCACTCACGATTCACTAACATACAGCAGAGCTAGCAATGCGATCTATTTTCTTTTCGTATTTAATGCTGTTAACTTTTATTAAGTGTTCCACATATACTGCCAGATCTATTCATCTTAATCTATATATCATCTTGGTGTTCATTCGATAATTTATACATAAGATATTTAAAATATTTCTCTTGTTCAGTTGCTTTTCATTAAGTGCTATCTAATTTCTTACTGAATATCTTCCGCAAAATGCCACTGACTTAGATTTACTGTAACCAGATTAAAATTATTTGTTAGTTGACACCTATCACTCAGCAGTACAGCATTGTTGCATTGGCTGCTGCTTGTCACTCAGTTATAGGCGACACACAAACATGGAGGGTCGCTTCCAAAGTGCTGTTTCGTGTAATGCGGAACACTGTTGGAGCGCTGCAGTGAGATATGACGGGAACGCAAGATGCTCTGTCAACAACAGATTTTAGGTGACGAATGACGGAACTGCGGCAGACGATAAGTTTCGTAGCCTTGAATTTAAACTCATTTTCTAACCTTACGGCAACCTCGTGATGTGCAATGTATGCGAGAAAACGGCGCTCAACAACTTGCGGCAGAACTACTAATTACGCTCGCTATGTTAACGGCGATTAAAGCAAACTCAACACAGAAATATGCCAGTTTCAGCTCAAAAAGTAAACAGTAATTTCTTCCTTTCATTAGTTAGCTGGAACTGTCCTCACACTGGCTACACGAGCTGATGAGTTATCAAGCGATGGGCAGTCCTAGTTGGCACCCAGTTACAGGTTATAGGCGACACAAGCACAGCACGTAGAAATGAAGCATACTGTTTAAAGGCAAGTAATCGGTTTCTGTGCACATACCTTCAAAGTTTAGCTGCAGGCAGCTTCGTTGCCCGAAAGAGGGTAAATATCACTCAGTTCAAAGTATGGGAACGTTGTGACGAGAATGAGCAGCTGAAAGCAATAATAATTTCCTTAACACTATCTTCGAGAAGACCGTCATTGTTCCACACATCTCCAGTTACTCATTTTGTATGCATCACAACAGCCCTGCAGTTGATTTCTGTGACGTTTTCCATGCCGCAAATAGTTTCCGGACATTACTCACAGTAAACATTTTACTTTCGCTTGCAAGAAAACTTTTCACTTTCGCCCGAGTAATTTCAACTGTGTTAAAGTAGCGTTGATAAGGTGTGGTCTTGTGACTCTATATACGTATTCATAGGCTACTTCGTCGTTGGATTGTGCAGAGACACTAGTCCTAATAACTCTACTTTTTTTAGTGCAGTGTATCATCGACACTAACTTCGCTTTGTCATAACCTCTGAATAATATCTTCCTCTCGAGAGGACGGAGCTGGAGTCATGTCCTTTAAAGCTGAATGGCATGAAGCATTGTCAATAATAGCTACTGATGGAGTTTCTGAGTTTGGTAACAAAGTATTTTCGAACCAACTTAAAAATGTTTTATGAATGATATCTTGATGGTACCCTGACTTTTCATTTGAACTGTAAAGCCGTTAACAATGCGATAAGGGCGTAGTAAGTGCCACTATGCAAAAGAATAATTCTCCCACCTCTGCAGGTGGTAGTACCTTTGTCATCACTCCAGTCTTTCGTAACAGTATGACTAGCAGCCCACATGTTACGTCGAGCCTTCTGTAACTGAGATTACTTTATACAAACTTTTGAAAGTGATATAAGCTTTGTGCTCCATTATTCTCCGTAACTTTTCTCTAACAACATTATCAGAACCCACGTCAACATGTATAAAAGCAATATGTATTTCTTTATTAAACTCCCTCTGCTCCTCAATAACCTGTCGTAAAATAAAATCTGCATAAATCGTCGATAGTCTCTTACTAAATCCTACCTGTTCTTCCACTGGTAAACGTTTTGGCTAAAGGTTTATGCTTTGTCAAGTAAACTGACCCTTCTACAGTTTTCACGTACACGACACACAGAAAACTGCACACATTATCCCATTCTGAGGCACTCACGAAATCCATTTGTCTGTTCAGATGTAAAATCCAGCATGGAACTTATTCAGTCGCTGATATTTCTCGTACTGTTCATATTAATGACGTTCATACATTGTTTCAACTGCAAGTACACGATCCTCGTTCATTGTCCTTGTATACTCTTTTAGTTGCACGTCACCGTTCATATTTTTTCATCGTCAGATCCTATCCTCCCACCGATCTTGTTCCGCACGTTATTTTCAGCAATTTACGAATAGCAGCGCACCGGCACACAAAGCGGCGAGTAGATTCCGTCACAGTCCCATCAATAGTTCATTCTCGATTTCTTTACAAGCTATCATAACCATGAAGGTATAATAACGGTAGATAGCGCTACTGATTTGAAATAATAAACAGTTTACTTACTTTTTTCCGTCCGTCTCGTTTCAATTGGGTTGCTCAGCAATATAACTGTAGAATTACTTTTATCAAATTTTGCCATATTCGATTCGTTTTCTTTCCAATAAATAGATAAAGTTTTCTTGTGGTAACCATTTCGATTTATTCGAAATATACAAAAAATTATGCAGGTAACTGCATACCGCAGTCTCCACATGAGCTAGTAGCTAAAGTGTGTTTTTTGATACTAACTTAGATTTCTTTGCTACAATTTCTTTTTCTTGGTATCCGTTACTGCTGTGCTCACTGTTTTACTTGTGTTTCAAAATATGGCCAGGTATATGACACTATAGTCGCCATGTTGTTTAGGTCTCTCATGCCTTCTTACTACATCACTGGTCATAACCGGCTGCTAGTACCGTAATTTTTGCTTTAATAGCAGCAGTTTTATTCTCTAAAGGATCACTTTTAAAAGAATTCTAGACGCCATAAGAGCAGAAAGAGTAATTCACGTACTCTGCCGGAAAAAATTGACACATCTGGAAAGACGTAGTCAATGTTGATCTGATGATAGCACATGCCACCTGGGGGATAGTAAATGTACTGATAATGATTTCAACCAACGCATAGCGTAGTGGAAAATGTATCAGAGCGCCATCTGTGTCCACCCTGCAACAGGGAATGCTCACAGGCAGAAGGCTCAGTGTGGTCTAGACGTGTGAAGCGAGCAGGCAACCACGCCACGGAGAAGCACTCGTGCTTCCTACAGACATCTGAACGAGTTTGAAAGCGGTTGCTTTCCGAGTGGCGGAATGGTCCTTTCGGAGAACTTGCACAGAATTTGGACGGTGGTATCAACGGTCGCGTGGACATTCTCACACCCGCAGACGAGATTCTGGATGCATACGCAGCACGATGCCCGCCACGACCGTCGTATTGTAAGGGCAGCAATAACAGACCGTACAGCTATCACAGCACAGATAAGAGGGCTCGTGAGTCCAGACGTGTCAACACGAACTGTTGTGAACCAGTTATTAGCATTTGGACTACCGGCAGCACGACTCTAGCCCATCTTACACTCATGCCTCAGGATCGACATACACGGCTCGACTGCTGTCGTCAGAGGATCACTTGGAAAGTGGAATGTCGCGCCGTGGTCTTCGGCAATGAAAGCAGATTCTCCCTGCACGCAAGTGTGGTTGTTTGCGCGGACGATGTAGACCTGAGCGCTGTCTCGTAGAGTGCATTCGTCCCAGACACAACGGTCCCACCGCAAGCCTGGAGTGTGATGAGCTACAACTCTCGTCCACCTTCGATATACACTCCTGGAAATGGAAAAAAGAACACATTGACACCGGTGTGTCAGACCCACCATACTTGCTCCGGACACTGCGAGAGGACTGTACAAGCAATGATCACACGCACGGCACAGCGGACACACCAGGAACCGCGGTGTTGGCCGTAGAATGGCGCTAGCTGCGCAGCATTTGTGCACCGCCGCCGTCAGTGTCAGCCAGTTTGCCGTGGCATACGGAGCTCCATCGCAGTCTTTAACACAGGTAGCATGCCGCGACAGCGTGGACGTGAACCGTATGTGCAGTTGACGGACTTTGAGCGAGGGCGTATAATGGGCATGCGGGAGGCCGGGTGGACGTACCGCCGAATTGCTCAACACGTGGGGCGTGAGGTCTCCACAGTACATCGATGTTGTCGCCAGTGGTCGGCGGAAGGTGCACGTGCCCGTCGACCTGGGACCGGACCGCAGCGACGCACGGATGCACGCCAAGACCGTAGGATCCTACGCAGTGCCGTAGGGGACCGCACCGCCACTTCCCAGCAAATTAGGGACACTGTTGCTCCTGGGGTATCGGCGAGGACCATTCGCAACCGTCTCCATGAAGCTGGGCTACGGTCCCGCACACCGTTAGGCCGTCTTCCGCTCACGCCCCAACATCGTACAGCCCGCCTCCAGTGGTGTCGCGACAGGCGTGAATGGAGGGACGAATGGAGACGTGTCGTCTTCAGCGATGAGAGTCGCTTCTGCCTTGGTGCCAATGATGGTCGTATGCGTGTTTGGCGCCGTGCAGGTGAGCGCCACAATCAGGACTGCATACGACCGAGGCACACAGGGCCAACACCCGGCATCATGGTGTGGGGAGCGATCTCCTACACTGGCCGTACACCACTGGTGATCGTCGAGGGGACACTGAATAGTGCACGGTACATCCAAACCGTCATCGAACCCATCGTTCTACCATTCATAGACCGGCAAGGGAACTTGCTGTTCCAACAGGACAATGCACGTCCGCATGTATCCCGTGCCACCCAACGTGCTCTAGAAGGTGTAAGTCAACTACCCTGGCCAGCAAGATCTCCGGATCTGTCCCCCATTGAGCATGTTTGGGACTGGATGAAGCGTCGTCTCACGCGGTCTGCACGTCCAGCACGAACGCTGGTCCAACTGAGGCGCCAGGTGGAAATGGCATGGCAAGCCGTTACACAGGACTACATCCAGCATCTCTACGATCGTCTCCATGGGAGAATAGCAGCCTGCATTGCTGCGAAAGGTGGATATACACTGTACTAGTGCCGACATTGTGCATGCTCTGTTACCTGTGTCTATGTTGTGCCTGTGGTTCTGTTAGTGTGATCATGTGATGTATCTGACCCCAGGAATGTGTCAATAAAGTTTCCCCTTCCTGGGACAATGAATTCACGGTGTTCTTATTTCAATTTCCATGAGTGTATATATATATATATATATATATATATATATATATATATATATGTGTGTGTGTGTGTGTGTGTGTGTGTGGGTGCCAAGATCCCCAGTTCCCTAAATAAGTGTCTACAGGATGATCTTGGATGAGCTCCAGCAATTAATATGATAACACGCTTTTGTGCAATGAACACTCTTTTACTCGATTATGAGTTACCCCAGAATATGATTCCATACGAAAGCAGAGAATGAAAATAAGCGTGGTAAGCTAATTTACTGAGATGTATTTCGCCATAATTTGCAATGACCCTAACAGCATAAGTAGCTGAACTCAAACGTTTCAGCAGATCTTCAGTGTGTTTTTTCCAGTTCAACCCCTCATCAATGCGCACAACTAGAAATTTTGAATATTCTACCTTAGCTACCGATTTCTGATCGAAGTATATATTTATTAATGGTGTCATTCCATTTACTGTGTGGAACTGTATATACTGTGTTTTGTCAAAGTTTAATGAGAGCCCGTTTGCAGAGAACCACTTAATGATTTTCTGAAAAACATCGTTTACAGTTTCATCAATGAATTCTTGTCTGTTGGGTGGGATAGCTATAGAATGGCTCTCACTCGTCTTGTTAGGTTTAGGTTCTCCGAGATGGATGGAGGAACTGTGGCAGAGCAGTCCAATTAGTGATACACAAATATACACTTTACTGCGCTGCGAGACTTAAGTTCTACAGTAGGTCGCTGGATATACTTGCGAATAGATACAACTAAGCAAGTGGTCTGTCAAGGCGTGTGTTACTGAATACAATGTCAACAAGGCTATGTCCGTCGTGGGCACCACTCTGCCAATCTCTATAGTAAACACTCGTCCCCGTGTGAGGCTACAGGCGTCTCCACTTGTAGACTAAGTGTCACAGACTGATCTCCTCCACGAACTGTAGCTACGACCTGACGAACTGCAACCCTGGAATTCTGTGCTAGAAATGTCGTACCCCAACGCCCAATATGAACCACCCGCTGCTGCCTGTGGCCGTTGCTTATCACAACGAGGAAGTTCATCTGACTGGCGGTGACACGGAGGTTGCTAATAGAAAATTTGGAAATTTGTGCAGGTCGGGGTGGCCGTGCGGTTCTAGGCGCTCCAATCTGGAACCACGTGACCGCTACGGTCGCAGGTTCGAATCCTGCCTCGGGAATGGATGTGTGTGATGTCCTTAGGTTAGTTAGGTTTAAGTAGTTCTGAGTTCTAGGGGACTGATGACCACAGATGTTAAGCCCCATAGTGCTCAGAGCTATTTGAACCATTGTTTTGGAAATTTGTGGTAAGATCTTACGGGACCAAACTGCTGAAGTCATCGGTCCCTAAGCTTACGCACTGTTTAATCTAACCTAAGCTAACTTAAGTAAAGACAACACACACCCCCGTGCCAGAGGGAGGACTCCAATCTCCGACGGAGGGAGCCACGCGGACCGTGACAAGACGTTTCAGACCGCGTGGCTACCTCTCGCGGCGGTTGCTAACGGGGCCGCCCTTGTGGTTGGCAACGAACTTCAAAGCGTTGCCCTTAGCGCCTGTGCAAAACTGCCTCAGCGCGCCAGCTGCGGTTGCGTCCACTGTCGAGGACGCTCGCCCACACACTGTCCGTGACATGCTCTGCGAGACTTGCAGAAACTTCCCTGGCCTGGACGATCTCCAGACTTATCTCCAATGGAGCACATGTGAGACACGACGTGACGAGAAGTCACTCTTGCGACTCGTCAACCAACAACCCTTACAGAAGCACGTGAATAGGACCAGCAGGTGTGGCATAACATACCCCAGGACAGGACAATATTCGCCATCTGTACAATCGTTTGGATGCCAGAGTCAGTTACTGCATTGCCACTCATGGAGGCTACGCTGCATACTGATATATGTGTTTCAGCATGCGTCAATACCTGGTACCTCAGAATTGGTTGTACTATTGCTCTGTAAATGTAGTCATTTTATGTACTTCATATTAACTATTCCAACAATAAATCTGAACTGGAAACCTCTAGAAGGAATTACTATAGTTCAAATGGCTCTAAGCACTATGGGACTTAACATCTGAGGTCATCAGTCCTCTAGACGTAGAACTACTTGAACCTAACTAACCTAAGGACATCACACACATCCATGCCCGAGACAGCATTCGAACCTGCGACCGTAGAGGAATTACTATATTTTTTTTGTGGCAGTGTATATAAGCATTTACGTATTTAAGGCCTAGTTTGACAGGGATACGATAGCTTGCCGGCCGTTGCCCTGTAAAGGGAACCATCCCGCTATTTGCGTGGAGTAATTTAGGAAAACTACACGAAACCTAGGACGGGGAGCCACAGTCTCCATTCTCCCAAATACAAGGCCAGGCTATTTAAAACAGCACAACGTCATTCACTATATCCCTAGTGTAAAATATTGTTTTCTTCATAAGTTGGTTCAAATGGCTATGAGCACTATGGGACTTAACTTCTGAGGTCATCAGTCACCTAGAACTTAGAACAACTTAAACCTAACTAACCTAAGGACATCACACACATCCATGACCGAGGCAGCATTCGAACCTGCGACAGTAGCGGTCACGCGGTTCCAGACTGAAGCGCCTAGGACCGCTCGGCCACACCGCCCGGCTTCATAAGTTGTTCCAAAGAAATTATTCCATACTTTAAAATGCTTTTCTACACTTTTCATTTCATTCTCAACACCAATCACTAGCCACACCATACACACACCGTTTACTGACATCAGGACAATGACAACGAAGTTTGATTTCAATTTTGTGCACCGTGTATTGAAATTTGCTTGCATAAAAAATTGAGTCATAATCCCAAGACAATGCCATATTGAACGAATAAAGAGGATAATATGTTAGCATTATCCATCGCAAACCTTTAATGTAAGGATTACCAGGAAAAAAATTCCAGTTTGAAAGTGTGTTGTGAAGCGACAGAGATGTTTTATTATTATTCACATGTGTTACATTGATGATCAAACTTCTAGTCTGTTTTGTCCAACAATCTTTCACTCTATAGAATGTATTGCTGAGCAGGTGCTTTTCAGCTGCCGTTACTTCCATGTTGTCACCAAAACTCAAGAACTAACCGCCATGATATTCTTGCAGACAAAGAGGTGAAAAACTCGCTATTCTCTCTGTGCTCTTCCTATGAACGACTGTGAAAGGTGTTGTGTACGAAAGAAATATCAGGAAGAAAATGAAAATCATAATATGCAACTACTGCAAAGGAAATTTTGTCCAATTTCAAAGTACAGTTCGAAGATTATGAATCGGTGATTTTTTGTGGAGCTCTAATGTCAGTGGTAGTCATATTCTTACACGAATATGAATTTCAAAAATGGCTCTGAGCACTCAGGGATTCAACTGCTGTGGTGATCAGTCCCCTAGAACTTAGAACTAATTAAACCTAACTAACCTAAGGACATCACACACATCCATGCCCGAGGCAGGATTCGAACCTGCGTCCGTAGCAGCAGCGCGACTCCGGACTGGACCGCCTAGAACCGCACGACCACCGCAGTCGGCTGTATATGAATTTATGTTATTGTATGTACACAGTGTCGTGATATTCATTTTTAGTTACTCGAGAACTTGGTTTAGTTTCCCTTGACAGTAATAAGAGTCCGACTGTCAAATAAATAAAAAACAACGAATAAACATGCCGGAGTTAGAGGCGAGTTGCGCTCCGTGTTGAATAAATATGGAGGACAATATTTCTTCAGTCATATTCGAGGGAGTCTCAGCTTGCTGTCTGAATCAATAACCTTGCAACGAAATCGAGTTAGCTACTACAGGAAAACTTGTAATTTTGTTTACGGTTGGGGGAAACGCGATCTCCTGCGCGGGGATTAAGTTGTCTCCAGAGATTAAGTTTTCCAGCCCAGAGGTGTACCTTACCTCCACGGTGCTGCTGCGCTCTTGTGCGTGTACTGGTGTACCCACTGAGAAAGAGCGAAGAGGCTACTTGTACTCTGGAACAGCTGTGCACAGCCTACTATTTTAATAGAACCTTGGTTTGTGGACCAGTGGACAGTACAGCACACAGTTTTCATTTACCACGAAGTTTCATTTTTGTAGTCGTTTGTTATTTAATTCTAAGAGTGGTTCACACACTAATTAAAAAATAAAAAGCTACATGGTGTTTAACACGTTTAATTAATGAACTGAGATAAAGTCTAATCACATTAAAGGTAAGTTAATTTTATCGTAATTACGGAAATACTAAGGCAGTGGTTTCAACAGGAAATAAAGGAAGATGAAAGTGAAAGCCGGCGGGGGTGGCCGAGCGGTTCTAGCCGCTACAGTTTGTAACCGCGCGACCACTACGGTCGCAGGTTCGAATCCTGCCTCGGGCATGGATGTGTGTGATGTCCTTAGGTTAGTTAGGTTTAATTAGTTCGAAGTTCTAGGGGACTGATGACCACAGCAGTTGAGTCCCTTAGTGCTCAGAGCCATTTGAACCATGAAAGTGAAAACTTTTTATGAGTTAGTGGAACAAGTTGATAAATTCAGGTACCTCTGATGCAATATAACCGGTAACACGACATGTGATAAGGAACTCTACATGACTATAGCAAAAGAAATGTTCTGCAGAAGGCGCAGTATTTTCTGTGGTACACTACATAATTAATTAAAAGATTAGTTCTCCATGGAATACTGGCACGGTGCCAAAACTTGGTGATGGATAGATGTAAAATGCGTATATTGTTTTCAAGTGTGCATTTGTTAAAGAACGAAGGTGTAAAATGCAGAGATCAAATAAGGAATTAGGATGAATGCGAAACGGCAAATTCTGGATACAATTGAGAGAAGGAAAATAAATTAAGTAGGACAATTAATGAGAAGAGACTGCATAATGGACGATGGACTAGAAGGAATGCTGGTGGGGAACGGAACAGGGGAAGAAGCAGATACCAACTAAGTGGTGACATCATGGTAAATGCATTGAAATGGCGTGGAATGGAAGAAAAGGACCTGGAGGGTTGAAGTATGCTGAAATTGCAGTGATGGACCTGCATAATAGGCACAATCATTCAGCGTCATCATAATCATCATCTTCGTGAAGCAATATTTCAGGCGTTAAACATAGGTCTTCGTGACCAAAACTGAGGATAACCATACATATTACAAAAATGTATGTATGTATGTGTGTATGTTCTACATCTCCTCCTAAACCACTGAATCGATTTCAACCAAACATGGCACAGGTATCCCTTACTGTCAGACAACAATCGCTGTGGGCGTAAGAACCACCTACCTATCATAGTTCATGAGATATAAAATAATAAACAATGAGATGCGTGGAAAACTGCCGCATCATGCATGACTTTAAAAATTTATTATTTCTGAACTACTAATTCTATTTGTAATAAATTTCCCTTAGCCACATATGCTGCAAAATGCACTTAGAAAATTTTATCACGGTGCTACACATACTTCAGGAGATATGACGTCACAAACACTGAAATGTGTGAAAAACTGTGACATCATACATTACTTTTCAATTTGTTACTTGTTTGCTAGTAACTCTATTCGTATCATTCCGTAGATAGTAGCCACATATCCCGATGAATGTACCTATAGAAATGTACTCTAATTGCCATTAAAATTGCTACACCAAGAAGCAATGCAGATGATAAACGGGTACTCATTGGACAAATATATTATACTAGAACTGACATGTGATTACATTTTCACGCAATTTGGGTGCATAGATCCTCAGAAATCAGTACCCAGAACAACCACCTCTGGCCGTAATAACGGCCTTGATACGCCTGGGCATTGAGTCAAACAGAGCTTGGATGGCATGTACAGGTACAGCTGCCCTTGCAGCTTCGACACGATACCACAGTTCATCAAGAGTAGTGACTGGCGTATTGTGACGAGCCAGTTGCACGCCCACCGACCAGACGTTTTCAATTGGTGAGTGGTCTGGAGAATGTACTGGCCAGGGAAGCAGTCAAACATTTTGTGTATCCAGAAAGGCCCGTATAGGACCTGCAACATGCGGTCGTGCATTATCCTGCTGAAATGCAGGGTTTCGCAGGGATCGAATGAAGGGTAGAGCCACGGGTCGTAGCACATCTGAAATGTAACGTCCACTGTTCAAAGTGCCGTCAATGCGAACAAGAGGTGACCGAGACGTGTAACCAATGGCACACCATATCATCACGCCGGATGATACGCTAGTATGACGATGACGAATACACGCCTCCAACGTGCGTTCACTACGATGTCGCCAAACACGGATGCAACCATCACGATGCTGTATACAGAACCTGGATTCATCCGAAAAAATTACTTTTTGCCATTCGTGCACCCAGGTTCGTCGTTGAGTACACCATCGCAGGCGCTCCTGTCTGTGATTCAGCGTCAACGGTAACCGCAGCCATGGCCTCCCAGCTGATAGTCCATACTGCTGCAAACGTCGTCGAACTGTTCGTGCAGATGGTTGTTGTCTTGCAAACGTCCCCATCTGTTGACTCAGGGATCGAGACGTGGCTGCACGACGCGTTACAGCCATGCAGATAAGATGTCTGTCATCTCAACTGCTATTGATACGAAGCCGTTGGGATCCAGCACGGCGTTCCGTATTACCCTCCTGGACCCACCGATTACATATTCTGCTAACAGTCATTGCATCGCGACCAACGCGAACAGCAATGTCGCGGTACGATAAACCGCAATCGCGATAGGCTACAATCCGACCTATATCAAAGTCGGAAACGTGATGGTACGCATTTCTTCTCCTTACACGAGGCATCACAACAACGTTTCACCAAGCAACGCCAGTCGACTGCTGTTTGTGTATGAGAAATCGGTTGGAAACTTTCCTCATGTCAGCACGTTTTAGGTGTCGCCACCGGCGCCAACCTTGTGTGAAAGCTCGGAAAAGCTAATCATCTGCATATCACAGCATCTTCTTCCTGTCGGTTAAATTCGGCGTCTGTAGCACGTCATCTTAGTGGTGTAGTAATTTTAATGGCCAATAGTGTAAATGTATTTGCAGATACTTCCAAACATCTGTGAATATCAGTGTGCTGTCTTGCATCCGTTTACTTTGGTTAACGTAAGACATTTAACAAAGCAATTCTCATTTCACATGTACAGAATGTAACTGTTATAAGTGCAGATATTTTTATTTGTGACTGAGAAAAGCGTAGAGAACAACATTACATCACTATTTACTTCTTTTATACACTAATAATTATAGCTATCGGAAGTAGTCTTTTTTTAGTTTGTTCAGTACTTCCAAGTACATGTGGCAGGAGCGAGCCACTTAATGCTAATTTACCCCTGGGTAGCATGCCAGGTGTCGAAGCGCTAGTGCGTGGACACGAGACGGTTAGTCTTTACTGCAAGAGTAGTCCACTTAAGTGGTGCAGTTACGACTGTGGAGGAAACAGCAGGTAGTGAATTATGTGATGTGTTTGCGGGAATACTGTTTGACGCAGAGAGAAAAAAGCAACCAACACTCTGGTGTGTATACGTATTAAGGTATCATATATAATAATACACCACTGGCCATTAAAATTGCTACACCACGAAGATGACCTGCTACAGACGCGAAATTTAACCGACAGGAAGAAGATGCTGTGATATGCAAATGATTAGCTTTTCAGAGCATTCACACAAGGTTGGCTCCGGTGGCGACACCTACAACGTGCTGACATGAGGAAAGTTTCTAACTGATTTCTCACACACGAAAAGCAGTTGATCGGCGTTGCTTGGTGAAACGTTGTTGTGATGCCTCTTGTAAGGAGGAGAAATGCGTGCCATCACGTTTCCGACTTCTATAAAGATCGGATTGTAGCCTGTCGCGATTGCCGTTTATCGTGTCGCGACATTGCTGCTCGCGTTGGTCGATATCCAATGACTGTTAGCAGAACATGGAATCGGTGGGTTCAGGAGGGTAATACGGAACGCCGTGCTGGATCCCAACGGCCTCGTATCACTAGCAGTCGACATGACAGGCATCTTATCCGCATGGCTGTAACGGATCGTGCAGCCACGTCTCGATCCCTGAGTCAACAGATGGGGACGTTTGCAAGACAACAACCGCCTCCACGAACAGTTCGACGACGTTTGCAGCAGTATGGACTATCAGCTCGGAGACCATGGCTGCGGTTACCCTTGGCACTGCATCACAGACAGGAGCGCCTGCTATGGTGTACTCAACGATGAACCTGGGTGCACGAGTGGCAAAACATCATTTTTTCGGATGAATCCAGTTTCTGTTTACAGCATCATGATGGTCGCATCCTTGTTTGGCCACATCGCGGTAAACGCACATTTGGAGTGTGTATCCGCCATCGCCATACTGGCGTATCACCCAGCGTGATGGTATGGGGTGCCATTGGTTACACGTCTCGGTCACCCCTTGTTCGCATTGACGGCACTTTGAACATTGGACGTTCCATTTCAGATGTGTTACGACCCGTGGCTCTACCTTTCATTCGATCCCTGCGAAACCCTACATTTCAGCAGGATAATGCACGACCGCATCTTGCAGTTCCTGTACGGGCATTTCTGGATACACAAAATGTTCGACTGCTGCCCTAGCCAGTACATTCTCCAGATCACTCACCAATTGAAAACGTCTGGTCAATGGTGGCCGAGCAACTAGCTCGTCACAATACGCCAGTCACTACTCTTGATGAACTGTGGTATCGTGTTGAAGCTGCATGGGCAACTGTACCTGTACACGCCATCCAAGCTCTGTTTGACTCAATGACCAGGCGTATCAAGGCCGTTATTACGGCCAGAGGTGGTTGTTCTGGGTACTGATTTCTCTGGATCTATGCACCCAATTTGCGTGAAAATGTAATCACATGTCAGTTCTGGTATAATATATTTGTCCAATGAATACCCGATTTTCATCTGCATTTCTTCTTGGTGTAGCAATTTTAATGGCCAGTAGTGTATCTGCACTTATCCCCTTAACAGACTGTATCTATAGTGAATCACCAGCTATTGGGGACCGATAACCCTGTAGTTTTGTCCTCTTCTCTCCAAACCAACCAACCAACTAAATCTTGTTTAGTTTTTATTTTGAATCGTTCAACACATCGAAACGAGGTATTCAGAATACGATGGTATGTAATGGAGTGTGTAGTGTCGTTGTACATAAACCAAGATTTTGAAGCAGATATAGTGTTTTTAATTTGTACAATAGACGTTTTTACCACAGTTAAATGTTCATGAAAAGAGGCAAACAGCCTTTCCACGCAACATTTCCTCATGACTTCAAAAATAACGTAGCATTTACAGATTCCAGAATTAGGTGGATCTTCGAGTATGCCTAATCTTTAAAACAGAGCACATCAGAGCTCCCGAGGCAAGCCGCAATTTACTTCTGTGTTGTGTATGACTATCAGGCTAACATAAAGCACTTCATTGTGCTCTATAAAAAATTTTCATTCAGAGGATGCAATTTAAAGTGAAACTACAATATAAAAAAATAAATTGTAGGAGAGGTAGGTACGAGACCGAGATTGACTGGTGCAATCTGTAGAATGTACAATCCGTGGCTGAAGGAGTACCGTTTTTTCTCGCAGACTATTCGCGACTGGAACAAGAAAAAGCGCGAAGAGTGAAAGAGATACACTAAGTATATCCCTCCCCCCCCCCCCCCTTCCTCCCACTACTCAAATAGACAGTTAGTTAGCGACAGAGATTCATTCGGCTGCCAAGGAGCCAGAGCAGACATAGTTATTTTGATACTTTACATAAAAAATCGCTAACGAGGTTATAGGACGAACAAATTAAATAAAGCCGCTCACTGAAACTCCGTGCTTTCATGCATTCCGCTTCATTCATTTATATCGCCAAATGCTAATTTAATTTCCGCTTAAAAGCGCAACAGTGCTGTTATCGAAAACAAAATAATGCTATACTGACGTTATCAATGAACACCACTCGTGAAACATTTATCTGCAGCGTGGCAGACAGCTTAAAAGCCTGTTACTGCAAGGAAAACCCAGACAGTGACGAAAAAGCAGTCTAATGCCGTTTTATAAAATTAACGAGTTCTGCAGCTGCATAATACATCACAACATTTGGAAAACATAGCTTTCCGCTGGACGATAATTCGTCATTCTGCAAGCTTTAAGCCGCTCACAGACTGTGCCTGTCTTGCTCATTACAGAATCTACACTTGTCATATACAAGCTACGTAACGATGAAGAACACAATATGCACATCTGTAATTTCTTCCGAAAGCTACTCATTGTGAATAGTGTTAAATAATTATTTAAATAAAAACATTCTAGTATAACACGTTTTTAAAACAGACTAAAAAATATAAAATAATTTATCCTAGCCCAATACAGATTCCTAACCTCACACAGATACTCATGAAAATTTATGCTTGTGAGTTTTGAATAGGTTGAAAATACTTGTAGAATAGAAAACGAAAAACATGGGGTGCATGCAATAGATAATAATAAAGTGGTGAACTATTCCTGCGTCAATTATGTACCGCATGGGGATTATGCAATAGATAATAGTAAGGAAGTAAACTAGTCGTGCATCAGCTATGTGTTGCGTACACCCCACGTTTTTCCGTTCAAATTTTACAAGTATTTTCATAGCTGTCAAAAATTCGCGAGCACAGATTTTCAGGACTATCTGTACGGGGTTAGGAGTCTGTGTGGAGCTAGTGGGAATTATTTTATACTATTCAGTCAGTTTTAAACAAGTATTATACTAAGAAATATTTTTATTTAAATAATTATGTCCTTCCTTTTGGTCTTGTGTTTGTCAAATTTTTCAGTCGAATCCAATATACAGGGTGTACCATTTCTCTTGACCACCCTAAATACACTCCTGGAAATGGAAAAAAGAACACATTGACACCGGTGTGTCAGACCCACCATACTTGCTCCGGACACTGCGAGAGGGCTGTACAAGCAATGATCACACGCACGGCACAGTGGACACACCAGGAACCGCGGTGTTGGCCGTCGAATGGCGCTAGCTGCGCAGCATTTGTGCACCGCCGCCGTCAGTGTCAGCCAGTTTGCCGTGGCATACGGAGCTCCATCGCAGTCTTTAACACTGGTAGCATGCCGCGACAGCGTGGACGTGAACCGTATGTGCAGCTGACGGACTTTGAGCGAGGGCGTATAGTGGGCATGCGGGAAGCCGGGTGGACGTACAGCCGAATTGCTCAACACGTGGGGCGTGAGGTCTCCACAGTACATCGATGTTGTCGCCAGTGGTCGGCGGAAGGTGCACGTGCCCGTCGACCTGGGACCGGACCGCAGCGACGCACGGATGCACGCCAAGACCGTAGGATCCTACGCAGTGCCGTAGGGGACCGCGCCGCCACTTCCCAGCAAATTAGGGACACTGTTGCTCCTGGGGTATCGGCGAGGACCATTCGCAACCGTCTCCATGAAGCTGGGCTACGGTCCCGCACACCGTTAGGCCGTCTTCCGCTCACGCCCCAACATCGTGCAGCCCGCCTCCAGTGGTGTCGCGACAGGCGTGAATGGAGGGACGAATGGAGACGTGTCGTCTTCAGCGATGAGAGTCGCTTCTGCCTTGGTGCCAATGATGGTCGTATGCGTGTTTGGCGCCGTGCAGGTGAGCGCCACAATCAGGACTGCATACGACCGAGGCACACAGGGCCAACACCCGGCATCATGGTGTGGAGAGCGATCTCCTACACTGGCCGTACACCACTGGTGATCGTCGAGGGGACACTGAATAGTGCACGGTACATCCAAACCGTCATCGAACCCATCGTTCTACCATTCATAGACCGGCAAGGGAACTTGCTATTCCAACAGGACAATGCACGTCCGCATGTATCCCGTGCCACCCAACGTGCTCTAGAAGGTGTAAGTCATCTACCCTGGCCAGCAAGATCTCCGGATCTGTCCCCCATTGAGCATGTTTGGGACTGGATGAAGCGTCGTCTCACGCGGTCTGCACGTCCAGCACGAACGCTGGTCCAACTGAGGCGCCAGGTGGAAATGGCATGGCAAGGCGTTCCACAGGACTACATCCAGCATCTCTACAATCGTCTCCATGGGAGAATAGCAGCCTGCATTGCTGCGAAAGGTGGATATACACTGTACTAGTGCCGACATTGTGCATGCTCTGTTGCCTGTGTCTATGTGCCTGTGGTTCTGTCAGTGTGATCATGTGATGTATCTGATCCTAGGAATGTGTCAATAAAGTTTCCCCTTCCTGGGACAATGAATTCACGTTGTTCTTATTTCAATTTCCAGGAGTGTAACTGTTTGTCCAGATGCAAATCACAAAATGTTTCAAGCAAATGTTCTTTAGCCGTCAGGGGTACATCAATCAGCGTCACTGCCTTCGCTGTAGCTTTGTTTTTTACAAAGATATGAACAGAGGCATGACTTTTTAAATGGCACCCTGCATTTTTTATTCCGTAATTCATTTCCTCTCCTAAAGACTTATTCAAAATTGTATCACAGTGCACCATTCACTGAAAAACGTTATTAATTACATAACACAACATTGACTTTGATCTCGGTATCACAAACTCGTCCACTTGCTCGAGCTGTCAGAAAACAAATGAAAACCAAGTAAAAAGATATCACAAAATTGACTTTCACTCTCCTGTGCCATTGCCCGGGAGTAGAACATTCAAAGGTGCTCAAAGTTGTGACCCTGGACACCGATACTCTGGTGCAATCGTTGAATGAAAGAATTATTTACTACTTCCAGTGTTGCCTGCTGAAGAGAATTACAAGCAAGCACGATATGTTCCTGCATGTCCTCTGGAGTTGTTGAAATATCGCAGTAGGGAACGTCGTTAATGCATTCCCGAAGAAACAAGTGACCGGCCGCAGTGTCCGAGCGGTTCTAGGTGCTTCACTCTGGAACCGCGCGATAGCTACGGTCGCAGATTCTAATCCTGCCTTGTGCATACATGTGTGTGATGTCCTAAGATTAGTTAGGTTTAAGTAGTTCTAACTTCTAGGGTACTGATGACCTCAGATGTTAAGTCCCATAGTGCTCAGAGCGATTTGAACCATTTGAAAGAAAAAACTCCAGAGGATTTAAATCAAGAGACCTAGCAGGCCAAGTAACTGTTCCTCCTCGACCAATCCATCTCGCAGGATACCGTCGGTTCAGAACACGAAGTTCACGCAGGCACTGTGTGCTGGACATCCTTCGTGTTGATACCACATAAGCATTCTGGTTCTTAGCGGCACTTCATCCAGAAGAGGAGTAAGAATTCGTCTGATAAAGTTCGCATACGCTGTGCCGTTTAGACTACCATTGATGAATTAAGAGCCAATAATTGTAGTACCAAGCATCGGACACCAGATGTTAACTCTCCATTGACGCTGATGTTCCACCTGTCCAAACTATCGTGGGTTGTCGCTGGATCAATAATGTATGTTCCTTTTATTTACCTGTCATTCGTTTGAGAAGGAACATTCATCGGTAA
Organism: Schistocerca serialis cubense; assembly: GCF_023864345.2. Taxonomy (NCBI): domain Eukaryota; kingdom Metazoa; phylum Arthropoda; class Insecta; order Orthoptera; family Acrididae; genus Schistocerca; species Schistocerca serialis. The sequence goes on from NC_064638.1 coordinate 274,396,702, forward strand.
ATAGGACACTGGAGAAGAAGTTCGGGTTGACGAGGATTTGATGCTGTGCCCATTGACAGAACTGTACAAGATTCTTGATGTAGGTGTACAAGGTAAGAATGGAACCGGGGACGTATACGAATACGATGTACACTGCTTTTAGGAATGCCAATCTCATGTTCAAACTGTCGTGTGTTCCCCTGTGGTTTCATACCAACGGGAGTGAGAAGAGTAACTTCGGCAGCTTTGTCTGTGCGAGTGCTACAACGATTGCGTTTCCTGAAGCGTCGCACCAAGTCGAGAAAACATCCGTCGGGAAGGTTGGTTCTTGTCATGATATCTCTCTCTGTGCAGTCCCGCTGTATGCGTATCATTTCGCCTACCTTCAACAACACAAGTAAAAGAAACGTTATGTCGATGCAGTTTGTAGGAAGGACAGCCTTTACTGTATGCCTACTCTACATGTTGTTATTGTGGTCTTCAGTCCAGAGACTGGTTTGATGCTACTCTATTTTGTGCGAGCTTCTTCATCTCCCAGTACCTACTGCAACCTACATCCTTCTGAATCTGCTTAGTGTATTCATTTCTTGGTCTCCCTCTACGATTTTTACCCTCCACGCTGCCCTCCAATGCTAAATTTGTGATCCCTCAATGCCTCAGAACATGTCCTACTAACCAGTCCTTTCTTCTTGTCAAGTTGTACCACAAACTCCTCTTCTCCCCAATTCTATTCAATACTTCATCATTAGTTATATGATCTACCCATCTAATACTGAGCATTCTTCTGTAGCACCACATTTCGAAAGCTTCTATTCTCTTCTTCTCCAAACTATTTATCGTCCATGTTTCACTTCCATACATGGCTACACTCCATACAAATACTTTCAGAAACGACTTCCTGACACTTAAATCTATACTCGATGTTAACAAAATTATCTTCTTCAGAAACGCTTTCCTTGCCATTGCCAGTCTACATTTTATATCCTCTCTACTTCGACCATCATCAGTTATTTTGCTCCCCAAATAGTAAAACTCCTTTACTACTTTAAGTGTCTCATTTCTTAATCTAACTCCCTCAGCATCACCCGACTTAATTCGACTACATTCCATTATCCTCGTTTTGCTTTTGTTGATGTTCATCTTATATCCTCGTTTCAAGACACTGTCCATTCCGTTCAACTGCTCTTCCAAGTCCTTTGCTGTCTCTGACAGAATTACAATGTCATCGGCGAACCTCAAAGTTATTATTTCTTCTCCATGGATTTTAATACCTACTCCGAATTTTTCTTTTGTTTCCTTTACTGCTTGCTCAATATACAGATTGAATAACAGCAGGGAGAGGCTACAACCCTGTCTCACTCCCTTCCCAACCACTGCTTCCCTTTCATGTCCCTCGACTCTTATAACTGCCATCTGGCTTCTGTACAAATTGTAAATAGTCTTTCGCTCCCTGTATTTTACCCCTGCCACCTTCAGAACTTTAGAGGGAGTATTCCAGTTAACATTGTCAAAAGCTTTCTCTAAGTCTACAAATGCTAGAAACGTAGGTTTGCTTTTCCTTAATCTAGCTTGTAAGATAAGTCGTAAGGTCAGTATTGCCTCACGCGTTCCAATATTTCTACGGAATCCAAGCTGATCTTTCCTTACGTCGGCTTCTACCAGTTTTTCCATTCGTCTGTAAAGAATTCGTGTTAGTATTTTGCAGCCGTAACTTATTAAACTGATAGTTCGATAATTTTTACATCTGTCGACACCTGCTTTCTTTGGGATTGGAATTATTATATTCTTCTTGAAGTCTGAGAGTATTTCGCCTGTCTCGTACATCTTACTCACCAGATGGTAGAGTTTTGTCAGGACTGGCTCTCCCAAGGCCGTCAGTAGTTCTAATGGAATGTTGTCTACTTCCGGGGCCTTGTTTCGACTCAGGTCTTTCAGTGCCCTGTCAAAGTCTTCACGCAGTATCGTATCTCCCATTTCATCTTCATCTACATCCTCTTCCATTTCCATAATATTGTCCTCAAGTACATCGCTCTTGTATAGACCCTCTATATACTCCTTCCACCTTTCTAATTTCCCTTCTTTGCTTAGAACTGGGTTTCCATCTGAGCTCTTGATTTTCACACAAGTGGTTCTCTTTTCTCCAAAGGTCTCTTTAATTTTCCTGTAGGCAGTATCTATCTTACGCCTAGTGAGATAAGCCTCTACATCCTTACATTTGTCCTCTAGCCATCCCTGCTTAGCCATTTTGCACTTCCTGTCGATCTCATTTTTGAGACGTTTGTATTCCTTTTTGCCTGCTTCATTTACTGGAATTTTATATTTTCTCCTTTCATCAATTAAATTCAATATTTCTTCTGTTTCCCAAGGATTTCTACTAGCCCTTGTCTTTTTACCTACTTGATCCTCTGCTGCCTTCACTACTTCATCCCTCAGAGCTACCCATTCTTCTTCTACTGTACTTATTTCCCCCATTCCTGTCAATTGTTCCCTTATGATCTCCCTGAAACTCTGTACAACCTCTGGTTTAGTCAGTTTATCCAGGTCCCATCCCCTTAAATTCCCACCTTTTTGCAGTTTCTTCAGTTTTAATCTACAGTTCATAACCAATAGATTGCGGTCAGAGTCCACATCTGCCCCTAGAAATGTCTTACAATGTAAAATCTGGTTCCCAAATCTCTGTCTTACCATTATATAATCTATCTGATACCTTCTAGTATCTCCAGGCTTCTTCCATGTATACAACCTTCTTTCATGATTCTTGTACCAAGTGTTAGCTATGATTAAGTTATGCTCTGTGCAAAACACTACCAGGCGGCTTCCTCTTTCATTTCTTAGCCCCAATCCATATTCACCTACTACGTTTCCTTCTCTCCCTTTTCCTACTCTCGAATTCCAGTCACCCATGATTATTAATTTTTCGTCTCCCTTCACTACCTGAATAATTTCTTTTGTCTCATCACACATTTCATCAATTTCTTCATCATCTGCAGAGCTAGTTGGCATATAAACTTGTACTACTGTAGTAGGCATGGGCTTTGTGTCTATCTTGGCCACAATAATGCGTTCACTATGCTGTTTGTAGTAGCTTACCCGCACTCCTATTTTTTTATTCATTCTTAAACCTACTCCTGCATAATCCCTATTTGATTTTGTATTTTGTATTCACCTGACCAAAAGTCTTGTTCCTCCTGCCACCGAACTTCACTAATTCCCACTATATCTAACTTTAACCTATCCATTTCCCTTTTTAAATTTTCTAACCTACCTGCCCGATTAAGGGATCTGACATTCCAAGATCCGATCCGTAGAACGCCAGTTTTCTTTCTCCTGACAACGACGTCCTCTTGAGTAGTCCCCCCCCGGGAGATCCGAATGGGGGACTATTTTACCTCCGGAATATTTTACCCAAGAGGGCACCGTCATCATTTAACCATACAGTAAAGCTGCATGCCCTCGGAAAAATTACGGCTGTAGTTTCCCCTTGCTTTCAACCGTTCGCAGTACCAGCACAGCAAGGCCGTTTTGGTTAGTGTTACAAGGCCAGATCAGTCAATCATCCAGACTGTTACCCCTGCAACTACTGAAAAGGCTGCTGCCCCTCTTCTGGAACCACACGTTTGTCTGGCCTCTCAACAGATACCCCTCCGTACTGGTTGTACCTACGATACGGCCATCTGTATCGCTGAGGCAAGCAAGCCACACCACCAACGGCAAGGTCCATGGTTCATGGGGAGGGGCTACTCTACATAATAGTATTTAAAAGGACTAAACTACTGTGGTAAAGGTACCTGTACATAAGAAGACAGTATTGCAATTACTGTTCATATCTTTGTAAAAAAACAAAGCTACAACGAAGGTAATCATGTTAATTGATGTCTCCCTGGCGGTTAAGGAACATTTGCTTGAAACATTTTGTAATTTGCATCTGGACAAACAGTTATTTAGGATGGTCAAGCTAAATGGGACATCCTATAAACTATTATTTAAATAATAAAAGCCATAATTAGTTATATCGCGGTTGGTATATTCCGCGATCTTTTCCAGGGGTTTCGTTGTGCAGATTATGTTACTCTCTTAAAAAGATTGAAGTTTTATGGAATTGATGGCTTTACGCACAGATGGTCTGATTCACACTTTACAACCAGAATGCAAAACTTTGTGCTCAATAATACAGACATTGGCGGAAAGGTAGAAAATTTTAATGACGGGAAAAACCACAGAGAGATTCTCAAAGGGTTTAATTTTAGGTCCCCTGCTACTCTGTATTTGCGAATGACCTTCCACTTAACATTCAACAAGCAAATTTGGTACTTTTTGCAGACGGTACTAGTGTCATTAGATAGAAATCAACAGAAGAGTTACGAATGGCATTTTCCACAGAATTATTAAGTAGTTCTCCGAACATGGAATCTCCCTGTAGTTTGGATAGAAACACTACATTCATTTCCGTACAATAAATAGTCATATCAACAATTCATGTAGCACATAAATAGGAGTCAGTAAATAGGGTAGAATGGTCCAAATTTTTGGGTTTACATACTGACGAAGGCTTAAACTGGAAGAACCATATTACTGAGCTTCTGAAACAAGTTCAGTTACTTCTGCTCTTCGTCTAGTTCCTAATCTTGGAAACAAACGTATCAACTTACTGACATATTTTGCATATTTCCATCCAGTAATGTCTTACGGAAAAATTTTCTGAGATAACTCATCCCTTGGAAAGAAAGTACAAGGGTTGCACAGAAAGTAATTCACTGAATCTTTTTCTTCAACTATTCTTTATTGAATATAATGAGAATTACACATACGAAAAATGGTGTTTTATCTACACACCTTGTTTTTCATGTAGTTTCCATCCCGTTCTAGGGCCTTCCTCCAGCGCGAAAGAAGGGCGTGTGTGACCTGTCGACCAATTCTTGTCCTGATGGCCGAGCTAGTGCTTCACTGTGTGAATCACCTCCTCATCGTCCTCAAAATGTCTTCCGCGAACCTGTCGCTGTGGCCGAGCGGTTCTAGGCGCTTCAGTCCGGAAGCACGCAGCTGTTACGGTCGCAGGTTCGAATCCTGCCTCGGGCACGGATGTGTGTGATGTCCTTAGGTTAGTTTACCTAGTTCTAAGTCTAGGGGACTGATGACCTCAGATGTTAAGTCTCATAGTGCTTAGAGCCATTTGAACCATTTTTTCCACGAATGGCATCTGTCCTCGCAATTGACAACATCAGCTCGCTGCAACACGTCAGGTGTGACAACCGTGGATGGTCTCGCCGACCGCTGCGAATCGTGGAGCTCCGTCGAACCGCCTACTGTTGACCTTACCTTCCGTGCCCAGCGACTAACTGTACTTCTGTCGATAGCAGATGCTCCATAGAGTTTGCACAAGCGTTTTTGAGTATTCCCCACAGTTTCTTCCTCTGCAGTGAGAAATTCAATGGCGACACGTTGCTTGTAACGTAGATCACCCACAGACGCCATTTTGAAACCGTCCTGCAGCTACGTTATCTGTCAGAAGTGACGGAAACTTGGCCCGCTCACTCAGGATACTTCAAATAATGCATACGTAACGTTTCGCATTCGTAGCATTGTTTTCGTCCGAGAAAAAAAAATGCGTTGCATTATTTTCTGGGCAACCCTCGTATTGATTGCACAAAAGCGAGCAATAAGGATAACATGTGCTGTTCACACAGGGATGTCATGCAGGTACCTTTTCAAGGAGAATGCGCTAGTGAAATTCGTCATAAATAATTCAACACAACGGTAATAACCTTTCAGCAAATATCCACTTGCCGGAATTCAAGCTTACTTACATAAAACACAGTAAAACCAAGAATTTTTTTATCATTGGCTATGATAGATTATAAATAGACAATTAAACACCGATGAGAAATACAGTAAAGACAAAAGCACTCAGAAGCCTCCAGGAGGTCGGTCTGCTCTCGTTCACGTAGGCGAGAGAGGTGGTGAGCCCAACTACACTTGATCCGTCGGAACGCAACCAAGGGGCAGCCACAGACCGACCGACATAGGACTTGATTGCCACCAATCGGTACATGAGGATTCCAACACAAAATGTTACAGGCGTGATTATCCACAATCAAATATGTATATGTATTAAGCTGCCAAAACTACACACCGTGTTGGACAGCGACATCAGTTGAGGAAAAGACACTGCCTGTAATTACGTTAGTGGCCAGGGCAGGTAACCGGAACACTAACGGTCACAAGCCAGAAAATTCCGCTGTTGCACTTAAATTCTAGTCAACCAATATAGTTAATTCCACCGCGTGGCGGCTAGATTTCAGTAATACAAACACTCGGTGTTGGTCACAGGAAAACCTCCCCAACAGCGAACCATCGAAACGAACCACACAACGTACTTGGGTACTTGAAACCACTACTCAACTTTGACGTCCTGGGTCGGTGAACCACGAAGCTCGTAGCGATCAGACAGCTCCACACACACACTCAGACACTGCACAGGGACCGCCAGCGGACCCAGCCGACTGCACCGCACGGAGATAACTTTCCTGGTCCGCAGCAACCGACCGACTCCTCTGAGAATGCCGACAACATCTAAAATAGTCGTCAGCGAAACTAACGCCAACTACACACACAACCTGCCAAACACTTGCACGAAGACCTGGACGATACCCAACAGTAAGTAAGCATGCACGAAGACAAATCGGGAGTCGAAACGCACACACACACAGCCGACTCATGAACTATCGGCGAGCCAAAACGCGTCGACCGGTAGGACGACCGCCCTATGATCCACCGAGACCGTGGCCCGGCTCTAGTGCTGCGTGGCGGCAACGGTCGGGCGAGCCATGTCGACGCAGACCTCACTGCTGCTTCCAACCCGACTGCACTAGTGCCGCATTGCAACTCCGCGGCTGGCAGGTCCGGACTGCGCTCCAGACACATTCCAACTGACTGGCAGCCCGAAATCGCTTACGACAGACAATGACCGGAAAGTAATGGCAGTCGAGCAAAGATACTACGAGAGGGGATATACCGATACGCGCTGCTAACGCCGCTCACAGTCAGGCAAAGCAGCAACTCAGCGACAGTAGTGATTTAAATTAACGTAGTGAGCTGGAAGTACGTTAAAAACAGGGTGTAAAATAAATGATGGCGATAACACGAGCCACGCACGGCTCAGTGTGTATGTTTGTGTATACACTGAAGAGCGAAAGAAACTGGTATACCTGCCTAATAACGCGAGGGCCCCCACGAGCTCGCGGAAGTGCCACAACACGACGTGAAATCTCTGTTGGTCCGCTACGGTCAGGGGACATCGGCTGGTACGTACTATTCAATTCAGTAAATTTTAACAACAGCCATACACTTTAAGATATTTTATTTTATTCTGAAAGCAACCAATTTTGGCAATTCATTTTGCCATCTTCAGGCCCCATACGCTGTTTTCAAATCAAAGAACTTATCGTATAGCGCCATAAACCTGTAAAACTGGATGTCGTGAATTACAATCTTTGTACAGCTAATTCATACGAAAGCGTGAGAGAAGTTGTTGTCGGACAAGGCAACACGTTTCCAGTCATCAACAGTACAACGTCGGTGTCGGTGTCGGCGGGTCCAGGTGAGGGGTAAAGCTTTGTGTCATGCAGTCATCAAGGGTACAGGAGTGCGCCTTCAGCTCCGAAAGCCCATATCAATGATGTTTCCTTGAATGATTCACACATTGGCACTTGTTGACCGCCTAGCATTGAAATGTGCTGCAATTTGCGGAAGGGCTGTACTTCTATCACGTTGAACGATTCTCTTCAGTCGTCGTTGGTCCCGATCTTGCAGGATATTTTTCCGACCGCAACGATGTCGGAGATTTGGTATTTTACAGGATTCCTGTTATTCACGGTACACTCATGAAATGGTCGTACGGGAAAATCTGCTCTTCGTCGCTACGTCGGAGATGCTGTGTCCCATCGATCCTGCGTCGACTATAACACCACTGTGAAACTCACTTAAATATTTATAACCTGCCATTGTAGCAGCAGTAACCGATCTAACAACTACGCCATACGAAAATTCCAGGTAGATTAAAACTGTGTCTCATACCGAGACTCGAACTCGGGACCTTTGCCTTTGGCGGGCAAGTGCTCTACCATCTGAGCTACCCAAGCACGACTCACGTCCCGTGCTCACAGCTTTACTTCTGCCAGTATCTCGTCTCCTACCTTCCAAACTTTATAGAAGCTCTCCTGCGAACCTTGCAGAACTAGCATTCCTGAAAGAAAGGATATTGCGGAGACATGGCTTAGCCACAGTCTGGGGTATGTTTCCAGAATGAGTAAAGTAAAGTTTAGAAGGTAGGAGACGAGATACTGGCAGAAGTGAAACTGTGAGGACGGGGCGTGAGTCGCGCTTGGGTAGCTCAGACGGCAGAGCACTTGCCCGCGAGAGACAAAGGTCCCGAGAACGAGTCTCGGTCCGGCACACAATTTTAATCTGCCAGGAAGTTTCATATCAGTGCACACTCCGCTGCAGAGTAAAATATCATTCTGGAAACTACGCCACACATCTGTTGTCCTATAGAGGCGTTGCTGACAGTAGCGCCATATTGTTTACATTTCTCTGTATTTGAATACGCATACCTATACCTGTTTCCTTGGCGCGTCACAGTATAGTGTACAGCGTTCTCTCGAAAAGGCTGATGACAGCCACATGTTGTGCTGACCTTTATACAGGATGAACCAGAACTCCACCAAAAAACTATCAGAGCTTGTTCGTGGATATTTTCTGAATATTTTGGTATAAGGGACTGACAGAATCTGGAATATCGTTGCAAATTAATACTGTAGTTATGATTTATTTGATTTGTTACTGCAGTCACCCTTGTTTCTGCCAAGAGAGCTTCCCAGCAGGGAAGAGACCTGTAATATGCAATAACCAATATGTACAACAAACAACTCAAATTAATGCCACAAGCTTCAGACGAAAAACGTACACTTTTATCACAGTGTGTTGACTCTGTTCTGTCGGTGTACAGTACAGCATGTAACAAAAGCAGAACTCTTCGATTACAGCCGTTGAAACTTTCGACCACCTTGGTCACGGCAGAGTGCGCAGCAACTCATCATGTACTGTATTACACGCTCAAGAACTCCAGAAATTCGGCATACTACCTTCGCGGCTGCGGTAATCCAAGCAACCAGGTCGGTGAGTGTAGCGAACGGCGTCTGTCAAACTATGCTCTTCATATGCCCCCAGCAGAAGAAGTCCACTGGTGTCATGTCCGCTGATCGAGCAGGATCATCGCGACCGATCCAGTCACGTCAAAGATGTGCTTCCTAACATCGAGTGGGAAATGTGCTGGCGCCCTGTCATGTTGAAACCACATATCGTGAGCAAACGGAAACGAGACACACAGCGCACACAGTCCACATTTGCATTGTTCTGCACTATTTTCAGAATTATACGGTTAGAAAGCTAATGGGGGCAAAAAACTAAACGAGCTACCAGAGATCGTGAATACCTTAGACAAAAATAATCAGACGGTACAACAACCTTGAAAGTCCGTGGAATTTTGGATCACCCTGTATCTCTACAAAATAGCGTGAAAACTCTGTTTTGCGCAGCTTCTAAGTAGCAAATGCTATGCAATAAAATAAAAAAAACTCTGGGAAGATCCGTTCCCGAGCGGTATACTGGGGCCGACCGGTATGGCCGAGAGGTTCTAGGCGCTTCAAAATGGTTCAAATGGCTCTGAGCACTATGGGACTTAACATCTATGGTCATCAGTCCCCTAGAACTTAGAACTACTTAAACCTAACTAACCTAAGGACAGCACACAACACCCAGTCATTACGAGGCAGAGAAAATCCCTGACCCCGACGGGAATCGAACCCGGGAATCCGGGCGTGGGAAGCGAGAGCGCTACCGCACGACCACGAGCTGCGGACTCTAGGCGCTTCAGTCTGTAACAGCGCGACCGCTACAGTCGCAGGTTCAAATGCTTCCTCGGGCATGGATGTGTGTGATGTCCTTAGGTTAGTTAGGTTTCAGTAGTTCTAGGTTCTGGGGAACCGATGACCTCAGATGTTAAGTCCCATAGTGCTCAGAGCCATTTGAACCATTTGGTATACTGGGTGTTCCATTTATCTGATGACCGCCTGTGCGGCGCAGCTTCGATTCCAGGCAGCGAGCGTCCGTCCACTGCTGCGGTACGTCATGACTAGATTTAAAATATAAGCAAATAAATTTTGTACTCACCTACATCACGCTAGGAGATGCTGGAACTGCTTACCATTATTTTCCACCCATTTCTGACAACTACTCAAGAAATTAATCATACGATGTAATTCTCTCTGAGGTATTGAAATAATTACTTCATGGACATTATCCGTGAGTTCCACTACCGTGTGAGGATTTGTGAGCACGGGACGTGAGTCGTGCTTGGGTAGCTCAGATGGTAGAGCACTTTGCCCTTCAGTGCACCCCCACAAATAAAGATCGCACGGATTTAAATCAGGACATCTAGCGGGCAAGATGCTGTTACTAGTCACTCTTTCATCGAACACATCGTGAATTGTGTGTCGTATGAGCCCTTGCCGAATCCTGTTGAAAAATGCGAAGCATAGTTCTCTTTCATTGAAAATTTACAAAAACACATCACCATTATGATTAAATGTCAATAACTCATCAACTATATAATCCTTCAAGATAGAATGTGATAACCAAGACCGGAGCTAAACATTGCACAGTTAAGTCGCGGTTTCTGCAGTGCAAGGTTGTTGGTTCGTGTCCCATTACATGCAATTATTTCATGTTAGCGTTGTTAACACGTTCTGTTAGTTTCTTATAAATGCAATATAAGAACGTTCCGCAAACTTGAATGTTATTTACATACAGTCTGATCTGAGAACGAAGGATGAAATAAATATTTAGCGATTTCCAAGTATGTGGTTATGTAGGAACGTAAGAGTACAGCTTAAATTGCTACGACTGAAAAAGCAACAATAAAATTCGTATTCTTCCTTCTCACAAATATTTGACTCTCTCTTTCCGAATATGTGTTATCTTCCGAGCGTATGGTTAAGCAGGACCCAAAGAGAACAGTTTAAACTGCTGCAAGTAAACGAGGATTATTAACATACATATTGTTCCGTATCACAGACATTTCGCAGACGTTTTCTGAGCGAGTGGTCAGTCAGGAACGTAAGAGGACAGCTTTAATTGCTGCGAACGAAACGAGCAGCAATAAAATTCATATTTTACTTTTTCGCTAATATTTAGCTCTCTATTTCCGAGTACGTTGCGATTTTCGAGCTTGTGACTAGGCTGCAACTCAAGAGTACAGCTTTAAATGCTGCGGCTAAAAAAATGGTTCAAGGCTCTGAGCACTATGGGACTTACCTTCTGGGGTCATCAGTCCCCTACAACTTAGAACTACTTAAACCTAACTAACTCATCCATGCCCCAGGCAGGATTCGAACCTGCGACCGTAGCGGTCGCACGGGTCCAGGCTGAAGCGCCTAGAGCCGCTCGGCCACACCGGCCGGCCCGGGTGATGGTTTTAGTTGGCTAGTAATATAGATAATTAACAAGTGTCTGCTTGTGGCTATATTAAAGCTATCGGTGAAAAGGAAGCTAACTAAAATTCCATACACGCAACAGAACATATCACCTCAGTTATTGGAATGATTACCTTATTCGCTGTTTTACAAACACTAAAGCTGTCAGCACACGGGACGAGTTAGCTAACGTTGACGTGGCTCTCTAAGAGTTTTGTGACATCACTTCCTGCTATCTATTGTTGAGAAGCCATTTCGTCACATGAAACACATAATAAGATCTGCGATATTTCGGCAAAGTGCCACGTAAAGTAGAGCCAATACGAAGCATGAACGCTCCCTAAGTCACAAGCAGAAAGCGAGAAGCCATACTGTACTTGTTTTGTCAGCAGAAATCGATACTCGATGGATTTTATATTATGCGTTACAACCTATGAATATGTCTTGAAATGAATCGTTATTGGTACTAGTTGTTGTAATAAATCCCGAGAAAGTCTGTTAACAAAGTTTCAAGGACAGGCTTTAAATGATTAATAATATACTACAACCCCTACGTATTGCTTACATAGGGATTGTGAGGATAAGATTATAATAATTACCGCATGCACAGAGGAATTGAAACAACCATTCCACTTGCGCACCATGCGTGAACGGAACAGGAAGAAACCCAAATAACTGGTACAATGAGGCATACCCTCCGCCATGCACCTCACGGTGGTTTGCAGACTATAATTGTAGACGAAGACGCAGAATAAAATCACTGGGAAAGTCATATTGGTGGTTAAACAATTTTCATATTTAGTTACATTCACGTTATAGCTCGTGCCTAATGAGAGTAAGCCATTTTAAAGCAACGACCCATTTAAGATTCATAAAACGATGTCGTCCTTATTATGATTTATTATCTAATTAAGACCCAGTAACATTTCGGACAATGGAGTTTCATATGAAATTAACAAAAATAATTTCTGTTATATTTGATGTTACGTAAATATGAATGCGCTCTCTTCTAGAAGTGGGTGTCTTTGATTTGCTGAACTTCTATAAGCTGATGTCTTTCCTGAGTGGAAATGTATCTTCCGTTTTTGTCTTATTACAAGTTCTGGACTTTTGAATTTTATTTGTGTATAATATAGAGAAATCAACATGAGTAGCATACGATCAGGAGAGGAAATGTTCGCTTTAGTAGAGCTAAGATACGAATTCTACGCACATTTATTTTTGTGAACAAACAGTATAGTTTGCGTGCCAAATACATCCGACAACCGTCGAGGGAGAGAGCTGAGAGCGCAAAATCACGTCAACCAGCTCGTGCCGTGTGACGTGGGACATCCCCTCCGGGTATATGTCAACGGTTGCTGTCTCGACCTAATTGCCGACGACTTAACAGTCGTTGAACCACCGAAGTCCTCTTGTTAAGAACTGTTAGATGGCGTTATGAGAAAAACATCGCTTAGTTACAAAAGCATCGTTGCTACGTTTCCACAGCCAGATGATCGAAAACCTTTCATACATAAGCTTTATCCTCCGCCACACACCATAAGGTTTCTTGCGGCATATGAACGTAGAAGTCGATACAATTCCCGACTTAATCTCTCATCTCAATGTCACACAGTAAATAGTTGTGCACATTTTCGAATACCTTAAATAATAAGTTAGCAGCCAAAAACATATCGCTCTCAGTTTCATTAATTATACTAAAATATCTATTCCTTTGGGCGTCATAATAAAGCAAAAGTCGCAAAGGCCTTTAGCGTGTGAACGACGGGTCTGACATGAATTTGTAAGTTCACGCAGCTAGCAGGCACGAGGAGAGGATTGTTGCACACATAATGCTGCTTTCGTCCTTCAGTTTACTGCATCTCCGAAGTTGGCATTCCACTTTCGAGCAAATAATGAGCTACGCGCTGCAGCGGCGTTTCGGTGTCAGTGGCATGTCTTCAGGAGCCGTGCCTGGCAGGTGCGGCTGGCGCCAGTCGCCGCGAGCGGAACGGCGTGGAATGCGGCGGCGCCTCACTGGCGCGCCAGGAACGCCGTTCTACACACAGACTGGTGCCGGTTCTTCGCAAAAGGTACTGCAGTGCAGCCGAGACAGCAAGCCGCCAGCTGTTCGGCGCGCCACATGTCGTGGCAAGAACACGTCAGAGCGATGGCGAATACCACGCGAACGAATGTTTGTGATCGTGTATACCGTGTTCACATTCCTCCTTCACGCAGGAATGCTAGCATCCGTAGCCGAATCGATTCCCACCAGCCTAGGCTGAAATAACCTACACTATACAGGGTGTTACAAAAGGGTACGGCCAAACTTTCAGGAAACATTCCTCACACACAAAGAAAGAAAATATGTTATGTGGACATGTGTCCGGAAACGCTTATTTCCATGTTAGCGCTCATTTTATTACTTCTCTTCAAATCATATTAATCATGGAATGGAAACACACAGCAACAGAACGTACCAACGTGACTTCACTTTGTAACAGGAAATGTTCAAAATGTCCTTCGTTAGCGAGGATACATGCATCCACCCTCCGTCGCATGGAATCCCCTGATGCGCTGATGCAGCCCTGGAGAATGGCGTATTGTGTCACAGCCGTCCACAATACGAGCACGAAGAGTCTCTGTATTTGGTACCGGGGTTGCGTAGACAAGAGCTTTCAAATGCCCCCATAAATGAAAGTCAAGAGGGTTGAGGTCAGGAGAGCGTGGAGACCATGGAATTGGTCCGCCTCTACCAATCCATCGGTCACCGAATCTGTTGTTGAGAAGCGTACGAACACTTCGACTGAAATGTGCAGGAGCTCCATCGTGCATGAACCACATGTTGTGTCGTAATTGTAAAGGCACATGTTCTAGCAGCACAGGTAGAGCATCCCGTACGAAATCATGATAACGTGCTCCATTGAGCAGTACATACTGACGAAACTAAAATGAGCTCTAACATGGAAATTAAGCATTTCCGGACACATGTCCACATAACATCTATTCTTTATTTGTGTGTGAGGAATGTTTCCTGAAAGTTTGGCCGTACCTTTTGTAACACCCTGTACATCAACTGGCTATTATTTCCGAAACTCAACCGTAACAGCCATGTCTCGATAATCAGGAAATCTCGTTAGCTACTCACCCATCCAAGTAGTAAAGGAAACGAAGGAGGAATTTGAAAAATGAATTACAATAGAGGAAGAAGAAATACAAGGAGTTTTAATATTTTACTGGAAGGCTATACTCAAAGTGCAACTACTAACAGAGGTTCAGTGTGGGCTATAATTATTGTATGGCAGCGAAATTTGGCAGATATGCTAAAGGAACCGATTTACAGTAGAAAAAAAAAATTCTAATTTTGGCCACCAGGTCTAAATCTAGCGCTGTGAACGCAAGAAAGACTTATAGAAATGTTTCCACATGTAATGGATTAGGAGCGGGACAGGGGCAGAAAAGGTCAGACAAGTGAGGAAAGCTTAATATTGATTTTAATATTAGCTGTCACATAATTTGTTCAGTATGAGCATGGGAGAAGTTGATCGCCACAGTTCCATTGGAATGTGAACAACGCGTTCCTGTTGGCATTCAGATCAGGTAGAGACCGAGCGCGTAATTTTTGATATCCCCAGAGTCAAAAGTCACATGAATTCAGATGAGGTGATTTTGCAGGCCGTGTAGAAACCTCTGGAGACAAAATGTTCGTGATAGACTGCATTCAGCAGAGCTTTCATTGTGCGAGCTATATGAGATGTGGGCCCACCTCGCATGAAAACTGTGGTTTCCACGCTGTTGGGCTCTTCCAAACCAGGAATCACATGCTGTACAAAGAGGTTTCGATAACGTGCAGAGCCGGCCGTTGTGGCCGAGCGGTTCTAGGCGCTTCAGTCCGGAACCGCGCTGCTGCTACGGTCGCAGGTTCGAATCCTGCCTCGGTCATGGATGTGTGTGATGTCCTTAGGTTAGTTAGGTTTAAGTAGTTCTAAGTTCTATGGGACTGATGACCTCAGATGTTAAGTCCCATAGTGCTCAGAGCCATTTGAACCATAACGTGCAAACGTCACTGGAGACAAAACGTTCGTGATAGACTGCATTCAGCAGAGCTGTCGCTGGGCGAGCTATACGAGATGTCGGCGCACCTTGCATGAAAACTATGGTTTCCACGCTGTTGCGCTCTTCCAAACCAGGAATCACATGCTGTACAAAGAGGTTTCGATAACGTGCAGAACCGGCCGTTGTGACCGAGCGGTTCTAGCCGCTTCAATCTGGAACCGCGCTGCTGCTACGGTCGCAGGTTCGAATCCTGCCTCGGTCGTGGATGTGTGTGATGTCCTCAGGTTAGTTAGGTTTAAGTAGTTCTAAGTCTAGGGGATTGATGACCTTAGATGTTAAGTCTCATAGCGCTTAGAGCCATTTGAACCATAACGTGCAGACGTCACTGCCCACGTGAGAGGCTCTCTGGTTGATTCTAATCAAAGGAGAGCGGACTGAGAATAAAGGTACTACTGAATCCACACCACACAGCGCATACGGCGAGTGCAATTACTCTTCGTGCACAACACGCAGTTTAACAGTATTCCAAATTCGGAAGTTCTGCATATTTACAGCACCTTGTAGTGTAGATATGTGCCTCGTCACTACACAACATATTGCTTGGCCACATCTCATCAGCTTTGATTCGTGCCAGAAAAATTGGAAATTTGTGGTAAGTTCCTATTGGACTAAACTGCTCAGGTCATCGGTCCCTAGGCTTACATACTGCCTAATCTAATTCGGATTTATTCTACGGGCAACATACACACCCATGCCCGAGGTAGGACTCGACCCTCCGACGGGGACAGCCGCGTAACTAACCTGTGCGGCGATTCGTGCCAGAAGCCAAAGAGGAAATACGGAAAGATGCCGCGGATCATGAAGTTTCAGTTGCTTCTGTTCCTGAATCTTGTACGGGTACCTGCATAAAACAGACCACAATTTTCCGCATTGTTGATCATGGGCTGTACAATTTTCGTAAAGCTGCACCAGCACCAGCACTACCTAGGGCAATCGCTGCATGGTCAGTTGCAGCAAAAGCAAGCTCACCGATAACTTCTATCAGAATAGGACGGCTTCCTCTTCCAGGTGCCACACAAATTCACTTATGTTTTCGGACTTCATAACTATCTTCTTTATGTCATTTCATGACATCAGTCGGCGACATTCTCTTAACGCAGTGCTGTAACTGTTGCCGTTCACGTAAAACAGTTTCATTAACAGTGCACAATCCCCCCGCCAGGTAGCCATACTGTTCACTCACGTTATAGCTTGTAAAACGACAGCGTGGATGTGATACCATCGAGCAAACTGTGTACAGCGCCAGATTAGCACCTGGTGGCCAAAATTAGAACTAATTATATTTCTAGCTTTTCGGTTCCGATTTATCGTATTGGCATATATACCAAGTTTCTGTGCTACACGATAATTACAGCCCGCGTTGGATCTCCGTCAGCGGCTGCACTTTAATTATAACCTATGGGTACATTTTCTGAAGACGGTGAAAGACTTGGAAGATCGGTTGACTGACAAGGACAGTCTCTTGAAAACAGGTTGTAGTATGAATATCATAAAGAATGAATCAAGAATAATGGAATGCAGTCGAATTTAATGAGGAATTACGTGGACACTTCAAAAATTAAGTTAGACATGTCGTCCCAGGCTAAGACCACTGAGCAGCAAGAACAGTACACGTTCAGGGTTTCTTGCAGGCATATTTCTTCTTTGGTGCGGATTACAGGTGAATCACAGTGTGCAAGTAAAATAGCGTGGCAACTGGAAACGTACTCTGAAGTTGAAAGTGCACGGGAGTGAATTTGGTGTTGGCTGATTTTCTATGGTTTTTTGACCCGGAGGACTGCAATTTCTTACGTGACCTCTCTGGATGCTTTCGGGTTTGTCTTCTACATCTACATCTACATTTATTCTCCGCAAGCCACCCAACGGTGTGTGGCGGAGGGCACTTTACGTGCCACTGTCATTACCTCCCTTTCCTGTTCCAGTCGCGTATGGTTCGCGGGAAGAACGACTGTCTGAAAGCCTCCGTGTGAGCTCGAATCTCTCTAATTTTACATTCGTGATCTCCTCGGGAGGTATAAGTAGGCCGAAGCAATATATTCGATACCTCATCCAGAAACGCACCCTCTCGAAACCTGGCGAGCAAGCTACACCGCGATGCAGAGCGCCTCTCTTGTAGAGTCTGCCAATTGAGTTTGTTAAACATCTCCGTAACGCTATCACGGTTACCAAATAACCCTGTGACGAAACGCGCCGCTCTTCTTTGGATCTTCTCTATCTCCTCCGTCAACCCGATCTGGTACGGATCCCACACTGATGAGCAATACTCAAGTATAGGTCGAACGAGTGTTTTGTAAGCCACCTCCTTTGTTGATGGACTACATTTTCTAAGGACTCTCCCAATGAATCTCAACCTGGTACCCGCCTTACCAACAATTAATTTTATATGATCATTCCACTTCAAATCGTTCCGCACGCATACTCCCAGATATTTTACAGAAGTAACTGCTACCAGTGTTTGTTCCGCTAACATATACTCATACAATAAAGGATCCTTCTTTCTATGTATTCGCAATACATTACATTTGTCTATGTTAAGGGTCAGTTGCCACTCCCTGCACCAAGTGCCTATCCGATGCAGATCTTCCTGCATTTCGCTACAATTTTCTAATGCTGCAACTTCTCTGTATACTACAGCATCATCCACGAAAAGCCGCATGGGACTTCCAACACTATCTACTAGGTCATTTATATATATTGTGAAAAGTAATGGTCCCATAACACTCCTCTGTGGCACGCCAGAGGTTACTTTAACGTCTGTAGACGTCTCTCCATTGACAACAACATGCTGTGTTCTGTTTGCTAAAAACTCTTCAATCCAGCCACACAGCTGGTCTGATATTCCGTAGGCTCTTACTTTGTTTAACAGGCGACAGTGCGGAACTGTATCGAACGCCTTCTGGAAGTCAAGAAAAATAGCATCTACCTGGGAGCCTGTATCTAATATTTTCTGGATCTCGTGAACAAATAAAGCGAGTTGGGTCTCACACGATCGCTGTTTCCGGAATCCATGTTGATTCCTACATAGTAGATTCTGGGTTTCCAAAAACGACATGATACTCGAGCAAAAACCATGTTCTAAAATTCTACAACAGATCGACGTCAGAGATATAGGTCTATAGTTTTGCGCATCTGCTCGACGACCCTTATTGAAGACTGGGACTACCCGTGCTATTTTCCAGTCATTTGGAACCTTCCGTTCCTCTAGAGACTTGCGGTACACGGCTGTTAGAAGGGGGGCAAGTTCTTTCGCGTACTCTGTGTAGAATCGAATTGGTATCCCGTCAGGTCCAGCGGACTTTCCTCTGTTGAGAGATTCCAGTTGCTTTTCTATTCCTTGGACACTTATTTCGATGTCAGCCATTTTTTCGTTTGTGCGAGGATTTAGAGAAGGAACTGCAGTGCGGTCTTCCTTTGTGAAACAACTTTGAAAAAGGTGTTTAGTATTTCAGCTTTACGCGTGTCATCCTCTGTTTCAATGCCATCATCATCCCGGAATGTCTGGATATGCTGTTTCGAGCCACTTACTGATTTAACGTAAGACCAGAACTTCCTAGGATTTTCTGTCAAGTAGGTACATAGAATTTTACTTTCGAATTCACTGAACGCTTCACGCATAGCCCTCCTTACGCTAACTTTGACATCGTTTAGCTTCTGTTTGTCTGAGAGGTTTTGGCTGCGTTTAAACTTAGAGTGAAGCTCTCATTGCTTTCGCAGTAGTTTCCTAACTTTGTTGTTGTACCACGGTGGGTTTTTCCCGTCCCTAAAAGTTTTACTCGGCACGTACCTGTCTAAAACGCATTTTACGATTCCCTTGAACTTTTTCCATAAACACTCAACATTGTCAGTGTCGGAACAGAAATTTTCGTTTTGATCTGTTAGGTAGTCTGAAATCAGCCTTCTATTACTCTTGCTAAACAGATAAACCTTCCTCCCTTTTTTTATATTCCTACTAACTTCCATATTCAGGGATGCTGCAACGGCCTTATGATCACTGATTCCCAGTTCTGTACATACAGAATCGAAAAGTTCGGGTCTGTTTGTTATCAGTAGGTCCAAGATGTTATCTCCACGAGTCGGTTCTCTGTTTAATTGCTCGAGGTAATTTTCGGATAGTGCACTCAGTATAATGTCACTCGATGCTCTGTCCCTACCACCTGTCCAAAACATCTGAGTGTCCCAGTCTATATCTGGTAAATTGAAATCTCCACCTAAGACTATAACATGCTGAGAAAATTTATGTGAAATGTATTCCAAATTTTCTCTCAGTTGTTCTGCCACTAATGCTGCTGAGTCGGGAGGTCGGTAAAAGGAGCCAATTACTAACCTAGCTCGGTTGTTGAGTGTAACCTCCACCCATAATAAATCACAGGAACTATCCACTTCTACTTCACTACAGGATAAGCTACTACTAACTGCGACGAACACTCCACCACCGGTTGCATGCAATCTATCCTTTCTAAACACCGTCTGTACCTTTGTAAAAATTTCGGCAGAATTTATCTCTGGCTTCAGCCACCTTTCTGTACCTACAACGATTTCAGCTTCGGTGCTTTCTATCAGCGCTTGAAGTTCCGGTACTTTACCAACGCAGCTTCGACAGTTTACAATTACAATACCAATTGCTGCTTGGTCCCCGCATGTCCTGACTTTGCCCCGCACCCGTTAAGGCTGTTGCCCTTTCTGTACTTGCCCAAGGCCATCTAACCTAAAAAACCGCCCAGCCCACGCCA
Source organism: Schistocerca serialis cubense (assembly GCF_023864345.2). Classification (NCBI taxonomy): domain Eukaryota; kingdom Metazoa; phylum Arthropoda; class Insecta; order Orthoptera; family Acrididae; genus Schistocerca; species Schistocerca serialis. The sequence goes on from NC_064638.1 coordinate 274,417,034, forward strand.
CACAACCCCTGCTACCCGTGTAGCCGCTTGTTGCGTGTAGTGAACTCCTGACCTATCCAGCGGAACCCGAAACCCCACCACCCTATGGCGCAAGTCGAGGAATCTGCAGCCCACACGGTCCCAGAACCGTCTCAGCCTCTGATTCAGACCCTCCACTCGGCTCTGTACCAAAGGTCCGCAGTCAGTCCTGTCGACGATGCTGCAGATGGTGAGCTCTGCTTTCATCCCGCTAGCGAGACTGGCAGTCTTCACCAAATCAGATAGCCGCCAGAAGCCAGAGAGGATTTCCTCGGATCCATAGCGACACACATCATTGGTGCCGACATGAGCGACTACCTGCAGATGGGTGCACCCTGTACCCTTCATGGCATCCGGAAGGACCCTTTCCACATCTGGAATGACTCCCCCCGGTATGCACACGGAGTGCACATTGGTTTTCTTCCCCTCTTTTGCTGCCATATCCCTAAGGGGCCCCATTACGCGCCTGACGTTGGAGCTCCCGACTACCAGTAAGCCCACCCTCTGCGACCGCCCGGATCTTGCAGACTGAGGGGCAACCTCTGGAACAGGACAAGCAGCCATGTCAGGCCGAAGATCAGTATCAGCCTGAAACAGAGCCTGAAACCGGTTCGTCAGACAAACTGGAGAGGCCTTCCGTTCAGCCCTCCGGAATGTCTTTCGCCCCCTGCCACACCTTGAGACGACCTCCCACTCTACCACAGGTGAGGGATCAGCCTCAATGCGGGCAGTATCCCGGGCAACCACAGTCGTAGTCCGATCGGGGGATGCGTGGGACGAGCTGGCCGTCCCTGACAAACCCCCGTCTGGAACCCCACAGTGATGCCCATTGGCAACAGCCTCAAGCTGTGTGACCGAAGCCAACACTGCCTGAAGCTGGGAGCGAAGGGATGCCAACTCAGCCTGCATCTTCCCACCAGCCTTCTCAAAGTTTATACAAACTGATTATGTGACGTATTCACAGAAGGGCAGTTGATGTTGGAGGCATGCTGTCGGAACGCAGCGGCATTATTTGCAGATATTAATCGAAATACTAGAGATCACGAGTCCTTTATGTAAACCCACTCATAAAATATTCTACACAAAATATTCTAGAAAAATCTCTGAAATGCTATCCATACAGTTCCGATACATCCAGTATATTACTTGTTGTTGCTAATAACCAGGTAATTTAAAAATAAAATGCTGGTGAAAGGTCTTTTTATTTATTGTTATTGGTTTCAGGCAAAGCCCATGCCACCATATACGATTATGTCACATAATGATAGGAACAATGCACTTGTCTACCTTCGTAACAAAATGTACAACATAAATGAGCGGATTACATAGTGCATCTGTCCCACTACACAATTACAATAAAAGCCACATAGTTTTAATATGAAATCCAACTATATATACACTGAAGCGCCAAAGAAACTGGTATAGGGATGCGTATTCAAATACAGAGATATATAAACAAGCAGAATACGGAGCTGCGGTCGGCAGTGTCTATCGCAGTTGTTAGGTCGGTTACTGCTGCTTCAAATGCTGCTGCTGCTGCTGCTGCTTTCATCTAATACTTTCCCCTCTTTGGGGAAATGTGAGGGGGGAGTTTGTAGCCTTTTGGCTTTTACTCCCCTGTGTACATGTGTGTGTGTGATTTTTCTATATATTTTTGGTGTCTGTGATATGTGATGAATTGTTGTGAGTGTGTCTGGTATTTGCCTGAGGTAGGTGAGATGATTGGTGATATATGGGAAGGAACTGGATTAGGGATTGGGTATTGGGATTTTCTCTTCGACTTAATCGTCGAAGATCGTCATAGGGCGCTTGTGTTTATCGCGGGACATGTCATACCGACCTAGGGAGTGGATGAGTGCATTTCCGGATCTGGAAGTACCTTCATAGAAGGCCCTTGCCAGATCCTGGAAACGCTCTCTCAGGAGTGGGATTTCGGCTGCGGCGTGCAGGTCGTCTGTGGGGAATCCGAGAGGTAGATGCAGTGCCCTTCTGAGGGCGCGGTTTTGCAGCCTCTGGAGTTTGTCCAGGTGCTGCTTTGCCGCGTATCCTCAGACAGGGCATGCATACTCCATTACCGGCCGGATCAGGGCCTGGTATACATTTACTGCTACTGGGCAGGGAAGGGAGCTGGTTGTGTTCAGGATAGGGTATAGGATGGACATTCTGGCGCAGACCTTCCTGTGGACCTCGTCTATGTGGGGTTTCCACGTAAGACGAGAGTCCAAGGTTACGCCAAGGTACTTGGCGATTCTGCGCCAGGGGAGTTGGGTTCCATTTAGGTGGAGGTGGAGGGGGGGGGACGTTGAGGAGGTTCGCGCATTCCGAGCCTGCGGGTAATCAGCATTGCCTGCGGTCTTCTCCGAATTGATGGTGATGCGCAAGCGACGGGCCCAGGTTTCTGTGTCGTCTAAAACCCTTTTTAGCCTACGAATGACCAGGTCCTTGTTCGCATTTCTCGTGTAGAAGGCTGTGTCGTCTGCGTACTGCGCGGTGTGCACCAGGGGGGCCGTTGGAGTGTCCGCAGTGTACAAACTGTACAATACGGGCCCCAGGACCGATCCCTGTGGCACCCCGGCACAAATACGCCTTCTGGTGGAGTGGCAGTTTCTACTTTGACGGAGAAAGTCCTATTTGTGAGGTAGCTCTTGATTAGCTGAACTATGCTCCCTCTAAACCCTTGTGAGTACAACTTGTAGAGTAGCCCTCTATGCCATACTGAATCAAAGGCTTTGGCTACGTCTAGTAGCACTATCCCACAGTAGCCTCTGAGGTTGAAGCCCTATGTGGCTGCTTCAACCATTCTCATGACCTGTTGTGGGGCAGAGTGGTTCTGCCGGAATCCAAATTGGAAATCCGGCAGAATTTGCTCTCTGGTAATATGTTCTTGTATGGGTTTTAGCAGGAGGCGCTCATAGATCTTGCTGAGTGTTGGCAAGAGGCTAATCGGTCTGTAGTGCTGCGGGAATAGAGGGTCTTTCCCTGGTTTGTGTATCGCGACCACTTCCGCATGTTTCCAGCAAGCTGGGAACTCGCGGGAACGAGTAATCTCGTTGAGGACGTTCGCGAGGTGTGTGATCGCTGTGGGTGGGAGTTTTTTGACTAACTGGTTTGTGACACTGTCGTGCCCTGGCGCCTTTTTTGTAGGGAGGGACCTGATTACTCTTGCCACGTCCTCGGGGGCAAAAAGTATGGGTTCGTCCTCTGGGTCCCCCTCAGCATTGAGGAAGACGGCCAGTTGATGACTGACTACTTCTTCATGCTGTTCATCCCGGGGTTCAGCCGTTTGAAACTGCTTCTCGAAGGAGTCGGCGAGGGCGTTGGCCTTCTCAGCATGGCTGTAGACCAGTCCCCGTTCGCCGTGCAGTGGCGGCATCCTAGCGCGTCTTTTTGTGAATTGTTTGGTTGCTTGCCAAAGTGTATGATCGTCTACTTTGAGAGCTGTGAGGCGGTTTTGCCATTGCTGGTTTCTGTGCTCATTGAGCGCTACCTTCAGTTCTCTCTGTAGACGATTGAGCAGCCTCCTGGTGGCCTGATTTCTGGTGATCTTCCACTCTTTTGCCACTCTGTTCTTGTGTCGGATTTGAGCTAGCAAGTGTTCCGGGAGCTGTATTTGCGGTGGAGGGCCATCCCTTTGTGGTGGGGTGGCCTCTTCCGCTGCCTGCAAGATGGTGCCTGTCAAGTCTAGTAGCGCTTGTTCTACTGTTTCGGCAGTAGGTGGCGGAGCGCGAGCGATATCAGAGGTGACAGTTTCTTGGTATCGCTCCCAGTCTGTGCGTTTGTAAGACGTCTGGTACCGTGGGAGTGCTACCCATTCTCCCACATCGACTTCTAGAATCACTGGGTTGTGGTCGGAGGACATTCTGTTGATTGTCCTTGCGGTCACAAATCCTGCGATCCTCCTAGTGAGAGCTATGTCTAACACATCGGGCCTGCTTCCGTTTTTCGGAAAATGTGTGGGCTCGACTGGACCCCATGTTTCGAAGTGGTGGGTGCGCGCTAGTTGTTGCAGTTTGGCGCCTGCTCTGGAGGTTACTCTAGAATTCCAGTCAGGGTGTTTGGCATTGAAGTCTCCCCCTATTACGAGTTTGCCTTCAATTTGCCCTAGAGCAGCTATGTCTCCCTCATCTATCTGGTCATGTGGGGGTCGGTAGACTGCAACAATTGTTAGGGGTCCAGTCGCAGTGGTTACTTCCACCGCCACTGCTTCGATTTTGTTGGTAGCTGGTAAGAATACCTGGTGGTGGGGGATCCCTCTTTTTACATATATGGCCACTCCTCCGCCTTGGGTTGGCCTGTCTTTACGGTAGCTAACGTAGTTGGGAACTGTCACTTTTATTCCCGGTTTTAGGTGGGTTTCCCCCATCATGCATATGTCGATGGAGAACTCCTTCATGAGTTCTCGGAACTCGACCTCTTGATTAACAATGCCGTCTGCGTTAAAGACGCACATTGTCAGGCCTTGAATATTCGGTCGTCTATTCATGATGAGGTTTTGATACTACTGAGGAAGTCGCAGAGGGGAGCGACTGCTGGACTGTTGCCTGAAGGGCGACGAGGATCTGTGTTCTGCTTCTGGGCTTCCCTGAATTCCTTCATCATTTCCATGACGAGATTCACGGTCTGCACCATTACGCCTAACAACTGGTCCATGGGGGGGGGGGGGGGGTTCCCTAGATCTTCCTCCATCATGGTGGACCTGGTCGTTGTTGCTTTGTGTTTCCCGGTGTTGTTCTCGTGATAGTGTCTGGTGTTGTGGTGACTGGGCCACGCTTTCATGGTTCCTCGGAGAAGAAACCACTTCCGCATAAGTCGCCCTTGGTGTGTCCGGCCTTGGTTTTACCCAGGCCTTGTCCATGTGTGTTGTCATGTTTTGGTTTCTTGTGTGTCTGGATGGGTTCGTGGTGTTTTCTTTTCGTGTGTGGGGGGCGGCCTTTGCGCCCTTTGCCTGCTGTGTGTGTCTTTTATGGACCTCGCAACCTTGGTAACCCGCTGTGTGGTTTTTGCCACACAGCGCGCACCTTATTTGCGGGTCCGTGTGTTTTATGTTGCAAGTTCTTGTGTCATGGGCCTCGGCGCATTTTCTGCACCTCACTGCCATGGAGCAGTGTGCCGCAATGTGGTTGAGGCCCTGACATCTGAAGCACTGCACCGTCTTGTTTTTGCGGCGCAGTGGTTCAGTGGTCACAGGGACTGCCAGGATCATCTTAATGTCGCTTTTGTTTTGTGGGACGTCCGGCAGTGTCACCTGATACAGGGGCCATTTGCTCCCTATGTTTCCCATCTGTTGGACCGCCTTGACGACGTACCCCTGGGCAGTCAGGTCTGTTTTGATCGCCTGGGGGGCCACTCGTCTTGGTAGGTCTCTGATGACTATGTTTTTATTACGTGTTTTTGTTGTGGGGAAAGTGTAGTGGGGTATGTTTTTGCTGTTGAGAAGTGTTTTTATTGTGGTGTAGTGCTCGAGTGTGAGTAATGTTATTTTTATTTTGTCACCACCCGCAGGTTTTGCCTTGAAATTGCCTCCCCCGACTGCTGTTTTTAACATTTCGTAGAGTTCCTCGTAGTTCTGAGTGAACTCCGCGGTGGGAGGTGGTGAGTGACCTGATTTTGTGTTTGTGTTGTTGAGTCTTGTGGTGTCTCTGGCTCATCGGCCACCGCCTGGAACCTATTCGGGGTGGGTTCCACTCCCCGGGCCGGCGGGAGACTCGGCTGGCGAAAGGTTTTCCTCGCCAGCACGAAACCATCCGAATCCTGCCCGTTTATGCGGTTCCCTTCCAGTGCCGGTGTTTCTTGGTCGCCTCCTAGGACGACGACAGGTGCTGTCGGGGGCGCAGGCTCCTCAGAGGGTGTGGAAGTGGTTGGGATGGGGGTGGTGGAGTGCTTTTTCCCCTTGGAGTGCTTCTCCTTCTTGTCCTTCCTTACACGCCGCTGCTTGGATGTGGTGGACTTGAGTGGGGGGGGATTTGAGGAACTGGGATCGGGTAGGGAGTTGGGTGGCAGTTGCGGGTTTGGGAAGGATTTTAGTCGGTTGGCTGGGCTTCTGCTTGCCATGTAGTTTGCGGATATGTTCAGCAAGGAGGCCACAGCCGTTGGCAAGCAGGAGAGGGGAGAGGAGAGGAGAAGGAGGGGCGGGATCGCAAATACTGACGATGTATTTGTTTGTTTGTGTATCGTGTATTTTTGCCATGTCAGTAGCGGAAAGGGGGCTTGCTGCCAGGTTATTGTCAGTTGCAACTTTTGTTGGCACCGTTGGGTTTTCCGGTTGCATTGCTGACCCTACTATCACGATGGCAGACGCGGAGTTCTGGATGGGGGCGGCGGAAAACCTTTCTGTGGTTCCGCGGCCCGCTTCCAGGGCCTGGCCTACTTTTTCCCTGTTCTTGGTGGGGGCAGAGACTGACTCTGCGGCAGCTGAGGTGCTCGAGACGGCCGGCCGCGCGGCCCGCGGCAACAAGAAAACGCGCCTCGTGTCGTCGGCGGAAAGAGACCGCCGCGACCCCAAGGCGCCACCCAAGCTCGACATACCACGACGAGAAGACACGACAACTCTGCCAGGCGACGCCATGCAAAATTTTTTCCAGGTGCCGCCCGTGCTAAGACCTAGGCGCAAGTGCCCGTCAATGTTTTAATAAAAACAGAGCCGGAGTCACTCCTGTTTTTACTCCCGTGCAAGCGGGGGCCTACGGCTGACAGTACGCGAGTGAGAGGAGCGATGCTCAACCCTCGACTGCTACTCAGCGAGTGCTTCAAATGCAGGTTACCAAGATGTTAATGATTTTCAGCATGGTGTTATAATCGGCGCACGAACGATGGGACACACAATCTCCCAGGCAGCGATGAAGTGGGGATTTTCCCGTATGACCACTTCACGAGTGTACCGTGAATACCAGGAATCTGTAAAATATCAGATCTCCGACATCGCTGTGGTCGGAAAAGATGCTGCAAGAACGGGACCGACGGCGACTGAAGACAATCGTTCAACCTGACGGAAGTGCAACCTTTCCGCAAATTGCTGGAGATTTCAACGCTGGACCATCAACAAGTGTCAGCGAGCGAAGCATTCAACGAAACTAGACTCGTGTACCCTTGGTGACTGCACAACATAAAGCTTTACGCCTCACCTGGTCCCTTCAGCATCGACATTGGACTGTCGATAACTGGAAACATGTTGCTTGGTTGGAAGAGTCTCATTTCAAATTGCATCGAGCGGGTGGACCTGTACGGGTATGGAAACAACTTCATGAATCAATGGACCCTGCATGTAAGCAAGGGATTGTTCAAGGTGGTGGTGGCTCTGTAATGGTGTGAGACGTGTGCAGCTGGAGTGATATGGCACCCTTTGTACGTCTAGACACGGCACTGACAGGTGACACGTACGTAAGCGTCCTGTCTCATCACCTACATCCATTCGTGTCCATCGTGTATTCCGACGAACTTGGGCAATTCCAGGAGGACAATGCAACACCCCACACTTCAGAACTGCTACAGAGTGTCTCCAGGGACACTCTTCTGAGTTTAAACACTTCCGCTGGCCGCCAAACACCCCAGACATGAAATTATTGAGTGCATCTGAGATGCCTTGGAACGTACTGTTCGTAAGAGATCTCCACCGTTTTGTACTCTTACGGATTTGTGAACAGTCCTGCAGAAGTCGTGGAAGTGGTAAATTTCTATGGGACCAAGCTGCTGAGGTCATTGCTCAGGATTCATGGTGTCAGTTTCTTCCAGCACTACTTCAGACATTAGTCTAGTCCATGCCAAGTCGTGTTGAGGCAGTACTGCGTGTTTGCGGGGGCCCTACACCATATTAGGCAGGTGTACCAATGTCTTTGGCTCATCCGTGTATATAAGCTCCTCAAATTTTGAAGTTCCCTTTTACAAAGATGGGTGATATGACAAATACGCAACGAACGTGTCTAAGGAACTAAGAGCTCTCTAAGGAGAAATAATCTTTAATTCTTAATGGCAGTATAGTTGTTCTTAAATGATTTAATTTATCACATTCTATCTGTATGTGTGTCCGCTGCTCGTGGTCTCGCGGTAGCGTTCTCGCTTCCCGAGCACGGGGTCTCGGGTTCGTTTCCCGGCGGCGTCAGGGATTTTTCCTGCCTCGAGATGACTGGGTGTTGTTGTGTCGTCTTCGTCATCATCATTCATCCCCCTCACGGTCGGAGGAAGGCAATGGCAAACCACCTCCACTAGGACCTTGCCTAGTAAAGCGGTGCGGGTCTCCCGCATCGTTCACCTACGCTCTGTAAAGAAGCATGGGACTTCATTTCCATTTTTTCCCATCAGTATATGTTTAATTTCCTCTCATTGAGGCAGGTACTAGAGCTTGTAGAGAATATCAGTCTTAGGAAATGTAGTAATTTTATTAGTGTTCAATTGACATGATCTTAGTCTGTTAATAGTAGCAATTTCGTTTCCCTTGAGCACTGAGTTTGGAAACCAAGGGTGATATGGCATCTGTTGGTGCATCGTCCAGTACTAAATACCTTTTATAATACGGTCCACATCCACTAACCTTGTCCATTCCTTTACGTCTCGTAAGTGCGACGACGCCAGGAATCCAAATAAGGCAAGCAATGTGATGTAGTGGTAAGGCACTGGACACACAGCGAGATGACCGTGGCTCAAATACCAGTCTGCCGTATAGACTTAGATTTTCGGTAATTTATTTAATCTTTTTGTGGAGTTCTGATTCACCATGTATACGACGGTAAGAACTTGTCAGTAATGTGAAAGTTGTCTGTTGTTATGCATTAGCAAGCGATTTACGAAGCAGTCATATAACCCAGACACTCTGTAGTCCATTTTCCGTCTTCTACACTAGCCTTATTTTTGGTTAAGTAGTGAAAAGCATGTGTTTAAGCAGTACTTTGAGCATGGAGTTTAGTCAGGCAGTCAGACTGCTTCGCAGCCAGTCATTCTACATCTACTCTTTTTCTCAGCTTGAGAACATGAACATCGCGCTGCCTGCTTATGGTTTACAAATTATAGACCTGTGTCATGTTTATTATTGATAATGCCATTTCGAAGCTACATCGTCCATGATTATTGATGAAACTGTATCAGAATGAAATTTTCACTGAGCAGGGGCGAGTGCGCTGATGTGAAACAAATTAAAAGTGTGTGCCGGAGTGAGACGCGAGTTCTGGACCTTTGCTTTTCGCGAGGAAGTGCACTACCGACTCAGCTAGTCACGCACGACTCAAGACCCGTTCTCACAGCGTCACCTCCACCAGTACCTCGTCTCCTATATTCAAAATTTCACGAAGGTCTCCTGCGAACCTTGTAAAACTATCACTCCTGGTAGAAGGAATTTTGCAATCACGTGGTACAGCCTGGAGGATGTTTCCAGAACGAAATTTTTACTCTGAAGCGGATGTGCAGTGATATGAAACATCTTGGCAAAGGTCCCGAGTTCGAGTCTCAGTCCGGCGCACAGTTTTAATCTGACAGGAAGTTTCGACGAGATTGTTACTTGCTTCTACTGTATTGACGTATTTCTGTATTGCGTGATTTTCAGATCCATTTCCGAGGCGTGCTTTGCAGTTGCTCATATAAGGCAAGGTTAGCTCCTCATTTGCTTCGCATCTTTCTTTCAATACGCGAGTATCAGTGTCTACTTTCCATTGAGTCATCCGAGCTTATCGGTCGTCTTTAACATTCCATATTTTTAAATGGGTGATACAATACTGCCAAGCGGGTTGCTTGAGGATATTTGTATATATTATTCATGAGCTGTAATAACTGAATATAGGATCAAATTAATCACGAATTATTTTTATGACGAAGTCGTTTTACAGTGCTCATTTGGACATGTGCTCATTGCAATGTTCCTCCAAGCACCATCGCTTCCCGAGCACGGGATGCAGGGTTCGATTCCCGGCGGGGTCAAGGATTTTCACCTGCCTCGAGATGACTGGGTGTTTGTGTTGTCCTCATCATTTCATCATCATTCATGCAAGTGGCAAGATTCGACTGAGCAAAGGTTGGGAATTTGTACGGGTGCTGATAACCGCGCAGTTGAGCCCCCCACACACCAAACAACATCATCATCATCCAAGCACCATGTACGAGTCCCTGTTAATTCAAACGTACTGCCTTGAGCAGAATTATTCTTTCTAGAAACTGTCTTCGATTTTATGTACAATTTTCAGCTGAATAAGGCAACTACAAGTCGCAGTGAACTACAGAACACTTGTTGCAGCAATGAATACGCGAGAGGTTGCTTTCAAGTGCATCATTCTTTTTTGGATACACGTCAGAATGTACCATGTGCAGTTGCACCTGTATTGCAGGTGTCTCTCCTGCGAGGAGGGATGTACTCAAACTGATAGACCGGAAATGTATTCGCAGTTGCGAATATTGGCAATCTTCAACTGTAGAATGGAATCACGACACCATAAATTTGTGCCGAACCGGTACTCGAATCTGGATTTCCTGATATGCTCGAGCGGTCGCATTAACCATTTCAGCCATCCGCGTACACTTCATGACCAGGCTCAAACTTCCATATGTCGTCATCCATGTGTCATGTATGTCCGAAGAAATATTGGATGGTACGTTTTACAAACATAGGCACTGCAGTATCGTATTATACTGATAAGTTTTATTAGGATATGCAGGAAATGTACTCGTATTTGGAGTTGCGACTACGGACCACCTTCGGCTGTGTATTGGAATGACGACAATGAAAGTTTGTACCAAACCGGGACTCGAAACCGGATTTCCCGCTATACGCGAGCGGGCACCTTAATCGCTTCGGCTATCCGTGCACAAATCGCGGCCTGACCCTAGCTTCCAGATGTCATCGTCCTTGTGTCATAACGTTCACTCGTTCATTGCGTACATTTCCGTCCAGGAAGGACATATCCATTGAGAGTCGAGGGCCTGGCTTTGGCGAATAAATTACGAAATAGTAGTGCACATTTTATTAAGAAAAACTATGCAGTGTTCCTTCGGACAACACAGGCACTTCCCTGTCCTATGTGTTAGGATAGTTGAAGATTTTGGTTGCAGTTTATCATCATTTGCTACACTACTGACCATTAAAATTGTTACACCACGAAGATGACGTGCTACAGACGCGAAATTTAACCGACAGGAAGAAGATGCTGTGATATGTAAATGATTAGCTTTTCAGAGCATTCACACAAGGTTGGCGCCGGTGGCGACACTTACAAGATGCTGACACGAGGAAAGTTTCCAACCGATTTCTCATACACAAACAACAATTGACTGGTGTTGCCTGGTGAAACGTTGTTGTGATGCCTCGTGTAAGAAAGAGAAATGCGTACCATCACATTTCCCATTTTGATAAAGGTCGGATTGTAGCATATCGCGATTGCGGTTTATCTTATCGCGATATTGTTACTCGCGTTGGTCGAGATCGAATGACTGTTAGCACAATATGGAAACGGTGGGTTCAGGAGGGTAATAGGGAACGCCGTTCGACGACGTTTGCAGCAGCATGGACTATCAGCTCGGAGACCATGGCTGCGGTTACCCTTGACGCTGCATCACAGACAGGAGCGCCTGCCATAGAATACTCAACGACGAACCTGGGTGCACGAATGGCAAAACGTCATTTTTTCGGATGAATCCAGGTTCTGTTTACAGCATCATGATGGTCGCATCCGTGTTTGGCGACATCGCGGTGAATGCTCATTGCAAGCGCGTATTGGTCATCGCCATAGTGGCGTATCACCCGGCGTGTTGGTATGGGGTGCCATTGGTTACACGTCTCGGTCACCTCTTGTTCGCATTGATGGCGCTTTCGACAGTGGACGTTACATTTCAGATGTGTTACGACCCGTGGCCTTACCATTCATTCGATCCCGCGAAACCCTACATTTCAGCAGGATAATGCACGACCGCATGTTCCAGGTCCTGTACGGGCCTTTCTGGATACAGAAAATATTCGACTGCTGCCCTGGCCAGCACATTCTCTAGGTCTCTGAGCAATTGAAAACGTCTGGTCAATGGTGGCCGAGCAACTGGCTCGTCAAAATACGCCAGCCACTACTCTTGATGAACTGTTGTATCGTGTTTAAGCTGCAAGGACTGTTTGACTCAATGCCCAGGCGTGTCAAGGCCGTTATTACGGCCTGGGGCGGTTGTTCTGGGTACTGGTTTCTCAGGATCTATGCACCCAAATTGCGTGAAAATGTAACCACATGTCAGTTCTAGTATAATATATTTGTCCAATGAATACCCGTTTATCATCTGCATTTCTTCTTGGTGTAGCAATTTTATTGGCCAGTAGTGTATATGTTAAAGGCCCCTTTGCTCTTCCGTTGTACTATGGAGGTTTGTTTACTACCCAATTGTTGGTCTTTGATGGCTTAAATTTCATACAAAAGAGAATATCTTCATAGCATTAACACGGGAGTTATAAACTGATATGCACTCACAGGTAAAACTATAAGGTAGCGGCAGCTTTCAAATGGGGTCTCTAAACCCCTGTTTATATCAGTGATCCACGGTAGATATACAGCCGAAGAGGCTTTCAGCTTCCAGCGACCGCTGCAGCCGCTCCGCCGCCGCCAGATCATTTCACCCTCTGCGTCAGCGGCAGGGTGTTTCGCACAGCGGGGCGGAAGGAATGGCGCTGTACGAGGTGCGGCTGTTTGTGTTGCAGTGCCCATCATCCCGGAGTTCCTGTACGACATCCGCCACCCCAACGAGAGCCACGGCGCCGTGGACAGTCCGGAGCCGCCCCCGCCGCCCCCACCAACCACCGCCGCCCCCACCACCGCCGCCCCCACCGACTCCACTGAAGACCAGGCCCGGCTCGAGTTCCTCACCGACCACACGACCGTCTCCCCGGAAGCAGGTACGCCACTGCCTCGACAAGTAGAAACTAGTTCGTGCAAGGTGCACACCACTAAAGCCTCAGTCCCGTGTACACTTCACATTTACAGCAAGCTATTTCTTCTTCCTTCCACGCTGGTGGATGCAGGAAATTCGTCCACTGGTTATAGATAATAATTCTACATTTTCACTAGTGTAAAAAATACAAAATGTCAATGCTGTCTTTTTATACATTTCAGAATTTGTTACACTAAAATTAAAAGATAGCTACGTGAATTTTATTACGTAATTAGACACACAACATGGTAGGATGTTCTGTGTTAAGTATTTCTCTTACACGAGACGCGATTTTTAAGTTTTGAAATTAAAAAAAGACGTGCTAAGATATCTCAATAATTTTATTTTTACATGAAAGCCTGTACCTTAATCTACGCACTGATGCCATTACAGACTGATTCTTCCTAGTTTACGTTGTGCACTGAGTGTTTGAAATGCCTCCGATACTCGTGAGTACCGCCGCCTGTGAAGTACGGGCTGTTATGAGATTTCTCAGTGCTAAAGGCCTAAAAGCGATCGATATTCATCGTGAGAAAAAGATTGTGAGTGATGTAATGGTAAGAAAGTGGGTGAGAGCACTTAAAGATGGCCACACAAATGTGCGTGATGAACAACGGAGTGGGCGTCCTTCCGTCGTTAATGAAGTGGACAGTAAAATTAGAGAAAACAGACGCTTTACGATTTCCTCCTTGCAGGATGACTTTCCTAATGTTTCTCGTAGTGTTTTGTATGGCATTGTGACCGAGCACTTGAATTACCGAAAATTGTGCGGACGTTGGGTACCGAAAATGTTGACGGATGTGCACAAAACCAAACGTTTAGGCAGTGCATTGACTTTCCTTGAGCGGTGCCACAACGATGGTGATGATTTCTTAAGCCGAATTGTTACGGGTGATGAAACATAGCTGGCCTACGTCACACCAGAATCAAAGCAACAGTCCATGGAAGTTGAGCAAGGGCATCGTTTTGCTGCAAGACAATGTCCGTCCTCATGTGGCGAATCAGACCAAAGATCTCATCACATCGTTTCGATGGGAAACTCTAGGTCATCCTCCGTACAGCCCCGATCTTGCGCCCAGTGACTACCATCTGTTCCTGCACTTGAAGAATGAGATTTACACTCTGCAGCGGAGTGTGCGCTGATATGAAATTTCCTGGCAGATTAAAACTGTGTGCCGGACCGAGAGTCGAACTCGCGACCTTTGCCTTACGCGGGCAAGGAGTTCGAGTCTCGGTCCGGCACACAGTTTTAATCTGCCAGGAAGTTTCAAAAATAAAATTATTGAGATATCTTAGCACGTCTTTTTTTTAATTTCAAAACGGTGCATACTTAAAAAACACGCCTCGTATTATTATGGTAGATCATGCACGAAACCCCTACCAAAAGGTTTTAATACTTGGATTCTTGTTAATAGCAATAATGATCACGTGCTCATTTATCCACATAATGGCTGCAGGCCTTGTGCGCAAATTTATGTCGTAAGTTAAAGTAATGTACATTCTGTTTTTCGTGGCACTGAGCCCACAGCGCAGTACACGTCGTAATACATTTTGAAAAAGGAAAGGTCAAGACTAGGTGCAATAAATTTAATATTCTCTATTACGACATCGGTTTCGGCTGTTATATTTCACCGATTGGATTTTGCTGTGAAACATATCATTATTGCTGCCTAGCTAACTACACTTTGGAAACATGTATCATAAGAGAAAACGAAGTGTCAAATAAATTTCAAATCGTACTTTATAGTAAATGAACAGTCAAATAAGTGACAAAACGTATTCCATACGTTTATAATTACTGCATGCCACGTAATCTCTACGAATTAGACAATGACCGTTTACTATAGACGCAATATGGATGTCAAGTCAAACTAGATGTAAGTACCAATGTACTCTTCTGATGTGTACTTATTCGTATGAACAACAACCATATGTGCAGATAATTTCATCAACGTTATTCGCAAGTTACTTGAGAATGGAAAAAAGCCGAAGCACGTGCCGTAATAAAGAATGTTAAACTTATCGGAATTGGAGCTAGCCAAGACCTTTCCATTTCAAAATAACGTTTTTCTCTCCCGAAAAGTATTTGGCTAGGTACCACACCAAAGTTTATTTAACAAAAGTACCATCACATGCGTTACGAAAGAAAATTTATTATTTATGCTTTCTTAGCAGGAAGGACAAACATATTATCTTCGATGAAGCGTCATCGAAAAAAGTGGAAAGCGACGTCGAAAAAAGGTGTACTTCAGGGAGGTGTGTTGGAACCGTTGGTGTGCATGTTGTGTATTATAGCAACCTCAGATTTATTATCTTTTTATGGAGATGACACAGTTATCTGGAAGCACCATCTAAAAAGCTGCACAAATATCCAGTCAGATCTTTCCAACATATCAACGTCGTGCAAAGATTGACAACTTGCTTCAGATACACAGAAATGTAAAATCGAGCACATTGCAAAACGCAAAAGTGTAGCACCCTACTGACTCAGCATCACTGACTCATATTTTGAATCACTGTACTCACATAAATATCTAGGTATAACAATTTAAATTGATCTGAAAACAAATGGTCACGTGGGCTTAGTCATTCGTAAAGCAAGTGAGTGACTTGAGTTCATTCCTAGGATACTGATATTTAGTCGGCAAAAGAGTTGCTTACAAGTCACCTGTGTGTCTCATCTTTCCGTCTTAGTATACTGCTCCAGCATGTGGGACATATATCAAATACTACTTACAGGGGATACTGAATGCATACTAAGAAGGGCTGCACGAATGGTGGTAGGGTTGTTTGACTTACGGCAGGGTGTCACAAAGAGGGGGACAAATCGGAATTTACGGATAACTGGAGATTGACGCCACTTACTCCGTGAAAGCCTACTCACAAAGCTATATGAATACGTGATGTCTGTTCTTTCGGACATGCGTAAACTGAAAGGGGGAGGGAGAAAGGATAGAAAAGGAAAGGAAATGAATTGACGATGTCACTTGAATCGAGACTTTACGTGACTTCAGAGTCGAGAGAAAATATGTGACAGACCAGGACTTGAACCCAGAATCTCTTGTTTTCCAGGTTTTTTTCTTTTTTTGTATGAGGGAGGTTTGAATATGGATATTCCGCTTTTTCCTTTTCTTTTTACTTTTTTTCCGTCCCTGGACAGGAAAGGGAAACTATAGAAAAATCTACCTGCCACCACCACTTGTGTCTTAACAAAATGAATAAAATAAAATAAAATGCACCTCTTCAGACCTACGCCTATCCCGAAACAATTAGCCTATTACTACAAGGATGTAGGAAAGGAAGAAAGTAGGGGTGAAGAACATATAGAGTAGGGATGAAAACGAAAGTAGTTTGTATGAGTTTTTGTTTTTTTAGTATATTTTATTGCATTTTTCCATTTTTTTTTCTATGTATATATCTTCATTTTCTTTCATTTATTTATTTATTATGTATTTTGTAATTTTTAAATTAAATTAGTCTATGCACCAGAATTTCAGGAGTCGCTAGAGCCTTCGGATTGGCGGAACGTCCAAACGTGTCTTTTCGAGATTTTAATGGAGATTCCGTTTTTAGTGCGTTCAGAACATCATGTCAGCAAAAAAAAATCTGCATCTCATGGCTTGGACGTTCCAGGTGGAAGATTAATAATGAAAGGCGCTCCGTAGAAAATTGGAAAAGAAACTTCTTGTATCTGGGGTTGCGAACAAGTGCACAGTGTCGATAGATAATAACCTAGTTCTGGTTTCTCATCGGGGCCAAAACTGTAGCGGACCGTATGACCGCGTATCCAATGCACAGCGTTAGTTTTTGTTGCGGAGTAATGAATCACATCACGGAATAAAAGCGTCAGGAAAGTGATCTGAGCAGGTGTCTGTCGGGTAAGGAAAGCCAAGATACGCTGCGCGAGCCTCCAGACGTCAGACGACGACCTACATGAGAATCGATCAGCGTCTGTGTCATCTACACCACAGAGAACACAGAGAGGTGTGCCAGTGAGGCGGATGCGGTGCAAACGAAGCTGGTTGACCTGTTTGCAATTGACGGTGATATACCAGCTTGCCTGGACGCTGGAGTCGAGATAACCAGCATGCACCGCTTTCCACACACGACGCCATATGATCTGGGGAAACTTGTGTTGATGGGTCCAGTTAGATGCGTTAACCACTGCGCCATCCGAACACGCTGTTTATCGTAATTGAGCGGACCATCTCGTCACGCCTCCCGGCCGATTGACACCCCCACCGAGCGCTACCTATCTGTAGTCCCATTCCATGTTCTCCGTGCTCACGCTGGAGGTCTAACGTACTTATGCATCCGCATTGAAGCCGGTGCATTCATTGCCCATCGAGGCGAATTATTTGTATGAGTGCATGGTGCCTGTTTCATTTCGTATGCTGTTACAACGGAAAGAAATCCTGATACGTGATACAATGCTACGAACCCTCCGTCATGCACTTCACAGTCTTTTGCAGAGGTATGTGTGTAAGGTTACATAAAGTGTCTGACAGAAACCTTTGACACCAAAACATTACAAAAGTTATAGAGCCAGCAAATACACCACGTGGCTTCAGGAAGGAATATGTGATCTGCTGGAATCAGGAGACCGAAGACCTCTGCAAGAAATACGAGGGCAGTGGTGATTCAGAAGTAGGCAGAAAAGTTCTCCGTTTCTTAACTGCCAAAGGAAAGGAAGGTGATTAACGGCTTCCCAAGAACTGGATCTTATCTACTCAAGCCGCAAACATGGTCCATTCTCAAACAGTCAGAAGCATCAACACCAAAAATAAGCCAGAAATCAGAGATCACATCACCGCGTATTGCACAGCACATCAAGTCGCGAGCGGAAAATGTTCCTCTGGGCAGCAACAGCACAAAAATATGCAAGAAGAGCTTCTACAAAAGGATGTCCTTCAGCTCTCCTTTTACTGACAATGAGATCGAGAAAGCCATAAGATACCTAAAGCTAAAGAAAGCAGCAGGGCTAGGTGGACTGTTCCCAGAATTTACCATTTCTCCTTGGAAAAAATGGCAGAAATGGCTAAAGAGATTTTAATCAGGCTGTTGAGCAAGGGTCTGATACCAGCAGATTTTAAGATAGCAACAACTATTAGAATCCTCACACCAGGGAAATCGAAAGTCGGTCCCCCAAACTATCGTCCACCTGCCCTTCTCAGTGTCTGTTACAAACTGCTACAACGGCTTATTTACAACAGGATTTACGGTAGAGTTGCCACTAAAGTGGTTCCTACGAAGCAGGTTTCAGGCAAAACCGCAGCAGCTGTGAGCAAGTACTGGCGCTTACATCTTACATGGAAGCTGCTTCCCAGAAAGGACCAAAATCTGTAGTAGCGTTTGTGGATCTAACTGCTGCTTACGATACATTGTGACTGGATTGACTAATTCTAAAGCTAAAGCGAACTGTCCCTTGCTTAAGGCTACAACTCTGTGGTCAACATGTTGAGAAACCAGTATTTCCGAATCTGCTTTCATGACAAAACGAGCAGGTGATATACAATCAAGAACGGTTCACCACGAGGATCTGTCCTGGCCCCACTGTTGGTCAACTTGTATATAAGTGACGTGCCAGAAACTGTGTCCAAGAAGTTCTGCTACACAGACGATGCTGCCAATCCATCTCAAAGCAAGCAACTAGAGGATGGAAAATGTGCTCACACAAGACCTAAGATTACTTGGTGACCATTATACACTCAAGCGCCAAAGAACTGGTATAGGCATGCATATTCAAATACAAAGATACGTGAACAGCCAGAATACGGAGCTGCGGTCGGCAACACCTGTAAAAGGCAACAAGTGTCTGGCACAGTTATTAGATCGGTTACTACTGCTACAATGGCAGGTTATCAAGATTTAAGCGAGTTTGAACGTGGTGTTATAGTCGGCGCACGAGCGGTGGGACACAGTATCTCCAAGGTAGCGATGAGATGGGGATTTTCCCGTACGACCGTTCCATGAGTGGTTCAAATGGCTCTGAGCACTATGGGACTTAACTACTGAGGTCATCAGTCCCCTAGAACTTAGAACTACTTAAACCTAACTAACCTAAGGACATCACACACATCCATGCCCGAGGCAGGATTCGAACCTGCGACCGTAGCGGTCACGCGGTTCCAAACCGACGCGCTTAGAATCGCACGGCCACACCGGCCGGCTTCCATGAGTGTACTGTGAAAATGAGGAATACTGTAAAACAAAGGGACTCAACAACGACTGAAGAGAATCGTTCAACGTGACAGAAGTGCGACACTTCTGTAAATTGTTCAGAGTGTGAACCGTTCAACGAAACATCATGGAGATGGGCTTTCGGAGCCGAAGGCCCACTCGTGTACTCTTGATGACTGCACGACACAAAGCTTTAGGCCTCGCCTGGGGTCGTAAACACAAACATTGGACTGTGGAAACATGTTGCCTGGTCGGACGAGTATCGTTTCATATTGTATCGAGCGTATGTACATGTACGGGCATGGAGACAACCTCATGAATTAATCAGCACGGGACTGTTCAAGCCGGTTGAGGTCCTGTAATGTGGGGTGTGTGCAGTTGGAGTGATATGGGACCCCTTATACGTGTAGATACGACTCTGACAGGTGACACGTACGGAAGTTTCCAGTCTGATCACCTGCATCCATTCATGTCCATTGTGCACTCCGACGGACTTGGGCAATTCCAGCAGGACAATGCGACACTCCACACATCCAGAATTGCTACAGAATGGCTCCAGAACCACTCTTCTGAGTTTAAACTCTTCTGCTGGCCACCAAACTCTACAGACATGGACATTATTGAATATGTCTGGGATGCCTTGCAACGTGTTGTTCGGAAGAGATCCCCAACCCCTGGTAATCTTAAGTATTTATGGGCAGCCCTGCAAGATTCATGGTGTCACATCCTTCCAGCACTACTTCAGACATCAGTCGAGTCCACGCTACGTCGCGTTGCGGAAGTTCTGCGTGCTCGCGGGGGCCCTACACAACATTACGCAGGTGTTCCAAAAATGGTTCAAATGGCTCTGAGCACTATGGGACTTAACATCTATGGTCATCAGTCCCCTATAACTTAGAACTACTTAAACCTAACTAACCTAAGGACATCACACAACACCCAGTCATCACGAGGCAGAGAAAATCCCTGACCCCGCCGGGAATCGAACCCGCGAACCCGGGCGGCACATGTTCCAGGTTCTCTGGTTCTCTCTCTTTTACACTGACAAAAAACATTCGTAACATCAAAGAATAATTGATGTAGAGTAATGCAATTTCGGCAATACATTTGTCTAGGTAACATACTAAAGTGATTAACATTGCAAGATCACAGGTTAATGTAAGCGCGAGATAAAACACTACAGAGGTGAAACGCTGGTTCAGTAACGGCCAGTCTAATCGCCAGAATGATTGCGAACATGCAAACATGCACGCATTCAGTTTTACAGATCCCAGTTGTCAGTCTGTGGGATGGAGTTCCGTATCTTGCACTTTGTTGAGCAATGCACGGACAGTTAATGCTTTTTGTGTTTGATGCTGGATGTGGCGTCCGATGATATCACGCATGTGGCCGATTGGGGACAAATATCATGACTGAGCAGGTCAAAACAACATGTCAACACTCAGAAGGGCTAGTTTTGTTGCAATAATGGTATGTAGGCGAGCGTTATCCTGCTGAAAAACAGATCAAATCACCAGATTGACGTACATACTTGCAGTCAAGGTGTGGGTATAACCACGAGACGGCTTCTGCTGTCATATGAAATCACACACCAGACCATAACTCCAGGCGTAGGTACAGTGTATCAAGCACGCAGACAGATTGGTTACAGGCCCTCAACTGGCCTCCTTTTAACCAACACACGGTCATCATTAAAACCAGAACCAGCTTTCATCATAAAACACAACAGACCTCCATCATGGCATCCAATGAGCTCTCGCTTGACACCATTGAAGTCACAAATGGCGGTGGTTTGGGGTTAGTGATAAGCACACTAAGCGTCTGGCTTGGGGCTGTCCTTGAATTAACCGATTTGTAAGAGTACTTTGTGTCACAGTGGTGCCAACTGCTGCTCAAATTGCTGCTGCAGATGCATTACGATGCGACAGAGCGTTCTCTGATCACGATGATCTTCCCTCTCGGTAGTGCCAGGTGGCCGTCTAGAGTCCGGTTTTCTTGCGACCGTACACTCTCGTAACCACCGCTGCGAGCAGTCATGTACAGTAGCTACGTTCCTGACAAGTCGTATGGCAGAAAGAACATCCTGCTTCTCGTAGCCCCATTACACGACCTTGTTCAAACTCAGTGCGGTGTTAATATCCCCGTCTTTGTCCCCTAAAAAGCTTTCTTGACTAACGTCAACTCATAATTTCCAATTTCAAAGGTAACTAATGCTCACTACCGTTACAGCCTCCATTGAAAGCAAACCTGATCTGCGCCCTCATAGTGGCGCTACCAGTGCCACTATTATGCAACTGGCTCGAAATTTTAATAGTGATCGCTTTTCAGGTGTAGAGACACCTCTACCAATTTTAGTTTACCTCATACCTTTTACTTGGTATTGCGATTTTTTTCCGTCAGTGTATATTCTGTGGTTGAATACTGAGCACCAGTATGATACAAGAGTGCAACTGAGCTGAACGATACCGTGAGAATCATAACAGGCACTTTGAGACCGACTCGTCTACCTTGGCTATTTGCTCTCAGTAACACTGCTTCACCACATTTGAGACAACAAATGATTCAGCCGGCCGCGGTGGTCTAGCGGTTCTAGGCGCCTCAGTCCGGAACCGCGCAACTGCTACGGTCGTAGGTTCGAATCCTGCCTCGGGCGTGGGTGTGTGCGATGTCCTTAGGTTAGTTAGGTTTAAGTAGTTCTACGTTCTAGGGGACTGATGACCACAGATGTTAAGTCCCATAGTGCTCAGAGCCATTTGAACCAACAAATGGTTCAAATGGCTCTGAGCACTATGCGACTTAACTTCTGAGGTCATCAGTCGCCTAGAACTTAGAACTAATTAAACCTAACTAACCTAAGGACATCACACACATCCATGCCCGAGGCAGGATTCGAAACTGTGACCGAAGCGGTCACTCGGCTCCAGACTGTAGCGCCTAGAACCGCACGGCCACTCCGGCCAGCTTTGAGCCAACAAGAAGCAGTGACTCTTGAATGGTAAAAAATTAATAAGGAAATTTACCGAAGGTTGCCTATCCAGGAAATTTTGCTTAGTCCACCCAGCAAGCGTCTGAAGTCAAGGAAATCATTCTACATTGCTCGCGAGATCCAACCACTGAAGACTGAAGGTGGGTGGAAGGAGACATGGAAAAACAACACCAGCGTCCGTCGTCATGGCCTCGAAGACGCCACAGGTATTTCAAGCTTGCAACAGCCTAGAAGAACCTGGTGTCAACTGAACAGAATCCGATGTGGACAGGGCAGAACTAAGTCCTTCATTTACGAGTTGAGCTCTCGGGACACACCAGCGTGTGACTGTGAAGCTTCGGAGGAGACCGGCGATGATAGTGTAGAGGAACGTCGCGAGAGATGTTCCAGAGGAAAATGGAAGGATATCATCAACGCATCTCCAAGAACACTGGGATGGATAGGCTCTCTTGAAATCAATCTGGAAGATCAATTGAGACCAGAGATCTTGCATATTCAGTTTGTACCTCACTGTGTAAATACTGTATAGTCTCCATACGAGATATAAGTAAACAAAAAGTTCATGTGAACGTGGGTCCGAAAATCCTTCGTTCAGGAGGTGCAAAAGGATTATTCATGGCACAAAAGTGATACATTTAGTATGCATATTTACGTTTATAGAAATTTCTTGAACTGACAACCTCCTGCTTATATGATTCCCCTGAGCCTGCGTTCCAGACTTTTCCGTTCGTTGTTGAAAACTCCCAGTGTCTTCCGTATTTGCTCAAATCCTTTCTGGACACTCTCCCTCAGAATACTGAAACTGGGTAAGGAAGTTGAATACACAGAGGATTTTAAATATACCCAAAGGAAAAGAATCCATTGGATTCCAATCTGGCGATCGAGCAGACCATGCAATGGATCCCCCCTCGACTAATTCACCTATACGGAAGGTGATTTTTCGCGATACTAGCCAGCTATCTGAGTAAAGTGAGGTGGAGCATATTGTGCTTAAACCAAATCCGTTGGATGACATGTAGAGGTACATCATCAAGTAAATGAAGTAACTCATGTCTCAGTAACTGCAGATAGGTCTGTTCAGTATGAGGTTGCAGAAGTAAGGAGGGGCCAGAGAGGTGATCATGAGGCTGAAACCTCTGTTGATGTCTAACTTGTCGGACTCCATAACGGTTTTCGTAAGCTCAAACTTGATTGTTATGATAACCAAAAATCCCATCATTGAAAAGCCAATTTCGTCAGTGATTAAGGTAGATGGTCAGAACCGCAGAAACATAGCACACTGCCCTAACATATATTGACAGAAAATTTTTCCTGACTGAACGTCTGCCTTATTTAATTCTTGCGTCCACTGAACATAACATTTTCATGAAAAATTTTCAACATCGTCGTGTGATTAACGCTTTCCCACCTCGCAGTCCTCCTTGACTTTATGGAATTTCATCCACAGTTTGGAGGGCCTGTGTTCAAGCTCAGGCGTTTGATACATTGCGTGGTCTCCCACCACCCGCATCTCCCTTCTCGAATGATCCTTTCTCTTGAGAGAATTGGTGGAATCTTACAAACGTTCCTATACAATGTACCTTTCAACATATAGTTGACGTTCTGCGTCCATATTCCCATGCGTTACGCCATGTGTGAAATGCATCTCTATCATTTCAGACACTAAATACATCGCTATAATGTGTTGTGATAAAAGTCACTGTAAAACACAACAACCAGGCAAAATAAATAAAATGTTATGACGTACTGTAAACGCGACATCGAGTAAAAAGCACATAAGAGGTAAATTACACAACCAGGAGGTAGTATAGACCTTTCATACTTCCTAACGAAGGATTTTCGGATCTATGCTTGAGTGAACTTTCTGTAATATTTTCATGTCAAGAATTAATTGCTAGAGCTTCTGACATACGTTTTTACAAGTCCTGTGTTGTTTGCTCATAGATGTATCTCGCGAAAAAGAGAGAGATTCGAGTTCACACTGCGATATTACTAACTTTTTCAATATAAAGCTACTGCCTTAATGATCTTTGAATTGCTATCGTGAAAAATACTACGCTCTAACTTATCACCACAAGTAATTAGTAGTAAATGTCAAAGACAGTAAAATATACACATCAATGCTTTTTGCAGGGCTCACAGAATGTAACATTTTTTATTGCATTTAATCTCTGTACAGAGAATGCCAACTTAATGGCACGTAAGCATAATTCGCGTCTTGCTGGGCGATTGTCTTAATCTGCGATGATGGTGATTTTCGTCTTGCTGTATTAGATCGAAGTCAGCAAGGAAACCTAAAAAAAGGTTAAGCTACCGGCGATGCGTCTCAGTTGTAGCAAGCGTACATTGCTAGACCAGGGACTTACATATTTTACTTTCTCTTAAAGTATGGTACACTACAGTTTGGAAAAAACTGAAACACCAAGACGTAGAGACGTGATCACAGTGGAATTTATTCTACCGGTTAAGGATATGAAACTACACAAATGGCCAGCATACTGACCTGTACTCGCACTGGGACTGTCGAAATTCAGTTTGGAGTATCACAACCACGTGCTGCGATCAGAGCCGCTAGACATCGTGGCGTGGAAACAAAGAGCGCTTGAATGTGCTGCTTAGGAATACTCTGCCATGCAGTTTGTAGGCAAGTCCACAAAGCATCAGTTGTGACTGCAGGAGGACATGAACGATCAAGTTGTCGACCGACCACATTCCGAAATGCTCGAGGGGCGACGTGTCAGGCGAACGTACAGGCCAGAGAAGCAGCGGTACCCCATCATTTTTCGAAAAAGGCTTGCACATGCAGCCGGGCGTTGTCCTGCTAAAATATGGCATTTCGAACGGCCTGCAGAAGGCGCGGTGCCTCGGGCTGTAAAACCTCCCTGACACTGCACTAGCTGCTCACGGTGACCTCAAGACACGAGACGTGAGATCGCGTGTTGTGCGCAATGGTGCCCCAAACCATCACACTTGGCATTCGTCCACTATGCCGCTCACAAGGGAACCTCCCCATCGCACCCCCCTCAGATTTAGTTATAAGCTGGCACAGTGGGTAGGCGTTGAAAAACTGAACACAGATCAATTGAGAAAACAGGAGGAAGTTGTGTGGAACTGTGAAAAAATAAGCAAAATATACAAACTGAGTAGTTCAATGGAAGAAAGGCAACATTAAGGACGATGGGAACGCAGGAGCGCCATGGTCTCGTGGTAACGTGAGCAGCTGCGGAACGAAAGGTCCTTGGTTCGAATCTTCCATCAAGCGAAAAGTTTAATTATTTATTTTCAGTTTATGTGACAAACTCTTATGTTTTCATCACTTTTTTGGGAGTGATTATCACATCCACAAGAAAACCTAAATCGGGTAAGGTAGAAGAATCTTTTTACCTATTCGCCAAGTGTACAAGTTAGGTGGGTCGACAACATGTTCCTGTCAAGTGACGCACATGCCGTCACCAGTGTCGTATAGAATATATCAGATGTGTTTTCCTGTGGAGGAAGTTCCCATGCCCATTGCAGTCTCCGACGTTGGTGGGTTCTGGTCAGTGGAATCCGACGCAATGGAAGGCGTGCCACCAATCCATCCAACAGTGCCCATTGGAGAGGCACGTCCTTTCGTATACTAATCGCACGGTTTTGCGATGCGGTCGCAGTACAGACACTAAACTTATTACAGTGAACAGAGATGTCAATGAACGAACGGACAGATAATAACCATGCAAAAATAAAGAAAGTAAAATTTTCAGTCGAGGGAAGGCTTGAACCTGCAGTTGCTCACGCTACCACGGGACCACGGCGCTCCTAAGCTCACCTCCTCCATTATGTTGCTTATGTCGCCCATGGACTACTCAGTTTGCATATTTTGCTTATTTTTTCACAGTTCCACACAACTTCTTCCTGTTTTCTCAATTGATCTGTGTTCAGTTTATCAAGGCCTATCCACTGTGCCAACTTATAACTAAATCTGAGGGGGGGGGGGGGGGGGGGGGGGTGCGATGTGGAGGTTCCCTTGTCAGTAGTACAACCTGCGGAATTGCGTTCACCCAACACCGACTCAAAGGAAGGCCTCGGCGCTTGTTCGTGACGTCACGTCAGCTAGGCACGGCGAACGCCAGGTCTGTTACAGGCATACTCATAATGGTGGTGTCTCCCTCCGTGACACAGGAAAATGTGAAACTATTGGCGGTAGTTGACCAATACACATTGTTCTGAGAGATTTCTGCAATCAATTAATTGTGCAATTCATTACACTTCTTAACAAATAGTGTACTCCTGAACTTAAATTTCCACCTGTTTTAAGGAGTGACATACAAAAACAACTTCATGGTCCAGCAGCAACAGAATTCGTGCTCCATTACCTTATTTGTAAATCTGAGGAAGTTACATTTGTACTGGGTTGCTTTTACAAGAAACTGTGAACATATTGGTGCTCTTCTTTAGGTCTCTTGGTTGACTATGGGCTGAGGAGAACTGAATGTTAATGAAATATCTTGCGATTTTACACGTTGGGGGAGGGGGTGGGGGACAGAAGAAGAGGCAAAAGAGAGATACTTGTTTTATCAAATAAATTTTTTTTATCTTATAAAGTTTCTCCTTTCAGTTGCAAGAGGGGAATATTTATCTTTCCTAATGTGGATGTTTAAAAAAGTTTAAGCTCAGCAGTATTTTCTATGTATGAAGCTATTTTGTTTCCTGTTTAGAATTCCTTTCGTTGAAAACGACTGTAATCTAATGACTGGCAACAGTTGAACATTTACACATGTAAATTAGTTCATATTTCCAGTTATGATGTCAAACGAAAATAAATAAAAGAAACAAGTTCATTGTAAGGGGGTTGGGGTAAGTTTAGATAGCAAAATAGATCTAGTAAATATAGCTACTTGAATGTAAAATTTCCGAAGCTTGCAATGGGGCAAGGCGTCTTCTCATACTGATCTACGTTTGTTTCGACAGGATTCAGTAATACAGAACTATGACCTTCATTTGTAGCTTTACGATAGTAAGAAAATCTTTCATCTAAATAAAAATGCAGAATCCAAAACAATACCGAACATTTTGTCCAAAAATAAGAGATTTATAGTGATAAGCACGCCAAGGCGTTTCTGCCTGCCACAGACGTGGTGTTCGCCGTGCCTAGCTGGCGTGACGTCACCAACAAGCGCCGAGGCCTTCCTTTGAGTCGGTGTTGGTTCACCACGGCGGCGTCGAACGTGTTTGCGGCCATCTCTGTTGGACAAGTTTAAGCAGGACTCACCCGAAAACACTGCATTTTGCCACTCAGCACACCACCGTCGGAGTTCCCATGCCCATTGCAGTCTCCGACGTTGGTGGGTTCTGGTCAGTGGAATCCGACGCAATGGAAGGCGTGCCACCAATCCATCCAACAGAGGAAGTTGTTGAACCGTCGAAAAAGACATTTCCACACCTGTTGCAGTGCTCCAATGTCGCGCCAACACTGTGAAAGAAGCTGTTCTGCCCGTTTCAGCCAAGTGGACAAGTTTGTTATCTCGCGCTGTGGTCACATTGTGTCTTCCAGTACCCTGCCGGCGCTGTGTATTGGCATCTTCTCTCCACTGGTTCAATGTACGCCTTAGTTTTGAAGCATCATGCCCTTATGAACCGCAATGCCACAGAGTGACAGGCCCAGGAGATCAATCATCCTGTACCGTTCCAATGAACTCGCATGACAATATTCTACCCTGTGACTATCCAGGTCCGACACGATTGGACATGTCCGAAAGAAGAGACATCTACATTCATATAATTGATTCGCATTGATGGGTGATGAATGCACCACATTCAGTGTTGATGCATAATCACGCCCAAATTCCTTCGGGAATCTCTAAGAAGCCATCATGGAGAATGTCCACGAGGACTGCAGATAGGTGGCAGTAGGTGGAAAAGCGGGTCGGCTGAGAGGGGTGGCGAGATAGTTCGTGCAATGTCCGGGTGGCGCAGTGCTTAACACAACTGCCTAATAAACAGGAGATACCGGGTTCTAACCCCGGTCTGGCACACATTTTCATGCGTCGCCGATGATGCTGCACAAAGTCATGATGTAGCTGATATCAATAATCTCTTTCATTTCCTTATCTTTCCTTTTCTTTCCCTCCCCTCCTCCTTCAATTTACGTAATCACAAAGAATCACTACTTTAACAGAACATTCGCTATTTTAACAGAAAAGAGGAAAATATCAGTTGTACGCAAAGTACCCATCGCCACACACCACACGGTGGCTTGCGGAGTATGGGTGTAGATATAGAGGTCGAAAGTTTGTGCGGAAAGGCAGATGATGTGTCTTGGTCCACTGCTGAGCTGTCGGGCCAATGGTATCACCGCAATCCCCCCCACCCACACCCCTTCAGCCAGCGTTGCAGACCATTAAACACGAGCCGCGCTGCGCAGACTCAGCAGTCGTTAGCCACCTGCCCCGCGCGACTGCAGGACGTCTCGCCGCCCCATAAAGCATTGCGCCACTACTTGCAAAGTGGGCATACATCTGGGGACTCGCTGCTTGCCTTCTCCAGGGACCGCCATTTTTTCACGCTCGTAGCGTTCCAAGTTATACGCTGTTTCATCGGATAGCCAACACCTGATGTACAACTTAACAGCCAACAACTGTAATCAGACGCGGTTCCTTGTTTCTCATACTGGCAAATACTTCCAATCTGTTGCCAACTGTCGTCTAATTCACGAGTGCAGGATAATCCTAAAGACTTAAAATTCTGTTTCAATATACGAGGCCTGTTCAGAAAGTAAGCTCCGATTGATTGCCAAATTGAAACCACAGTGAACATCAGAAATGTTTTACTTGTAACAATTAGCTACACCTTTCAGCTACTTCTCTACGTAGTCGTCGTTCTGACTTAGACTTTTGTCATAGCGTTGTACCAACTTTTCAATAGCCTCATCATAGAAGGCAGCCGCCAGTGCTTTCCGCCAATTCTCCACGCTGGCCTACAACTCGTTGTCTGTGTCAAAATGTTGTCTTCAAAGACAGCGGTTCATGTGACCAGAGATGAAACTCAGGGGGAGACAATTGCGGACTGTATTGTGGGTAATCTCACATTTCCATTTGAAAACGATGCAGGAGCATCTTCATTGCCCCTGCAGAATGCGGCTGAGAATTGTCGTGAAGACGAAACAGCACGACAGTTATGTAATGTTAGCTGCATAGCTTCAGGCGAAATTTCTCACCAGGCCCTCGTACTTGGCGCAGACACTATTTTCTAGACATCTTTACGCACTCACTGCGAGCTCAGAAATGAGAAGAGCGACGTGATGCTAACTGGGGTTATACTAGAGACACTACCCAACACATCTGTGCAAAGCTTTATCGGATTTTCATGGTCGTTTCCATTTCGCGACCGATCGGAGCTTACTTTCTGAACGCCCCTCGTACGTGAGCTTGGTGAAATTCTTGAGTGGAGAGAAAACAAAGCTACCTATAAATAACACAATGGGTTTGTCCAAACTTCCACAGCCAAACGAAGAGTAGCTAAACAGACAAATGAAATATAAAACTGGCCAGAGTGAGGAATAGTTACGCAAAACAAGATTTACTTTCATGCAAGCAATTAGGGTGATTAAGAAAAATTTAATTATTGATTTAAGGGAAAATATTTATCCGAATTTTCATGGACAAACGAAAAGAATGAAATGGGCAAACGGAGGATAAAGTTGTCCAACTTCAGGTCTGTTGATGTTGTTGTCGTCTTCAGTCCAGAGACTGGTTTGATGCAGTTCTCCATGCTATTGAGTCCTGTGCAAGCTTCTTCATCTCCAAGTAACTACTACAACCTACATCCTTCTGAATCTGCTTAGTGTATTCATCTCTTGGTCTCCCTCTACGATTTTTACTCTCCACTCTGCCCTCCAATACTAAACTGCTTATCCCTTGATGCCTCAGAACATGTCCTACCAACCGATCCCTTCTTCTAGCCAAGTTGTGCCACAAATTCCTCTTCTCCTCAATTCTGTTCAGTACATCCTCATTAGTTACCTGATCTAACCATCTAATCTTCAATATTTTTCTGTAGCACCACATTTCGAAAGCATGTATTCTCTTCTTGTCCAAACTATTTATCGCTCATGTTTCACTTCCATACACGGCTACACTCCATACAAATGCTTTCAAAAAGACTTCCTGACACTTAAATCGATAGTCGATGTTAACAAATTTCTCTTCATCAAAAACGCTTTCCTTGCCATTGCCAGCCTAGATTTTATGTCCTCTCTACTTCTACCATCATCAGTTCCTTTGCTCCCAAAATAGCAAAACCTATCTACTACTTTAAGTGTCTTATTTAATTCCCTCAGCATCACCTGATTTAATTCGACTCCATTCCATTATCCTCCTTTTGCTGTTGTTGATGTTCATCTCATATTCTCCTTTCAAGACACTGTTCATTCTGTTCAACTGCTCTTCCAGGTCCTTTGCTGTCACAGATAGAATTACAGTTCCCTCGGCAAACCTCAAAGTTTTTATTTCTTCTCCATGGATTTTAATTCCTACTCCAAATTTTTCTTTTGCTTTCTTTACTGCTTGCTCAGTATATGGATTGAATAACATCGACTCTTGTAACTGCCTCCTGGTTTCTATACAAATTGTAAGTAGCCTCTCGCTCCCTGCATTTTACCCCTGCCACCTTCAGAATTTGAAAGACAGTATTCCAGTCAACATTGTCAAAAGCCTTCTCCAAGTCTAAAAATGCCAAAAAAGTAGGTTTCCCGTATTTGTCTTCTAATATAAGTCGTAGGGTCAGTGTTGCCCCGCGTTCCAACATTTCTACACAATCCAAACTGCTGTTCCCCGAGGTCGGAACTACCAGTTTTTCCATTCGTCTGTAAACAATTCGTGTTACTATTTTGCAGCCGTGACTAATTAAACGGATAGTTCGGCAATTTTCACACCTGTCTATACCCGCTTTCTTTGGGATTGGAATTATTATATTCTTCTTGAAGTCTGAGGGTATTTCGCCTGTCTGATACATCTTGCTAACGAGTGGTAAGAGTTTTGTCATGGCTGGCTCTCCCAAGACTATCAGTAGTTCTAATGGTATGTTGTCTACTCCCAGGGCCTTCTTCCGACTTAGGTCTTTCAGTGCTCTGTTAAACTCTTCACGCAGTATCATATCTCCCATTTCATCCCTATCTACGAACTCTTCCGTCTCCATAATATTGCTCTCAACTACGTCGCCCTTGTTTGGCCCCTCTACATACGCCTTCCGGCTTTCTGTTTTCCCTTCTTCGCTTAGAACTGGGTTTCTATCTGAGCTCTTGATATTCATGCAAGTGGTTCTCTTTTCTCCAAAAGTCTCTTTTATTTTCCTGTAGGCAGTATCTATCTTACCCCTAGTGATATACGCCTCTACATTCTTACATTTATCGTCTAGCCATTCCTGCTTACCCATTTTGCACCTCCCGTCGACCTCATTTTTGAAACATTTGTATTCCTTTGTGCCTGCGTATTTACTGCATTTTTATATTTCCACCTTTCATCAATTAAATTCAATATCTCTTCTGTTACCCCAAGGATTTCTTCTAGCCCTCATCTTTCTTCCTCCTTGATCCTCTGCTGCCTTCACTATTTCACCTCTCAAAGCTACCCATTCTTCTTCAACCGTATTTCTTTCCCCCGTTCTTGACAGTCGTTCCCTAATGCTCTATCTGAAACTCTCTACAACCTTTGGCTCTTTCAGTTTATCCAGGTCCAATCTTCTTAAATTTCCGCCTTTTTGCAGTTTCTTCAGTTTTAATCTGCAGTTCATTACCAACAGATTGTGGTCAGAGTCCACATCTGCCCCTGGAAACGCTCACCATTATATATTCTATCTGAAATCTTCCAGTGTCTCCAGGCCTCTTCCATGTATACAACCTTCTTTCATGATTCTTGAACCAAGTGTTAGCTATGATTAAGTTATGCTCTGTACAAAACACTACCAGGCGGCTTCCTCTTTCATTTCTTAGCCCCAATCCATATTCACCTACTACTTTTCCTTCTCTTCCTTTTCCTACTATCGAATTCCAGTCCCCCATGACTATTAAATTTTCGTCTCCCTTCACTATCTGAATAATTTCTTTTATCTCATCATACATTTCTTCAATTTCTTCGTTATCTGCGGAATTAGTTCGTTTATAAACTTGTACTACTGTGGTAGGCGTGGGCTTCGTATCTATCTTGGCTACAATAATGCGTTCACTATGCTGTTCTTAGTACCTCACCCACGTTCCTATTCATTATTAAACTTACTCCTGCATTACCCCTATTTGAATTTGTATTTATAACCCTGTATTCACCTGACCAGTAGTCTTGTTCCTCCACCCACCGAACTTCCCTAATTCCCACTATATCTAACTTTAATCTATCCATTTCCCTTTTTAAATTATTTAACCTACCCATCCGATTAAGGGATCAGACATTCAACGTTCCGATCCGTAGAACGCCAATTTTGTTTCTCCTGATAACAACGTCCTCCTGAGTAGTCCCCGCCCGGAGATCCGAATGGGAGACTATTTTACCTCCGGAATATTTTATCCAAGAGGACGCCATCATCATTTAACCATAAAGTAAAGCTGCGTGCTCTCGGGAAAAATTAGGCTATAGTTTCCCTTTGCTTTCAGCCTTTCGCAGTACCAGCACAGCAAGCCCGTTTTGGTTAATGTTTCAAGGCCAGATCAGACAAAAAAATGGCTCTGAGCACTATGGGACTCAACTGCTGAGGTCATTAGTCCCCTAGAACTTAGAACTAGTTAAACCTAAGGACAACACAAACATCCATGCCCGAGGCAGGATTCGAACCTGCGACCGTAGCGGTCTTGCGGTTCCAGACTGCAGTGCCTTTAACCGCACGGCCACTTCGGCCGGCCCAGATCAGACAATCATCCAGATTGTTGTCCCGCAACTACTGAAAAGGCTCCTGCCCCTCTTCAGGAACTACATGTTTGACTGGCCTCTCAACAGATACCCCTCCGTTGTGGTTGCACCTACGGTACGGCTATCTGTATTGCTGAGGCAGACCAGCCTCCCCACCAACGGCAAGGTCGATGCTTCATGGGGGGGCTTGAGGTCTACTTTTGGCAAAAAAAAGTTTAATTGCTTGAAAGTTATCAGGGTAATTAAGAAAAACGTAATTAGTTATTTGGCAGAACTTTTGCAGCTTGACAAAGAGTGATAAATGAACAAATGGGTTTCAAATCGACCATCGTGACGTGTAGTTTTGCAGAAAAAAGATTTAATTGTTTGAAATTGATGAGCATAATTAATAAAACGTAATTAGTGATTTGAGACAAAATTATTAACGTATTTTTCCTACCAAACGAAGAGTTCGAAGTGGACAGATGGAGTATCAAAACGACAAGCGTGAGATCTGATTTGCAAAAACGTATTCAGAAGCTTGAAAGTGATCTTAATTAATACACTCCTGGAAATTGAAATGAGAACACCGTGAATCCATTGTCCCAGGAAGGGGAAACTTTATTGACACATTCCTGGGGTCAGATACATCACATGATCACACTGACAGAACCACAGGCACATAGACACAGGCAACAGAGCATGCACAATGTCGGCACTAGTACAGTGTATATCCACCTTTCGCAGCAATGCAGGCTGCTATTCTCCCATGGAGACGATCGTAGAGATGCTGGATGTAGTCCTGTGGGATGGCTTGCCATGCCATTTCCACCTGGCGCCTCAGTTGGACCAGCGTTCGTGCTGGACGTGCAGACCGCGTGAGACGACGCTTCATCCAGTCCCAAACATGCTCAATGGGGGACAGATCCGGAGATCTTGCTGGCCAGGGTAGTTGACTTACACCTTCTAGAGCACGTTGGGTGGCACGGGATACATGCGGACGTGCATTGTCCTGTTGGAACAGCAAGTTCCCTTGCCGGTCTAGGAATGGTAGAACGATGGGTTCGATGACGGTTTGGATGTACCGTGCACTATTCAGTGTCCCCTCGACGATCACCAGTGGTGTACGGCCAGTGTAGGAGATCGCTCCCCACACCATGATGCCGGGTGTTGGCCCTGTGTGCCTCGGTCGTATGCAGTCCTGATTGTGGCGCTCACCTGCACGGCGCCAAACACGCATACGACCATCATTGGCATCAAGGCAGAAGCGACTCTCATCGCTGAAAACGACACGTCTCCATTCGTCCCTCCATTCACGCCTGTCGCGACACCACTGGAGGCGGGCTGCACGATGTTGGGGCGTGAGCGGAAGACGGCCTAACGGTGTGCGGGACCGTAGCCCAGCTTCATGGAGACGGTTGAGAATGGTCCTCGCCGATACCCCAGGAGCAACAGTGTCCCTAATTTGCTGGGAAGTGGCGGTGCGGTCCCCTACGGCACTGCGTAGGATCCTACGGTCTTGGCGTGCATCCGTGCGTTGCTGCGGTCCGGTCCCAGGTCGACGGGCACGTGCACCTTCCGCCGACCACTGGCGACAACATCGATGTACTGTGGAGACCTCACGCCCCACGTGTTGAGCAATTCGGCGGTACGTCCACCCGGCCTCCCGCATGCCCACTATACGCCCTCGCTCAAAGTCCGTCAACTGCACATACGGTTCACGTCCACGCTGTCGCGGCATGCTACCAGTGTTAAAGACTGCGATGGAGCTCCGTATGCCACGGCAAACTGGCTGACAGTGACGGCGGCGGTGCACAAATGCTGCGCAGCTAGCGCCATTCGACGGCCAACACCGCGGTTCCTGGTGTGTCCGCTGTGCCGTGCGTGTGATCATTGCTTGTACAGCCCTCTCGCAGTGTCCGGAGCAAGTATGGTGGGTCTGACACACCGGCGTCAATGTGTTCTTTTTTCCATTTCCAGGAGTGTAATTTGAGGGAAACTTGAAATATTTCACGTGTTTCTGCCACAAACTGTGTAAGTGTAGTGACTAAATAATTCTAAGAACAGAAATATGCCGGCCGTTGTGGCCGTGCGGTTCTAGGCGCTTCAGTCTGGAACCACGTGACCGCCACGGTCGCAGGTTCGAATCCTGCCTCGGGCATGGATGTGTGTGATGTCCTTAGGTTAGTTAGGGATAAGTAGTTCTGAGTTCTAGGGGACTGATGACCACAGATGTTAAGTCCCATGGTGCTCAGAGACATTTGAACCATTTGAACAGAAAAATGCTACTTTTATTGTCCTTACTTGCCTTGTGGAATAGTCTGTAGATGTATATATTGCTGCCCATACATATTTGCTGCAGAAATCCTGTTGTCACCGTTTTTGGAAAATGCTGGATCCTTTTGTAAGTAACAGAATGTAACTTTTTGAAATGAGAAAATTCGGAAATTATGTAACTCAAAACTTCTCCATTTATTCAGTGCAGCTTACTACCATACAACAAACGTTTACAACCGGTGACTATACTGAACTGTTTTCTTAGACTGGTATTAAGAACTACTAGTTGCCGATGGTGAACTCTAATGTGCTCGCCGTCACGTCTATATATGTGAAGCCTTGACAATGGAATCAATTTTAGGTATTATTACAAACAATATTTTATGTAATTTTCGAAATTACTTATGCGTGTCGGCATGCTCAGAGGAAAACATTACATAGTTAGACGAGATATAGGTTTTACAAGTCAGATTTCGTAATATATGAACTGTAAACAATCAGTTCTAAAAAATTCTATTTTCTGTTAAATAGTATAAATATTTTAGTTACCAACATTTACACGTGTTATCACTCAAGAATTATATTTTTTAGTTTAGAAAATTATCTTGTACTTTGTTACATATTACTAATCGCTTTTGATTTTTCAGTTCTGATATTCTGATACTTTCAGAACGATAATTTTATGTGAAAATAACAGCACTACCAAATCTCTTTAATACTCCTTTCAAATGGTTCAAATGGCTCTGAGCACTATGGGACTTAACATCTGAGGTCATCAGTCCCCTAGAACTTAGAACTACTTAAACCTAACTAACCTAAGAACATCACACACATCCATGCCCCAGTCAGGAATCGAACCTGCGACAATAGCAGTCGCGCGGTTCCGGACTGAAGGGCCTAGAACCGCTCCGCCACAGCGGCCGGCGTAATATTCCTTTAAATTTGTCTATTTTGTTTCTGCTAACTATAAATTCATAGATATATTATTACAAATTATTGAAGTTTGTGACTTTGTCGATGACACAGCGTGTTACAGTTCTTCTACACAACATATAACTATGAATAATATATATCGAATGTGGCCATACGATAGTGGAATTCTCGATACTGTGCATCGAGGAAAAGCTTTATGTCGTGTATTCCAATATGATATTCAAGGTTGTTATATTACAAGATTTAGATGTATAGATTTCGTCGATTAGGAAGGAAATCCGCAGATTTGATAACCCTTGTTCGTGGTGTCGTATGGGTAAGCTGACTCATTACCAGGTTAACTTTGGTATAAAATTTGTAAATACTCTAACTTTCAAATTGTACTAATTTGACATTAGAATTACAACGACTTCGATGTTAAATAGATTTCTACGAGCAGAGGTGGATTCTGAACGAACCCTGGTAAATAGCTACAGCTAGGAACGTTGTCGGCTGCGGTGCAGCCTTTGCTCGTTAAGTCGTACCGGGCGCAGCGCCTACCATTTGCACATTCGCTCATTTCCGGCCGCGAGCCCCGCTGGCTCTGTCCTTGTTGATACGTGGTACACACGGCTCAGTCCGCGTGACGTGTGCCAAACACGGCGTGTTCCCCGTCAATCGATGGCTGCCTTTGTCGGTAGAGTGAGGGGTGGAGGGGGGGGGGGGGGGGAGGAGGTCCGAGGCCGGCCATTTGCGTAATCCCCTTTCGGCTTTCCGCTCCTGCCCACAGCCGAACACAGAAGCACGCGCCCAGTTGCTGCTCTAACCTTCCGTGACAGCAGCACTGGCCGAATTAGTTTATCGTAACCTAAAGCCGTGCTAGTTTGTCAGGGCAGTTTCTCTTTCTAGCATAGGTGATGTTCCTGGAGACCACGCACTATTTCTTGTCGTGTATTTATACACTGACAGAAAAAATTAATTAAACTAGAGTAATGAAATTACGGGCATTCATTTGTCTAAGTAACATATATAAGTTATTAACATTGCAAGAACACAGAATAATGTAAGCGAGAGGTAATCCATTGCAAATGCGAAATGGTGGTACGTCAATAGCCGGTATAGCCGCCAGAATGTTGAATGCAGTAATGCAAACGCGAATACATTGTGGTGTACAGGTGCGAGGTGTCGGTTTGTGCGATGGAGTGGTATGCCTGTTCATCTACATATACATCTACATAGATACTCTGCAAATCACATTCAAGTGCCTGGCAGAGGGTTCATCGAACCATCTTCACAATCCTCTATTATTCCAATCTCCTTTAGCACGCGGAAAGAATGAACTCCTATATCTTTCCGTACGAGCTCTGATTTCCCTTATCTTATCGTGGTGATCGTTCCTCCCTATGTAGGTCTGTGTCAACAAAATATTTTCGCATTCGGAGGAGAAACTTGGTGAATGGAATTTCGTGAGAAGATTCTGTCGCAACGGAAAATGCCTTTCTTTTAATGATATCCAGCCCAAATCCTGTATCATTTCCGTGACACTCTCTCCCATATTTCGCGATAACACAAAACGTGCTGCCTTTCTTTGAACTTTTTCGATGTTCTCCGTCAGTCCTATCTGGTAAAGATCCCACACCGTGCAGCAGTGTTCTAAAAGAGGACGGACAAGCGTAGTGTAGGCAGTCTGCTTAGTAGGTCTGTTCCATTTTCTAAGTGTCCTACCAATAAAATGCAGTCTTTGGTTAGCCTTCACCACAACATTTTCTATGTGTTGCTTCCAAGTTAAGTTGTTCGTATTTAGTTGAATTTACGACTTTTAGATTAGACTAATTTATCGTGTAACTGAAGTATAACGAGATCCTTTTAGAATTCATGTGTATGACCTCACACTTTTGGTTATTTAGGGTCAACTGCCACTTTTCGTACCATTCGGATATTTTTTTCTAAATCGTTTTGCAGTTTGTTTTGATCTTCTGATGACTTTGTTAGTCGATAACGGCAGCGCCATCTGCAAACAACCGAAGACGGCTGCTCAGATTGTCTCCCAAATCGTTTATATAGATAAGGAACAGCAAAGGGCCTATACTCTACCTTTGGGAACGACAAAAATCACTTTTTTACTCGATGACTTTCCGTCAATTACTACAAACTGCGACCACTCTGACAAGAAATCGCAAATTCAGTCACATAACTGAGACGATATTCGATAAGCACGCAATTTCACTACGAGCCGCTTGTATGGTACAGTGTCAAAAACCTTCCGGAAATCCAGAAATACACTTGTTCGGACAATACAGGGACGGTTAATGCTGGTTATGGATGACGCTAGAGTTGTCGTCCGATGATGTTCCATATGAGATCAATTAAAGACAAACCTAGTGATCGAGCAGGCCAAGCGACATGTCGACACACTGTAGAGCATGCTCGGTTGCAGCAGCGGTATGTAGCCGAGTGTTATCCTGTTGGAAAACAGTCCCTGAAATGCTGTTCATAAATGGCGCACACAGTCAGTGTGAGTGGGATAACAAGGACAGTGGTCCTGCAGTCATACGAAATCGCACCCCAGACCATAGCTCCAGGATTAGGTCCAGCGCGTTTGGCTAACGGACACGATTGTTGCTTGCCCTCAAATAGCGTGCTCCTAACCAATACTGGCACCGAGGTACAACCAGTTCTCGTCAGAAAACACAACAGACCTCCACCATGCCCTCCAATGAGCTCTCGTTTGACACGATTTAAGTCGTAAATGGCGGTGGTTTGGTTTCAGTGGAATGCAGGCTACAGGGCGTCTGGCTCGGAGCTGTACTTAAAATAGCCGATTTGAAACAGTTCGTTGTGTCACCGCAGCGCCAGCTGCTGCTCAAATTGCTGCTGCAGATGCAGTGCTGTGCTCCAGAGCCATATACAGAATACTATGATGTTTCCTGTCGGTGGTGCCACGTGGCCGTCTGGGACCTGGTCTTCTTGCAACCTACATGCTCGTAACCACCGCTGCCAGCAATCACGTCCAGTGACTACGTTCGTGCTAAATCTTTCTGCAGTATCGCGGAAAGAACATCCAGCTTTTCGTAACTCTATAACGCGATCTCGTTTAGACTCAGCGAGATGTTGACCTCTACATCTACGTCTACATTTATACTCCGCAAGCCACCCAACGGTGTGTGGCGGAGGGCACTTTACGTACCACTGTCATTACCTTCCTTTTCCTGTTCCAGTCGCGTTTGGTTCGCGGGAAGAACGACTGCCGGAAAGTCTCCGTGCGCACCCTAATCCCTCTAATTTTACATTCGTGATCTCCTCCGGAGGTATAAGTAGGGGGAAGCAATATATTCGATACCTCATCCAGAAACGCACCCTCTCGAAACCTGGACAGCAAGCTACACCGCGATGCAGAGCGCCTCTCTTGCAGAGTCTGCCACTCGAGTTTGTTAAACATCTCCGTAACGCTATCACGCTTACCAAACAACCCTGTGACGAAACTCGCCGCTCTTCTTTGGATCTTCTCTATCGCCTCTGCCAACCCGACCTGGTACGGATCCCACACTGATGAGCAATACTCAAGTATAGGTGTTTTGTAAGCCACCTCCTTTGTTGATGGACCACATTTTCTAAGGACTCTCCCTATGAATCTCAACCTGGCACCCGCCTTACCAACAATTAATTTTATATTATCATTCCACTTCAAATCGTTCCGTACGCGTACTCCCAGATATTTTACAGAAGTAACTGCTACCAGTGTTTGTTCCGCTATCATATAATCATGCAATAAAGGATCCTTCTTTCTATGTATTCGCAATACATTACATTTGTCTATGTGAAGGGTCAGTTGCTACTCCCTGCACAAAGTGCGTATCCGCTGCAGATCTTCCGGCATTTCGCTGCAATTTTCTAATGCCGCAACTTCTCTGTATACTGCAGCATCATCCACCAAAAGCCACATGGAACTTTCGTCACTACCTAGTAGGTCATATGATAGTGGCGTATTTGTCACTTTAAAGGCATTCTTCACTAAAGTGAACTCACCAAGTCCCGTCTCAAAGGTAACTAACACCTACGACCGTTACAGCGTGTCTTTAAAGCAAACCTGATTACCGGCCGCGGTGCTCTCGCGGTTCTAGGCGCGCAGTCCGGAACCGTGCGACTGCTACGGTCGCAGGTTCGAATCCTGCCTCGGGCATGGATGTGTGTGATGTCCTTAGGTTAGTTAGGTTTAAGTAGTTCTAAGTTCTAGGGGACTGATAACCACAGCAGTTGAGTCCCATAGTGCTCAGAGCCAGCCAAACCTGATTTGCATCCTCGTAGTGGCGCTACCGGCTACTACCCAATAAACATATCCATTACGTACCACAACTCCTTCTTGGTGATGTGTGTATGTCAGCCAGCTAAGTTGAAGTAGGATTGGGCTCACTATCGTGCAATGGTTGAGGCATGTAGCAGTAATGAAACGCGTATGGTACAAAATACGAATAGACATCGTCTTTCAGATGTAGAAACACACCTACCAACTTTCGTTTATACAGGGTGAGTACCAACTTTCGTTTATACAGGGTGAAGCGAAATTCACGCACTCGGGCTTCGCAGCGCGACTCCTCACATGCCAGCGATATAAAAACGTCTGTCACAAAATTTCGTCTGGCGAGTTCGTCCGGCAGAAAAAGGACGTTAAAGAGTTGCAATCTGTCAACACTGTAACTAATGTACAGTAACTAACTCCGTCATGTGATTTGCGTTGTACAGTTGTACAGTTGGCGCAGTGGATAGCGTTTTGGTTTAGCATGCAGGAGGTCGAGGGTTCGAGCCTGGGTCCGAGCAAAAGTTTTTTGTTTGGTAAATGGAGTCGAGGTGGTACGGTATCTGGCATCTTAATCGCCAACAGCGACTGCAGCGGGGCCTCTGGAAAACATTTGCACTTACATACTACAATCGTAAAAATGGAAGATTGGTCAGCTTCGAAAGAAGCCCTTTCCACGTCGTGGGTTCGAATTTATACGCACCACTTCATCTATTAGATGCGAAACCTCTTTTCTTTGTACCTTCTTTCACATAGATTAGTATCAACTATTATTCTTGCCTCGTTCAGGTCCATTACATTTCGTTAGGCCCTTACGTTATCAGTAGGACTAGCAATAAAT
The DNA here is from genome assembly GCF_023864345.2 of Schistocerca serialis cubense. Taxonomy (NCBI): domain Eukaryota; kingdom Metazoa; phylum Arthropoda; class Insecta; order Orthoptera; family Acrididae; genus Schistocerca; species Schistocerca serialis. Next base: position 274,458,271 of record NC_064638.1, read on the forward strand.
AATGTCCAAACTCGGTTACTATTTCTATGTGTTATCACCATGGTCCTATTAATTCTTTCAACTGTATATTTCTTATTTGTCGAACCACGTATCTGTTGTGTTCAGCATTACAAAATGTTGTAGATTTAGGATACATGTGACATAATAAACTGTATATATTACAGTATTAAATATCAGAATGAAATTAGCAAATAAAAATAATGCGTCCCAACCCAAGCTCGAACCTTCGACCTACTTTACGCTAATCCAGAACTCTATCCCCTGCACAGCACAAGTGATGTGTGCTGTCAGAGGTAGTTCATGTGGTTACAGTGTTGCCAGATTGCCACTATTTAACGCCCTTTTTCTTCCAGATGTACTCGCCGGACGAAATTTTGTGAGAGACATGTTTTTATCGCTGGCACGTGAAGAGTCGCGCTGCGGGGCCTGAGTGCACGAATTTCGCTTCACGATGTATAGCACTACTCCTTCTTGGTTTCACGATTTTTTCCGTCTATGTATGTTTCTGTTCAGTTGTATTCAACACACAAGAATATATTATAGCAAGTTATGTATTTTTTTCTTTTTTCCGCTGATATTTGAGAACGAGTCACCGAACCCCTCCTCACGCCCCTCCACCTCCTGCTATTTAAACTTCCATGAAGCAACGCCACGGCTAACTGAATACTATGAACTCAACCAAGGAGCGGCGTCATCATTAGCTTAGACACAAGAAGCGCGCGTGAGGAACGCCCCAATTAACTGCACGTTGATGATGGATAAGTCTTTTGCGCAATCGTTCAACTAAAAAGAAAAAATATCAACCGTCTATCTTATTTGTTATCGTTGTAGAGAAGGAGTCGCTTGCCGTGAATTGCGATATTGTGTTTGAGAATTTTGTGTCTGGAAATTACCTCATTTCATTTCCAGGGTCAATCGGCTAACTTATAGCATCGTAGTTATTTTACTTTAAGATTTGGACTTTGTTTTTTATATCATTGGTAAATTTACTGTTTAACTTGTTCAGTTCTTGCACTTGAAAAATTTCAAATTACATACTACCTTATATTTTGGATGAAACCTGATTATGTATGTAGGACTTCATCTGTGGTGCTACATTTTGCCGTGAACCGTAGTTTAGGTTCGCGTAACGTAGTAATTACGACATCACAGCTTGTTCAAACACGTCGGCTATTTCCCACCCTCTGAACTTTCTTTCTTTACACTTTCACTTTTATCGTGGATTGTCTCATTATGATACTGTCACAAAATTTTCTCTCTCCTTCTGAAGGCTATATTTGAAACCAGTACTTTTCACACAATGACTGGTCGACAAAGACGTTAAACAACGGGAGATCTATCTTATACACGCAACGAAACAGTCGGTGATTTCGAGGGAAAGGGAGATGTGCTTCATAGGTTCATGGGCATCGCGTCGGATAATGCTATGGAAGCTGCGCAATAATTTGACGGGGAAGCTGCTCGTCACTGCAGATGCTTACTGAAATGTTGCTGTTTTTTTTTTCCTTCATCGTAATTTCATGCCTCAGATGAGGCAGGCTGGCAGCGGCCTACAGACGCCGCTCTTCGGCCGATAGATAGAACAGATAGATATAGAAAACATAAAAAGCATGGTAATACATGATGAACATTACATGATATATTGAAAGCCATTCGACGGAAGGCATGGTACACAAAGCTTGTCACCAGTAGAATAGACAAAGACATCCAGTTGGAGATGCGAATGTGGGTGGACACCAATGAAAACACTACACCACACAATGGAGAAACACTGACGCATGGAAACACTGGTGACAATCATCAACGAAGCACTCACAAACACACTGATTAAGGGGAGTGGCCTACCTCCAGGTGGAAGGGAGAGGAAGGAGGGCAGGAAGAAAGGGAGGTGGAGCCAGTGGGAGAAAGAAGGGAGAGTGGGGGGAGGGGAGAGGGGAGGGGTTGGAAGCCTGAGGAGGGAGGTGGAAGCGAGAGACCTTGGAGAGAGGAGGGGGGAAAAGGAAGGTGAGGAGGCAGAGAGAGAGCTCTGGGGGAAAAGGGGGGAATGGGAGGGGAGAGTCAGAGCTGGTAGGAGGGGTAGATGGAGGGTACAAGGACATCATCAAGAAGGGGTAATTGACGGAAGCCACTTTGGGCAAGGGTATGGAAGGTGTGAAGATGGAGAGCAGGTGGGATGCAGGAATACAGGCGCTGCAACGGGCTGGGATGGGCAAGGATGGGAGAGACAAGAGGGTGTGGGGGATCGAGCTTGAGGGGGGGTGTAAAGGATCCGTATCCATTCAAGGAAAAGGAGAATGTGCAGGAAGGGTATCAAGTTGTATAGGATCCACGTGGGGGATGCGAGATGGATGCGATAGGCGAGGCGAAGCACATGGCGTTCAAGGATTTGGAGGGGGTTATAGTAGGTGGGTCAGTGAAGGTGGGTCAGTGAAGCAAAGTGGAAGGAAGACAAGGATTTCTGGTCAGATGAGTATCGGGTAATATCAACAGCAGCAGAAAATGGTATAACAGGTGTAGGATTCGTTATGAATAGGAAGGTAGGGCAGAGGGTGTGTTACTGTGAACAGTTCAGTGACCGGGTTGTTCTAATCACAATCGAAAGCAGACCAACACCGACAATGATAGTTCAGGTATACATGCCGACGTCGCAAGCTGAAGATGAACAGATAGAGAATGTGTATGAGGATATTGAAAGGATAATGCAGTATGTAAAGGGGGACGAAAATCTAATAGTCATGGGCGACTGGAATGCAGTTGTAGGGGAAGGAGTAGAAGAAAAGGTTACAGGAGAATATGGGCTTGGGACAAGGAATGAAAGAGGAGAAAGACTAATTGAGTTCTGTAACAAGTTTCAGCTAGTAATAGCGAATACCCTGTTCAAGAATCACAGGAGGAGGAGGTATACTTGGAAAAGGCCAGGAGGTAAGGGAAGATTTCAATTAATCATGGTCAGACAGAGATTCCGAAATCAGATACTGGATTGTAAGGCGTATCCAGGAGCAGATATAGACTCAGATCACAATATAGTAGTGATGAAGAGTAGGCTGAAGTTCAAGACATTAGTCAGGATGAATCAATACGCAAAGAAGTGGGATACGGAAGTACTAAGGAATGACTAGATACGTTTGAAGTTCTCTAACGATATAGATACAGCAATAAGGAATAGCGCAGTAGGCAGTACAGTTGAAGAGGAATGGACATCTCTAAAATGGGCCATCACAGAAGTTGGGAAGGAAAACATAGATACAAAGACGGTAGCTGCGAAGAAACCATGGGTAACAGAAGAAATACTTCAGTTGATTGATGAAAGGAGGAAGTACAAACATGTTCCGGGAAAATCAGGAATACAGAAATACAAGTCGCTGAGGAATGAAATAAATAGGAAGTGCAGGGAAGCTAAGACGAAATGGCTGCAGGAAAAATGTGAAGACATCGAAAAAGATATGATTGTTGGAAGGACAGACTCAGCATACAGGAAAGTCAAAACAACCTTTGGTGACATTAAAAGCAACGGTGGTAACATTAAGAGTGCAACGGGAATTCCACTGTTAAATGCAGAGGAGAGAGCAGATAGGTGGAAAGAATACATTGAAATCCTCTATGAGGGTGAAGATTTGTCTGATGTGATAGAAGAAGAAACAGGAGTCGACTTAGAAGAGATAGGGGATCCAGTATTAGAATCGGAATTTAAAAGAGCTTACGGTCAAATAAGGCAGAAGGGATAGATAACATTCCATCAGAATTTCTAAAATCATTGGGGGAAGTGGCAACAAAACGACTATTCACGTTGGTGTGTAGAATATATGAGTCTGGCGATATACCACCTGACTTTCTGAAAAGCATCATCCACACAATTCCGAAGACGGCAAGAGCTGACAAGTGCGAGAATTATCGCACAATCAGCTTAACAGCTCATGCATCGAAGCTGCTTACAAGAATAATATACAGAAGAATGGAAAAGAAAATTGAGAATGCGCTAGGTGACGATCAGTTTGGCTTTAGGAAAAGTAAAGGGACGAGAGAGGCAATTCTGACGTTACGGCTAATAATGGAAGCAAGGCTAAAGAAAAATCAAGACACTTTCATAGGATTTGTCGACCTGGAAAAAGCGTTCGACAGTATAAAATGGTGCAAGCTGTTCGAGATTCTGAAAAAAGTAGGGGTAGGCTGTAGGGAGAGAAGGGTCATATACAATATGTACAACAACCAAGAGGGAATAATAAGAGTGGACGATCAAGAACGAAGTGCTCGTATTAAGAAGGGTGTAAGACAAGGCTGTAGCCTTTCGCCCCTACTCTTCAATCTGTACATCGAGGAAGCAATGATGGAAATAAAAGAAAGGTTCAGGAGTGGAATTAAAATACAAGGTGAAAGGATATCAATGATACGATTCGCTGATGACATTGCTATCCTGAGTGAAAGTGAAGAAGAATTAAATGATATGCTGAACTGAATGAACAGTCTAATGAGTACACAGTATGGTTTGAGAGTAAATCAGAGAAAGACGAAGGTAATGAGAAGTAGTAGAAATGAGAACAGCGAGAAACTTAACATCAGGATTGATGGTCACGAAGTCAATGAAGTTAAGGAATTCTGCTACGTAGGCAGTAAAATAACCAATGACGAACGGAGCAAAGAGGACATAAAAAGCAGACTTGCTATTGCAAAAAAGGCATTTCTGGCCAAGAGAAGTCTACTAATATCAAATACCAGCCTTAATTTGAGGAAGAAATTTCTGAGGATGTACGTCTGGAGTACAGCATTGTATGGTAGTGAAACATGGACTGTGGGAAAACCGGAACAGAAGAGAATCGAAGCATTTGAGATGTGGTGCTATAGACGAATGTTGAAAATTAGGTGGGCTGATAAGGTAAGGAATGAGGAGGTTCTACGCAGAATCGGAGAGGAAAGGAATATGTGGAAAACACTGATAAGGAGAAGGGACAGGATGATAGGACATCTGCTAAGACATGAGGGAATGACTTCCATGGTACTAGAGGGAGCTGTAGAGGGCAAAAACTGTAGAGGAAGACAGAGATTGGAATACGTCAAGCAGACAATTGAGGACGTAGGTTGCAAGTGCTACTGTGAGATGAAGAGGTTAGCACAGGAAAGGAATTCGTGGCGGGCCGCATCAAACCAGTCAGTAGACTGATGACCAAAAAAAAAAAGTATGTGGGAGGGGCGGAAATCCAGGTGGAATGGGCGTAGCAGAGGATGGGGTGGATGAGGGATTTAAAGTGTGGAGGATAGTGGAGGAGTCCAAACCCCATGTCTGGCCAGAGAGGAGTTTAAGGAGATGGAGTCGGGTAAGTGCCTTGGCTTGGACTGTTAGGAGATGGAGGGCCCAGGAAAGGTGGCAGTCGAGGGTGACACCAAGGTACTTGAGGGTGGGGTTGAGGGTAATGGGGCGGTCATAGATGGTAAGGTAAAAATCCGGGACACAGAAGGAAGGGGTGGTGTTGCCTATGAGGATTGCCTGGGTTTTTGAAGGACTGATCTTGAACAGCCACTGGTTGCACCAAGCGGTGAACAGGTCAAGGTGGGATTGGGGAAGGCGCTGGGAGTGTTGGAGGGTGGAGTTGAGGGCAAGGCAGTGTCATCTGCAAATTGAAGTAGGTGGACAGGGGATTGGAGTGACGGCATGTTTGCCATATACAGAGGGTAGAGAAGAGGGGAGAGGACGGAGCCCTGGGGCACACCGGCGGAGGGGTAGAAGGCATAGGAATCAGTACTGTGGATGGTAATATAGGAAGGGGGACGGGAGAGGAAGGAGGCGATCATACGGACGTAACTGACGGGAAGGGCGAAGATTTGGACCCTGAAGAGGAGATCGGAATGCCAGACACGCTCGTATGCACGTTCAAGATCAAGGGATACGAAGATGGTGGAGCGACGGGAATTGAGTTGGCTGGAGAGGAGGTGAGTGAGATGACAGAGAAGGTCATCAGCAGAGAAGGAGGGCCGGAAGGCACGTTGGGTGAGGGGGAGGAGGCGGTGTAGGTGGAGGTGGAAATGTTGCTGCAATGGCTCGCCAATATACAGAGTGAGTCACCTAACGTTACCGCTGGATATATTTCGTAAACCACATCAAATACTGACGAACCGATTTCACAGACCGAACATGAGGAGAGGGGCTAGTGTAATTGTTTAATACAAACCATACAAAAATGCACGGAAGTATGTTTCTAACACAAACCTACGTTTTTTTTAAATGGAACCACGTTAGTTTTGTTAGCACATCTGAACATATAAACAAATACGTAATCAGTGCCGTTTGTTGCATTGTAAAATGTTAATTACATCCGGAGATATTGTAACCTAAACTTGACGCTTGAAACCTCCGACGTTCAGTTGTGTGTTGTAACAAACACGGGCCACGGTCGGCGAGCAGCATCTGCAGGGACATGTTTACGATGACGACCGTGTTTACGAGTGTGGCTGTTGTGTGCGCACTGTTGTGGTTTGGTCTAGCTGTCGAAGTGTCCGCATGTAGCGCTTGCTGCTATTATTATTCTGCATTCGTCTCCGCACGCAGATCAACTGTATTACACCGTGTTACCAGACGTCTGCGATAGTGTAGTGTTGTAGGAACTGTGACCATGGTGTATTCGAACTCTGAAAAGGCGGAAATGATACTCATCTAAGGCAAAACATCTACCGCCAACTGTATGCAACAGGTATGGTCGTAGAACGCAAACGGGTCCGTAACAGGCCCGTCACTGGAGAAGCGGGTGCAGTTGGTGTGTTAGCTGCTGTTGCCATGAACCCACAGATGAGTACACCGCTTTCACCCGTTTCATATGTCGCTACATCAGCAATTACATGGTGATGATTTTAATCATCGAGTGCAATTCTGTCACTGGGCATTAACAGAGAATGCGTCGCAGTTCTACCTGTTTACCGATGAAGCTGGTTTCACAAACCACGGGGCAGTGAATCTACGGAACACGCATTACTGGTCCGTGGACAATCCTCGCTGGCTCAGACAGGTAGAGCGACAGCGACCGTGGACTGTAAATGTATGGTGTGGAACCATTGGCGACCACCTCATTGGTCCTCACTTCATTGCAGGGGCCCAAACAGCTACAACATACATCGCGTTTCTACAGAATAATCTGCCAACGTTGCTCGAAAATGTCCCACTGGAAACGCGTCGACGTATGTGGTATCAGCATGAAGGTGCACCTGCACATTCCGCAATTAACACTAGGCTGACCCTTGACAGGATGTTCGACGGGCGTTTCATAGGACGTGGAAGACGCATAAATTGGCCAGCCCGTTCTCCTGATCTTACACCTCTGGACTTCTTTCTGTGGGGTACGTTAAAGGAGAATGTGTACCGTGATGTGCCTACAATCCCAGAGGATATGAAGCAACGTATTGTGCCAGCCTGCGGCGACATTACACCAGATGTACTGCGGCGTGTACGACATTCATTACGCCAGAGATTGCAATTGTGTGCAGCAAATGATGGCCACCACATTGAACATCTATTGGCCTGACATGTCGGGACACACTCTATTCCACTCCGTAATTGAAAAAGGAAACCACGTGTGTACGTGTACCTCACCCCTCATGGTAATGTACATGTGCGTCAGTGAAAAAGACCGATAAAAAGGTGTTGGCATGTGGACGTAATGTGCTGTTCCAGTCTCTTCTGTACCTAAGACCCATCACCGTTCCCTTTGGATCCCTACGTAATTCGGTGCTCTCCGATACACAGGATCTAACAGCGGAGGAGTGGTACTCAAGCGGCAACTTTAGGTTACAATATCTCCGGATGTAATTAACATTTTACTATGCAACAAACGGCACTGATTACGTATTTGTTTAGATGTTCAGATGTGCTAACAGAACTAATGGGGTTCCATTTAAAAAAACGTATGTTTGTGTTAAAAAACATACTTCCCTGCATTTTTGTATGGTTTGTATTAACAAATTACACTAGCCCCTCTCCTCACGTTCGGTCTGTGGAATCGATTCGTCAGTACTTGATGTGGTTTACGAAATATATCCAGCGGTAATGTTAGGTGACTCACCCTGTATATGCCGACTCGCTAGGTAAGCGCAGGCGCCAAAGGTTGAGGCTATAACGCCATCGTATACGAATCATACAGCACGACAACATCCACTGCCCCCTGCCGGGCAAACGGACCACGGGCTTCTCATTCGCGACGCGGGAGAAGCGCGCCCGCAAATAGCGGCTCAGCATGCGCGCGGGCAGTGTTGGCGCCCATTTTAAGTATGCGTACTTTGATTCTCCGTCCGTGTTCCTCCATCCATTCCGTCTTAGCTTCCCTGCACTTACTATTTATTTCACTGCTTCAAATATATCCTAATATTAGTGTCAAAAGATAGCCAAACATCTATCAAAACAAAGTTCAAAGCCACAAACGATATATCTACATACAATTGTTTACCGTACAGTCACATATGCGGTTCGAAGTCGTGCACTATTACAACTGTGTGATGTGGAATTACGCATGGCATGCGATATCTCTTTGACGAGAATAAAGTATCCTCATCCATTGTAGATGTACTCAAGAATGAACCACGCAGGTGCCTAGTAGTTCCTATTAAAGTACAATTTTAAAATATAACCTGGTGAGAAAACTAACAATCTGTATTGATTCCTAGGAATCTAGAGAGGTAACATCTAAATTTAATTAAATAATGTCATTTTGCCCCTTTAAACGGAAATTTATGGTATTTATTTTATTTATTCTCAGTGTTAACTTTATTGCATACTAGCTGCAGTGTCCGGCGTCGCCCGTGATGTTTAATATCTGCCACGCGAAGTGATTCGCTCTGTGTGTTGTTGATACTCATAGGGAATGCAAGCCGCGTGGGAAACCGCAATCATTTTAAATCGAAGGGCATATTGAAATCACTGGGTATCAACGGAATGCGGGGAATGAGCGCGTCATCACCTACAGCATACCGCGTGATGAAGGTGACCTCTATTACGTTCGGCAATAGGTTATTCACGGCCAGCCTTACTCCGTTGCATATATAACAGCAACAGCTAATCAATAAATAAGAGTTTTTAGTCACATTTCTGTCAAATTGTCGAGCTTTCGCTTGTCCCGCGACGTAGTGACGTTTTATGTACTATCTCCAACGCGTGTACTGCCGCTATAATTCATTCTCACGATAGGAATTACAGTCAGTTCACCACAATATATTTCGTTTGTTACGCATTCAATTTTTCATTAATTTTTTTCATTGTTTCATCTGAATGTAGAAATTTGAAGCAAGAATCTTTAGATACTTTTGATAACAACCTTTCCCCTTTATATATTAAGTACATGCATGTTCCATATCAGATGGAAAATATTATGTAGAGAATGACCTTCCTCTTGTCTTGAAGGTGAAATGTGGAAACTTTCGTCATGATTTGTATGGATTACAAAGAAAATGACGCTCTTCTTCATATTTCTATACAGACTGACAATTTGTAAACTTCCTGGAGGATTTCATTTGTTTTACTTAAAGAGAGTTTTCTTGATTTTTCAGAGACTGCACTGCTCCTGCCTTCAGGAAAGTGAATTCTTTTCCGTTGACTAACAACATTTGAAAGTTTTTGTTGTATTTTAGGAAGAATAATGGTCCTAACACGCTGCCCTGAGGAACTACTTTATTGTCTCTGCAGACAACGTGACGACGACCCTCTCGCCCGAAGAGCAGCGTCGCAGGCAGCGGCACAAGGACCTCATCGAGGAGACGGTGGCAGTCGGCATGATGTTCGCATCCAAGGCCTTCGTCCAACTGCTCGCCAACCCCATCGTCGGACCGCTCACTCACAAGTAAGCACCTCCCCTATTCTCTCACTGCCCGTCTCCCGTGCAAAAGAACATTGCTGTCAGCCATATCTTTTAATCGATTATATTCCACAAAAAATTTCCTTTAGCGAAATTACATTGCCCACTTAAAAGAGCCCTCTGGTCTCATTTAAACGCTGTAGATGGTGTAGACCTGGTGCCAATCGGTCACATTACCGCTGACGTAAGTCATGACACTGAAGTTTATGAGCCTGTCGGATGTATGACACCAGTGTGGTAAGATAGGTCGACACTGGACGTGACAGAATGACAGAAAGGAACACACCGTCAATGAAGTTGCACGATTTGTTGGAGTGTTAAAGAGGACTGACCAACGTGTACCCAGGAATGGTCACCACTCGCAGCCATCTAACATGGTCTAAGAACAGTTGTCGTAAAATGATCCTAACAGACAGGGACCGAAGACGACTGGCGCGTCTTGTCAATCAGAATAGTTTTCAGACCTGTCAGGGATTGCTGCTGTCAATGAATGCAGGTCAATTTCAACCAGTTTTCGGACGAACATTTTAAAGGGATCTGCATCCAGTGGATATTGGTAGCCGAGTACCTCGTAAAAGGCCACTGTTAACATCGATATACGGAGTTGCAAGTATTCAATGAGTCAAAGAAAACAGACTGTAAAGTAGATCACTGGAGTTCTATAATAGATGTGTTAGAAAAGTAATGAGACTGACAACACTGCGAGTGATCTCGCACCGCTTTGATGTTCTGTTTCTGTAGACCGGTGTGTTCATCCCTTCCAGCTCTCAGTCCGCACAGTCATCACCTGACTTTTGGGAGCACCGCCAGTGAAGATCTGTTTTTGTTGTGTGTTATGAAAATGGAACTCTGGGATTGAGACCAACGTTATGCCTTCAAGTTTTGTGTTAAACTTGGGGAATCCGTTAATGTGATCTTCGAAAAGTTGAAACAAGCCTATGGGGAACATTCCTTATGAAGATCACAAGATTTTAGCTGGAACATATCATTTTTGGAAGGCCAAGAATACACTGAAGATGAACCTCGCTCAGAGAGATCTTCAACTTTAAAAAATGATATCGAACGTTTCCGTACTCTTGTGAGAGCAGACCGACTTTTAACAATAAGGATGATGGGTGACCTGTTAAACTTAAACACTATCACCGTACATTAAGTTTTGACCAAAATGCTGATAAAAAACATTGCAACTGAGAAGGACGATCGAAGAAAAGCATGCGTTGATCTTATTGAGAGGACTGCCAATGACCACGAATGGTTCAGTCATGTGATCACAGGTGAAGAATGCTGGACTTTTTTTTTTTTTTTTTTTTTTACAGTGGGGTTATGATGCACAAAGGACTGTCCCTCCAGGACAAACTGTCAACCAAGCTTTTTACACAAATGTCCTTGAAATGTTCAGGAAAAGGGCGAATCGATTGAGAACTGACATTGCAGACAGGTGGGTGTTGCATCATGAGAACGCCTCATCTCACCTGGCCACTTTCATCACGGAATTTTTGACGTCAAAGGGTTTTCCGTTGTTGCTCAGGCCCCTTACTCAGCTGATCTTTGTGACTTTTTCCATCTCCTGAAAATTAGAAAATACCTTGAAAGAATGTCATTTTGGCACTTTGGAGAACATTCAGAAGAATGTGACCGACATGTTGAAGGCCTACCAGTTGAAGCCTTCCGGTGCTGCTGCCAAGTCTGGAAACAACTACTCAGCCGGTATATAGTTGCCGAAGGGAACTAATTTGAATGGAACAATATTGATGTTTGGAAATAAAAATTTTGGTGGATAAAGAATCAATCTCATTACTTTTCTCATGCGTCTCGTAGCGTGGTCCAAAGAGTAGCGGTTTTGCCTGTTTCCCAATGATGTTAGGTGTCGAGTACACTGAGGCCCACTGAGGCGTTTCACCTGGAGCGTGTGGAGCGCGTATTTCAGGTCTAAGATAGTTCCGTGTTGCGGTGAGCGTGTTTTCGTACCATGACTTGCCCCTCGCATTCAGGCTACCAGGAACATAAACTAGGGTCTATCTGCAAAAATTCTCGGTAACCAAGTGTTGCCATCTATTCTACGTCACGATATGCTGTGGACACTTTCTGGTTCCAACGTGACAGCAGCCGTGATCACAGAGCTGCACGTAGGGGAATGTCCTATAAACTGTACTACCTTTTAAACTGTACCAGTAACGTAGTTAGCAAACAGTCTACATGGTGACGACGTCTGTTGGTTATACACAGCAGTTTGACAGACAGTGAGAATTCTCTCGTGGAGTGGTTCATGTTTATTTCAGGCTCTGAGGTAGTACATATTTGTTTGTGGAATTGTACTCTCACATGTATTGAAAGGTTATTTATAATTTACACTCCTGGAAATGGAAAAAAGAACACATTGACACCGGTGTGTCAGACCCACCATACTTGCTCCGGACACTGCGAGAGGGCTGTACAAGCAATGATCACACGCACGGCACAGCGGACACACCAGGAACCGCGGTGTTGGCCGTCGAATGGCGCTAGCTGCGCAGCATTTGTGCACCGCCGCCGTCAGTGTCAGCCAGTTTGCCGTGGCATACGGAGCTCCATCGCAGTCTTTAACACTGGTAGCATGCCGCGACAGCGTGGACGTGAACCGTATGTGCAGTTGACGGACTTTGAGCGAGGGCGTATAGTGGGCATGCGGGAGGCCGGGTGGACGTACCGCCGAATTGCTCAACACGTGGGTCGTGAGGTCTCCACAGTACATCGATGTTGTCGCCAGTGGTCGGCGGAAGGTGCACGTGCCCGTCGACCTGGGACCGGACCGCAGCGACGCACGGATGCACGCCGAGACCGTAGGATCCTACGCATTGCCGTAGGGGACCGCACCGCCACTTCCCAGCAAATTAGGGACACTGTTGCTCCTGGGGTATCGGCGAGGACCATTCGCAACCGTCTCCATGAAGCTGGGCTACGGTCCCGCACACCGTTAGGCCGTCTTCCGCTCACGCCCCAACATCGTGCAGCCCGCCTCCAGTGGTGTCGCGACAGGCGTGAATGGAGGGACGAATGGAGACGTGTCGTCTTCAGCGATGAGAGTCGTTTCTGCCTTGGTGCCAATGGTGGTCGTATGCGTGTTTGGCGCCGTGCAGGTGAGCGCCACAATCAGGACTGCATACGACCGAGGCACACAGGGCCAACACCCGGCATCATGGTGTGGGGAGCGATCTCCTACACTGGCCGTACACCACTGGTGATCGTCGAGGGGACACTGAATAGTGCACGGTACATCCAAACCGTCATCGAACCCATCGTTCTACCATTCCTAGACCGGCAAGGGAACTTGCTGTTCCAACAGGACAATGCACGTCCGCATGTATCCCGTGCCACCCAACGTGCTCTAGAAGGTGTAAGTCAACTACCCTGGCCAGCAAGATCTCCGGATCTGTCCCCCATTGAGCATGTTTGGGACTGGATGAAGCGTCGTCTCACGCGGTCTGCACGTCCAGCACGAACGTTGGTCCAACTGAGGCGCCAGGTGGAAATGGCATGGCAAGCCGTTCCACAGGACTACATCCAGCATCTCTACGATCGTCTCCATGGGAGAATAGCAGCCTGCATTGCTGCGAAAGGTGGATATACACTGTACTAGTGCCGACATTGTGCATGCTCTGTTGCCTGTGTCTATGTGCCTGTGGTTCTGTCAGTGTGATCATGTGATGTATCTGACCCCAGGAATGTGTCAATAAAGTTTCCCCTTCCTGGGACAATGAATTCACGGTGTTCTTATTTCAATTTCCAGGAGTGTATTTAGTGAGTAACTACACACTTATTTAGTGATAATATAGCGTAGAAAATTTTATAATCACCCTAGTCAATACTCACTAAACAATAAGTTCAAGTATGGCATTCGCTTATACAAAAAATTGTACCATCACTTTTCTTACATAAGAGGCGATCAAAAAATTTCTCGGTGGATGCTTCGCTATAGCTTATATGCAACGCAGCGCAATTGCGACGCGGGTATAAAAGCACCGACATGAAGGTTAACTCCTGATCTTTCCACATGCGATTATGCGATTTTTGCGCCTTTGGTCCCTTAAAAAAGCCTTCAAGGGTCGACAATTCCTGTAGGACGAGGTTGTGCCGCAGGCAGTTACGGACTTCTTCTCGCAGCAGGACATGGTGTTTTCCCGAACTGGTACCTTCAACCTAGTGCGTCTGTGGGATCATTGCCTCAATGCTCAAGGCGTTTATGGCTGATTGGCATACCGATTCTGGACTGTACAACCTTCGAACGGAAACTTATTCATTGCCACTTATATACTGCACCGGTACGTTTTAAAACGATGGTCACTACATATACACTCCTGGAAATTGAAATAAGAACACCGTGAATTCATTGTCCCAGGAAGGGGAAACTTTATTGACACATTCCTGAGGTCAGATACATCACATGATCACACTGACAGAACCACAGGCACATAGACACAGGCAACAGAGCATGCACAATGTCGGCACTAGTACAGTGTATATCCACCTTTCGCAGCAATGCAGGCTGCTATTCTCCCATGGAGACGATCGTAGAGATGCTGGATGTAGTCCTGTGGAACGGCTTGCCATGCCATTTCCACCTGGCGCCTCAGTTGGACCAGCGTTCGTGCTGGACGTGCAGACCGCGTGAGACGACGCTTAATCCAGTCCCAAACATGCTCAATGGGGGACAGATCCGGAGATCTTGCTGGACAGGGTAGTTGACTTACACCTTCTAGAGCACGTTGGGTGGCACGGGATACATGCGGAAGTGCATTGTCCTGTTGGAACAGCAAGTTCCCTTGCCGGTCTAGGAATGGTAGAACGATGGGTTCGATGACGGTTTGGATGTACCGTGCACTATTCAGTGTCCCCTCGACGATCACCAGTGGTGTACGGCCAGTGTAGGAGATCGCTCCCCACACCATGATGCCGGGTGTTGGCCCTGTGTGCCTCGGTCGTATGCAGTCCTGATTGTGGCGCTCACCTGCACGGCGCCAAACACGCATACGACCATCATTGGCACCAGGCAGAAGCGACTCTCATCGCTGAAGACGACACGTCTCCATTCGTCCCTCCATTCACGCCTGTCGCGACACCACTGGAGGCGGGCTGCACGATGTTGGGGCGTGAGCGGAAGACGGCCTAACGGTGTGCGGGACCGTAGCCCAACTTCATGGAGACGGTTGCGAATGGTCCTCGCCGATACCCCAGGAGCAACAGTGTCCCTAATTTGCTGGGAAGTGGCGGTGCGGTCCCCTACGGCACTGCGTAGGATCCTACGGTCTTGGCGTGCATCCGTGCGTCGCTGCGGTCCGGTCTCAGGTCGACGGGCACGTGCACCTTCCGCCGACCACTGGCGACAACATCGATGTACTGTGGAGACCTCACGCCCCACGTGTTGAGCAATTCGGCGGTACGTCCACCCGGCCTCCCGCATGCCCACTATACGCCCTCGCTCAAAGTCCGTCAACTGCACATACGGTTCACGTCCACGCTGTCGCGGCATGCTACCAGTGTTAAAGACTGCGATGGAGCTCCGTATGCCACGGCAAACTGGCTGACACTGACGGCGGCGGTGCACAAATGCTGCGCAGCTAGCGCCATTCGACGGCCAACACCGCGGTTCCTGGTGTGTCCGCTGTGCCGTGCGTGTGATCATTGCTTGTACAGCCCTCTCGCAGTGTCCGGAGCAAGTATGGTGGGTCTGACACACCGGTGTCAATGTGTTCTTTTTTCCATTTCCAGGAGTGTATTTTAACAATATATTCTAATAACTGTACCGCCATATGTGTTGAAGAAATTGTTGAAGAAATTGGGACGTAATACAGACCTACCTGTGGATCTTGAGAACTAACTGGCGGGTCTCTTTCTGCAACGCGAGTTTCTCATCTCTGGAGGTCCTCGAACTGAGTTGTAAAGGCTAGCCTTTGATTTGGCACATGCAAATGGGAGTACACAAATTTAAAAATAGGACGGCACGTAAACAATAGTATTACAGCTTCCTGCACCCTGAATTATGATTGTGTCAACCAGAAGCTACTTCGACAGCTACAACATTTGGCTTCAACGAAGAAACTGTCTTGAATTTTTTTTCAAGTTCTTTCATATTTAGTGAAAAAACATGGTATTTAATCTATGTGGTTATTCAATATTGACGACATTAGCCTATCCACGATATAGAAACCTCAAAAACACGAAGAGGAAAGCAAAAAGTAGGCGCTAAAACTGGTGCAGAAAGGGGAACAAATACCATGTCTGTTTGTTGCTCCTGCTGTGTGAGTATGTGCCTCAATTTAAGAGAAAACCTGTAGCTTCACCCGTCTTCGAATTACCCTACTTCAGACAGCAGTTGGATGGCTGGTGAATTGTCTGTTCAATGGATGGTGCGCTTCATCAAAACTGTAAAATCCGATTGTAACGGAAAGGTGTTATTAATAGTAGACGGACAAGCAATACGTTCCAAAACTGTGCAAGCTATAACTTCAGCTAAAGATATCCGTGTAATCATGTTCGTTCTACCTCCACACAGGTGACCTACAGGCTACAGCCAGTAGAGACGTGGCATTTTTTAAGCCACTTACAGCTTATTGCAAGCAACAGCTGACAAATGGCTTCGCACAAACACTAACACCAATATTAGTTAGACAAAGATTTTTCTCCCGTTAGGTGAGTCATATGCCAGGGTTGCGATAGTACAATGTTGTCATTGCTTTTGACTGATTTTATCATTCTTGTGGCACTCGCACTGGGAGAACGTCGTAGTAGAAAAGAAATAGGAATCCCAAGTGAACTTTAAAAAAAACTACGATTTTATTAAATATTTGTATTTTATTAAGTCTGCATCTCTATTTGGCGACGAATACTCGTTTACCTACATGCAATTAACTTGTTTAGCCGTGATGTAGGCTGTTTTTCTGCAATTTGTTTTACTCTGAAATTCGTCTATCTTTTCCGTTTGCTTATCAGTATAACCTCCGTATAGTGCACCTGTTCAGTAGGACACGATGTAATTCGCCATAGATATCTGTGAACCCTAAAGATGGAGATACAGATGACTAAATTGTTATTAGTAATAACATAAACATCTCCTTTCCTGTCTTGTTGGATGACGTTAGAAATAACACAAAAACAATTTTTGCTCTCGAAGTCTGTCTTCTGCAAAGCAAAATAATTCCTTGCTTCTACAGCTTTACACTGTCTTTCCTGATTACCTACTTACTTATTTATGTTTTGAAATTACAAAATATGTTTATGGCGACAGTCAACTACAGGGGTTGTATATCAGTATCCATTGTATTATCATTTTTTTTTCAGATAAATAAACAGAGACCGACAGGCGGTGGCATGTAGGTACTGAAACATGCCTGGTGTGTCACCAAAATGAACTGTATTTCGCATTTTTTTTAAAAATTGGTACTTCCGTATTTATCTCGTAAATACGGAGATAATAAGTACAACATGTGAGCAGAGAAAATAATTTTATTTAAATTTTACAAAACACTAAGAATTTCTTATACTTAAACATCTGATTCCTTTAAAACTCTGCATTCAGATACCAACATTAAAATACAGGAGAGTTTTTTGTCCAAACATGATGAGTATGTTCCATAACAGCCTGTAGAATCTCAATGTCTTTTTAGTGACTCTTTAGCTACATAGTTCCATCTTTACGAGACCCATAATTACAGTTTGTTGCCCTTCTATTAGCATTACTAATCTCCTTTCACATCGACGGCTACAGCTTTCTTACGTTCTGATATTTTTTTCTGTTTCAGGATTGGATACAGCATTCCCATGTTCACTGGTTTCATCATAATGTTTATTTCGACCTTGAGTAAGTACATGCCTAATGGATAATCTAAATTAATTATAAAATTTTACAACTGTATCTGAGGGATTACGGCAACGTGTCTGCACCATTATTTTTGCCTAGTTAGCGTATGCTTTGCATTGTGATCCAATTATGCATAAAAGCATCG
Organism: Schistocerca serialis cubense; assembly: GCF_023864345.2. Lineage (NCBI taxonomy): Eukaryota > Metazoa > Arthropoda > Insecta > Orthoptera > Acrididae > Schistocerca > Schistocerca serialis. Next base: position 274,476,074 of record NC_064638.1, read on the forward strand.
GCTTTTCTCCTGCTACTCTAAGCGTCAGAATAAACAGTTGATATTTGTCTTGTAGCGATTCAAATACGCAGAATCAGTTCATAATACTACGTCTGCTCTTTGTGTAAGGAGCAACTATTGGTGCATAGGTGTTTCTAGACTTTAAGAATGGGATAGACATATCAGATGAAACATTACGGCAGAATGTTGCAGAATATGGCGACCCATCTATGTTTCGATTTATTTATTTAGTACATCATCTTACGAATCACACATGTTGGCATATAAGGGCTGACAAACACAATTAACGAAGAATGTGTTGTACATGTGTTGAATATATGTCCGCTCTGTCTGACTATTCGGGAAAGAGTAATGGTAGTAGACGACAAACAGTTTACACAGATTTTCACTGACTGAGCTGCAGTTTTTCAAGATGACGGCTCCATGTTTTATAGTATTACCTAGGTATTATGGATGTATTGTACTAATACGGTTCCCAAAATATGACTTCAGTTTCTCACTTGTTGAATAGGTATTACAATGGTATTTTTTCTGTGGACTTTGGTGCCATAAACTGAAAATACAATTGGATATGCACCATTACATAACCATTGCGAACATTATAGCATATACGGTTACTACGAATCCAATTTGCCATAATATACTATCATTTTGAAAAGTATCCAAACGACCCGAATTCCGCCCCACCTAATTCGCATGCATCCCACTTAATGTAAGTTTCTTGCAGATCCTCCAATCTCTTTTCGGCACAGTCCTTAGACTATACATAACGGTTACCGTGAGTGACCACTAGGGAACACTGCACTGTACGGCAGGGAATCCAGATATAAATCAGTACCACGATACTGCAAATATCAGGAAACACTTTACAAGAGATGAGACAGTCCTTCACGCTTGCAAACTCAAATTTATTCCAATACGTGACTCTCATTAGTATTTGAGACAAGTAAAATCCATTACCCTCTCACATAATGAAATGAAATGAGCGTATGGCATCGTTGGCCGGAAGGCCCTCCCAGGGGAAAGTTGGCCGCCAAATGGAAGTCTTATTTCAGTCGACGCCACATTGGGCGACTTGCATGCCGGTGATGAGGATGAAATGATGATGACACAACACTCAGTCCCCGAGCGGAGAAAATCTCCAACCCGGCCGGGAATTGAACCAGCGCCCGCTTGCATGGGAGGCGAGCACGTTACCACCCAGCTCAGTAGGCGGACATACCGTATCACATAAATCATTAAGTAATCCTTAGTCAACAATATTTTTTAAGAGATTTTGCGAAATCTGTTCACCCAAACTTATGTGATAATTGGAAATATTATTGCAATCTGAAAGGTTTTCCAGCTACCTGTTAACAGTCGTTAGCTAGACGAGTGGTTCTGCATTAACTGGTTAATGAAGTGATCACGTAGAAAACCGTGATCAACAACGTCAAACGTTCTCTGGAAAGCTCAGCATCAACAGCGTATCACTAACAATTTCACTGTACTCATAGTGGCATGTGGATCTATATGCAGTTGGAAAGTCCCCTTCGCTCTGGTTATCATCGCAAAGTGACACTAAATATCTACGGTATTCGTAAACAGCTGCCTGTGTACATGTTTGAACTTTAAAGACCATGACTCTTTTGTTTTGGATATGGATTCAAATCCAGCATCTGCAGCAAATACTAAATAAGCAGAGCTTTCGTGCCTTACTGACATTCGAACACGACACCAAGCGTCATTGCTGAATGGGCATAAAAGGACAGGAATATCTAATATTTGGCCAGTATGAGCCCGAAGTTGTAATTACATGACAGAAATTCGTATAATGAGTCAAGTCTTCTATTCACCAGCTACAGTCGTTTATAACTAACCATGAAAGATGTTAATTATAGTCTCATTCACAAATGATAGAACGTGTGCATGTTTAAACTTGATTGACGGAACATAATGTTTTGTGTTACAAGGGGATTGTAACCTAACATTTAATCGGACTATTAACTAAGCAAAATCAAATGTTTGATACCGAAATTTTTCACCAGTAGCGATATGTTTTATATTCGTTTCTTCCACTGGTAACGAGAAGTATGCATGATTGAACTAGAAATAACGTGACAAAAATTTATTTCCTTACTGAGAATTGAATCCGCGCGTATCAGCGTTGTTGTCTAACACGAATTCTTTTTCATCAGTAGCTGGAAGTAGCATGGTGTGATAAGTCTGGAATCTTTGGGAAGCAAAGAAATGATAGAACTAAGTCGTCCCAAAAATGACAGATCTCACAAAAGGGGAGATCCTAACTCGGATCCCATTCCTGAACTGTTATTTTGCACATCTCATGTTCAAACTAAATAATAAATTTGTTCCCTATGGCATTACATGGTGATTAGTTCATTAAATAAATTAACACTTCTAACGCAAGAAAGCTTATTGATCACTATTTTGATCCCGGCGGAGGTTCGAGTCCTCCCTCGGGCATGGGTGTGTGTGTTTGTCCTTAGGATAGTTTACGTTAAGTAGTGTGTAAGCTTAGGGACTGATGACCTTAGCAGTTAAGTCCCATAAGATTTCACATACATTTGAACTTTTTTTTATCACTGTTTCCACTTGCCATAACTTCCGATTCTGTAATGACCCAACCTAAAACGGCTTTGCTCTAGTCAGTAGCGAAGTGGATTTGGTGCCACAGTTGGGCGGCCGCTGTGGCCGAGCGGTTCTAGGCACTTCATTCCGGAATCACGCGGCTGCTACAGTCGCAGGTTCGAATCCTGCCTCGGACATCGATGTGTGTGATGTCCTTAGGTTAGTTAGGTTTACATAGTTCTGAGTCTAGGGTACTGATGACCTCAGATGTTAAGTCCCATAGTGCATGGAGCCATTTGAACCATTTTTGAGCCACAGAGCATCGCTATGTTCTTCACTTGGCGTTATCAGAGATGAAAAGTGTCTGTTCATCCCTGTTAAAAATGATCAAGATCAATGGCAATCGAAACAAGGCCTTAGGCTTACCAGTCTAAGCATCAATCCAGTACCCAGATTCGCATGTGACTGTGTCATAATTCTGCCGCGATGAATGATGTTCCACGCTGGGTAAGAAGTCTGAGTCGTTAGTGGTGAATTACAGCCTGTTCAATACATTCAATTCCTTGTTCAACCGCACCGCCATTCACCAACTTACACGGTTACCCAAAGTGTACTTTCGACTTGATTTTGAAATCATTGAAATCATATAAGAGTCTTTTCCACCAACTGACAACTGAGGAATTCTGAAGTCTATACAGCAAGCGTTGTCTTTCACTTGAAGTGTTCTGTTACTGTATGTGTTTGTGATTTAGCAGTAAACGGCGAGCAGTATAACTTCAAAGCCGAGATATCGAAACCACTCCTTCCTTTATTTTTTAACCTGCATGTCACCTCTCTGGTAAAAGTATCGTCTGATGAAAGTTCAAAGATAGTTTACTTCATATTCTAACCTGACAGTAAAAGCAAAACTTTGCAGAACATCTCCGTGAAAGAGCTTGGGGCTGTCTGTCAAAATCAGAACGACTTGTGATCGAGAGTTTCCGCCCGCTGCAGCAAGCTACCCTCGGGCAGCTAACATAAGGCTTACAGTGCACGTGTCTGCACTCGCATTGGCATGCACAAAATTATTTTATATTGCATATTATTTAATACTGTAGTTTGGTTTTCAGCGCGAAATATCTTTGATAAACCGAGTGAACATCTTGCCGTAACTACAGAGTTGTCACAATTGCTCAGGCAACATATGACGTGAGGAATATTAAAATACGTAACCTATCACCGTGGGTAAAAGTGACCTGAATAAAGTATCTTGGGGCACAAGTTCGTGGCGATTTTGTTTAACTTGTTCTTACGCAAACAAATATTTTCGTGCATAAGTTCGTGATGATTCTGTTTTGCCTATGTTATTAATAAGTGAATTCATCAATCTTCATTTCTAGTTGAAGTGTGGTGACTTATTAGATGTTACATATTTGAATGTTATGAGGACTGTAATTTAAGAGTTAGGAAACGAAGCGTAAAACAAAAAAGTGTCTATCATATGTGACATTTCGTTCTCTTTGGATTTAATAGAGGTGTGAAGGCAGTGTAGGCAGCTGGAAACATGAGTCATATCACGGCCATCAAAGAAATCACCGTAGAAAGTAGTTTTCTCGATTCAAGCAGGATCGTCTTGAGATGAATTAGTCATCGCATTCAGGAAAAACGTTTTTTACAGTTTATCTCTAAGGGTCACGTCACTGATCCCTGTAATAGGCATGAACTGTGACTATTTAGACTTTGTGCGATACTTGCACTCAGTGGGCAATGTTGGAGAAAAAGGAAAGGCAGTAAGATTGGGTTTAAAGTTACAACTGACCACGAAATCGCTACTGACGAAGCCAAAACTTGGATTCGGAAACACTGGAATGTGAATCACCTGTACCCTTTCAAAGGAATTATCCCATTATATGTCTTAATAACTTTAAGGAAAACACACAAAGCCTAACTCTAGATTGCCGGAAGAGGATCTGAACTAACGTATGTTAACTTCATGAAAAGAAAATAATGACTGAATCCTAACAAAAAACTTGTCAGGCAAAGGAAAGTGTGAGTCCACAAATGAAATGCAATCCATCTGGTGGCACAAGAAGATGTTTTGCGTTACAAAGGGCATCCCAGGGGTGTGCTCATCCCAGTTAATATCTGTTGCAACAACCGAGGCATCCTGCAGGCGCAATACAAGAAAAACGATCAAGAAGTATATATCAAGTGTTGCTGCTGCACGGTAAGCTGCCTGCACTCTGCTGATTTCATAAAGGAAGCTGTCCAGTAGCTTCGTTGGGAAGCCATCCTCCACACCACTTATTCTTCTAATCGTGCATCCTCATATGTTTACCTTTCTTGCTCCTTATCGAACAGCCATCAAGAATAGTTCTTTGCTGAAACAAATGCGTTAAACTTTGAAGAAGTAGGTGTTTACAGACGTGGAATTGAAAAAGTGCCTGAGCATGATCAAACTGTTTTAGATAATTTGAGATGATATATTGTTGACTATTACTTCTCTCATATTTTTTTACATTTTGTTCAATAAAGTAACAATTAACGCTGTACGGCACCCATCACTTTAACAGAAATGAATTACAACTTATCACGATAGCCTTATGACGTAAGCCAATCTTCATTTAACATTAAGTATCTGTAACATGATGGTGTCGAAATCGTCACGATATACTAAGCTATTGCGCAATTTTTATCTCTAAACGATCTGTGAAGACCTGTGTCATACACAAGTAGCATTACAGACCTACATGAATATGGTAGTGTGGCAGTGGGAGTAGATGCATTAAAAAAAAAAAAAAAAAAAAAAAAACAGAGAACAAATTCTTCAGTGCCACAGTTTCATCACTCAAATCACAAATTTACAAAAAAAAAAAAAAATATGTCAATAGAAGTAAGAAACATATGGCATTACCAACTTAGCAATTCTGCAACATCATTTGTTTATTACCGAGTGAGATGGTGCAGTCTTAACAACATGGACTCCGTATTCGAGAAGATGACGGTTGAAATCCACTTCCGCCGACCAGATCAGGTTTCCCGTGATTTGTTTGAATCGACCCAGGCAAATTCTGGATAACTCCTTTGAAAGGGCGCTGCTGATTTCCTTCTCCATCCTTGAACCAATCCGAGCTTGTGCTTCATCCCAAATGATCACAGTGCGGAAGGGACGTTAATCCCAAACCTTCCATCCCTTCACAAGTATTACGATACTGAATGGAATAAGAATCATTTTGATGGGATTTCCTTAGTGATTTTAGATCTCGTCGTTTCTAGCACTACAACAGAAAAGGTAAAAAGTTAGTCGTCCGTGAGATTGGAGCGGACAGCTAAATCAGTCTTTCCTCAACAGCGTGTCTACCTTAACACAGAGCCAGCGAACACTTGCAGTTTTCTAACTCACTAATTGTACTATTGGTGGTTAAGGCAGACGGTTTACAATGTAAACGATGAAATTTATTGTTGTTACTGCGTAGAACAACCTCGTCCCAACCGGACAGCTGAATACGTCAACGCCCCACCTCTGGAACTGAGGACGCGATACTGCCCCAAGTTGATGGGCCTCCTTAGCTAGCCATTCTGACTGTGGTCTTTACGTGGTTTGCCACACCCATCTAGGTAAGTGCCCGACAGATACCCACATGATACACACTATGCAAACATTCAGACCAGGCTCTCACGCTTAATTTTCTCCGGACTCATGCAGATGTGGCACACAAATTCTGTCCTGGCGATGTGGTGGCGTCAGAAAGAGCTTCCAGCCACAACTTTCACTAACACTGCTTCAGTCTGCACAGAACATGAACAATCAACGAAGAAGAAGAAGAAGAAGAAGAAGAAGGAGAAGACTACGTGGAAAAGCTTTCCTGTACTCAACATTATCTATCTGATAAATCGATGACCAACTTAAGTGTTCATTCAGCACACTTAATTGAAACCCCAAGATAAAATCAAATGAATTTAGCAGGACAATTATGTGTCACTGCAGAAAGTAAGACAACAATCACAGAGTTCAAACTTCTTGGTAGATTAAACTATGTGCCAGACCGAGACTCGAACTTGTCGTGGGCAAGTACTCTATCGACTTTTTCTTTTTCTTTTTAACCTTATTTCTTTCGTGATTGTTTGTTCTATTTGTTTGCAGCGATCGCCCCACGACGCTTGTTCAAGTTTATAGTCGTTCCATTAACTCAGTTTTTTTTTTACTACACATGGCGGCTAACCCTCTGACCGAACACGCTACCGTGCCGAGCACTCCTGGAAGAAAGGATATTGCGGAGACATGGCTTAGCCACAGCTGGTGGGACGTTTCCAGAATAAGATTTTCACTTTGCAGAGGAGTGCGCGTTGATATCAAACTTCCTGGCAGATTATAACTGTGTGCCGGACCGAGACTCGAACTTGGGACCATTGCCTTCGCAGAAGAGCTACTGTGAACTTTGGAAGGTCGTAGACGAGGTACTGGCAGAATTGAAGCTGTAAGGACGGGTCGTGAGTCGTGCTTGAGTAGCTCAGTCGATAGAGCATTTGCCCGTGAAAGGTAAAGGTCCCGAGTTCGAGTCTCGGTGTTGCACACAGTTTCAATCTGCCAGGAAGTTTCATATCAGCGCACACTCCACTGGAGAGTGAAAATCTCATTATGGAAACCACAGAGTTCTACATCTACATCTACATGGATACTCTGCAATTCACATTTAAGTGCCTGGCAAAGGGTTCATCGACCCACCTTCACAATTCTCTATTATTCCAATCTCGTATAGCGCGCTGAAAGAATGAACACCTATATCTTTCCGTACGAGCTCTGATTTCCCTTATTTTATGGAGGTGACCGTTCTTCCCTATGTAGGTCGGTGTCAACAAAATATTTTCGTATTTGGAGAAGAAAGTTTGTGATTGGAATTTCGTGAGAAGATTCCGTCGCAACGAAAAACGCCTTTCTTTTAATGATTTTCAGCCCAAATACTGTATCATCTCTCCCATATTTCGCGATAACACAAAACGTGCTGCCTTTCTTTCAACTTTTTCGATGTACTCCGTCAGTCCTATCTGGTAAGGATCCTGCACCGCGCAGCAGTATTCTAAAAGAGGACGGACAAGCATAGTGTAGGCAGTCTCCTTAGTAGGTCTGTTACATTTTCTAAGTGTCCTGTAAATAAAACGCAGTCCTTGGTTAGCCTTCCCCACAACATTTTCTGTGTGTTCCTTCCAATTTAAGTTGTTCGTAATTGTAATACCTAGGTATTTAGTTGAATTTACGGCTTTTATATTAGACTGATTTATCATGTAACCGAAGTTTAACGGGTTCCTTTTAGCACTCATGTGGATGACCTCACACTTTTCGTTATATGGGGTCAACTGTCACTTTTCGCACCATTCAGATATTTCTTCTAAATCTTTTTGCAGCTTGTTTTGATCTTCTGATGACTTTATTAATCGATAAACGACAGCGTCATCGGCAAATAACCTAAGACTGCTGCTCAGATTGTCTCCCAAATTGTTTATATAGATAAGGAACAGCAAAGCGCCTACAACACTACCTTGGGGAACGCCAGAAATCACTTATTTTGCTCGATGACTTTCCATCAATTATTACGAACTGTGACCTCTCTGACAGGGAATAACAAATCCAGTCACATAACTGAGATGATATTCCCTAAGCACGCAACTTCACTGCGAACCGCTTGTGTGGTACAGTGTTGGAAGCCTTCCGTAATCCAGAAATACGGAATCGATCTGAAATCCCTTGTCAATAACACTCGACACTTCATGTGAATAAAGAGCTAGTTGTGTTTCACAGGAACGATGTTTTCTAAACCCATGTTGACTGTGTGTCAATAGACAGTTTTCTTCGAGGTAATTCATAATGTTCGAGCACAATATATGTTCTAAAATCCTGCTGCATATCGACTTTAACGATATGGGCCTGTAATGTAGTGGATTACTCCTACTACCTTTCTTGAATATTGGTGTGACCTGTGCAACCCTCCAGCCTTTGTCAGACGTTTTCTATCATGTTGCCAGGTCTTAATCATTTAGCAGCAATAATACTGTGTTTCCACAGACAATCTGTTTCTTGAGCCGGCTAGCAATACTGGAGCAAAACTAGCACTTTAAAGACACAATGCAAACAGTCGCCAATTTGTCAGAAGACTGGGATACGAAAAGTATAAGCGAATGAATACAAGCCAACCAGAACACAAGAAATTAAGAACAGGGGGAATAAATTGGTGGCTCTCCTCTTCGATTGTTGTCATAGTTACACTCCCTGACAAGAAAAGTAGAGCATCAAGACGGGGAGAGCAAACTGAATAAAACAACACAGTTGACAGGGTATCTGCTGTTAATGCAATAATTACAAAAGTGTGCCAGATTTACAAAGAATCTGGTAGGAAGAGCACACTTATTGGTACTATGTTACACCCTTATGCCATGAATGCATGCACTCGTTCGATTGGGAGGGGTGTCATAAAGTCATTGCATCGTGTCGTGAGGCAAGCTGACCCACAACTGTGGTAATTGACTGTTGATTTCCTGGACACTGGTATTGGCGCGGAGTTGAAGTCTGAGGTGTTTCTACAAACCTTCTATTGGAGACAGATCTGAGGATCTTGCTGGCTGCGGGAGTGTCTCAACATCACACAAACAGTTCCTAGACACACGAGCCATACGTGGACAAACCTTACAGTTTTTAAAAACGGCACCACGATACTGTCACGTTATGATGTACTATTGTGCCATCAGAGTTTCGTCAAGCCCTGCCAGCCATAATCGGAGGTCGTAGTAGATGGCTCCCACATCGTGACGCCAGCTGCAGCACCACTGCTCGCCTAAACATTGGAAGAATGTGACCGCTCGCCAGGTCTCTGCCGTACTCCCCGACGATGGTCATCCAGGCTAGTGCAGAACCGCCATTCACCGCCGAACACAATGCGACGCCATTCATCAGAATTCTATAGTTCCCGGCCACGGAACCGCTTTAAATGCAACTGTTTGTGATGTGCTATTAATGAGAGCCTACGCACGGGACGATAATTCCCTAGTTTGGCAACTGCTACTTGCCTGTCAATGGTGCAGGATGATGCAGAATGTTGCAATGTGTCCACTGCTTTTTTTAGGATGGCACGTGCAGATGTGAGGAGGTAACTATATGCTTGTGGTGGTCATGCTTGTCGACGATTAACTACATCTACACTCATGCTCATACATTAAGGGTAATGCTGATACATGGTGAAACAACGCTCTGGTGGGCGGTTTGTCGGTTTAAATCAACTCGGAGAATGACCATGCGGTGCATTTGACCTGCGGTCGTCGCACGGTGGTGCTGGCAGCAGTCCACATACGTAGAGGTGTGTTGGTGCATGTCAGAGTACGGTGCAGTGAGTAAGTGTGCAGACGTTTTCAGACGTGCTAATTGTGACTGGTGAAAATGACTCAAAGAACACATATTGATGACGTCATGACGGGTAGAATACTAGGGCGACTGGAGGCTCGTCAAACACAGCAGGTCGTAGCACGGGCGCTCCGTGTGCCACAAAATGTGAACTCAAGATTGTGGCAATGATTCCAGCAGACAGGAAACGTGTCCAGGCGCTACAGTTCGGGACGTCCACTGTGTACAACACCACAAGAAGACCGATATCTCACCATCAGTGCCCGCAGACAGCCACGGGGTACTGCAAGTAGCCTTACTCGTGACCTTACCGCTGCCACAGGTACAGATGTCTCCAGACACAAAGTCTACAGACGACTGAACAGACATGGTTTATTCGCCCGGAGACCTGCAAGGTGCATTCCACTAACCCCTGGTCACAGGAGAGCCCGTAAAGCCTGGTATCAAGAACACAGTACATGGTCATTGCAACAGTGGTCCCAGGTTATGTTCACGAATGAGTCCAGGTATAGTCTGAACAGTGATTCTCGCTGGGTTTTCATCTGCTGTGAAACAGGAACCAGATACCAACCCCTTAACGTCCTTAACAGGGACCTGTATGGAGGTCGTGGTTTGATGGTGTGGGGTGGGATTATGATTGGTGCACGTACACCCCTGCATGTCTTTGACAGAGGCACTGTAACATGTCAGGTGTATCGGGACGTCATTTTGCACCAGTGTGTCCGCCTTTCCAGGAGTGCACCTTCCTCCTGATGTATGATAACGCAGACCCCACCAAGCTGCCATCGTGGAGGAGTTCCTTGAAACAGAAGATATCAGGCGAATCGAGTGGCCTGCCTTTTCTCCAGACCTAAACCCCATCGAGCACGTCTGGGATGCTCTCGGTCGAAGTATCACTGCACGTCTTCAAACCCCTAAGACACTTCAGGAGCTCCGACAGGCACTGGTCCAAGAATGGGAGGCTATACCCTAGCAGCTGCTCGACCACCTGATCCAGAGTATGCCAACCCGTTGTGCTGCCTGTGTACGTGTTCATGGTGATCCCATGGCGTTTTGTAGCACATGTGTTTTGGGGCGGTTTCTTCAACTTATCACCAATACCGTGGAATTACAGATCTGTATCGTGTGTTTTCCCTAAGTACCTATGCTATTAGCGACAGTTTTGTGTAGTGCCACGTTGTGTGGCACCAAATTCTGCAATTATGCTTCATTTATGAGCATGATTGTACATAGATACTCCATAATCCGCCATACGGAGCGTGAAAGAGGGTTCCCTGTACCACTGCTAGTCATTTCCTTTCCTGTTCCACTCGCAAACAGAGTGAGGGAAAAACAATAGTCTACAAGCCTCTGTGTGAGCCCTAATTTCTCGTATCTTATCTTCATGGTCCTTATGCAAAATGTACCTTGGCGACAATAGAATCGTTCTTCTGCCAGCTTCAAATACCGGTTATCTAGATTTTCTCGATTGTAATCCACGAAAAGAACGTTGCCTTCCCTCCAGGGATTCCCATCTGAGTTCCCGAAGCATCTCCAAAACACTTGGGCATTGTTCGAAACCGCCTGTCTTTTAGTTGCTTAGATATCATCTTTTAATCCGACGTGGTACGAATTCCAAACACTTCAGCAGTACTCAAGATCAGCTCGCACTAGTGTCCTATATGCGGTCTCTACAGACGAACCACACTTTCCCAAAATTTGCCAATAAACCGAAGCCGACCATTCGGCTCCCTAGCGCAATTCTCCGATGTTCTTTCCATTACATATCGCTTTGCATTGCTACGCTCAGATATTGAAATGCTATGACTGAGCCAAGCAGGACACTGCTAATAATGTATCCGAACATCAATGGCTTTTTTTCATACTCATCTGCATTAACTGACATTTTTCTGTATTTAGAGCTAGTTGTCATTCATCACACCAACCAGAAATTTTGTCTGAGTGTACTCCTGCAGTCACTCAACTTCGACACCTTACCGTACTGTCAGCAAACAACCGCAGTTTGCTACCCACCCAGTCCGCCAAACCATCTACGTATACAGAAAATAATACCAGTCCTGTCACACTTCCCTGGGGCATTCCTGAAGGTACCCTTATCTCTGATGAACACTCGCCGTCATGAACAAAACACTAGGTTCTATTACGTAAGTAGTCTAAGATCCTCTCTCATATCTAGGAACTTATTCGATTTGCTCCTACCTTCATTAACAGTCTGCAGTGGGGCACAATGTGAAATGCTTTTCGGAAATCTATAAGTATGGAATCTGCCTATTTCACTTTATCCACAGTCCGCAGTATATCATGTGAGAAAAGACCAAGCTGAGTTTCGCACGAGCGATGTTTTCTAAAACCGTGCTGATCCGTGGACATCAGCTTCTCGGTCTCAAGAAAATTTATTATATTCGAACTGGGAATATGTTCAAGGATTCTGGACCAAACCGGTGTTAGTGAAGTTATTCGTAATTTGGCTGGTTCGTTCATTTACCCTTTCTTATATATATCAGTCACCTGCGCTTTTTCCAGTTTCTTGAGGTATTGAGCTGGGCAAAAGATTCGCGGTAAATGCAGTCTAAGTAACGGGCCAATGTCGAAGAGTACCATTTGTGAAACAGAATTGGGATTCCATCCGGACCTGGCGACTTATTTGTTTTCAACTCTTTCAATTGTTTATCTACGCCAGGGATGCTTATTACTATGTCGTCCATACGTCATTCTGTTCCATGTCAAACGACGATATGTTTGTACGATTCACTTGCGTGATAGATTTCTTAAACACTAAATTTAAAACTTCGTGTTTTGTTTTGCGATCTTCAACTGCTCCACCAGTCTGGTCAACAAGTGGCTACTAGAGAGAAGCCTTAGACCCACTTAGCGATTTTATGGTTCAAATGGCTCTGAGCACTATGGAACTTAACATCTGAGGTCATCAGTCCCCTAGACTTAGAACTACTTAAACCTAGCTAACCTAAGGACACCACACCCATCCATGCCTGAGGCAGGATTTGAACCTGCGACCGTAGCGGTCGCGCGGTTCCAGACTGAAGCGTCTAGAACCACTCGGCCACTTAGGCCGGCGCTTAGCGATTTTAAATAGGACTAGAATTTTCTCGGTTTCCCGGCCAGATCTTTTGCTAAGGTTTCTCTTTTAACCGAGAGGGCAATAGCCTTTGCTTCCTCAGCATTTTCCGAATTCCGTTGTTAAACCATGCTGGATATTTTCCGTTCTTAATTCACTGACTAGGCATACAGTTCTCCAGGCCACGATCTACCGTCGGTTTAAACTTTACCCATCATTCCTGTACATCCATATTACTGGAACTAAGTGATGTCAGCTCACTGTCGAAGTCAGATACAAACAATTGCTTATCTGCTCTTTCTACCAGGAACACTGTCCTAAATTCTTGACTGATTTTATTCACTTCGTACCCATAGTTGCCATATTGAAATCATGATCAATAATTCCCTCTTTCATGACGACATCGTCAATAAGATCCGACCTGTTTGTAGCTACAGTATCTAAGATATTTCCACTGCTTGTGGGATGCCGAACTACAAGCGGTTCTAGGCGCTACAGTCTGGAACCGCGCGACCGCTACGGTCGCAGGTTTGAATCCTGCCTCGGGCATGGACGTGTTTGATGTCCTTAGGTTAGTTAGGTTTAAGTAGTTCTAAGTTCTAGGGGACTGATAACCACAGCAGTTAAGTCCCATAGTGCTCAGAGCCATTTTTTTTTTATGCCGAGCTATCTGCTCAAGAATTTTCGGAAAAAGTTAAATATACTTCACAAGACTGTCCGTAACCCCTGCAATGAATCATAGACGTCCCAGGCTATCCTCAATACGTTAAATTCGCCTCCAACCAATACAGCATGATCTGGGTATTTACATACTACTGAACTTAGTTTTTCTTTGAATGATCCCAGATCTGTCCCCGACGATTGGGGTGGTGGGTGAAAGCACCCAGCAATTAACTTGGTCCAACCTAGACCTGTCATACGCGACCAGATAACTTCACCGTCACACTCAACTTCGACGCGGAGAGAAGTTCCCATGCTGTCCAACATTAAGCCACAGTCACATACGGAAGCCGCACAGATCTTGATATTGCACGATTGGATCATGTGGCCCAATGGAGACATTCGATGAGGCCTCTTTCAGACTCTGTTAGATGCTGATAACACTGTCTTAGACGAGTAAATTGTATCTTTGTATCAATCACAGTGATAACTCAACATTTGATGCCTTTAGGGTAACTTGTATACCCTGCAAGGCCTGGTAATTACAATAAACAAGGACAACATTAGTGAAATCTGGTGGCCATTCCAACTGACTCAGGGAATTGCAACTCGTTGATGGTGAGCACGAGTACGAAGTTATGCTGAAATCTGACAAAGTCTTCCAGATGATTCAGTGTTGTTTTTTTTTCCTTTTTTCCTCAGGCAGTGTATTTTTTACTTAATATCCAGATTATTACAATAATCATAAGGGAATTATCAAGGAGTAATAAAATGGGTTGCACGTTAAACGTAAATACAGCTTTGCGCTAATTCTGCTGAAGAGCCCAATGACAGCAAATCAGTTAACTACGAGGGTCATTCCAAAAGAAATGCACACTATTTTTGTAAAAATACAGTTTTCATTCTGCATGTGTGAAAGTTTTACAGTGTGTAGATACATCCTACCCGCTCGTTTTCAAAATTAGTTCAACCTGTTCCCGTGAGTGGCGCCGTCACAGCGTGTCTTCAAGATGGTTGCTACACTTGACGTTCGTCAGAAGCAACGTGCTGTCATAGAATTCCTGTGCTGTGAAAATGAGACCGTGGGAAACATCCACAAGAGGTTCAAAAAGGTGTATGGAGATGCTGCTGTCGATCGCAGAACAGTTAGTCGGTGGGCAAGCAGGTTACGTGATGAAAGCGGGCACGGCAATATTGACGATTGTCCTCGCAGTGGCAGGACTCGTACTGCACACACTCCAGACAATGTGCAGAGAGGTAATGAATTGGTGACTGCTGACAGACGCATCACAGTGAATGAATTGTCATGCTACGTTGGGATACGGGAAGGGAGTGTTTGCAGAATACTGAAAGTGTTGGCGTTAAAAAAGGTTTGTGCCAGGTGGGTTCCCAGGATGTTGACAGTGGCTCACAAAGAAACAAGAAAAACGGTATGCAGCGAACTTTTGGAACAGTACGAGAATGGTGGAGATGAGTTTCTTGGAAGAATTGTGACAGGTGATGAAACATGGCTCCATCATTTTTCACCAGAGATGAAGAGGCAATCAATGGAGTGGCATCATGCAAAATCACCCAAGAAAAAAAATTCGAAACCACACCTTCTGCTGGAAAAGTTATTGCTACGGTGTTTTTCGATTTCGAAGGACTCTTGCTTGTGGACACCATGCCAAGTGGAACCACCATAAATTCTGATACATATGTGACGACACTGAAGAAACTTCAAGCTCGACTGAGTCGTGTTCGACCACATCGGCAAAAGCAGGATGTTTTGCTGTTGCACGACAATGCACGGCCACATGTCAGTCAAAAAACCATGGAAGCGATCACAAAACTCGGATGGACAACACTGAAACACCCACCTTACAATCCTGACCTGTCTTCATGTGACTATCCCCTCTTTGGGAAACTGAAAGACTTTCTTCGTGGAACAAGGTTTGAAGATGAAGATTGCCTTGTCCACGCTGCCAAAAAGTGCCTCCAACAGGTTGGTCCAGAATTTTACCGTGCGGGTACACAGGCGCTAGTTCCAAGATGGCGTAAGTCAGTTGAGAGGGATGGAAATTATGTGAATTATGTGGAGAAATGAAAATATTGTTCCTAAAGGATGTATCTACACACTATAAAACTTTCAAACTTGTAGAATAAAAGACGGATTTTAAAAAAATAGTGTTCATTTCTTATGGAGTGATCATCGTATAAGTAAATAAAAAAATTTGCCTAGAGTGGCATTCACACAAAGCGATACACAATAACACTGAGGACATGAATCTAACAATAGAACGAGGAGATGGTGTTCAAACGTGTGAAGATTGTCCAGAGTCCCTTGGTTCACTATGCGAAACTGTTACAGTAATTTAACAGCAGTCATCGTCGACCAGATTATAATCCAACCTAACATACTTCTAGAACTATGACACTAGAATTGTGCCGTAATCTCATTAAAACATTCATGCGCACACTTGGCTACAGTAGTATTGAACGCAGTTTTCCGAAATTCCTTCACCAGGGAAGACAAATGGAATATTCCAGAATTTGAAACACGAACAGCTGCTAGCATGAGTTTCTTAGAAGTAGATACCTTAGGGGTTGCGAAGGAACTCAAATCGCTTGATACTGGCAAGTCTTCAGGTCCAGATTGTATACCGATTATGTTCCTTTCAGATTACGCTGATACAATAGCTCCATACTTAGCAATCATATACAACCGCTCGCTGTACCTACAGATTGGAAAATTACGCAGGTCACACCAGTGTTTAAGAAGGGTAGTAGGAGTAAACCATCGAACTACAGACCTATATCATTGACGTCGGTTTGCAGTAGGGTTTTGGAGCATATACTGTATTCAAACATTATGAATCACCTCGAAGGGAACGATCTATTGATACGTAAACAGCATGGTTTCAGAAAACATCGTTCTTGTGCAACGCAGCTAGCTCTTTATTCGCACGAAGTAATGGCCGCTATCGACAGGGGATCTCAAGTTGATTCCGTATTTCTAGATTTCCGGAAAGCTTTTGACACCGTTCCTCACAAGCGACTTCTAATCAAGCTGCGGGCCTATGGGGTATCGTCTCAGTTGTGCGACTGGATTCGTGATTTCCTGTCAGGAAGGTCGCAGTTCGTAGTAATAGATGGCAAATCATCGAGTAAAACTGAAGTGATATCAGGTGTTCCCCTGGGAAGCGTCCTGGGACCTCTGCTGTTCCTGATCTATATAAATCACCTGGATGACAATCTGAGCAGTTCTCTTAGGTTGTTCGCAGATGATGCTGTAATTTACCGTCTAGTAAGGTCATCCGAAGACCAGTATCAGTTGCGAAAGGTGATCCACATGAGTTCCAAAAGAAATCCGTTGGAATTCGGTTACTCGATAAATAGTACAATTCCCAAGGCTGTCAATTCAACTATGTACCTGGGTGTTAAAATTACGACCAACTTCAGTTGGAAAGACCACATAGATAATATTATGGGGAAGGCGATCCAAAGGTTGTGTTTCATTGGCAGGACACTTAGAAGATGCACCAAGTCCACTAAAGAGACAGCTTACACTACACTCGTTCGTCGTCTGTTAGAATATTGCTGCGCTGTGTGGGATCCTTACCACGTGGGATTGACGGAGGACATCGAAAGGGTGCAAAAAAGGGCAGCTCGTTTTGTATTATCACGTAATAGGGGAGAGAGTGTGGCAGATATGATTCGCGAGTTGGGATGGAAGTCATTAAAGCAAAGACGTTTTTCGTCGCGGCGAGATCTATTTACGAAATTTCAGTCACCAACTTTCTTTTCCGAATGCGAAAATATTTTGTTGAGCCCAACCTACATAGGTAGGAATCATCATCAAAATAATATAAGAGAAATCAGAGCTCGAACAGAAAGGTTTAGGTGTTCGTTTTTCCCGCGCGCTGTTCGGGAGTGGAATGGTAGAAAGATAGTATGATTGTGGTTCGATGAACCCTCTGCCAAGCACTTAAATGTGAACTGCAGAGTAATCATATAGATAAAGATGTAGATGTAGTCTAATGAGACAAAAGTGAACTTCACTCATGATAGACGTACCCGGCTCTGAACCCTACATGACCCGAATGACTCATGGCAACGGAGCCGTGTCACTCGGTGTATGTGATGGGAGTGCTCCAGTGTCAGAAGGTATTTCTGGAGTGACGATAAAGTCTTTCCTCGCGCGATGGTGGGAGCCATGCTGGACTATCTCACAGTGTGGTGATGAAGCCGCCGTATCGAGGGCGGTGTAATCACGGCCGCGGTGGCGTTGGCAGATTTTTAGCTAATAGAATTGAGCGCTGGGTGTGAAATAACTTCACGGCCGGCGCGCCGCCAGCGGTGATCGGCAAAGCCCGTGACGGCCAGGTGGGCAGGGAGCACGGCACTCGCTCTCCTTTTGGATCGCCTCGGCTCGGCTGGCCGCTATTCCCGACACGCGCTCCCCTGTATTCTCGTCGGCTGCTGCCCCGGTGTGGGCGTACAGAGAGTGGCACGTCATACGAGGCGAAAATACCTTACACACACTGAAGTGCGGCCAACGGATGTAGTCACTTCCTAGTATCTTCAGTAGTTTGACTGCCTATCACCACGGTACCACAACCTACAAAAACAATGTACTAAGGCCACACATCGATTCCAGTTTTTATAGTGATGGTCTTGTGCAACCCTGTTGTTGTAACCAGACAAAACTGCAAACGTGCTCTGAGAAATTTTTAACTACAACAGATGAAATACGCCGATGGAAAAAAATGGCAACCTCAAAAAATAATTAATGTAGAGTAACGAAATTTCGGGGACACATTTGTCTACACTACTGGCCATTAAAATTGGTACACCACGAAGAGGACATGCTACAGACGCGAAATTTAACCGACAGGAAGAAGATGCTGTGATATGCAAATGATTAGCTTTTCAGAGCATTCACACAAGGTTGGCGCCGGTGGTGACACCTACAACGTGCTGACATGAGGAAAGTTTCCAACCGATTTCTCATACACAAACAGCAGTTGACCGGCGTTGTCTGGTGAAGCGTTGTTGTGATGCCTCATGTAAGGAGGAGAAAAGCGTACCATCACGTTTCCGACTTCGATAAAGTTCGGATTGTAGCCTATCGTGATTGCGGTTTATCGTATCGCGACATTGCTGCTCGCGTTGGTCGAGATCCAATGACTGTTAGCAGAATATGGAATCGGTGGGTTCACGAGGAAAGACACATTGAGCATGTAATTTTAAACTATGGGCAACCGTAGCCAATTTCTACATTTTGAAAGAAATAATTTGCATTAGCTGTAGAACATTTTTTATTAAAAGTCACTATTAAGAAGTATCTTTATTACCTGAAAATGTGTCTTCTAGTAGTCTGAAACTGGTTGTGGCTTTTAATAAAAATATTCTACTGCCAATGCGGATTATTTCTCTCAAAAGAGACACATTGTTCGCTGCAGGATGGTATGGCAAGGTCTTGTACTGTGAGTTCAGAAATGGTTTTGTATACAGAAAGGCAAGTATCTACCCAGACAGTGGAATGACGTGTAGAGCACCAAAGACTGTCAGCACGGCAATCGTTGCGGCGACTTCCCTTGAAGTAGTAGCAGCAGAGAGAGGCGTGCGCA
The DNA here is from genome assembly GCF_023864345.2 of Schistocerca serialis cubense. Taxonomy (NCBI): domain Eukaryota; kingdom Metazoa; phylum Arthropoda; class Insecta; order Orthoptera; family Acrididae; genus Schistocerca; species Schistocerca serialis. The sequence goes on from NC_064638.1 coordinate 274,495,359, forward strand.
GTGGCAACACTGGACACAGGAGTGGTACCACGTCGTATCTTCAGATATCCAGTTCTGTATACAGCAACACTATGTGCGTCTCCAAGTGCGAAAGCTTGTAGGAGCACGAACTTCGCCAGACTACACGAGCCGAGTACCTGGCGTAATAGCACGGGGTGTCATTGAACACACAACTTAATTACCTCTGAATCGCATGGCCGATAATTTGGGCAGCAGCAGTTAGATTTCTGACGTTTTGATGCCGGCAGTTGTGCTCCATCTTCGAGGAATGTCGCTTTACCTTTCAACAAGATAACGCATGATCACACGATGCCCATGCTGTCCCGACCTACTTCGACGCAGAAAGTCTTCGACTACTGCACTTTCTCCAGATCTCTCATACTCTGAAAATATCTGATCATGTCTTCTTTTTTTGCGTTCTGACTTCCCTAGACATAGCATCATCATCTGCAAACAGCCTCACATACTTTCAGCGCTGTCTACTAGAACATTTACGTATATTCTTGAAACTTTCCATGTCGTAGCAGCGTACAGTTATCATTAATTGTACTTGGTCTCTCCAACAAAACAACTGAATAATTAATTGTACCCATTCAATGTACTTATTTTTATAGCACTAAATCTACTGCGTCATTAGGGACAGTGTACAAATGCTTCTCAAATTAACTGAGACACATGTGCAACACATAATCATACAATAGGTTATTTATTTCTTTCATGAAAGTATTTTAATCAACCTACAGAAATTTCATTCGTGCTGCGTTAAAGATCTTTCCATCCATGCTCTGAAGAGACGACTGACGGTATTAGAAGTGGAAATCGCTTCGTATTCAGCTCGCTCAGTTTGCCGAGTACTTTGAGAATTTAATGGCGGTAAAGATTATTCATGAATCCATTGCTAGCACTGTTTGAAGTTTTTTTGAGAAATGTGTCTCTTTCGACGGCATTTTGTCCTTGCGAATGTTACACAACCTTTTTGCCACATTTCTGCTGATCGTTTGCGAAACAAGCCTCTCGATGGCAGTGTAATAGAAAGGTAATCTTGCATATTATAAATGCGAGTTTGTGTGTGTGTGTTTGTGTGTGTGTGTGTGTGTGTGTGTGTGTGTGTGTGAGTTAGTATGTTTGTTACTTCTTCATGCTGAAACGCCTGGTCGTATGTGCACGGAAGTTGAATGTAAATAGTTTATATCCTGCATTAATGCATAGGCTGCATTAAACATAGCTACCTATCAAAGAGTTGGGGATTTAGATGAAATTTTGAACAGAGATAGCTTATGCCCTGAATTACACATACGTTACCTAATATATAGCGTTCCATTCAGATTGGGGTGATAACGTCCATAGAGAAGAAGGCAGAAGGAGATGGGCATATATAGGGGAGGAGCGAATGAAAAAATAGAGAGAAGAGGAGATGGACAAAAAGAGGGGAAGGAGGAAATGGACTGAGAAAGAAAGGAGGAGGAGATTGGCAGGGGAGGAGCGAGAAGGAGATCGACAGAGAAAGGAAACAGAAGGAGATAGAGAAAGAAAAGAAGAACTGTGAGAGAGGATAGGGGAAGATGAACAGGGAGTGGGGGCGTATGAGTTGGACAAACAGAGGAGCATGAGAAGGTGGACAGAGAGATATGAGAGGAGGAGATGGAGAGGGAGAGATGGAGGAGATGGGCAGAAAGGGGTGAGGAGGAGTTGGACAGAGAGAGGAAGAGGAGGAGACAGACTGAGAGAGGGGAAATGAGGAGACTGACAGAGAGTGGGGATGGAGGAGATGGACAGAGAGAGGGTGGAGGATAAGGATAGATAGAGGGGGTGAAGAAGATAGACAGAGGGAGAATGGAGTAGATGAGCTAATAAGAGTCTGGAATAAATACATATCGATTCATGTTTTATAAGCAACTGTTTAACTTTGGGTAATGCCGTGGAATGGAGCTACCACGCTAGTTTTCACGTATGAAGTAACAACAATGATAAACCGCTCTACACTAACTCCTTCAAACTATGTGTAATAAATAGTATGCAAATCAAAATATTGCTTAATTTTTCACTTGCTGTGTAAAGTATTTTTATGTCCATTCATAATTATGGTATAAAATGTTCAGTCTGTTTTACCATTACTAAATATTCTACCTTTGATCACTGATTCGGATCTACTATAATATCACTCTAAAAATCGCAGGACTTAAAAGAAACGTACCACATGCGATCAAGCCGGTGACAGTTGACAGAAACGACCAAAATTCGTCCACAACAGTTTCGTAAAACGATGCACTTTATTTTAACGAGCAGCAATGTGCCATTACCGCAGCTAAACACGTAATCCACTCGTCCATTTCGACGCGAGATAATCATTTTGTGGGTTAGATCGATACAGATACAATGCTAATGAATACCGCTTGTGGCTACAGCTAAGTTACAATTACGACCACTACGTCCATATTCAAACAACATATGTTTAACATTCAATTTTTTTTTTCTTCAAACGCTGTCACAGTATTTGCTAATGTGCCCAGAACATCTTACCTCCTGGTCAAGAACAATATCACTTTTACTAAAAAGATATACATTTTTAGTTTGCAAATATCTGTAACTAACTCTAACACATGTAATATGCATGTAATTTTTAGTCATTGCAGCTCTTGAATGACGAAACTAAACTTTTCAATTTCGGTTGAATTGAAATATAATTAAAATTATTATGTTATATTATCTGTAACAAAACAACAAAATGAATTGGATTTGATTTAAGGAAATTAATATTTTTAAGGTTTTGTTCTCTACTCAGTTCACTGTCTTATCTACCAAAATACAAGCTCCTACCTCGCAGTAACGTTTTTGCATTTGCACCAGTACATTAATAGTATATATTTCGTCATATCATGTAAGTCAAGAATTAACTGAAGATTATGACATTTATGTGGCAAACTCCGTTAAGTTCTTGTGGCTGGTGGTGTACTGCAACGTGAAGGACGCCAGCTGCTAATTAAATACTTGAAGTGACGCCCACCGTCTTCGGCATAACGTCATGGACAGCCAATCACATAAGTTGCATTTCTGCCACTTTCTTAAGCTTCAAGTATTTAATTAGTAGCTGGCGTCCTTTACGTTGCAGTACACCACCAGCCACAAGCAATAGGGTTGCCATGCGCCACCGACTCCGGCAGACATCTATGGTATACCAGCATTATTTACTGTTTATCAATATAATATTTCGTCCTTTATATGATATATGGATTCTTGTTCATTGTAGGTCTGAAGATAATATTATAATAAGATCGAAACCAGTCACCACATTAAAAAATTTATGCGATCAAGACTGTCTCCAGTTTATTTATAATAATTATGGACCGCTGTTTCCTATAATAAGAACTATGTTATTTAAAAGATTCTTTACAACCTCCGTCTGCAGGGTTCGACTGTCCCTGTGTGTCAGTACATAAGGCCTGCCTTGTCTCCATTTAGCTGTGGCTGTTTCCTCACGTTTCGACTCCGCAGTCACATCGCCGATAGTCGACTTGGTCAGCTTTAGCAGAGTTCAAATCTCCGTGATCGATTTTTTACTCAGGTGATATCCGACAGCTAGTCCACGTACGAAGTCACCCAAGTCTCCTGACCAAAACATTCTGCTGTTACTGCCTCGAACACCCAAGTCAAAATACCTGTCATCTGGAGTCAGGGGGGCACACTTTTTAGGTTACAACCAGATTACAAATAGATGGTCTTGAAAGAATTTACAACAAAACAGGACCAGAATGTGTGTAACAGTTTCCAGAGAAGTAGAATTAACTTGTTTCATCAGAACAATTGGGGCTGAAAAACAAGACTGATGAGCTTCTTGTGCGTCTAGAAGACGTGTAGAGTACGGAAGTAACAAATGTTCTATGGGTGTCTCAACACCATGTAAATCACAGGGATAGAAAAGTATCGGTGATTATAGGACTGGCATCATTTTCGAGTAGAGTTAACAGAAAAAAGAAGGAGTTGTAACATATATAAAAGTTGGGAACGAAGTCAAAAATACTGAAATAAATCGTTTTTGTAAAAATCAGAACCTAGAAGCATGTACATCTGAGATGTTATTGTAGAATATTTCTCTGATAATTACAACAGTCTACAGGAGCCCTCTAGCGAATTTTCAGCTATTTATAGTCAATCTCCCCCCATGAAGCATGGACCTTGCCGTTGGTGGGGAGGCTTGCGTGCCTCAGCGATACAGGTAGCCGTACCGTAGGTACAACCACAACGGAGGGGTATCTGTTGAGAGGCCAGACAAACGTGTGGTTCCTGAAGAGGGGCAGCAGCCTTTTCAGTAGTTGCAAGGGCAACAGTCTGGATGCTTGACTGATCTGGCCTTGTAACAATAACCAAAACGGCCTTGCTGTGCTGGTACTGCGAACGGCTGAAAGCAAGGGGAAACTACGGCCGTAATTTTTCCCGAGGGCATGCAGCTTTACTGTATGATTAAATGATGATGGCGTCCTCTTGGGTAAAATATTCCGGAGGTAAAATAGTCCCCCATTCGGATCTCCGGGCGGGGACTACTCAAGAGGAAGTCGTTATCAGGAGAAAGAAAACTGGCGTTCTACGGATCGGAGCGTGGAATGTCAGATCCCTTAATCGGGCAGGTAGGTTAGAAAATTTAAAAAGGGAAATAGATAGGTTAAAGTTAGATATAGTGGGAATTAGTGAAGTTCGGTGGCAGGAGGAATAAGACTTCTGGTCAGGTGACTACAGGGTTATAAACACAAAGTCAAATAGGGGTAATGCAGGAGTAGGTTTAATAATGAACAGGAAAATAGGAATGCGGGTAAGCTACTACAAACAGCATAGTGAACGCATTATTGTGGCCAAGATAGATACGAAGCCCACAAACGTCTCAAAAATGAGATCGACAGGAAGTGCAAACTGGCTAAGCAGGGATGGCTAGAGGACAAATGTAAGGATGTAGAGGCTTATCTCACTAGGGGTAAGATAGATACTGCCTACAGGAAAATTAAAGAGACCTTTGGAGATAAGAGAACCACATGCATGAACATCAAGAGCTCAGATGGAAACCCAGTTCTAAGCAAAGAAGGGAAAGCAGAAAGGTGGAAGGAGTATATAGAGGGTCTATACAAGGGCGATGCACTTGAGGACAATATTATGGAAATGGAAGAGGATGTAGATGAAGATGAAATGGGAGATACGATACTGCGTGAGGAGTTTGACAGAGCACTGAAGGACCTGAGTCGAAACAAGGCCCCCGGAGTAGACAAAATTCCATTGGAACTACTGACGGCCTTGGGAGAGCCAGTCCTGACAAAACTCTACCATCTGGTGAGCAAGATGTACGAAACAGGCGAAATACCCTCAGACTTCAAGAAGAATATAATAATTCCAATCCCAAAGAAAGCAGGTGTTGACAGATGTGAAAATTACCGAACCATCAGTTTAATAAGCCACAGCTGCAAAGTACTAACACGAATTCTTTACAGACGAATGGAAAAACTAGTAGAAGCCGACCTCGGGGAAGATCAGTTTGGATTCCGTAGAAATATTGGAACACGTGAGGCAATACTGACCTTACGACTTATCTTGGAAGAAAGATTAAGGAAAGGCAAACCTACGTTTCTAGCATTTGTAGACCTAGAGAAAGCTTTTGACAATGTTGACTGGAATACTCTCTTTCAAATTCTAAAGGTGGCAGGGGTAAAATACAGGGAGCGAAAGGCTATTTACAACTTGTACAGAAACCAGATGGCAGTTATAAGAGTCGAGGGACATGAAAGGGAAGCAGTGGTTGGGAAGGGAGTGAGACAGGGTTGTAGCCTCTCCCCGATGTTATTCAATCTCTATATTGAGCAAGCAGTAAAGGAAACAAAAGAAAAATTTGGAGTAGGTATTAAAACCCATGGAGAAGAAATAAAAACTTTGAGGTTCGCCGATGACATTGTACTTCTGTCAGAGACAGCAAAGGACTTGGAAGAGCAGTTGAACGGAATGGATGGTGTCTTGAAGGGAGGATATAAGATGAACATCAACAAAAGCAAAACGAGGATCATGGAATGTAGTCGAGTTAAGTCGGGTGATGCTGAGGGTATTAGATTAGGAAATGAGACACTTAAAGTAGTAAAGGAGTTTTGCTATTTGGGGAGCAAAATAACTGATGATGGACGAAGTAGAGAGGATATAAAATGTAGACTGGCAATGGCAAGGAAAGCGTTTCTGAAGAAGAGAAATTTGTTAACATCGAGTATAGATTTAAGTGTCAGGAAGTTATTTCTGAAAGTATTTGTATGGAGTGTAGCCATGTATGGAAGTGAAACATGGACGGTAAATAGTTTGGACAAGAAGAGAATAGAAGCTTTTGAAATGTGGTGCTACAGAAGAATGCTGAAGATTAGATGGGTAGATCACATAACTAATGGTGAAGTATTGAATAGGATTGGGGAGAAGAGAAGTTTGTGGCATAACTTGACCAGAAGAAGGGGTCGGTTGGTAGGACATGTTCTGAGGCATCAAGGGATCACCAATTTAGTATTGGAGGGCAGCGTGGAGGGTAAAAATCATAGGGGGAGACCAAGAGATGAATACACTAAGCAGATTCAGAAGGATGTAGGTTTCAGTAGATACTGGGAGATGAAGAAGCTTGCACAGGATAGAGTAGCATGGAGAGCTGCATCAAACCAGTCTCAGGACTGAAGACCACAACAACAACAACAACATAGTCAATCTAGATTATTTATTGAGCTACCTGTCAGACAATAAAAAACAGTACTTTACAGAGATTTTACAGTAGATTTCATAAAAGATACGGACCGTAAAAATGGATTGGACTGATTATTTTGGTTTTTCAATGAACCTTCTAGAGTTAATTTTCCAACTCGTGTCTAACCAGATGGTAGAACCTTGATTGATAACATTTTTGTAGACAGTGCTCAGACTGGAACAATTAATGCATATCCATTTGTTAGCGGACTATCTGATCAACATACACAGTTAATGTAAATAAACAACACCTTGTTGATACAAAGCAGTGACGCTTATTAATGAAAACAGGATACAGTGTTTTAAGAGTTAGTTAAGAGATGTGGAATATGATGTAGGAAGAAATTATAACGTCCAATTCTTTCTATTGCACATTTAATATGAGTGAATATTTGAAAATAGTTATCCTAAAAACTATTCCTGAATATAAAAAAAAAAGAAATGCCCTGGATGAATAAGCGAATCAAGATCTCATATAAGAGGAAGGGGAATTTATACAGAGACTAGAATAAGTCAAAATTTGATGTTACTTACTGATTACAAAAAATCAAAAAACATTGTAATAATTTAAGGAAAGTCATTGGGGAGAAGAGAAGTTTGTGGCATAACTTGACCAGAAGAAGGGGTCGGTTGGTAGGACATGTTCTGAGGCATCAAGGGATCACCAATTTAGTATTGGAGGGCAGCGTGGAGGGTAAAAATCATAGGGGGAGACCAAGAGATGAATACACTAAGCAGATTCAGAAGGATGTAGGTTTCAGTAGATACTGGGAGATGAAGAAGCTTGCACAGGATAGAGTAGCATGGAGAGCTGCATCAAACCAGTCTCAGGACTGAAGACCACAACAACAACAACAACATAGTCAATCTAGATTATTTATTGAGCTACCTGTCAGACAATAAAAACAGTACTTTACAGAGATTTTACAGTAGATTTCATAAAAGATACGGACCGTAAAAATGGATTGGACTGATTATTTTGGTTTTTCAATGAACCTTCTAGAGTTAATTTTCCAACTCGTGTCTAACCAGATGGTAGAACCTTGATTGATAACATTTTTGTGGACAGTGCTCAGACTGGAACAATTAATGCATATCCATTTGTTAGCGGACTATCTGATCAACATACACAGTTAATGTAAATAAACAACACCTTGTTGATACAAAGCAGTGACGCTTATTAATGAAAACAGGATACAGTGTTTTAAGAGTTAGTTAAGAGATGTGGAATATGATGTAGGAAGAAATTATAACGTCCAATTCTTTCTATTGCACATTTAATATGAGTGAATATTTGAAAATAGTTTTCCTAAAAACTATTCCTGAATATAAAAAAAAAGAAATGCCCTGGATGAATAAGCGAATCAAGATCTCATATAAGAGGAAGGGGAATTTATACAGAGACTAGAATAAGTCAAAATTTGATGTTACTTACTGATTACAAAAAATCAAAAAACATTGTAATAATTTAAGGAAAGTCATTAAAATGTCCATAAGTGCGCATGTGCGGAGAGGAGTTAATAGTTTAGGTAATAAGATTGCAACTATACGGTATACTGGCAAACGGAAGATAGGACAGCCAGTCAGGTTACAAAAAACTACAACAATTAAACTAATTTACAATGTTATGATTGATAACTCACAAACTGCAAGTACTTTTCACAATCAGTTTCCAAATATAGCAACAAAGATAGGGTTAAATCGTTCAACTGAAGAAACAAAAGAAAGAAATTCTAATATGGTGTTGATGAAATTTCAAGGAGAGTTCTAAAAAGTTTTTCTGACTTAACAAATAATGTCATTAGTGATGCATGTAGTGCATCACTGGCACAGGGAATTTTTCCAAACGGACTGTTGTGGCAGCGGTAAGTTAAAATATAGCCGAAAGGAGTCTGTCAGATATAAAATTTCACCTCCGTATTAAATTAAAACACACACAACATGGCTATTTTCATATGGTCCTCACCAGTGTACAACCAGTGCATCAGGGCCACATGCACAACGCTTACGCTAGTAAAATCTTTTGCCCAGACAGAACACGCGTCGAAGTACCGATCGCCCGTTAAGCACGGTAAGATTAGTGAAAATCAATAAATCAATTAACAAAAATTCTGTGGCTATAATGCATTCAGAATGTGTCTTACAAAGTAATGGGAGGTTCAAAATGTATCAGAAAAATGGAGATTTCGTTACCTCCAGTTTGCAGCGCAGCTCTTGAGGAGTGGATCCCCCCTTCTCACAGTGACACAGAATCCTAAGGGCCCGGGTTCGAGTCCCGGCTGGTCGGAGATTTTCTCCGCTCAGTGACTGGGTGTTGTGTTGTCCTAATCATCATCATTTCATCCCCATCGATGAGCAAGTCGCCCAAGTGGCGTCAACTCGAAAGACTTGCACCCAGCGAACGGTCTACCCAACGGGAGGCCCTAGTCACGCAGCGACACAGGTCTCCATTCACGGGAAAGCTGTACCTGCGTTATCCTGCCTCCGGAAGACCTCGTTACTTACTATCTGACGAATCTAACAACGACGTGAGCGCTTCTGGTATCCAGTTTCCTGCTTTAGGTAGATCTATACTGATGCGCTATTTTGCTTCAGCAGTTACTTCAACTGCTGAACACTGATAAAGTACTAGAAGAGTAGTTAAAGCTAGCATGGTTAATGTTTCTTGTTGTTAATACAGAAAACACAGGCAACTGTCAGCTTGTTCATTTTTTTGCTGTCGATTTTGCTGCTAATTTTGGATGTTTCGAGCAAGTTTTTGTGGTACATGTCCTGGTGGAAATTTATCTGATTGGCATGAAATGTATCGGACAACAATCAGCTGTAACTGGAATGAAGAGAATGAAAATTTGTGCAGGATTGGGACTCAAACCCGGATTTCCCGCTTATTGCGAGCGATCCCCTTGCCATTATACTATCCAAGCATGCCTCACAGTCAGACCCAAACTTCCAAGAATAGTCTTACGAGTACTTCCGTCTTTTAATTTTATTTTTCTTCGATTTTTACCGTTCAAGTAGAGGTAATTTCCTTGAAGGATAGGCCTTGTGTTCTCATTTTGTTTAGCATTTACTGTGTGTATTTTTTGCCTGTCTTTTCGTTACAAAGCTACTACACCGGAGAAAAGCTTTCTTTTTGAGGTAAAAAGAAAACTGAGCGTGCAGATGTCTGGGAGAAGTTGCGTCCATTTTTACGCCACAGTGCAATGTACTCTTCCAGTTTACTCTGAAGGACGCACATTTTCGCAGATTAATCCCCACAGTGCAGGCTCTCCCATAGCTGCTCCGAGGTGAGTGGGGTAATCAACGAGAAAGCAAAGTGCTGCACACGGGCCCTCAAGTTCTTGGCAGCTTTGGAACTGGGGCGGAGCCCAAGATGCCCGCCACTCACGCGTCCATGCCCCACGAGGCCACCAGAGTTACAGGCCCGGGAGCCGGGTTTCATATTTTACATGCAGCACAGTCACCCTGTAGGGACGCTGGCGCTGGCGACGCGTGTGAAATTTCATTGTAGATGACCACCAGCTGTTTATTTTTATGCTCAATGCTACAGGTTTCGATCATTAGATGATTATCAACCTGAAGCTATGTTTTTATCCAAACATCGAAGTTGTTCACTCCAAATGTTGCAGTGATCAGCTGATTACTCTTTGCTTCGGTTTGATAACGGTCTAATGATCGAAACCGGTAGCACTGAGCATAAAAATAAACAGCTGACTGCTATCTGCACTGAAGTTCTACAGTTACCTGACAGCCCCATCTCATCATCAATCTAGCTAATGACGCTGTTTGTGTGTTCGCAGTCTTCGCTTTCGGCCGGAGCTACGGTGTCCTCTTCCTGGCACGCGCTCTGCAAGGCATCGGGTCTTCCTGCTCCAGTGTTTCTGGTAAGTTCCGCCTTGCACGCTTCACTAACCTAGCAATACACTAATGTGGATGAATACAAGAGGTTTCATAGTCTAGGGGTGACAGATTACGCCATGGGCAACAACTTCCCTTAGAGACAAAACGTTCGCTGACGCTTCACGTCCTTTAGTTTTCGCCGGCTCTGGGACAGAGGGATTGCGGTTTTTCGCGGATGATGCTGTAGTATACAGAGAAGTTGCAGCATTAGAAAATTGCAGCGAAATGCGGGAAGATCTGCAGTGGATAGGCACTTGGTGCAGGGAGTGGCCACTGACCCTTAACATAGACAAATGTAATGTATTGCGAATACATAGAAATAAGGATCCTTCATTGTATGATTATATGATAGCGGAACAAACACTGGTAGCAGTTACTTCTGTAAAATATCTGGGAGTATGCGTGCGGAACTATTTGAAGTGGAATGATCATTTAAAATTAATTGTTGGTAAGGCGGGTACCAGGTAGCGATTCATTGGGAGAGTCCTTAGAAAATGTAGTCCATCAACAAAGGAGGTGGCTTACAAAACACTCGTTCGACCTATACTTGAGTATTGCTCATCAGTGTGGGATCCGTACCAGGTCGGGTTGACGGAGGAGATAGAGAAGATCCAAAGAAGAGGGGCGCGTTTCGTCACAGGGTTGTTTGGTAAGCGTGATAGCGTTACGGAGATGTTTAGCAAACTCAAGTGGCAGACTCTGCAAGAGAGGCGCTCTGCATCGCAGTGTAGCTTGCTGTCCAGATTTCGAGAGGTTGCGTTTCTGGAGGAGGTATCGAATATATTTATTCCCCCTACTTATACCTCCCGAGGAGATCACGAATGTAAAATTAGAGAGATTCGAGCGCGCACGGAGGCTTTCCGGCAGTCGTTCTTCCCGCGAACCATACGCGACTGGAACAGGAAAGGGAGGTAATGACAGTGGCACGTAAAGTGCCCTCCGCCACACACCGGTGGGTGGCTTGCGGAGTATAAATGTAGATGTAGATGTAGAACTAGTGGGACCTACTAACCATGTGTGCTACATACTACCTACCACAGTAAATTAATTCAGCGGGTGTCAACATTAAAACCTAAAGAATGAACGCCTATGAACGGCTCTATGGGGGGAAAGATTTTTTAGATGCGAATCAGGAAATTCAATTCTGCTTTCCCTACCCCACTTCCACATATAGCAAATGGAAGTATTATAGCAACACCCGAGGCTAACACACGCTGGAGAGTGCCTGCACCAGTGGTTCCCAGTCTGGCGTAATTACCCCCTGGGAGGGGGGTGGGGTTAAAATGAATCTTCTGAGGTGCAAGGACATAAGGGTTCGACAGTGTACCGTTCATGAAACTAAACTGTTTTTAAAAGTCCGTTGCCGTTATCACTATTCCATATGATTGTAATATATATTGCTTAAGTTACCAATAACTACTTTTTTTTCAAATTTAGCGTTAACACGTGACGCAATGTGACGGTGATATAGTTGCAAAACTACCGTAGGCTACCACAAGTAAGCGGAGACCATGGCTTTGGTCAGTTAAGATCGTAAGCATGTTACATGTACGTTAGGCGTGTTGCATACTAGCGGGAGTTATTTCACCGGCTCATGTGGCCGAGCGGTTCTAGGCGCTTCAGTCTGGAACCGCGCGACCGCTACGGTCGCAGTTTCGAAACCTGCCTCGGGCATGGATGTGTGCGATGTTCTTAGGTTGGTTAGGTTTAAGTAGTTCTAGGGGACTGATGACCTTAGATGTTAAATCCCATAGTGCTCAGAGCCATTTGAACCATTTTTTACCTCATTTCGATCGCTTTGTTTACATATGAGATCAGTGTCGTATTAGATTCCCTAGAAACCGGAAGCGGTGAACGAGCTAGAAAGTGAGAAAGGATACATAAAGGGCTGCATAACCCACGGAACATTTTTGTTCTGTATTGTTATCCTCCTGTTTCTTAAAAATAAACGTTATTTATTGAAAAACTCGAATTGACGATGCTTCGTTCAGGTTTTATTCGAAAATTGCTGACCTGTAACTTGAAGCAGAGGGATGAAGTACTAAAAGTAAAAATAATACACATTTGTCGTAAGTGCTACAAAACTGTTTCCTCAACAAAAAGTAAAACTTAAAAAAAATCTCGATGCAAAAACATATCAATCATCTGTTCAATACTTCATCGAGCTTACATAAAACATGCTTCGATTATTCATAAACAGCTTTCGCACATATCAGTAATAACAGGGAACTCTTGCCTTTGATCGTGATTAAGAACATTCTACTGAATACAAAAAGCAACAACAATAATACGTAATTTGTTATGCTTTATGTTGTGCATGTAAATTGTACTTGCATCAAAAGTAATTGCTTTGATTACTAAATGCACAGACCTTATGTGATCAACTAATGTTTAATACTTATAAAATGCAATTTACGGGGGTTGGAACTTAAATAGTGGCAACATTGTTGTGGAGACACTATGCAATGGAATATACTATCGTCGATGATAGCACACGTTATTGACATACCTACCTTACCTCCAAGAAAATGGACTCGCCCGTCCCACGTCACCGGCGTGCGCACAATCGAGGGAAAAATAGTCACTTGTGAGCGAACGGTCTAACCTAACGGTGTCACTATGTTTTCGAAACAGGATCAACGGAGTTGTATCAAGATTGAATGTGCCAGAGGTCATACAGCACGACAGTGTCATCAAGGTCTTCGAGAGGCGTGCGGGGAATTAGCATTGCCGTACAGAACAGTGGCACGTTGGGTAAAAGCCTTCAACGAAGGTCGGCAAACTGTGGCAGACATACATTGGGCAGGTCGTCCTAACGTCTTTGAAGAAGAAGTGCATGCTGTTGCCGCGTCAGTGGACAGTGATCGACGCCATGCGATTCGTGAGCTCGCCCACGAAACCGGCTTAGCGCATACGACTGTGCTTCGCATCCTTGCATCCTGAAGGAACGCCTGGGCATGCGAAAAATTGCATCACGATGTGTTCCACGTGACTTGACGGAAACGTACAAATGGATGTGTTACGATTCTGATCAGACGCACCTGGAACGCTATGAGTGCAAAAGAGAGACTTTCTGAGGCCGTATCGTAACACTGGATTAGACATGGGCCACATCGTACGAGGCAAAACTGAAAAGCCAATCCAACGAATGGCGTTATTATGGGTCGCCGAGAAAGTCGAAAGTGCGTCAGAGCCCCAGTATGGTGAAAGTTATGGTGATTCTCGTGTACGACTGTGATGGTGCTATCCTAACGCATTACGCTCCTCCACGGCAAACCGTCAATGCACAATATTACTGTTCTTTTTTGGAGCATCACCTGCGACCAGCTTTGCGAAAGAAGCGGCGACACTTTCTGCGCAACCCACCCATCATTTTGCACGACAATGCGCGGGCGCATACAGCGCGAGCTGTTGCTGCTTTGTTCGGTCGATGGGACAGGGAAGTACTGTACCATCCACCATACTTCCCGGACTTAAATCCTTGTGACTTTGATTCCGAAGATGAAGGAACCACTTCGTGGCATTCGCTTCAGAACTGTTCCAGAGATTCGACAGGTAGTAGACCGCTCCATTCGCACCATCAGCAGAACAGGCTCTGCTAACGGTATACTACGCCTTCCACATCGCTGGCAACGGGTTCTACACAACGCTGGTGACTACTTTGAAGAATATTAACAGGTGCAAACATGTAACTCTTTTGTTACCACTATGTAAGTTCCAACCCTCGTATATTTAGCAAAGATATAGAATACAGGACGGACTAACACTGAACGATGTGCGGTGCTAATTATGAGCAAAACACACAAAAACCAAAGAGTTGTCATTTGCTCCCAGAGTCTCTCTCACATATTCATTTATGTTTCTTTCCCTACCAAGGCTACCAAAACTAGTGGCAATCCTTCAGTTATTACGTCATTTACGTATTTCACCAAAACGACCGAACCATAGTGTTGGTGGAGAACGACGCTAGATGGAGGCTACACCTTGTGAAACGAATGTATGAACACCATCTCCCACACATCGTCTATCCAGTTTAGACATACTTTGTTCTTTTTAGCATGCATCAATGACAGTAAAATTGAGACGTATACGACACGTATGTTTAAATATCTAAGAAAAATACCTTCTCCGAGTTGTAGGTAGTTCCTGTAATTGACACAACATCTATGTAATGCCTCTTACACTGCTGTAGGGCTTACACCTTATTATTATTATTATTATTATTATTATTATTATTATTATTATACTTTTTCCCTTCGGTCCTTCTGCCAGAAAAAGGAGCCCGTGGCTCCAAAAGCTTTCCACATTTTATATGTGTTTATTCGTTTCGAAACTTGGTGAGTATATTTTTCACCTATCCACATTATATTTTCAAACACTGATTATTTTCGTTGGTATAGACACACTGCATATAACCGTGAACACAGCAAATGGGTTCATTATTCTGGATTTTGTATTTCAGTACCATTCGGACAATTCCCTAGCGTCTAGGACTGTATGATGTACCGGCGGATAATTCGTGCAGATCCCAGTAATACGGCTTTCTGTAGCTGGAAAAGGGATATTTTATCAATGCCATGGCTTTCAAGTGTCCATTAAGATCTTTTGGCATTGCTCCCGCTATTATTATTACTATTATTATTACTGGCAGCAGTCAGACAATGCATTGGCAGTGTGAAGTCTTTCAGTTTCTGCCATTTAAGAACTAAGGAGTCAAGCAATCAAGTGATCCATAAACTGTAACCACAGTGTGAATGGTTTTCGGAGACACTCTTTCACAAATCACCATGTAATTCAATAATCGCGTTTCTGGTGAACGTGAGATGAAAACTACAATAAAACAGGCATAGCAGGGAACATTTTAATCAAAATAAAAACGATTTTTTGACATTTTCAAAGAGGTGTACCCTTTAAAGGGTTAACAGCATCCAAATATGAGGCTAATGAAAATATGACTGTTGTATTCTACGTTACTGTTACTCAACGGCTGTCTCGGAAGATTACTACTAATATCATCTAGTTTCTGAGCCCCACTGTTTCCCATGCATGCGTGGTACAGCCTCCGCAGTACGCACTTCTTATCGCCTCCCAGACGCCCCTGTTGGCCTCAGTGTAGGCAACGCGCGCAACAAGTGCCAGCGCTGACCGCTTTTCACGGGCAGCGGTTGCAGACCTCCAACCCCCTCTGCTGCTAGAATACGACGTCTGGCTGGGAAGCCCGAAGGAAACGTTGGTTGCCAATTCATTTGCGTTCGGCTTCTCATCCACACCAAACGAAGGCTTGGGACCATGGCATTCGGCCAAGTGGAATCGCAGTTAGCTCTGATAACTTGCGACGTTGCTCTCTTTTGTTTATTGTCATAATTAAAATTCAACCAGCCGATATTATGAGGAAAGAAGAGGCTTTAGCAGTCGTCGAATTTGCAGCATTTATTTTACTGGGAACAGCTGATAGTCATCAAAAGAAGAAACGACGCTTGTGGACGACTTCCTTTTGAGAAACAGGGAGCAATGTGGTGGGTCAAAATTAAAGCCTGCCTTAAAGCTGAATTGGAATATGGGCTATTTCATATTTTTTTCCCTAATGAAAGCTACAGATTTCGAATTGTTACTGAACTGTGTAGGCCTAGAATTTCCAAAGATAACATCTCTTTTAGGAGAACTTTACCTGCAGCAGAAAGTTAATAATCATTACCAGGTTTGTTTGTTTCTCTTTGTCACTCGCGGCGAAAAGATGTCAATAAAGACACCGTTTCCTGTTTCACATCGTGCGTATCACTTACTAACAACTATTTCCCTCCTAGAGTCTAGTGTTTTCAGTTTGTTTTGATAATCGCAGTTCGTAGGGGCTCATAACGCCCGTTTTATAATCGAGTATTTTTAAACATCATAAATACACATCCTTAGCAAGAGCAGGCATTGCTTGCAGGTGAAACAGCTACTCTTGATTTCAGGTTTTTCACTACAGGCACAAGTCACACCCACAGTAAGTATGTTTTATTCATTATTTTCACTCTTTAATTTTTTCAGATAGAAATTTATGAGAATGTACGTTTGGATTAGGGCATTGAATGCTAGTGAAACATGGACTGCGGGAAAACCGGAACAGAGAAGAATCGAATCATTTGAGATGTGTTGCTGCAGCAAATGTTGGAAATCAAGGGGACCGATAAGGTAACGAACGAGGAAGTTCTGCTCAGAATCGGAGAGGGAAACAACATATGGAAAACATAGATTAGAAAAAGGGGCAGAATGATGACATCAGGGAATAGCTTCCATTATACCGGAGGGAGGCGTAGAGTGTAAATAATAATAATAATAATAAAACTGTATGTTGCTTTCTGATGGTAGTCTTGTTAATTTAAAGAGCGAAAGCGTCAATACGGACGCTAACTGCTTCTTGTGGCTGTCCTGAAAAACTTAAATACACACCTGTTCTAGAGACATAGCATGAAACATATACGTTTGAAATATGATTGAAATTATTTAACTGACTGTAGTCTGAAACACAAGTGTCAGAATGGGAATGGCATGTGGACGTCTATTTTATGTCGTCTATTACGCGCCTTTGTCTGTACTGAACTTTAATGACTGCGAGAATGTAAGTTCAATTTATCTGCAAGAATGGAAACTGTCAATAACTCCAAACCAATTTACATAACACAAAAACTGAATCTTATGCAACACTCTTGATTTGCAATTGGCCCTGGTAATAAAACAAAACTTGATGTATTTGAAAATAATGGTCCCTGTGCTTAATGAATGCTGTCACTGAAATAATAAAATTTCTTACCTTTATCTGCGCAGTGATAACGCTTTTCGCACTGCTCTCTGTTAGCACTTTAGGTTGTATAGTTACCAAACAGCTAATGTGCAAGGTTGTTGCTTAGCGCATATTTTAATTAAATCGGACATGACTGAGACAATAACTTCTTGAGGAAAATAGTTAATCAAAAATGACCTCGGGACTAGTATTGACTTGTGGTAAGTAACAATATGGTACTAACTTTAAAACTTGTATTTTGAGTCTGAAAATTAATAACGGTCATAATGAACACAGTCAATAAGCTGGTTATAGAATGAGATTTTCACTCTGCAGCGGAGTGTGCGCTGATATGAAACTACCTGGCAGATTAAAACTGTATGCCGGACCGAGACTCGGACTCGGGACCTTTGCCTTTCGCGGGCAAGTGCTCTACCATATGAGCTACCCGAGTTCGAGTCTTGGTCCAGCACACAGTTTTAATCTGCCAGGAAGTTTCATATCAGCGCACACTCCACTGCAGAATGAAAATCTCATTTTGGAAACATCCCCCAGGCTGTGGCTGAGCCATGTCTCCGTAGTATCCTTTCTTACAGGAGTGCTAGTTCTGCAAGGTTCGCAGGAGAGCTTCTGTAAAGTTTGAAAGGTAGGAGACGAGGTACTGGCAGAATTGAAGCTGTGAGGACGGGGCGTGACTCGTACTTGGGTAGCTCAGATGGTAGAGCACTTTCCCGCGAAAGGCAAAGGTCCCGAGTTCGAGTCTCGGTCCGGCACACAGTTTTAATCTGCCAGGAAGTTTCAGCCTGGTTATACATTAGCAATTAGCTGTACATAGTCATTGGATGTGAGTGCTATACATTGTCTCAATCATCACTAATGAATACGCGCATTGCATTAATAACAAAACAACTTTTTTTTACTTACGTTTTTCCCAACTTCTGATGAGATTCCTTTTACAGTTAGCAAACATCATAGCATCTTGCAAATAAAAAAATCATTACTACGCGTAGCGAGTAAGCATATATCCGGCACACACCGGATATGACAAGTCTTTACACTTGAGAGTCCTGTTCAGAAAGTAAGCTCCGATTGATTGCCAAATTGAAACCACAGTGAACATCAGAAATGTTTTACTTGTAACAATTAGCTACACCTTTCAGCTACTTCTCTACGTAGTCGCCGTTCTGACTTAGACTTTTGTCATACCGTTGTACCAACTTTTCAATAGCCTCATCATAGAAGGCAGCCACCAGTGCTTTCCGCCAATTCTCCACGCTGGCCTACACCTCGTTGTCTGTGTCAAAATGTTGTCTTCAAAGACAGCGGTTCATGTGACCAGAGATGAAACTCAGGGGGAGACAATTGCGGACTGTATTGTGGGTAATCTCACATTTCCATTTGAAAACGATGCAGGAGCATCTTCATTGCCCCTGCAGAATGCGGCTGAGAATTGTCTTGAAGAAGAAACAGCACGACAGTTATGTAATGTTAGCTGCATAGCTTCAGGCGAAATTTCTCACCAGGCCCTCGTACTTGGCGGCAGACACTATTTTCTAGACATCTTTACGCACTCACTGCGAGCTCAGAAATGAGAAGAGCGACGTCATGCTAACTGGGGTTATACTAGAGACACTACCCAACACATCTGTGCAAAGCTTTATCGGATTTTCGTAGTCGTTTCCATTTCGTGACCGATCGGAGCTTACTTTCTGAACGCCCTTGTATCTCCCATCTAAAGTTTCTCTAACACATTACTCCTAACACCTTGAATGCTGCTGAGCAGAGACGCTGCTAGACAATCAATACTGCATTTGACCATCTCTGGTTCAATACAATATTTTCTTACAAAATTTCAATTAATTTTCCCTGTGTATATACCTTTCAAGCACATTGCTACACCATGAGAAGGTTCCCAACGCCAGCCAAAGGCCAACGCTGTGATGTTACCGCCAATAGACTGAACCGTAACCGAGACCAACTGCTTGGTTCGCTCCGGTTTTCCGCCAGTAGTCACTACGCAAACCTCGGCCGGCGAAGGGGCTGACTGTCGTCCGTTGGCCTTAGTTGGCGTAGTGTGTAAATGTCTGAACGCTGTAGCAGTGTGCGTGGTGCTGTGCGTGTCGACAGGAATGGGGATGCTGGCGGAGCGCTACCCGGACGACAAGGAGCGCGGCAATGCAATGGGCATCGCGCTGGGCGGGCTGGCGCTCGGCGTGCTGATCGGCCCGCCCTTCGGCGGCGTCATGTACGAGTTCGTCGGCAAGTCGGCGCCCTTCCTCGTGCTGTCGGCGCTCGCCCTCGGAGACGGCCGTAGGTACCGCGCCTACGCGCCCACTCCGTTCCTAAGCCTAGAATAGAACATCGTAATCAGTCACTCTCAATTACACGAATTCAAACGCCCTTCCTCTAGAGCAGTGGAATATTTACTTTCCAGACGAATTTTGCACTTTTATATTAAACGAATCTTCAGTGGACTTTTTCGGTCGTTAGTTAACTAACTGCTATAATCCACTGAAAATGCTTATATCACAAAAATTATCTAACTTAAAAAATCCACTAAAGATTCCTTTAATACAGTACGCCAGTTGGGCTGGTAATCATTAAAACAATCTCCTCTTTCGTTGCGGCAGGATACTTTCAAACAAATGCGAAAAATATTTTATTGGGGCCCGCCGACTTAGAGGGAAATGATCATAATACACTCCTGGAAATGGATAAAAGAACACATTGACACCGGTGTGTCAGACCCACCATACTTGCTCCGGACACTGCGAGAGGGCTGTACAAGCAATGATCACACACACAGCACAGCGGACACACCAAGAACCGCGGTGTTGGCCGTCGAATGGCGCTAGCTGCGCAGCATTTGTGCACCGCCGCCGTCAGTGTCAGCCAGTTTGCCGTGGCATACGGAGCTCCATCGCAGTCTTTAACACTGGTAGCATGCCGCGACAGCGTGGACGTGAACCGTATGTGCAGTTGACGGACTTTGAGCGAGGGCGTATAGTGGGCATGCGGGAGGCCGGGTGGACGTACCGCCGAATTGCTCAACACGTGGGGCGTGAGGTCTCCACAGTACATCGATGTTGTCGCCAGTGCTCGGCGGAAGGTGCACGTGCCCGTCGACCTGGGACCGGACCGCAGCGACGCACGGATGCACGCCAAGACCGTAGGATCCTACGCAGTGCTGTAGGGGACCGCACTGCCACTTCCCAGCAAATTAGGGACACTGTTGCTCCTGGGGTATCGGCGAGGACCATTCGCAACCGTCTCCATGAAGCTGGGCTCTGGTCCCGCACACCGTTAGGCCGTCTTCCGCTCACGCCCCAACACCGTGCAGCCCACCTCCAGTGGTGTCGCGACAGGCGTGAATGGAGGGACGAATGGAGACGTGTCGTCTTCAGCGATGAGAGTCGCTTCTGCCTTGGTGCCAATGATGGTCATATGCGTGTTTGGCGCCGTGCAGGTGAGCGCCACAATCAGGACTGCATACGACCGAGGCACACAGGGCCAACACCCGGCATCATGGTGTGGGGAGCGATCTCCTACACTGGCCGTACACCACTGGTGATCGTCGAGGGGACACTGAATAGTGCACGGTACATCCAAACCGTCATCGAACCCATCGTTCTACCATTCCTAGACCGGCAAGGGAACTTGCTGTTCCAACAGGACAATGCACGTCCGCATGTATCCCGTGCCACCCAACGTGCTCTAGAAGGTGTAAGTCAACTACCCTGGCCAGCAAGATCTCCGGATCTGTCCCCCATTGAGCTTGTTTGGGACTGGATGAAGCGTCGTCTCACGCGGTCTGCACGTCCAGCACGAACGCTGGTCCAACTGAGGCGCCAGGTGGAAATGGCATGGCAAGCCGTTCCACAGGACTACATCCAGCATCTCTACGATCGTCTCCATGGGAGAATAGCAGCCTGAATTGCTGCGAAAGGTGGATATACACTGTACTAGTGCCGATATTGTGCATGCTCTGTTGCCTGTGTCTATGTGCCTGTGGTTCTGTCAGTGTGATCATGTGATGTATCTGAACCCAGGAATGTGTCAATAAAGTTTCCCCTTCCTGGGACAATGAATTCACGGTGTTCTTATTTCAATTTCCAGGAGTGTAATAAAGTTAGACAAATCAGAGATCGCACGGGAAGTTTGAAGTTTTCGAGTGTGGAACGGTAGAGAAATCTAGGGAAGATGATTCGATGAACACTCTGCCAGGCACATTACTGTCTATTGCATAGTAGTCATGCACATCTAGATGTAATATAAAAGCGCGAAATTATCTAGGAGGCAAATATTATATTGCCGCTAGAAAAAGACGTTTACATTTATAAACATGTGTCTATACACTTGCGGCGGAAGTTGACCACATCAACAAACGTGTCAGCCACTATTAGGTTCCTCTTCTATATTTCACGGTCGGTTTCGGAGAAATAGCTCCACCTTAGGGCGGTACATCTTTTGCAAATTCTGACCCCCCCAGCGTAACACATATTCCGAAGAAATGAATAAAATTCATGTAAGTTCTGTAAATTTCTAAACTTAAAAAAAAAATGAAAAAAAGTCGGTCAAATGTTTTGTGAAATAATTTATCTAATAGTGAAAAAGAAGACAGCAGACAAAAATTTGACGCACATCTGAATGACGCTCGAAATCGTGTATAGCAAATGACATGCCTGTTGAGAATTTAAAGTTCAATTTTTAACTTAGAATTATAAAGAGTCCTGTTGGTATTTGTCTGGTGAACCAGGTAGACCGTGCAGTCAGCTATTGTGTACTCTAAAGATACTATTGCTGTCTGAAGCCACGGCTCGTCAAATGTTACTTTAATTTAAATCTTACTTTTAGATAAATCATTTCATAACAAATTTTTTTTTCAGTCTTTTCCAATTTCAAGTTTAGTTAAAAAATCATAAAATATATTTAAATATAGGTCGGGTATTCTGTTATTGTTATTAAGAGTATATGTATTATTAAGAATATATAGATCAGCAGAAGACAGAGAAGTTTCAATTTATGGTGTGAAAATCCTTTCGTCTGGCCACAAATGTGGCTTCTGTGATTGCTCTGTGAGGAGGCTCATCAAACTACAACACATGAAGTATTAGTTCACTTTATTACATTAATTAATAAAAAATTTACTTTACTTTGACACATTCCTTTGCCACAGGAGTACTGGGTAATTTACAACTGTTATTCACTATGAAAGCATCACTTAATATACTGATTCACAAATTGTTCTCTTGAGGCATGATGTTCGACATTTACAACACTATAACTTTAAGAACACGTTGGTCCAACACTGTGGTGTTGACTGTTGTAGCTGAAGTCTGAAACCAGGGCAGAACTCTTGCATCCTCGACATTATACCGACCTTAGCGTGAGGGCGCTGCTGTGCTGAGAGGGAAGGCGTGGTTCCTGCACTCTTCTCCATTGGCTGTTGCGGACTGCAAAAGCCCTCGCTAATGTCTGTGGTTCGATTCGCTTTACTGACTTTGGTGTGGTGCCATGATCTCTGGACGATACCATAACTTTCTTTTTTCAATAAGAAAGAAAGAATTCTTCTGCCCAAGCAGACCATTTTTTTTTTACAAAACTAGACCTCTGGCTGGCAAACTAAATTTCTCTAAAATCATATTTAATATTTTCTTAATCACACAGAACACTTTGAACACTTAGTTTTTTTTCCAAAACTGGACCTCACGCTGAACAGTTTGGTACTCGATTTGTCCGTTTACCACTTTTCGCTTGAATACAAAAATTCAGACAAAATCCATTGTGTAAAGTCTTGTTTTCTCTCCGCTCAAACATTTGACCAAAAACCAGCTGTTGTAAGTTCTCTATTTCTAGTACAGCGTTCAGTCATGCAGTAGCTTTAGAACAAATATTCAGCACTTATTCTTTAATTGTAAAGATGAGTGCAAAGATGATTTTATATTTACATACATATTGATAAGCTATTTGGTTATTTCTTATATGCTAATGTTAGTACTAAATGATACGTTAAAAAAATTCCTCCATTTTCATAAGACTATATCCTCTACATGAATGAAAATACAGATTTTCGGTACATTTCAACTTAAGCATGGGGCTATAAAGTTTTGTTTTTCAAAAGAGCCATCCCATTTTACAAACCCACATTGTTTATAAGCATGCACATATAACCTTAGGTTGTCGTCTATAGTTTTGCTTTTACCTTTCATAAATGCTCAATGTCACCAGACTCATTACAACGAACCAGGAGATTATCAAACCCGTCCACACTTTTCCAAGCTTTTCTGCAGTTACTGCCTTCACCGAGAGTTGTTGGTAGGGGAGGCAGATAGCATCCACAAAAAAGAAAAAAATACGAGTACTGTGAGATCAGGTGACCTCAGACGCCAATGGTGCAATGTGATATCCGTACGTCCTTTGTGGCTGTTCCTTCTTTGAGTCACGCCATGCTTAAGAAATGCTCCTAAATGCAGTGGTAAGTGTGGTGGCCCTCGGTCCTGACGAAAAATGAGATTTTCGACATGTCCTCACTATTGCGCAAAAACCCGGCTGTTTAGTATATCCAGGTATGTGATTCCTAGCAGAGTGAGCAAGCGCACTTGCAGCACCGGAGGGGATCCTACCGGCAACTCTACGACATAAAAATATTCATCTGGCTTTTAATTTCGACGTGTATGTTAAAATCTACCCATAGTTTCTACTATCATGTAAAAGACAGTCTTCTTAAGTCTAATGATTGTTTTTGAAACCTTTTATATTTGTAGCACGTGGTACAGATATACGAAGATTTTAGCTCTTACATATATACTTTGTCTTTAGGCTGTGTATCTAACAGCCAGCTGGAGTGGCCGAGCGGTTCTAGGTGCTACAGTCTGGGACCCAGCGACCGCTACGGTCGCAGGTTCGAATCCAGCCTCGGGCATGAATGTGTGTGATGTCCTTAGGTTAGTTTGGTTTAAGTAGTTCTGAGTTCTAGGGGACTGATGACCTCAGAAGTTAAGTCCCATAGTGCTCAGAGCCATTTTTGTGTATCTAACAAGGGAATGGCCCAATCTGACATGTCAAAACCTAATCTGAAATTTTTCTCGTAGGAAGAATACACCAAAAGAAATGCACAGTCAGAATTTTAACTGGTAAGGCGGGCTGCAGGTATTGTTAAGAAAAACTTAAAGTATTCATTTTTACCATACGAAGAATCGCTTATAACAGCGGTTTGTATAGCCCTTCCTGCCTAGCGCGCGAATCACCAGCGCAGCCGTCATAACAGACGTAGCGCCGCCTCGCGCGAAGCCTGAAGTGCACGCACACGAATTTTAAGCACTTAAACGATACAAAAAATGTCTCAGATCATTATTTTCTTCGAATAACTTGCCGTTAATATCGTCAGATAAACTGTTGCTGACATTATTGTTACACAACTGGCTAACAGAGGAAAGAAAATCAATGCAGTGTATGATGTTACATTATAGACTTTAGTATTTTGACATGAACTATTTTATAACAATGTCTGTAGCACAGTTATTATCATAATTTTGTGCGAATTTATATTTTATTAACAATGAAACATTTCCTTGATAATTTCCAATACTCGTCCCAAAATGTGAATTTTGTATTGGATGACAAAAACATAAATTTTCTTTACAACAGTCTCACCTGATAAAATAAAAATTAATAGATTTTGGCAAATCACGGTACTTACTAGTTTTATTTAGACGATACTGGGATAGAGTAAGAAGTGGTTGTACGTGTTGTTCTGCATATTGTGCTGCGTACCAAGCATACTTCATCAAATTCGTAAAACCTGCTCATGCAAACTGACATTGCACAGACGACTGAAGATTAACGATACCATTCCGCTGATAAACTTGAAATGACAAAGAACTAAAAGAAATTTTACTGTACGATGAAAAGTGCTTTACAATGTCGAAGCCTGCATCTCGTGGTCGTGCGGTTGCGTTCTCGCTTCCCACGCCCGAGTTCCCGGGTTCGATTCCCGGCGGGGTCAGGGATTTTCTCTGCCTCGTGATGGCTGGGTGTTGTGTGATGTCCTTAGGTTAGTTAGGTTTAAGTAGTTCTAAGTTCTAGGGGACTGATGACCATAGATGTTAAGTCCCATAGTGCTCAGAGCCATTTGAACCATTACAATGTCGAAAAATTTCTGTATCGAGAAGCTGAATCTTTTCGTCGTCCTCCTAATGACAGATGTGATGTTACGTCCAGACCAAGAGTTCAACAAAAGCAATTAATTATTTACTGCAACTGGTAAGAAGACGTTTCAGATGTAGCATCGAAAATTATTTTGATCCATTTTTCCAGATTTTGGTACGTCGATTACAAGATTTAACAACCACATAGACCTTTTTTTCTTAATTTTTGGTCCTAATTTGCATCGAGGTTTCTGAAGCCAGATCTAAAGCTACAGAAATAGCAGTCCACATATCTATTATTGGTATTGTTACATACGAATTTGTCATAGCATTCATCAAATGCCCAAGCGACTTTGTCTTTCTCTCGTTCGTAATGAGATAGTACAGTCTGCATGTAGTTCTTGCAAGAAACCTGACTGATCGGCTTCATACACAGCATTTTAGAGGATAACAAGAAGCTTTTGTCTTTATGTCACCACGAATTTCTCTATAGTGTTATCTATTAACCACATCTCCTCTACAAGCTTCCATGAAGTAAACTTCAGAATTTTCTAAATTCCTTTCTCGTATAATTCTCTGAACCTGCTTAACTAGGCTAAAGAAACACGGGGATCAGTAATGTTAATCTCACTTGCTGTTCAAAGTTTCGTTATTTATATCCACTATTGTAGCAATCTGAATACACAGTAACTAATTTTAATTTCCAAGAAAGATGAGCAGATACCTACAATCCAAACTTTACTAAATTTAGCCTGTAACAAATAATGATGCAAGTTATCACATCGTAAAATGTCACAGCAATACAAGAAACATTTTGAACTGTGTAAGAAAAAGTAAATAGTGTTTCGTTTTTGTATGCATTATTCTCCAGTTGCTGCAAAAGCATACATGACACAAGAATACAGGTATTTATAAAAAATCGTTTGTTTAGTAATTTATAAATTTAGTACTATAAACATGACATACTTTTTCATTTCTCATGAATTTATATTGAACTCTCGTGCGAGAGGACTAAATGAAACATCCTAAAATCTGCCATCTGAGCATGATGGTTTCTCTCAAAACAGAAGGCGAAAAATGAAATTGCTTTAACTGTGACTAGCTACAGTGTATTTGTGTATAAACATTTCAGCACTGACTCATGCTGTCGTTACCAACGCCACTGAATATGTGAGACAAGTAAAGAATATTGAAGAAAAGTAATTAAATCCGTATGGTCATTATAGATATATAAGCATTGTAGATAGAGCCTGTAAAATAAATAGAAAGTTAAAAACCACAACAGGTTCGCTAATTCGAAAATAGTAAATGTGTTTCACAAAGCGGCGTTCTTGCTTACTGTCCATCAAATCGCCGCGGAAAGTGAAAAACAAATGTTTCATTTGCAGACACTAAAACTTTTTCTAGAAAGATGAACAGGAACAAACTGCTGAGTGTCGTGGAAGGCGGGAACTGTCCATTTTCATCCAGCGAAGTATCTCTGTAGATAGTAATGCACTATTACATTTGGGAGAACTCGACTGGGAACATACTAACAGAAAGGCAAGACAAGAGTATTGCTTGCAATCAGCCCTTTTTAATTTGCACATAGACGTAATGTTCAGAGAAAAAATGGTTCAAATGGCTCTGAGCACTATGGGACTTAACATCTGTGGTCATCAGTCCCCTAGAACTTAGAACTACTTAAACCTAACTAACCTAAAGACATCACACACATCCATGCCCGAGGCAGGATTCGAACCTGCGACCGTAACAGTCGCGCGGTTCCGGACTGAGCGCCTAGAACCGCTCTGCCACCGCGGCCGGCAATGTTAAGAGAATTAAAAATTTAATTTCATTACGAACTCCGACGGCGCAATGATAATTTACTTGTCTAACTTTTATATGTAGATGATACAGTTTTATATGCTTACAATGAAGCCGATCTCCAACAAAACATACATAGCGCGTTAAAGTGTGGTACGAATACAACTTAAAGTTCCTGTGAGAAAATAAAACTAATAAGCTTTATAAGAACAGAGCTAAAAAGTTCAATGACTGTAGTCAAGGATGAAATAATAAATGTACCCATTCTCTGCTTACAGCTGTCACTTTACTGAAATAATGCTATTGGCCAACAGTTGTCAAGCGCCACTCACCAAATACTAATGGACTGCATTAGGGATTCTGGAGCACTGAAATGCATGCCACACAACTGAAATGTACGTCACATCAGATCGAGCGTACTACGCACTCGAAAGTGGGCGGTTGGAATAGGAAAACTTGGATGGTTGAAGACCATAATGCGTGTAAAAGTCTGGAGGATGGTTTTAACTAGCATGACAAAATGCTGCTGATGATAATAGAGGCTGTAGGCTCACTTGCGACCAAACAGTGCTATAACTAAAAACGCAGCCTACCAGTTAAGGTTAATAGAGGAGATCCAAGGACGAGCGTAGCTTTTCTTCACTGTTTCATTTAATAAGTTTAAAGCGTGTAGAAGATGGCCATAGTCTCCAATGGCAGACACTACAAGGTGATTTTCTAGGTGAAACTTTCTTGAACATCCAAAATACAGACAACAGTAAACAAGATCTCTGATAAGTCACTCACCATTGGGAAGAACGTATCACATTAAAGAGTGAATATGCGCAGTTCATGTTTCATGGCCCATGCTTGATCTTTTTTTTGTTTTTTGAGGTGTTCGCTAAATCATTGTGATCGCCCCTTGTAAAGAACCAATACTTCTGAATTTTCCCCTCTTCGGTTGTGTTTGGGTTGTAAACCAGACTGCAACGAAGGTTTTCGGATAGCATTGTTTTATACGAAGGTATGTGCCTTGCAATCTAAGACTTTGTCCGACAACTCTTCGGGCTCCACTGAAGAGGGGAAAATTCAGCAACCTATAAAAAACTATGCAGCTGTACTACTTTCAGGACATGACGTCAGTCCCTTAACGTAGGTGCAAAGTTACATGAGAAAGAAGCGGAGTGCGTATTCATATTTCTTTCCTGGTACTCTGACGTACCAGTAAGCATGTGGAATGTGGACCTGCAATTTGTTGTACTTGTGAAGCTATTACACAAGACTGAGAAATATGAAACACGTCTATGCCGGCAGTGCTGCAGTTGCTGATGCTTCAACCGGGTGTGGTGCGCCAGGATTCCGACCCTCCATCCCTCAAGGCACTCGTCATGGACCCGTACATCATCGTCGCTGCAGGTGAGCACAACATGCTGCAATTTTTATCCACATTATATATTTCTCTGTTCCCTTCCATATAGTTTTTTTTCTTTTTCTGAAAAGGATGGAGAAAAGAGTCTGATAATAAGGTCACAACAGAGTAGGGGATTTCTAATCCAACAAAACTTTCAAAACAACCAAAATTTACCGTTGTGGTTTTATGGCCTCAAAACGACAGCCAATCAGCAACTAGCATGCGGATTAAATGATGACTAACTGACAACCTCAGCTGCCGACGGGTGTTGTTGATATATCTCGATGTGGACAGCTGAAAATGTGTGCCCCGACCGGGACTCGAACCCGGAATCTCCTGCTTACATGGCAGACGCTCTATCTATCTGAGCCACCGCGGAAACAGATGAATAGCGCGACTGCAGGGAGTTATCCTTTGCACGCTTCCCATGAGACTCACATTCCCAACTGTCCACAATTCTACAAATGTATTGTACCTTATAGACATTTGCCCACCCACTCATTACTCGCGCACACTTTGGCGATTCCCGTAAGAGTTTGGGCAACCTGTGCGCATTTGCACAGACGAAGGTCAATGGCTGGGTAGCCTTTAACTATGTATACGAAGACAGTGGGTGGGCAAATGTCTATAAGGTACAATACGTATGTAGAATTGTGGACAGTTGGGAATGTGAGTCTCACGGGAAGCGTGCAAGGGATAAGTCCCTGCAGTCGCGCTATTCATCTGTGTCCTCGGTGGCTCAGATGGATAGAGCGTCTGCCATGTAAGCAGGAGATCCCGGGTTCGAGTCCCGGTCGCGGCACACATTTTCAGCTATCCACATCGAGGTATATCAACAACACCTGTCGGCAGCTGAGGTTGTCAGTTAGTCATCATTTATTCCAGGGAAAAGTTGCACGGTCATCAACAGTAACTGCTCTTTCGAGAACAAGTTACTGTCTTCGTATATACACTCCTGGAAAGGGAATAAAGAACACATTGACACCGGTGTGTCAGACCCACCATACTTGCTCCGGACACTGCGAGAGGGCTGTACAAGCAATGATCACACGCACGGCACAGCGGTCACACCAGGAACCGCGGTGTTGGCCGTCGAATGGCGCTAGCTGCGCAGCATTTGTGCACCGCCGCCGTCAGTGTCAGCCAGTTTGACGTGGCATACGGAGCTCCATCGCAGTCTTTAACACTGGTAGCATGCCGCGACAGCGTGGACGTGAACCGTATGTGCAGTTGACGGACTTTGAGCGAGGGCGTATAGTGGGCATGCGGGAGGCCGGGTGGACGTACCGCCGAATTGCTCAACACGTGGGGCGTGAGGTCTGCACAGTACATCGATGTTGTCGCCAGTGGTCGGCGGAAGGTGCACGTGCCCGTCGACCAGGGACCGGACCGCAGCGACGCACGGATGCACGCCAAGACCGTAGGATCCTACGCAGTGCCGTAGCGGACCGAACCGCCACTTCCCAGCAAATTAGGGACACTGTTGCTCCCGGGGTATCGGCGAGGACCATTCGCAACCGGGTGGACGTACCGCCGAATTGCTCAACACGTGGGGCGTGAGGTCTCCACAGTACATCGATGTTGTCGCCAGTGGTCGGCGGAAGGTGCACGTGCCCGTCGACCAGGGACCGGACCGCAGCGACGCACGGATGCACGCCAAGACCGTAGGATCCTACGCAGTGCCGTAGGGGACCGCACCGCCACTTCCCAGCAAATTAGGGACACTGTTGCTCCTGGGGTATCGGCGAGGACCATTCGCAACCGGGTGGACGTACCGCCGAATTGCTCAACACGTGGGGCGTGAGGTCTCCACAGTACATCGATGTTGTCGCCAGTGGTCGGCGGAAGGTGCACGTGCCCGTCGACCAGGGACCGGACCGCAGCGACGCACGGATGCACGCCAAGACCGTAGGATCCTACGCAGTGCCGTAGGGGACCGCACCGCCACTTCCCAGCAAATTAGAGACACTGTTGCTCCTGGGGTATCGGCGAGGACCATTCGCAACCGTCTCCATGAAGCTGGGCTACGGTCCCGCACACCCTTAGGCCGTCTTCCGCTCACGCCCCAACATCGTGCAGCCCGCCTCCAGTGGTGTCGCGACAGGCGTGAATGGAGGGACGAATGGAGACGTGTCGTCTTCAGCGATGAGAGTCGCTTCTGCCTTGGTGCCAATGATGGTCGTATTCGTGTTTGGCGCCGTGCAGGTGAGCGCCACAATCAGGACTGCATACGACCGAGGCACACAGGGCCAACACCCGGCATCATGGTGTGGGGAGCGATCTCCTACACTGGCCGTACACCACTGGTGATCGTCGAGGGGACACTGAATAGTGCACGGTACATCCAAACCGTCATCGAACTCATCGTTCTACCATTCCTAGATCGGCAAGGGAACTTGCTGTTCCAACAGGACAATGCACGTCCGCATGTATCCCGTGCCACCCAACGTGCTCTAGAAGGTGTAAGTCAACTACCCTGTCCCCCATTGAGCATGTTTGGGACTGGATGAAGCGTCGTCTCACGCGGTCTGCACGTCCAGCACCAACGCTGGTCCAACTGAGGCGCCAGGTGGAAATGGCATGGCAAGCCGTTCCACAGGACTACATCCAGCATCTCTACGATCGTCTCCATGGGAGAATAGCAGCCTGCATTGCTGCGAAAGGTGGATATACGCTGTACTAGTGCCGACATTGTGCATGCTCTGTTGCCTGTGTCTATGTGCCTGTGGTTCTGTCAGTGTGATCATGTGATGTATCTGATCCCAGGAATGTGTCAATAAAGTTTCCCCTTCCTGGGACAATGAATTCACGGTGTTCTTATTTCAATATCCAGGAGTGTATATAGCACGCGGCTGTTTGTCCGTTAAGTGAATGTGATTTGGTGAACCTAACAGTGCCGGTTTTGTTCATACTTACTGCTCTGCTGCTCCAGTTAGCATAAAACATCGTTTCTACATCTGTATCTAGATAGATACTTGACGAGCCACCGTAAGGGGCTTGGCAGAGGATACCTTGCACCTATAGCTGTTATTCCCTTCCCTGTTCCACTCGCAAATATTGTGAGTGAAAAGCAGCTATTTACATGCCTCCATACGAAACCAAATTTCCCTTATCCTTGCCTTTGCGGTCCTTAAGGGAAATTTATGTTGGCGGAAATAGCATCGTGCTGCAGGCAACCGTAACTGCCGATTCTCTAAATTTTTCTCAGTAGAGTTTCGCGGATAAGAGTGTCGTCTTCTCCCAGTTATTAATTTTTTAGTTCTCGAAGGATTTCCGTAATACTCTCCTTTTCATCGAACCTACCAGTAACAAATCTGGCAACACGCGTCTGAATTGCTCTGTGGAACTCCACAGCATGAATTATGACCAAACCAAAGTCCTGACACAGGCTTCCAAATACTGGGACTGTGTCATCAAAGAAGCCATAGAAATCAGAGTAAGGGAACCACAACTAAATCGTGACAGCGGTTACATCCTTAGCAAGGCGTGGGAACCCGCGGTAACCCAGATTAAGAAGAAAAAGGATATTTCCCAGAGTGTACCGACTTCGGGGGAGGAGGGATGAATTACGAGAGCCGTGCCGGCAGACCCTCCTGAAGGAGAGGACCTAGGACGCAGCGCCCAGACGGCGGGAGAACGGACGCTGTACCTGGACCACGCGCGGGGCGCGGACCGTACCGACTCATAGGAAGCGCCTGAGGGAGGAGCGGCAGGGGAATTGTCCTATATATACCTGGCGCCGGCCCACCGCCGGCCAGTACATCAGCGCACCTGATGATGGCAACGTGGTCGATTGCCGAAATATTGTGTCCTATGCACACTCATACCAGGCTGTTCACCCGAGGTTTATTTCGTCATAAAATACGCATGGAGAAATTGAATAATCACAGTGTTAAAATATGTGACTCAAATTACCATATCTTTCGATTGCATTGCCTTACACGCTTACGTTCCGTACACCGCCAAGGGGCCATCAGCCTTAGTACTTGATGTAAATTGACACTTCATACCTCAACCGTTCCTGAGAAAAACGGCTTTTAACAGCCGGACAGGCAGGCAGACAACATAATAATTATATGAGGGTTCCATTTTTCCCAGTTGAGGTACAGAATTCTTAAACTGAAGGTACAACGCTATTGGAAGCTTTTGTACCCTAATAAGATGTGGCGTTTCCAGTTGCTAGGACAATAGAGGGGAACGGAAATGTAATTTTGAGAATTGGTGACTAATGGCTGTGAGTGAGACTATAAACTAGTCAACATCCACTACATGTTCTGGAGTTCAATTGATACCTCAGAATGTGCAGGATGAGAGTGCGTTCTGCCAAAGTCATAATTTTTTTCTCAGTGTCCCACCATGCTGTCCTTACATCGCCGTCCATTCACGAGCAATTTTACTGTGAGATTATGCAGGGGACTGAAAGTGTAGCTCTTCCTATTAGTGCACAATGAAGAAATATCATCAAGACCGAGGAATACGATAGCTGTTCTAAACCAGAAAGTAAAGACCAATCATTGATGTCACTGTGAGCCGCAAAAATACACTACTGGCACTTAAAATTGCTACACCAAGAAGAAATGCAGATGATAAAGGGGTATTCATTGGACAAATATATTATACTAGAACTGACATGTGATTACATTTTCACGCAATTTTGGTGCATAGATCCTGAGAAATCAGTACCCAGAACAACCACCTCTGGCTGTAATAAAGGCCTTGATACGCCTAGGCATTGAGCCAAACAGAGCTTGGATGGCATGTACAGGTACAGCTGCCCATTCAGCTTCAACGCGATACTACAGTTCATCAAGAGTAGTGACTGCCATATTGTGACGAGCCAGTTGCTCGGTCACCATTGACCAGACGTTTTCAATTGGTGATAGATCTGGAGAGTGTGCTGGCCAGGGCAGCAGTCGAACATTTGCTGTATCCAGAAAGGCCCGCACAGGACATGCAACATGCGGTCGTGCATTATCCTGCTGAAATGTAGGGTTTCGCAGGGATCGAATGAAGGGTAGAGCCACGGGTCGTAACACATCTTAAATGTAACGTCCACTGTTCAAAGTGCCGTCAATGCGAACAAGAGGTGACCGAGACGTGTAACCAATGGCACGCCATACCATCACGCCGGGTGATACGCCAGTATGGCGATGGCAAATACACGCTTCCAATGTGCGTCCATCGCGATGTCGCCAAACACGGATGCGACCATCATGATACTGTAAACAGAACCTGGATTCATCCGAAAAAATGACGTTTTGCCATTCGTGCATAGAGGTTCGTCGTTCAGCACACCATCGCAGGCGCTCCTGTCTGTGATGCAGCGTTAAGGGTAACCGCAGCCGTGGTATCCGAGCTGATAGTCCACGCTGCAGCAAACGTCGTCAAACTGTTCGTGCAGATAGTTGTTGTCTTGCAAACGTCCCCATCTGTTGACTCAGGGATCGAGACGTGGCTGCACGATCCGTTACAGCCATGCGGATAAGATGCCTGTCATCTCGACTGCTAGTCATACGAGTCGTTGGGATCCAGCACGGCGTTCCGTATTACCCTCCTGAGCGCACCGATTCCATATTCTGCTAACAGTCATTGGATCTCGACCAACGCGAGCAGCAATGTCGCGATACGGTAAACCGCAATCGCGATAGGCTACAATCCGACATTTATCAAAGTCGGAAACGTGATGGTACGCATTTCTCCTTCTTACACGAGGCATCACAACAACGTTTCACCAGGCAACGCCGGTCAACTGCTGTTTGTGTATGAGAAATCGGTTGGAAACTTTCCTCATGTCAGCTCACTGTAGGTGTCGCCACCGGCGCCAAGCTTGTATGAATGCTCTGAAAAGCTAATCATTTGCATATCATAGCATCTTCTTCCAGTCGGTTAAATTTCGCGTCTGTAGCACGTCATCTTCGTGGTGTAGCGATTTTAATGACCAGTAGTGTAAGTTTGAAATATGTCTTTAGTTGTAAAGACCGTCACTTGTCAAGTAATAATGCAGAGATTGTAGGTGACAGCCACCTGATGAGGCTGTACTTGGTTGTGGCAGGAGCCATTACGTTCGCCAACATGGGTATCGCAATGCTGGAACCGTCGCTGCCGATCTGGATGATGGACACGATGGGGGCCGGCCGCTGGAAGCAGGGCGTCACCTTCCTGCCAGCGTCTGTCTCCTACCTGGTGGGCACCAACCTCTTTGGACCGCTCGGACACCGCATGGGACGGTCAGTGTCCAGCCACACCCGCCGCTCAACTTCCTACCACTGCTCTGTTTCTCAGAGCTACTCAGTCATTGCACTAGTTTGATTTCATCCTCCAGCTGATTTTGCCTCAGGATAATACATTCATCTCTATGTAACTGTTACACACAACATTTAATCGAATCTATTTTCGTGTATATAGTCTTTTTGTGACCCTACAATTTGTCCCCTCTACCACTCTTTCCAGCCATGTTCCTGGAAGCCTATTAGATGTCCCAGTAATCTGTTCTGTCTCCTGGTAAAAGTTTCCCACACACTTCATTCCTCGTCTATTTTTTACACACACTTACCATTTCATACTTTGTGTTAATAATACATGTAACCTTTTCCTAGAGCACCGAATTCCAAGAGCTTCTTCACCTAGTCTTTTTAACATGCTGTGTTTTCCTTGTATGATACATCAGTTTCAGTATTTTCGCCACAGCGCAACTTTTCAAATTAATATCTTAACTGCATAATATTTAAGTCACTGCTAGTGAAAACTAAAATATGGAATGACAGAGTGAAGCTAATATTTGCGAAAGAAAATTGTTAAATTTTTGTTACATATAGGCAGTATAAGTTGCAGCTTTGTACAGAAGAATGAAAGACATATAAAATTACTTATTTATTCCGCTAGGGTGACAAATGAAACTATAACAAGACATCAGCCTTTACACGGAGATACTTATCAGGTGCATTTATGTTATAATTCGTGACTATAAACGGTTGAATAATGACGAACTTCTGTTCGGGTGTCCGTCAGCATAAAAGTACACAGGTGGAGAAAACTGTAGAATATACTATTGCGCTGTTGTGTTCATGAGAATTGTCACCAAACTGCGTCTTGACTCACAAATGTAGCCTTTTGGTGAGTTAGAACTTATAATGAATCTAATTATGTGATATCATCTGTTCTCCTTCTGAAGTGAATGTTCGTTGTGTTTTCAGATGGCTAGCCTCGATGCTTGGACTGATTATAATTGGAATCTGCTTAATGTGTGTAAGTACCCCACTACAGTGTGATCTTAGAAACATATGTAATTACAGTAATTAACTATCCTAACTGAGCAGTAATAACTGAGCTCACCATGTTATTAAAAGCATATTCGTTATACTTCGATCAATATCATACGACTTTCAATGTAACATCGTCGTAGCTACGATCAGAGTCGTAGCACGTCTGTAATAGTTGTAAGAGCTAAGAGAATAATTTACATAGTAAATTATAATTATTCCAACAACACAATATCAATTGGATTTAATAAAAGAAAGTCATCTTGTTAAAACATGGCAACAGTGTAACGTACACGGTGAGCGGTGTGCCATACGCACGACTCGCTAGTGGATATTCTCGCAAATGAAAGGGTCCCTCCTTCAGAGGACTATGTCCAAATTGAGTTATAGTCATTATTACGCTAAACAGAAACAGTCTGCTATTTAATTATGTTTCCGACATATTCACCAGTATATATAAGACAAGATGTGTAGGTACAAAATAGTGAGATCCGTTACTTGATAAAGCATTGGGGCACCATGTACAGTCTCCTGCGAATCGATACACATAAATCCATGAGAGAGACAAAGAAAATGTATTAGGTCATCGACATCCTGATCAAAACAATCTTGGCAATTTACAACTGTATTATCTTGAAAGATTCTGTCTCCGTCTGGAAACAGTGTAATTGTAATTGAATTGACGTGGTCACCTAAAGTGCTTTTGTAGGAGGTACGAATACCAGTTACTTTCCATACGACGACAGAGCTCATTGGAAACCACGATGTAACTGTCCAAATTATTGAAAAATCTGTGCTCTGGTTAAAAAGGATTAAATACAGGTAGTCTTTCGCCCTTAATGCTCGATATATGCATCGAAGAAGCAATGATGCAAATAACATAAAGCTTCGGGACTGGGGTTAATATGCAAAGTGAAAGGATATCAATGACACGATTTTCTGTTCACACTGCTGTCCTCAGTGAAAGAAAGGAATTAAAGGACTTATTGAAGGGAAAGAACAGTCTAATGGAAGAAAATTATAGACGGATTGTAACCGAAGAGAGACGAAAGTAATGACGTGAAAGCAGTAATTAGATTATTTATAAACTAATCAAAATTGTCATTAGTTTTTTTTTCTTCTGACTGGTGTGATGCAGCCCGCAACGAATTCCTCTCCTGTGCCAAGCCTTTCGTCTCAGAGTAGCACTTGCAACCAAGATCCTCAATTATTTGCTGCAGGTAGTCCAATCTCTGTCTTCCTCCACATTTTTTACTCTCTATAGCTCCCTCTAGTATTTCTTGTCAGTGTTTTTCCATATGTTCCTTTCCTCGCCGACTCTGCGGAGAACGTCGTCATTTCTTACTTTTTCAGTCAACGGCCGGCCGTGGTGGCCAAGCGGTTAAAGACGCTACAGTCTGGAACCGCGCGGCCGCTACGGTCGCAGGTTCGAATCCTGCCTCGGGCATGGATGTGTGTGATGTCCTTAGGTTAGTTAGGTTTAAGTAGTTCTAGGGGACTGATGACCACAGATGTTAAGTCCCATAGTGCTCAGAGCCATTTGAACCATTTTTGAATAAATGTGGTGGTTTAAAAACGGTGTACGTTCCCGTTTATTATAGTTTACCAGCATTCCAATTAATGCCACTTTCTCTTGAATTTTCTTGTAAAGTATGTTTCTAAGTTATTGCATCGATCATGCCATGGAGAACGACTGTTGTTACAGATAACATGTTTGCTGACGCTTCCCGACAACGCTAGGGGTCCCTTATTATTCCCCGGCCGTGAGACGACGAATTGTCACAGAATTAGCATGGTGTGCAGCATACTACGTAGCCCAATAAAATTATAAAGTGATTTTCAACAAGAAAACCTTAAGAATGAGAGCAACTAAGCGGAGAAAGGTATTTTAGAAGCGAATTAAGAAGCTTAATTTCGCTGGGCCTACCTCCTTTCACACGAAACAAATGACAGACTTATGGGCAACATAAAGGGCATACGCAGCGTCTCTGGAGGTATTCAGTGCAAAAGGACGTCATTGGAAATATTCCCCGTGACGTGATCTATCACCTCCACTTGTTTTATATAAGTTCAGGAAAAAAAATACGTGCCATGGACGAATTATCCGATAGGGGCGTAAATCAGCAGATCTGATGTACATGTAGAGACAAACAGAGCCGGCCGAAGTGGCCGAGCGGTTCTAGGCGCTTCAGTCTGGAGCCGCGCGACCGCTACGGTCGCAGGTTCGAATCCTGCCTCGGGCATGGATGTGTGTGATGTCTTTAGGTTAGTTAGGTTTAAGTCGTTCTAAGTTCTAGGAGACTGATGACCTCAGCAGTTAAGTCCCATAGTGCTCAGAGCCGTTTTGAACCAGACAAACAGATGATTATAATTTCGGAGGAACTGGATTATTTCTTCACAAATCATCCAGTTCTTCCCAAATCGATGATTTCTTCACAAACGGCCGCCTCCGTAGCGTAGCGGTAGCGTTTCCGCCTATCACGCAGGGGTCCCGGGTTCGATTCCCGGCTGGGGACTGGGTTTTGTGTGTCCTTCATCATCATTTTCATCACGCCGAAGTGGCGTCAACTTATAGGGACTTGCGATACGGCGGCCGAACTCCCCCGCATGGGGCCTCCCGGCCAACAATGCTATAAGCCCATTTCATTTTTTTCTTCACAAATTTTGCAAGTGAGTAACGCATTGGTCCACATCTGGCCTTTATGCGAGGAGTTATTCGTTTTGGCACTGGTTGACAGACTTCTTAGATGTCCTCCTGAAGGATTCCGCCCAATTTGCTTGTTGGATCGTCAAAATTCCGAGTTGGTTGGAGGGATGGACCCGTAATGATCCTAACGTTCTCAGTTCGGAAGGCATTCAGCGGCATTTCTGGCCAATGCAGAGATTGGCAAGCAAGAAGACAGGCTGTAGAAACACTCGCCGTGCGGAGGCCGGCATTTTCTTGCTAAAATGTAAGCCCTGGATGGCTTGCCATGAAGAGCAAGAAAACGGGGCGTACAATATCGTCGACGGACCGCTGTGCTGTAAGGGTACTGCGGATGACAACAAAAGGGATTCTCCTATGAAAAGAAATGTCGCCCCAGAACATCACTCCTGGCAGTCGGACCATACGCCGGGTGACAGGCAAGTTGGTTTCCCATCGCTGTCCCACCGTCTCCGAAGACGCCTTCGCTGATTATTGGGGCTCAGTTTGAAGCGGAACCCATCACTGAAGACGATTCAACTCTAATCAACAAGATTCCAGACCGAAGACGTGTTTGGAGACACCCCAGATAGCAGTAGGGTACCAGTCTGACCGTTGACAGCCATGCGGCGAGAGAACCGCCAGTGGGGGTCCGGGCTGCCATTTCTTTTCATAGGAGGACACTTTCGACTGTCATCCACGGCACCACAGCACAGCGGTAGGCCGATGATATGGCAAGCCATCAAGGGCTTATATTTCAGCAAAATAATGCCTGCCCGCGAGAAATTTTACTGCTTGTCTTCGAGCTTTCCGAGCCTACCTTGGTCGGCAATGTCGCTGGATCTCTCTCCAATTGAGAACATTTGGAGGATTATGGGCAGGTCCCCCAACCATCTCGGCATTTTGACGGCATAACATGCCAGTTGGACATAATTTGGCACGATATCCCTCAGAAGGACATCTCGTAACTGTCAATCAATGCCAAGCCGAATAACTGACTGCTTGCTTAAGGGCGAGAGGTGGACCAACGAATTATTGACTTGCTCAATTTGTGAAGCTCTTTCTCTTCAACGAATAATGTGGTTATTCTGAAACTGTCATCATTGTTCGTCTCTAAATGTACATGACATCTTCCTATTTCCTTCGCATTCGGATAATTCCTTCCTGGCGCGTCTTATGTTTTTTTTTTCTCTCTCTTTCTTTCTTAGAGTTTACGTTGAAACACCCTCTATCGCCAGGCTGGAGAGCTATGAAGCAGACAGCGTCAGCGTGCAGTAAGTGGTAAGAGACTATCTGATGTAGCGACTTCAAAGGAAAACGGCTGACGGATTGTTCATAACAGGAGGTTACTACTATGGAGATAGGTTGCCAGATATACTAGTGGATATCTATGGAGGGGTACATTATACTCTCTTCTTCCGAAAATTTAAATTTTTCTTATATTATTGTGTCAAGCTGTTTTCTCTTGGAAATGGAAATCAGCGTTTGGCGTCATTGGCCGAGAGGCCCCTTACGGGGCAGGTCCGGCCGCCTTGGTGCAGCTCTTATTACATTCGACGCCACATTTGGCGACCTGCGCGCCACAACACCCAGTCCCTGAGCGAAGAAATTTCCGAATCAGCCAGGAATCGAACCCGGGCCCCTTAGGATGGCAGTCCGTCACGCTGACCATTCAGCTATCAGGGCGGACTGTTTTCTCGTGAAACTGCGTCAACAGATATAGTGGCTCCAAAAGCCCCTACATTTGAAATCGGTACTATGTACAGAATACTACATGGATAGCGACAATTTTGGACTTTTGAGATAAAATTTCCTAGGTTGTTTGACTGTGTAATGTTCCTCTTCTAATATCCTCTTACATAAATTCAGGCTGGTTGGAAGTCTGTTGTTAGACATGACATCAGTTCAAGACAACTTCGTGCTACGGGGTTGCAGATCCCTCTGGCGCGCAACATCAACCACCTGATCGTGCCGAACGCTGGGCTGGGATTCGCCATCGGCATGGTGGACAGCTCCATGATGCCAGAGCTCGGCTACCTCGTGGACATCCGCCACACCGCCGTCTATGGCAGCGTCTACGCCATCGGTGACGTCGCCTTCTGTCTTGGTTTCGCTATTGGTGAGTAGCGCGGATATGCAACGCACGACGCAGAGTGACACCGGTGACTTCCTAGCCTGTAGTGTTCGACACGTAAATATGAGGAATATTTTACCCAATACTAGAGTAAGGGGTTCCTGTATTCGCCTCTTCGTACACTGTTACTTGCCTTTTAAGGAAACGCAAACCTACGTTTCTAGCATTTGTAGACTTGGAGAAAGCTTTTTCTAATGTTGACTGAAATACTCTCTTTCAAATTCTGAAGGTGGCAGGGGTAAAATACAGGGAGAGAAAGGCTATTTACAATTTGTACAGAAACTAGATGGCAGTTATAAGAGTCGAGGGACATGAAAGGGAAGCAGTGGTTGGGAAGGGAGTGAGACAGGGTTGTAGCCTCTCCCCGATGTTGTTCAATCAGTATATTGAGCAAGCAGTGAAGGAAACAAAAGAAAAATTTGGAGTAGGTATTAAAATCCAAGGAGAAGAAATAAAAACTTTGAGGTTCACCGATGACATTGTAACTCTGTCAGAGACAGCAAAGGACTTTAAAGAGCAGTTGAATGGAATGGACAGTGTCTTGAAAGGAGGATATGAGATGAACATCAACAAAAGCAAAACGAGGATAATGGAATGTAGTCGAATTAAGTCAGGGGATTCTGAGGGAATTAGATTAGGAAATGAGACACTTAAAGTAGTAAAGGAGTTTTGCTATTTGGGGAGCAAGATAACTGATGATGGTCGAAGTAGAGAGGATATAAAATGTAGACTGGTAATTGCAAGGAAAGCATTTCTGAAGAAGAGAAATTTGTTAACATCGAGTAAAGATTTAAGTGTCAGGAAGCCGTTTCTGAAAGTATTTGTATGCAATTTAGCCATGTATGGAAGTGAAACATGGATGATAAATAGTTTGGACAAGAAGAGAATAGAAGCTTTTGAAATGTGGTGCTACAGAAGAATGCTGAGGATTAGGTGGGTAGACCACATAACTAATGAGGAGGTATTGAATAGAATTGGGGAGAAGAGAAATTTGTGGTACAACTTGAATAGAGGGATGGATCGGTTGGCAGGACATGTTCTGAGGCGTCAAGGGATCACCAATTTAGTATTGGAGGGCAGCGTGGAGGGTAAAAATCGTAGAGGGAGACCAAGAGATGAATACAGTAAACAGATTCAGAAGGATGTAGGTTGCAGTAGGTACTGGGAGATGAAGAAGCTTGCACAGGATAGAGTAGCACGGAGAGCTGCATCAAACCAGTCTCTGGACTGAATACCACAACAACAACACTGTTACGTAGCAGTCGAAACATGAGTGATGTAATTTCTGCTTCCTATTTACGTGGTTCAGCCACATTAATGTGACCACCCCCTACATCCGACGTCAACGTGCAATAACCTCTCACAGACGGCAGGTGGTGCCATTAGCAGTGAGGGGAATATAAAACGTGCCCGGGGGATGAGCAAAACAACCTAGTCGTTGTTAATTTATCTGACGTCCAGAAGAGCATGATCATTGGCTTCCGAAGCAAGGGTGGAAACATTTCAGAAACGGCGAACACGGCGTACACGCCAAAGTCATCTGTCTGATTGAGTATAAAACATGATCCATCTGGAAAGGCGACATCTCGCCACTCAGTGGACATCCAGTTTGGTTGATGCTATCGAAAACATTGGTGCACCGTGGTCCGTGGATGACAGGGGTGAACGACGCCCGCGGAGGAGTGTACGGGCGAGTAGACGTGCAATTATTGAACTATTGACAGCGTAGATTAATTAAGGGGCTACGAACTGTGTCTCCTCAACGACTGTTCTGCGAACGTTGCAGTGATAGGCATCCGCAGCAGCATCCTGGTTCATGCACCGATGCTGATAGCTGTTCATGGGCGACCAAGGCTGCTGGAATTTGCATCTCTTCATCACTATCAAAGTGAAGTCTTCGAAATTGTTCTTTTAGTTTTGGAATCAGATGAAAATCGGATGGGGCAAAGCCGGGACTTTATGGAGAATGATGGATGACGGTGAACACCAGGCACCGGATTTGTTGCAGATGTCGCAGCTCTCGCGTCGGGCGTTGTCATGCTGAAGGACAGAGTGCTCCCTGTGTGGACGAATTCTTCGAATTCGAAACTCGATTACAGCACGCTGTTTCTCAGGCGGCGACGTAGTTACGCTATACACTGTCATGTTACGCCCTAGAATTCGGAGCACACTTGTGGCAGGGAGCTGGAAATATGGAACCATGAAGAAGAAAGATATAGAATGTTAATAACTTTTGTGTACAGAATGAGATTTTCAGTCTGCAGCGGAGTGTGGGCTGATATGAAAGTTCCTGACAGATTAAAAGTTTGTGCTGGACCGAGACTCGAACTCGGTAATATCCTTTCTTCCAGGAGAGCTAGTTCTGCAAGTTTCGCAGGAGAGCTCCTGTGGAGTTTGGAAGATACGAGACGAGGTACTGGCAGAAGTACAGCTGTGAGGACGGGGCGTGAGTCGTGCTTGGGTAGCTCACCAAGCACTTGCCCGCAAAAGGCAAAGGTCCCGAGTTCGAGTCTCGGTCCGGCAAAAAGTTTTAATCTGTCAGGAAGTTTCATATCAGCGCACACTCCGCTGCAGAGTGAAAATCTCATCCTGGAAACATCCCCCAGGCTGTGGCTAAGCCTTGTCTCCGCAATATCCTTCCTTCCAGCTGTGCTATTTCTGCAAGTTTCGCAGGAGAGCTCCTGTGAAGTTTGGATGTAGGAGACGAGGTACTGCCAGAAATAAAGCTGTGAGGACGGGACGTGAGTCGTTGTTGGGTACCTCAGATAGTAGAGCACTTGTCCGTGAAATGCAAAGGACCCGAGTTCGAGTCTCGGTCCGGCCAACAGTTTTAATCTATCAGGAAGTTTCAACCTTTGTTTTATTTAAAAAATTTTGAGAGTTTTCACATAAAAAATTCTTAAGAATTACTTTTCACGCCATCGTGGGT
This sequence comes from Schistocerca serialis cubense, assembly GCF_023864345.2. Taxonomy (NCBI): domain Eukaryota; kingdom Metazoa; phylum Arthropoda; class Insecta; order Orthoptera; family Acrididae; genus Schistocerca; species Schistocerca serialis. The sequence continues at coordinate 274,539,114 of NC_064638.1, forward strand.
TTCCTGTGACTCCCATAAATCGATTAATGCAGTGATTACTTTGAAATGTCAACGGTGGTTCCGCGTTCATCCTTGTCCTTTCCGAACTTATGCTTTGTCTGTGATGATCGCTGTTGATTAGATGTTAAAACGCAATTTACACTTCTTCTTAGTACCAGGGAGTACTCGATATGCAAATCACGTTAGTATGACGTACTCTCAGATATATGGTATCCTGAAATAACTTGAATCATGTGTAATGTCCATGTGTACTGAGGTGACAAAAGTCTTGGGATAACTCTTAATATCATGTCGAACCTCCTTTTGCACGGCGTAGCGAAGCAACTCAACGGGACATGGACTAAATAAGTCGATAGAATTCCGCTGAAAAAATATTGAGCCATGCTGACTCTATGGTCGTCCACAATGTCAAAAGTATTGCTGGTGCCAGACTTTATGCACGAACTGGCCTCTGTGTTATGTCTCGTAACTGTTCGGCGGAATCCATCACGTGCTCTGCGGGTGGCCAGATCACTCGCTCGAATTGCCCGGAGTATTAGCCGTCCGATGTGGCAGTGCGGCTCTAAGCGCGTCAGTTTGGAACCGCGTGACCGCTACGGTCGCAGGTTCGAATCCTGCCTCGGGCATGGATGTGTGTGATGTCCTTAGGTTAGTTAGGTTTAAGTAGTTCTAAGTTCTAGGGGACTGATGACCTCAGTAGTTAAGTCCCATAGTGCTCAGAGCCATTTGTCCAGAGTATTCTTCATACCTATCGGCCATAATTGTGGCTCTTTGACATGGGGCATTGTCATCCACGAAAATTCCATCCTGTTTGCGAATATGAAGTCCGTGAATAGTTGGGAATGGGCAAGTAGCCGAATATAACCATTTACAGCCAATAACCCAACTCATTCCATGTAAGCACTGCCCATACCATCTTCTACATCTACATCTACATTTATACTCCGCAAGCCACCCAACGGTGTGTGGCGGAGGACACTTCACGTGCCACTGTCATTACCTCCCTTTCCTGTTCCAGTCGCGTATGGTTCGTGGGAAGAACGACTGTCTGAAAGCCTCCGTGCGCGCTCTAATCTCTCTAATTTTACATTCGTGATCACCTCGGGAGGTATAAGTAGGGGGAAGCAATATATTCGATACCTCATCCAGAAACGCACCCTCTCGAAACCTGGCGAGCAAGCTAGACCGCGATGCAGAGCGCCTCTCTTGCAGGGTCTGCCACTTGAGTTTATTAAACATCTCCGTAACGCTATCACGGTTACCAAATAACCCTGTGACGAAACGCGCCGCTCTTCTTTGGATCTTCTCTATCTCCTCCGTCAAACCGATCTGGTACGGATCCCACACTGATGAGCAATACTCAAGTATAGGTCGAACGAGTGTTTTGTAAGCCACCTCCTTTGTTGATGGACCACATTTTCCAAGCACTCTCCCAATGAACCTCAACCTGGTACCCGCCTTACCAACAATTAATTTTATATGATCATTCCACTTCAAATCGCTCCGCACGCATACTCCCAGATATTTTACAGAAGTAACTGCTACCAGTGTTTGTTCCGCTATCATATAATCATACAATAAAGGATCCTTCTTTCTATTTATTCGCAATACATTACATTTGTCTATGTTAAGGGCCAGTTGCCACTCCCTGCACTGACGTTTTCAAAACACGTGACGTCACGCCTCGGCGCGGGAACGCGCGGACACGGAATTTAGCGGCAGTCAGTAGCGAGCCAGTGGGTGTATTGGACCTTCCATCGAGCTACAGACCCCCTTGAAGATGTCCCCCGCAGACGGGGACGAAACGTTGGGAATTGACACAGAATTCATCAACCGACCACGGCATAACAGCCCGGATAATTATAATGGACATGACATTTCCGGCCGTGAAAATCTACATTTTAGCAGCTCCACCAATGTACTACCTTTTTATACATTGTGTATGCGATGCTACCGCTATCTGCATATGTGCATATCGCTATCGCATTACATTTGACACCTAGTGTATTTTAAATTATTAATTTATTGAAATACCAGTTTACGTAGTGGTCTAGGGATCGAGAGACAGCACACAAAAACCTGCCAGTCTCGACAGGAATGAAGCTAATGCAGCGCGCGGTGTGTTGCAGGCCCTGCACTCAGTGGATCGCTGGTGAAGAGCATCGGCTTCGAGTGGATGCTGTTCGGCATCGCCATCTTGAACTTCATGTACGCGCCGCTCACGTACCTGCTCAAGAGCCCACCGACCAAGGAGGAGAAGCGGGTAACGTATGGTCCCGTCCCCTACCGTCGCCACCGCTCCAGCTGCTGAACGCGAAGAAGGCGCGTCGTGCGGTGTTTACACTCTTCAGGTCTTCATTCTGACTAGGGAGCGGGCGGGTCGCGTTCGTACTGTTACAGATGGAGGAAGAAGTACCAGCTGACAGCCAATGCATTGTAAATACGTAATACCGCTAGTAGTCGAATCTCTGAAATTTGCTGGTGTCAGAAATCATAGAACAGCATCTAACATCCTGTACTATCTCCTGTGCCTCAAGAGGTACATCATCTCAGTATAAGAAAACTCTTGTAGTCCGAGGAAGTCTCAAAACGAGGATGAGGAAGGAAAGGGAAAGGATTGGGGGGAAACTCGTGACATCCAGCAGCACGGGGCATTATGGTAATGCAACAGCGAGGGTTGAAAATTTGCGACGGACCGGGACTCGAACCATCATGCTCCGCTTCTCCAGAACGTTTCCCTGAACCGTCTCGGCCATCCGGACACGCTTTCCGTTCGACCAAAATTCTGAACTTATCGCACTCTGCAATGCAGGGTCCGTCGTCCATTAACCCCCTATTCTCAAGTTATTGATACCTGTAGGAGTTCGAATGAAGTTAGTACATCCTCATTGAAACTAATGTCAAGGAGCCGTCGCTCTTACAGAGATGTATATATCCGAGAGATGTCTCTTCTGTAGGACACAGATGACAGTCGCCGAAAAGTTCTGTGCACGAACTTTTCCGATACTTCATAGATTTCACAAAATTTACTTTAGGCTTCTCTGCGTACAAATTGAAAATTATCTTTGGATAGTGACATAGCGAATTTGTAAGCGTAGGCTTCCACGTGTGTTGTCACAGTCAATAAAATTATTCTGCGTACGTTACCGCATTGTGAATGTGCGAAATTCCCCGAAGTTTCACCCACTGTTGCAAATGGACGGCCTTAAGGTGTCCTTCCTATCATTGAGGAGAAACACGCGAGGGTTTCTTTCCTAACAGTTAGGAAAATCACGCTGAGGAGGCCATTTACAACAGTGGCCAAAAATTACGGTCACATACCCTGAAGAATTTCATTGACTGACATAGTGCATTGTTTAGGGACAAATGCTTTCATCTCTAAAGTATATGGAAACCCTTCCGGGGTTACACACGGTCGCATATAATTTGAGAAAAGCAATATCCCTTTGAATAGCTTTTTTTCTCACCAGAAGACACAACAAGTACCATGTATTTGCTAAGGTGTAATGGTGTTTCACATACCTTGATATAATATGCAGATCATGGCTTGATGAATCTGCATTTCGCCCAGGCCGCACCATCAGCTGGTACCAACCAAAGGTTTTTCGTACGTTCACCAACAAGTCTGTCTTACGATCACCCCTCAAATTTAGATACGGTGCACTTTACAAATTATCTGTTAATTAAATGATTCAGGTCCATCAAAAAGCATTCGACCATCATTCTGCTCATGTAATGTGGTGAAGCCGTCAAACTGCACCGTTGTCATTGTGGTCGAAGCTAACAATAACATTTGAAATAGAATGTGTCATGCAGTTCTCAATAAACGCAAGTGAAAAGATTATTTTTTATTCCTCATGAAGGATTCGTGGTGGGTTATTTAAGGCTATACTTCGTTAGCACCCAAAATATTTCTGCGGAAGTCTGGACGAGTTGACCTCAGGAAGTAAGGGAGTAGCAGTGTTCCATGGTGTCACCTCCTGCAGAGGTCATTTTATTCTTATCAAAACTGGGAATCGGAACACCTATCGACAGGACGTTATGCGCTCATGGTCTCCACAAGCATTAAAAGTCTGCTACAGGAAATTTATTTTACACCACATTTTCTCCCAATATGAAAGCGTGACTGTAAAATTCTGAAAAATACGTTGAACCTGATGGCGAGGAGTATGTTCTGTAAGATATACTTCTTGCCAACCAGGGGTATAATATGGAGAAAGAAGTTCGAAGGATCGTCCGAAAAGTAGTGCTCAAGAAGTTTATATCAAAAATATGAGTACCTGTTCCCTAACAGCACGAATAAATGGCACCACCATTTAGGGGATTTATTACTTACAGCTGTTTGACACGTGCTGGTTCAACACCTTTTGAGCGGGAAGCCTACACACACACAATAGTGATAAAAGCTGAAATGAAACGGAAACAGAAAATACGAGGGTTACTCTTGTATATACTGCCGTAACACAAGCAACTCAAATCGTTACTGGACGGTAATCGAAGATTAATGCTTGGACTACTTCGTTACAGACACTTCTGTCGTATTAGGGGAGACATTGACGTATTTGGTTTATTTACAGGCCTCTCTTGCTTGTTTATCACGTTTTTGTACAGTACTTTGTGTTATTTTTATTTTAATAGAAATTTCTTCGTTCCTATGTACAGTTTTTGTTTTAATTACTCCTTTTTTATTTGTATTTTGTACATATTTGTTTGTTTTGTTAATAAAGTTTCATTTTATTTTTAACTATTTATCATATCTTTCACCCTTTTATGTCTCACCAGGAAGTACCAAGCTGCACTAGCCTTCGCTGTTCGACAACTACTTCCACGTAATCTAGGACGTAATTTTCTTAAAAACCGCCATCAGCACAATAGCTAAGGAGAAGAACAGACATAAACAAAAGGCTTTTCAGAGAACGTCTCGCCTACCGTAGCAGATGGATAGCTGCAATTTTTCCGCAGTGTATTCACACTGACACATTAAGACACAGTACTTCTATTTATTTTCAGTCTTGCTCGTGCTTCAAGAAACAGCGAACGCTATAAGAAACATGCACTTAAAGACTATCCGTTAAATATAGTAAATCAACTTTAAGCACTGGTGAACACGAATCATTACTTCTCGAGAATATTTCACTTACAAATGTCACAAAAAAGATTATTATAAATGCATGGATGGATTAGAATGTGCAGCGTGACTAGAAAAACCCCGTTACCTCCTTAAACAAATACTTGTTAAATATTCAACCTCTTCCAGAACAAATACGCATTACTACATACCACTCGAGTATTTAACTGTCCCGTCGTTCTACGAATACAAAATAATTCAGAGCCAGGTTCAGTGCGATATTTTTCGCAGCATCACTGGAGGAATCCGTTGGAATGCCAGCCTCACAGTATCGTCTAAGTCATTAACTGTTGCATACTGTTTCTCTGCAACAATGCTGATGATAAAATCTCAGAGCGAACTGTCATGTCTTATCCACTGCCTATCCAGCCATCTGTGAGAACCTCATTCAGATATTCCCACAGCGAAATAGCAAAATGAGAGGTCCACCATCTTTCTGAAACCAACGGCCCTCAGTATTCCCTTGCCCTTGTAATAGGGGTATGAACCAGGCCCTTAACATCTGAAGATACTGAAGTTGGTTGGCGGTACCATCAAAAAAATATGGACTGTAAAGTTGTCTGTCATCGAAGCCGCCCATGACATAACATGGGGAAGGTTATTCTCTACCTCATCATCAAAATATTGGGTCTCCTTTGACCAAAAGACGAGTGGGAACTCCGGTGAATGGCACATTCATCGCTAAAAATCACTTCTCCACACTTAGAAATGTTGTTCAATGACCTTTAGTCGTAGAACACACGTGTCTTACCTTCGTCTCAAATCCCTGTCCGACAACTGCCGAACATACGATGATCGATAAGCGGTACTTTGAAGTCGTCCTGTTTTTGCGCAAAGTTGAGCAAGACACACCAAGTTCCGCTGATCTTTTCCGAGTCCCGTTCATTGATGAATTTTTCACAAGTGCTGCGATATCTATGCATTATTCCTCTCTTGTTGATGCTCGATCACTTCTCAGTTTATCCTGTACACTATCGGCAGGAAAAAGTTTTTGTTCACACCGAAGAAGTGTTCCCTTTGGAGATGGTTCACGACCGATCGAATCTGGAAGTTCGTTCGCACTTGTTCCAAAGACTGTCCACATCATGGCCTTCCATGGAGGTGCTCGCAGTTACGCGCTCTAAAAAGCTGTAGTCACTGGTGTCCGCAATTGTTTACGTAATCTGCAGGAGACAACAGACAACAGTGTGAGATCACCGCATTGCAAGTTTGTTATATCGTACATATATCCATCTTTCTGGGAGATGACGGAACTTCGTGCCACAGGAACTGAAAAAATTATTTACTCCATCAAAAGCAATACTACCGGTTCCGAACAAATGAATAGCAAATTTCTTAAGCTGAGAAATGGTTTGACTCGATTCAGTTTTCTCCCCTACAGCTCTGAACCCATCTATATCCATAACCCTCCAGAAACTGTCTCGCAAATTTCTTTATGCAGATGATACACTCTAAGACAAGAAATAAAAAGGGGACGGCTATCGGTAGATTCGATGTACATATACAGACGAACAAATGATTACAGTTTCAGAAAAACTGAATCATTTATTCAAAAAACAAGCTTCATGAAATGAGCACTCCTGGTTCTCAGCCATATGGTGGGCGACCCTCAGGCTGTTGTCCCACCGCTGTCCAGAGCACCTCCAGATATGTCTGCGGTTATAATATGTGCCCAATTCAAAGGGAGCTTATCACTGATGACACTGCTTCTTCAGTCAATAACCAGACTGAAGACGTGTCTGTAAAAGCCCCAGACAGCGGTGGGATACGAACCTGACTGTCGCCCGTCATATGGCTCCCCCCCCCCCCCCCCCACCCCCACCCAGCCAGGAGTGATCGTCTGTGGCGTCGTTTCCTTTCGTAGCAGGACCCCTTTTCGCTGTCAGCCGCAGCACGCTTACAGCACAGCTGTACGTCGACGACATTCTACGCTCCGTTTTCAAATTGTTCAAATGGCTCTCAGCACTATGGGACTTAACATCTGAGGTCATCAGTCCCCTAGTACTTAGAACTACTTAAACCTAACTAACCTAAGGACATCACATACATCCATGCCCGAGGGAGGATTTGAACCTGCGACCGTAGCGCTCGCGCGGTTCCACGCTCCGTTTTGCTGCCGTTCATGACAAGCCTTCCTGGGTCTACATTTCAGCAAGATAATACCCCCACGGACACGGCGAGAGTTTCTACTGCGTGTCTTCGTGTTTTCCAGACCCTACCTTGGCCAGTAAGGTCGCCGGAGTGAGAACGTTAGGAGCATTATGGGCACGGACCTACAAATAACATGGGATTTTGACTATCAAACACACCAATTGGACAGACTTTGGAACGATATCCCTTAGGAGGACATTCAACAGCTCTATCAGTCAATGACAAGCCGAATTAAGTGCTTGCATGAGGGCCAGGAGTGGACCAACGCATTGTGGATGAGACGCTCCATTTAACCCGAAGAACAGGACAGGTAGTTTAAATTGAGGAAAGGGACCAAAATAAGTGGCTGTCAGTTACACTCGAACATACAACTTTATTATTTGATCAAACATTACATGAGCCCAAAAAAATTTTTTTTCAAACACACAATTTTAATTTTTGGGACTTAATTACCGGCTGAAAGTCACCTTGATTTAAAAACGGCTGAGGGTCAATAACTTAAAACGCAAGCATAATCAGAAATTTAAAAGGGAAACCTTATCTTACGACAGTTCTTTATTTAGGCTGAAGGCCCAAAGAATCTGATATTTTCAGAACAAACAATTTGAATTCAAAATCGGCTGAAAGGCCAACACTTAAAATTCAACAACATTAAAACCTTTAAAATGCCAAAAGTCTTACGTAAAACAGATTTAGGCTGAAGGTCTTAAGAGCAAAACAACTGAAAATTACATTAGGATGAAGGCCTAAAGAATCTTACGCATTAAGGGCAAAACAATTTTAATTTTTTAAAAAATCGGCTAGAAGCCATACAACTACAAACAACAAGAACGAATTTAAAAAAAAAGACAGTACACCCAAGGGCGCTCAGATGTTCGAGGGTCGGCCTGGAATTCAAACACTAACGCTCGCTTAGGTGAGACAGCCAGACGGGCCAACCATTCACGATCCGACGATAACCCAACCGACAGACAGTCAACGGACCAAGCGACAGGATAACTTATCTTTCGTGTCTGGGATCGGTGAGCAACGGACCTCGTAGCAATCGGAACAGCCCCTCACACTCGGACCGCGCGTGGACGCCGCCAAGCCACGGGCAGACACGCGCCACGGAGACTTCCTCGCTGCTCCACGCCAATCGACCAACTGCCCAGGCCAGGAAACGGTGAAAGGACCAAATATTCGTAGGCCGATGAGACGACCAACCAACGGTCGTCCCGCTCCAATCTCCCTCCATCGGACAGTTCATGTGTGTCGCCAGCGGTCGGCGAGCACTCTCCGTCCCGCGAATTCACTGCTGCTGCGTCCTGACTGCACAACTCGTCCGTCTCCAAGTCAGACACAGGACGACCCGGAAATACTATCGGTCGCTCCGAAGATGGTACGATAGTGCACTTATCGATACGCGGTGCTGCTGCCGCTCACGGGCAAGTAAGGCAGGAAGTTAGTGACACCAGTAAATGGAATAAGAAAACGAGGTGGCAGTACAGTAATAAAAGGTGACAAAAACACGAGCCGTGCGCGGCTCAGTAGACTTCCTCATTTTATGAAGCTGTTCCTCTTGAATAAATCATCCTATTTTTTGATATTTTTATTATTTCTTTTTCTGTATGTATACATCACATCTTCCGATTTTCGTCCCATTCGTATAATTCCTCAGTGGTGCATCGTCTTTTTTTGTGGATATGCCTAGTGGTCCAACGGAACAGTCTCTCAGAAGTCTAATAAAGAAGATCTGCGAGTGTGTCGCGAGAATTTCAGGAGGTAGAAATTAAAACCAAACTCACTGGAGACAGAAGTTACAGCGTTCCACCTGAACAAAGAATTCGCATGGTACTGTCCGCTGGCCGTGTTAGTAGACAGTATATTACAATGCAGCAGCAAACCAAAGTACCCCGGCTTTACTTTGCATGGGTCACTTAAGTACCAGTGCCAATATTTCCAAAAGTGAAGAGCCACAATAATTTATTGCAAGAGCTAATTGGCACTTAGTTGGAAGACGACATAAATACTCAGAGAACAGCAGCACTTGGTCTTTAATCTGTTCATCATCTGAACATGGTCCGCCCCCGGTAGCTGAATGGTCAGCGTGACGGATTGTCAATCATCTGGGCCCGGGTTTAGATTCCTGGCTGGGTCGGGGAATTTTCTCCGCCCAGGAACTGGGTGTTGTGCTGTTCTCATCGTCATCCTATCATCCTCATCGACTGCGGGTCGTTGAAGTGACGTCAACTTGAAACACCGGCACCCGGCGAACGGCCTGCCCGACGGGGGACCCTAGCCATACGATTAAATAAAATTTGAACATAGTTCATCTGAATAGCGTAATAGTCGTAGTAGCCAAACGAGCGTATGTGTGTTCAGTGTAGACAGTCTGCACGCTGTGTATCTGATACCCTTCTGCCTACTTCTGCGTAGGGTGTCCCAGTAGTAAGTAACATCGCTCCACCTGACGTAAGAAGGCAGTAAGTTCTCGCTCGATTGGGGACAAGAAGAATTAGTCTCTTCTCATTCACTGTATTATCCAAAATGGCTCTATAGACAGATAGAAATTATGTTAACTATGCGGGGAAACGACCATGAGCCTATTAGCCATTGCGTTCTCTCTTGTGGCTGTCTGATCCAATCAAGAATTGTTGTGAGTCGAGAACCCAACTATAAAAACATTGGGCTTCAGTCTTCCTCGCACTTCCTGAACCGAATCAGACAGAACAACTGCTACTCTCTGCAGTTGAGGATGGTGGAACGCTCCAATCTGTCACTGTAGCAGACGGTGCCACATCTCGAGAAGGATTGCCCCTTACGTGCTTTGCCGGATGCCTGGAAAAAATGGATCAAGCTGGCACTACGGCAGTTATGTGGCTGGAAATCTTGGCCATTAATCTTTGATTTCTTTTGTTTGTTTAACTGATTGTTAATAATTCCTTTGTCTGAAATTGTTAACGTGCTTGTTGATTGTTCATGAGCATCAAATACTAAATAAATAAAACTAGGGATGCCTTATATACAAGGTGATTCAGCTACCCCTACCTGTGGGTTTTATACAACCCACAACACCTTCAAAAACATGTGCGAGACTTTCATATTCTGTCACCCATTATGTGCAAACTATGGGCTACATAAAAACTTAACAAGATCTTTTCGTAGGAAATTTAATGTAGTTAAATTCTTTGTGTGTGTTTGTGAGTTCTTAAGGGACCAAGCAAATTCTGTACCGGGATACGTTTTCGTTGGAGGCCATGTTTATCGAGCTATTCCCGAAAATCGCGTTTGAGGGTTAATTTTGGACGCCTTTCTTTAATAATTTGAAACCTACAGCCACTAGCAAAAACGTATTCCAGCACAAAATTTAACCGAATTAAATTTCCTACTAAAAGCTCTGTTTAATGTTTCCTGTAAAACTAATAGTTCGCATGTAGTGAGTGAGAGAATATGTTAAGCTCACTTGGTTTTCGAAAGCACTGCAAATTGCCTAGAGCCCATAGGTTGTGGCAGTTGAACCATCCTGTTCAGTCCCTTTAAGGTAATTAAATTCTTGCGATTCATTTATTTAATTTACTTCTGCCTCCGTGTGCTGTAAGAACTGACCATTAATTTCTTTTTTCCAAAGATTTACTGTTCCGTTGTCAATACCTCGCTGCAGACGATAGAGTTACTCACACCAGACACAGGTCGATGGTTAAAGAAATGAGAATACCGTGACTGTCGCCCGGCATGACTTATGGAGGAAACTCAGAAGATCCACAGCTTATCGAAGAAAATAGTGAAAGTGAACATAAAACAATTGTGAGGTTCACTCATCAGATAATTTCTGACGGACCCATTTAATGATATTGGATTTTACAAAGAACTTGAGATGCCAGTGTCATACTATAAAACTGGCATCTCAAGTTCTTTGTAAAATCCAATATCATTAAATGGGTCCGTCAGAAATTATCTGATGAGTGAACCTCACCTTTATAGTATGACTTCATCTTACAAGAACTCAGAACCGCAATTCAGAAATGCAAAAATGGTAAAGCGCCTGGTCTAGACGACCTAATGATTGAGCAAATTAAACATTTTGGTCCCATCACGGAAAGATGGCTTCTGCAATTCTATAATGGTTGTCTGAAGCGGAAACAGATCCCTGCCATCTGGAGGAAAACTAAAGTTATTCCCTTACTAAAACCTGGAAAGGGTGCAGCTGATCCCAAGAACTACCGACCGATTTCGCTCCTTTGCCATTTGTATAAAATCTATGAAAGAATGCTGCTAAATAGACTCACTCCCATTGTTGAAAAACAACTCATACCTCAACAAGCAGGTTTCCGACCTGGAAAGAATTGTACAGCACAAGTCCTTAATCTGACTGAACATATTGAAGAGGGATATGAAAAAGGATACATTTCCGGGGCTGTTTTCGTGGATCTCACAGCAGCATATGACACCATTCAACATCGACAATTATTGCACAAAGTCTACTACATCACTAGAGACATTAATTTCACCAGAACTGTGCAGACACTTTTGGAAAACCGGCGATTCTATGTGGAGTTCCAAGGAAGAAAGAGTAGATGGAGAAGTCAAAGGAATGGCTTGCCTCAGGGTAGTGTCCTTTCCCCCATATTGTTCAACATATTTACAAATGACCAGCCTCAACCTTCTCTTACAAAGAGTTTCATCTATGCAGATGATCTTGCCTTAGTCACACAAGCCAGAGATTTTGACACAGTAGAAAACCAGCTTACTGTTGCTCTCAAGGACCTATATGAGTACTACAGAGTCAATAACTTAAGACCGAACCCTGCTAAAACTCAAGTTTGTGCTTTCCACCTACGCAATCGAGAGGCCTATAGAAAACTTACAGTGTTTTGGGAAGATCAAGAGCTTGAACATTGTTTCTACCCCAAATATCTGGGTGTCACCTTAGATCGAACGTTGACCTACAGAAAACACTGCACTAACACCAAGCAGAAAGTTGCTGCTCGTAACAACATCCTGCGGAAGCTCACTGGCAGCGTTTGGGGTGCAGATCCCAAACTACTAAGAACATCAGCCTTGGCCTTGTGTTATTCCGCAGCTGAATACGCATGTCCTGTATGGTACAAGTCATCTCATGCAAAGCAGGTTGATGTGGCCCTGAACGAAACCTGCAGGACAGTAACGGGATGCCTCAAAGCTACACCTATTGATAAGCTCCATAAACTAGCAGGTATTGCTCCTCCAGACATAAGGCGTGAAGTCGCAGCCAAACTTGAGAGACATAAAGCAGATCATAACACCGATCACCTGCTACATGGATACCAGCTACCAATTAGTAGACTCAAATCTAGGAGGAGCTTCATGAGAACTACTACACCCCTCACCGGTCGGACTGGAGCAGCCAGACTATCTCAGTGGACAGCAAAATCTGACAGTAACGATTGGATGACTCCTTCTGAGACCCTTCCTCCTGGTGGAAATCAAGCCTGGACAGTGTGGAAGTCTCTAAATCGGCTCAGGAGTGGCGTCGGACGAACTAAGGACAATCTGTTTAAATGGGGCTTCATGAAGGAATCTTCCACCTTGTGTGACTGCGGAGAAGAACAGACAACCAAACATTTAATTAACTGTCCTAGATGTCCTGTATCATGTTCCACACAAGAGCTTGTTGATGTTTCAGACAATGCTGCTGCCGTTGCACAATTTTGGGCTAATACCGTTTAGTTTGTTCTTTTATGATTTGACCTGATTTGTTATATTGTATATATTGTAAATATTGTTGTAATGTTTTTGACTCGAAATAAAATAAAAATAAACTATAAAACAGATGGGTTTCTTTAGCCCGGAAAGCGAAAAATTTGTGAAATCTTGAAAATGATGTAATTATGAAATAGATAATGCAGACCAGAAATACGTTTGCTCATAAATGATTAATTACCAGAAGAAAAGAACATAGTCTGCCTGCTGCTAGTCTACTAACAATGGTGTAAGATGATAGAGTATGTTCCTATGAGTCCGTTACTTGTTGTGGGACGGCAGGCACAAATGTGGAGGGTTTACGATGTACTTGGTGCTCAGTACGGCGATCCTTCCTTGCGGTGGTCAGATGCGGTACACCGGAACCTTCATGATGAATAGACCTGCCATAACGTTGGCATGATATCCAGTATCGGGCTGCGGTTACATCTGACTGCCCCGGAACCAGCGCATAACACTTGGATCCCACAATTACAGGTCCAAAATCTAGCACATTGAGAGGAGAGATTGTAATTTGTAATCTGACTCTGTTACACTAAACATAGTAGGATACAATCATTCTACGAGAATGTGAAAATTACGGCAACAAGAAATATCCAGGCCAGCTGCGAATATATGCTACCTGACAAAACTGGTGAAGCACTCAAATGACGTGGTCGGAAGTCAGAGTAACTTCGTACACGTGCACACCACTGGCAGACCTTTTCGGGTCGAGAGTTGCTTACTCTAGCGATTCTATGACGTTTCGGCCGTAAAACGATGTGACATAGTTTTAGTCGTGAGCTCTCCTGCTAATCGTCCCTAAGCGCAGTTGTGCAGTTTTGTTTCGTTTAGCTTTGCCTACGTTAAGTAAGGACTTTATGTTAGAATGTAGTTGTTCAGCGACCACGAACTATTCTGCTAAGTGAATTGGAGGACGGAGTTGCCATTTGTATTAAGAAGTAATACAAAATACACCTTTCGATTATGAATGATTAGCATTTGGAAGCTTGTACTTTAGAAACAGAACTGACAGGAAGTTCATAGTAATAGTCACCATTCACTATGCTCCATCTGATGATTCTGAGCTGTAGGCATTATTAAAGTTTTTTACATCCAAACAGAACGACGAGCTGTAATATTAAATGGAGATTTTGATTTAAGTGTTTTCGTCGCATCTATTACACAATTATACAGACTCCGAAGAAAACTGTTTCAAAACAAGTTTAATAAATTATAATTCTCGTTTATTTTCAGTTTAATTTTTACAAGTATTCGTGGGGATATGAAGACACCTGGAACTGCTGTTGAACATTGTAATTTACTTTTCATAGCAGAACTTCTCGACACAGTGGCGTTCATTATGCTGATCGAAGTTGCGTGGAAAACCGTTCGTGTTTGGGGTGTCGAGGCGAGCGACCGATTGCAGATGATATCGCATGCGACAGGTCACTGCAATTCGTCGCTCGTGTGTGTGGAGCTCTTAACAGTGAGTGCTGGACTTCTACGGAAGCAGCAGCAGGTAGTATATAAGAACACAGCTTTGCTCTAATATTGATCCCACCGAACTTCTTATTTGCTCTTACGGTAGCTACATAAAAATCTGCCAGTAGTGCAATTTGGATCGTAATAGTTAAAACTGCAACCATTTATTTCTATTTATTAAAACAGTCTTTTCCGCTAACGATCATTCCTTCCTGTTGTTCTAAGATTTGATTGAAATAGTGAATAACGAACCGTTACGAACCTTAGTTCATCGAGCGGGCCCGTCACTCAGGTCTACCAAATATCTTTTCCACAATTCTGACGTCTGTGCCACGTCAGCTTATAGCAGCACTAGCAGCTTCATCGTACCTCACCCCTCCATTCTGAGGGGTGTCAGAAGAGAAGCGGCCCGTTTCTAACGATCTAGTTCTGTGCTGTACTAATTGGCATCATTAGCAGTGCGCTGCTAATGAGAACCTTGATAGCTAGTAGGAAACACATTCAGTGCATATACAGTATGAAATACGAAAGGCGCAGCTTAAGTACCAGAGAAAACAACATCCTTCATGCAACCGTGAAATCGTCCATGAAATAAGACTACAGCATCATTAAAAGTACTCTGTTACCTTTCATTATCTAGTGAATGACTCACTATATTTTTACTCTTTTCATTTGATCTTCTTGCAACAGATTTAAAGTATCCATCATAACGAAGTGACATGTAAGTGTCATATCCGTGAAAGAATCAATGCGTGGGAAAATATATTCATTGCATTGTTATTACGTAGAAAGTTCCCTTTTGGCTCATGCTTCTTTCACCAATATTTTATTTCCAATCAGCGCCACGGCTTCGACAAAAATATGGAAACACCGCGATAAATACAGATACTAGCCAAGCGTGCAGGTTGCCCTGCTGTATTTGACAGGCCGGCCGGCGTGGCCGAGCGGCTCTAGGCGCTACAGTCTGGAAGCGCGCGACCGCTACAGTCGCAGGGTCGAATCCTGCCTCGGGCATGGATGTGTGTGATGTCCTTAGGTTAGTTAAGTTTGAGTAGTTCAAAGTTCTTGGGGAGTGATGACCTCAGAAGTTAAGTCCCATAGTACTCAGAGTCATTTTCATGTATTTGACAACGGACGGCGTTTATGCAAAGTCCTCAATACGAGTATCAGTGCTGGTCACAATACTGTTCCGTGTAGTTGTGAGTGCATTATGTCGGAACTCAGTGAATTCAAGAGTGGGCAAATCGTTGGTGCTCGAATATTGGCTGCCTCCGTAACCAAGGTAGCCGAAGTATTTAGTGTTTCAAAAAACACCTTATTGAAGATTTATACTAAATACAGGGTAAGCTGAAAACCATCATCCGCGGAGTCACAACGCCGACGAAGGAGTCTGTTGAGTGATCGTGACAGAGGGTTATTAAAGAGGATTGGGACGAAAAACTAGAGGGCGACAGCTACAGAGGTCACTGCAGAACTGAATTTCGTACTCGCGAAACCCGTCATTACCAAAACAACACGAAAGCAGCACCGCTAACACAAATGCTCGTAACACCTTTACTTGGTTCCGAATCCATAAAACCTGGACTGTGAAGCAATGAAAGAACGTCATTTGGTCGAATGAGGCTTGTTTCACATTGTTTCCAACTTCTGGCCGCATTTACGTGCCAAGAGTGAAGCCTGGCGGGTGTTCGCTGCTGATTTTGGCAGTGGTACTTCATGGATCCGAAAGGTCCTCTGCAAGGTAGTGCTACTGCCAAGGACCATCTGAACATTTTGGCTGATCAGGTTCATCCCATGGTGCTTTGTTCCCCAATGGTGATGCTGTTTTCCAAGATGACAGAGCCCTTGTTTACACAACTCGCACCTTCAAGGACTGGTTTTGTGAGCACGAGAATGAATTGTCGCATCTCCCTGGACACCACAGCTAGCAAATCTTGATATTACTGAGCCTCTGTGGTCTGCTTTCGAGACAACGGTGCGTGATCGCCATCCACCTCCATAAACGCTATCTGAAATTTCACTATATTTCCGATGAAAAACATACAGGACCTGTATTTATCCATTCTGAGAGGACTGGAAACTGTTTCGAATGCCAACGGTTTTCCTGCACCCTATTAGGCATGATAATGTGTTATGTTTTTGGTATTTCCATATTTTTTCAAGATGCTGAATACTTCAGAAAATGTAATATTTAATTGGAATATACTGATTTCCAGAAAGATCTATAAAAGAAAATCTCACCTTCCTTTACAGAGCTTATCAGTACCTACTGTCCGCCCCCAGTAGCCGAGTGGTCAGCATGACAGAATGTCAATCGTAAGGGCCCGGGTTCGATTCCCGGCTGGGTTGGAGATTTTCTCCGCTCAGGGACTGGGTGTTGTGTTGTCTTAATCATCATCATTTCATCCCCATCGACGCGCAAGTCGCCGAAGTAGCGTCAAATTGAAAGCCTTGCACCCGGCGAACACAACATTTATTTTAGTAACTACTTATTCATATTTTGGCGTTCATAAATTTCTATTTAGCAGATGAATTCCCTATTTCTTCCAGCACTATGCAAACAACAAGATTCATTACATTCATAAACGGCATGCGAACGACTAATGAAAAGTAATGAAGCAGGATTCTAATATAGTAGAGGAAGTCTTTTGTCTAAACGAAATAGAACAACGGAACACAGTATCGAATGAAAATGTGGATGAGATACCTATCGATAAATTTAGAGCATCGTCATTTCATTAGTCGCTCAGTTCCCTATCATTCGTAAGTTGGGCCGGCCGAAGTGGCCGAACAGTTCCAGGCGCTACATTCTGGAACCGCGCGACCGCTATGGTCGCAGGTTCGAATCGTGCCTCGGGCATGGATGTGTGTGATGTCCTTAGGTTAGTTAGGTTTAAGTAGTTCTAAGTTCTAGGGGACTGATGACCTCAGAAGTTATCTCCCATAGTGCGCAGAGCCATTTGAACCATTCGTAAGTTGGAAATACGAAGGACGAAAAGTTTTCTCCAGCGTGGGCTATAATGTAGCATGTGCAGGAGAAATTTTAGTCTCTTAATTATGTGAAATCATACAGGTTGCGTATTTTATCCAGTGTAGTTTCAAAACGGCTCCTGTAATCAGGGCTTCATCACATGAATTTCAGTATTTCAGGAACAGATAACGAAACCGGATGCCGCCCGAAACTAGCAGACGCAATCCAGTGGCTCTGAAACCCGGTTGTGTATTTCGTACACAACGATAACAGCATATTTGGGATTAGAACGGTAGTTCATACTGAATTACTGCGAGACGACAGAGACAGTAGACAACTTTCTAAAATATCGTCAGCTGTTCGCTTACCAGAGAAAATGCCATAGAGGACTATGGGCCGACTGGAAGCAGGTCAGACGCAGAAGAGTCCACTTGGTTAGATGATATTTGCGGCAATAACATCGAACCACGTCCTTCGTCACCTAGAATTTTCGTCCTAGGATGATAAATGTTCACCACACTTGCTGATGATGCTTTTTTGTGGTTGTAAAGAACTATGACGCGGTAGGATGGTCGATTTCACCTACTGCAGCATGTTTTCCATCACTTACAGTCCCTCCCCCTTGAAAGGCGCATGGCCACGTACCAATTATGCGAGGTCAATCACAGTAGGAAAACTTCGCATTCTACTTCATTTGATATCGCGCAGACTCCTTGGCTGTTATATTTTCTGTTTCACAAGTACCTTAATAGTCTTCATCGTCAGTAGCAGCAGCATTCGCCATTTCACTTCCATTTCTGGATAAAGACCTCGCCTAGACTTTCATATGTAATACAGTCTTCAGCCACTCGTCCACCTTAGCTTCTTAATGTCGCCAACATACCTCGATTTTGTAGGGAGCACATTGTGCTCACGTGGGAGCGATCTAGATGGTTGTAAAATAATAAACTGGTAGCCAAGATCGCAGTAATCCTTTTTATTCCATGATTACCGGTTTCGGCGAAACTAAAGCCGACATCATCGGATCTTAGGACACATACAGGTCACAACATCAAGGCAGACAATGGTGATATTAGTAGTTGCAGCATGTTTTCCATCACTTGCAGTCTCTCCCCCTTGAAAGGCGCAGGCTTTACAAAATTGTCATACGTAGCACATAGGCGTCCAAGAGAGATGACATTACAAATGTTAAGTGTCTCCATCACACACAAGCGCAAGCTGGGTATTTCTTTGTTTCCCCTAGCAATTTCCAACATGAATCTCTCCATTGCTCTCTGAGAGCGTTTGGATTTTTGAATAGTTTCTCTTTTGAAGGAAAAGTGTGTGAAATCTTATGGGACTTAAACTGCTGAAGTCGTCAGTCCCTAAGCTTACACACTACTTAATCTAAATTATCCTAAGGACAAACACACACACCCATGCCCGAGGGAGGACTCGAACCTCCGCCGGGACCAGCCGCACAGTCCATGACTGCAGCGCCCTAGACCGCTCGGTTAATCCCGCGCTCTCTTTTGAAGCCAATGCCTCACTGCCCTAGGAACACATTGGTAATATATATTTATCGTAAATTTTCCATTTCAGACACAGCGGAAGCGTAGTTCTCAGTTTTCGATTTAAGTGACGAAAAGCACTTCAGGTCATTTTGAACTCTTTTGTTTATTTATTTTCTGTCCAGCCGTTATTTTCACGCGCACACGCAAAATTTTGGTTTATTTTTGTCTGAGACGGTGGACAACATTGTTCCAGAAAAAAGTGCAAAAATAACCAGTCACCTGGTTCCGGTTTTTCTAGAGATTTTTCTTGGGCATTATCCCCGTATTCTCACTGCCTTTGGCACTCTCAGCCAACTGGGATAATTGGGTGGAAAGATTCTCCAACAACTTGCGCAACTCTCAGATTGAATAAAGCATCTGCAAAAAACTGCCCTAAATACAAATTTTTCTCGATTGTTTCTTTGATTTCATCGCTTGTTTGTTCAATTTCCTTTTCAATATATTTGATATTATGTAGTTTGTTTTCTGTAAGTTCAATTTGCAATTAATTTGCAGTCATTTATTTGAACCCTTTATCCCTTTCTGAAGTTTAGCCGCCCTAGAGGCAAACAGCATAATACCATCAGCGAAACGAAGATGGTTCAGATATGATCCATTAACACGTATTCATTCAATTTTCCCCAGTTTACTTATCTGAAAACTTCCTCTAGCACAGTTGAGAGTAGGTTTGCTTAATGTAACCTCCTTGCCTGTCTTTTTTGATTTTCACCTTATAACTACCTTGATGAGTTCTAATATTCGGGAGTGCTACGGTCTGTACCCCGTCAAGCCACCCAAATTTAGATTTTCCGCAGTTTCCCTATTTAGTTTAAGGTAACTGCCAGGATGGTTTCCTTGAAATGATACGACCGATTTTCTGACCGATTATTTCCCAATCCGAGCTTGTGCGGCATCTGTAATGACCCCGTTGGCTACCGCACTAATCTTCCTCCTTTCGCCCCTCCAAATGGAAACTGTATCTTGACGTACGTGTTCTTTACTATACTCACATACATTATGTTGAATCGATGCCTTCTGTCTCTGGGGATGTTAGGACACATTAGCGCTGAAGTCAAGTCTAGACTTTTCTCAGAGCTGGTGAACTCCTGACAATGTGATAATTTACACTAATTATTCTGTTATATATCTTTATTCTTATCTAGAAAATAATATATTGCGCCATATCAACTTCTAGAACTGACTGAAAATCAGTTGTTTTCGATCCGGTTCGTGATACTTTAAATGAATAGCTCGTGCACTGCGGAGAGAAGACTGATAGGTCTAACTTACTATGAATAATACTGTACGTGTATTTATCTTTTCTGTGAAATATATCTACGTTAGTTGTGTCCTCATCTTTCTATACCTGTAAAATTCATTAACTCATTCTTTATGTTTTATAAGTCGTAAACGTATCTTCGTCTCTCCTACCTTCTTTGTTTATTACAAGAAACAGCGTAGCCAATGTCATAGATTACTGGACAGCCCTGATGCACTGTACAATGCTGCTATGTACTTTATAAGTTATACAGGTAATCGATGCAGAAGTATTTGGATGTAGATTACGGTAATGGATTTCAGAACAGGTTTCTATAGCTGATCTTCAGGAGCTTCTTGGGAACACTGCTCATTGCATATTCTTTTAATGTTCCGCCATCCGAGACGGCTTCATTCGTTTACTCGGTAAACAAGAGTAATTTCAATAGCCATTAGGGTCCGATACTGCCCCCATAGGCGCATTTCCGATCGCGACTCTAATATTCATACAAGCGATGAGGCTCTTAAAAGCATGCAGCAACTGGAATCACAGTCGTCAATAGCGTGAAATAGTAGACGCTGTAATTTTTGCGTGGATCGAGTTCCCAGTTCGTGCATCAAACGAAAACTGTTCCGCCGTACAACCACAGTATCCGATACGAAGTCTGACAGTGGATTAATGCAGAACGTCCACCGAACAAAGGGTTTTCAGAAACATAGTAAAAACGAGGGAGGCACCAATTGAGAGGTGAGTGGTGGAGGATTGTAATCTATGCTGTACAGTAACCACTGAAAAAAATAAACAAAAATTTGAAAAGCAAATTAAAGTCCAGGAAGAAAAACTAAAAACTATACGGTTTGCAGCTGACATCGTAATTCTCTCAGAGACTGTAAATGATCAGGTGAAAGGAATGGATGGTGTTTCGATTCTAAACGAGATTACATATAATGAACATCAACAAAAGTATAGCAACTATAGTATGTGATCTAAGGCTTTCCTAGCGTATACACTACTTCCAGGGTTATCCGGTGTACTGATAGATCCAATCGTCGAAGGTCCAGGCTAACACTCGTTCCGCCATCATTAGGTGTTGCTGATACAATGAAGTGTCTGTCGCGTGCTGGCGTTATTTATTCCTGCCGGACCAGAGTTCGATCCTCGCCGACCCCACGCATCTCGCGTCCGGGTGTCATGTTCTGTTTCGATGGAGCTTAGTATTGGCTCTCATGCTTTACTCATTACTCAGTTGGAAGCCCGTGTTCCTGTTGATTAAACAATCAGTCACGAGGATTTCATTGGCTTCTTTGAAAATTCATTTGATATCCATTTTCAATGCAGACTTGTTCGGTTGCAGTAAGCGGGTGGGGTGCTCATATTCTGTATATATATCTTCAATAGCACGGATTTTTTGTCCAGTATAAGTCCAGTATAAGTTCTTCACATTCACACGGAACTTGGAACATGGCTCTGAGCACTAAGGGACTTAACTTCTTAGGTCATCAGTCTCCTAGAACTTAGAACTACTTAAGCCTAACTAACCTACGGACATCACACACATCTATGCCCGAGGCAGGATTCGAACCTGCGACCGTAGCGGTCGCGCGGTTCCAGACTGAAGCGCCTAGAACCGCTCGGCCACTCCGGCCGTCGGAACTTGGTACACCTCCACATTTTTGAGACCCAGTTCGCCACTGTCGGTAACAAAGCTCGTATTTATTGGCTGGCGGGCGGAAAACTGGCATTATGTGGTGTTTTTGCAGTAGTCTTCCTTTTTCGACGATACTTTTCCAGAAAACAATACGAAGCGGTCTTCTTATTGTCTTCTTTCGTGTTTCCGTCCTCCGTATCGTTCTTGGGGCTCTTGGTTGTTGTATCCACTCTCGTTCTCTTACAACACCTGAATTCCATCGATGACAACATTCAGTTTACCATGGAAGAAGTAGAAAAGAGGCAAACTTCCGTTTCTCTACATCCTAGTTCAGTGTAGGAGCGATGGCTCGCTTGCCCTCAGTGCATACAGTGAGTCAACGCATACGGATTTCTATCTCCACGCCTCCAGCTGCCACCGTCCCGACCAGAAGAACAGAGGTGTGCTAAGTTCCGTGTGAATGAGGAAAAATTTATATTGGACAAACGACCCGCACAGCTGAACATCAATGCACAAAAAAGAGCACATCCGCTTGCTGCAGCCCAACAAGTCTGCAATAGCGGAACACTGCCTTGTAAATTGACATAAGATTAAATACCAGAAAACGAAAGTCCCATCTACCACCAATAAATTTTGGGACTACATTTTTAAAGAGGCGAATGAATTCGTTTGACATAATTTAATCAACAGACACGGGCTCCCAATTAAGCGAGGCATGTGAGTTAGTACTAACCCCCATCAAATCAGAACGTCATATCCGGTCGCCAGATGCGACACCGCCACCACCAAACTCAGCCACATGCCCCCAACACCGAGCTCTGTACGAGGCCGGCGATACCCGAAATCTGGGCCGGCAAGTTTAAATACCAATAGCGCGTAGTAGACACCTGATGATAGCTGAATGGTTGTTCGCCGAAATGTCGTGGACGATTGGATCCGGCAGTACACTAGAGATCCTTGGAAGTAACACAAGGATAATGGGTGTACAAGAATTAAATTAGGTGATGTTGGCTGAATTAGCTTAGGAAATGAGGCGGTGACAGTAGTAGCCGGGTATAATTCGGTCAGTAAAATAACGGACGATGGTATAAGAAAAGGAGATATAAAATTTATCAAAATCTCACATAAATTTAAGTTTCAACAAGTCTTTTTTCTTCAAATATTTGTCTGGAGTGTCGCCTTATACGTAAAATGAAAAGAGGACGATAAGCAGTTCAGAGAAGAAATGAATAAAAATTTTTGAAATGTGATGCTACAGAAGAGTACTGAAGATTATATGGGTACACCGGGTAAGTAATGAAGAGGTATTGCATTGATACATTAAGAAAAGAAACTACTGCCTCAAACTGTCTGCAAGAAAGTTAGGTACGTAGGACACAACCTGAGTGACGAGGGATAGGTAATTTGTTAATAAAGGAAGGATTGTGGAAGGCGAGGGGAGATTACAAACCGGAGAGGGAGACATCATGAAAACAGTAAGCCAAGTCAGCAAATGATTGTAAGTTGTAGTAGCTACGCAAAGATGAAGAAGAGACCTACATGGCGAGCTGCACCAAACCAGTTTTCGGGTTGAAGACCACATCAAGAAAATGGTAATCTAAGCAAGAAAATCGTCTTAAAACTGACAGGTGCAATGGAAAAAGTAATCATTTTACTTATACAGAGTAATTTCTTGCATCCTCCTATTAAAATTAGTAATTAAAATGTTTTCTGTTAAATTCCGATGCCGCATATCGCACCTACCTTGCTGCAACTGTGTTTGCAAGCAGATTTGTTATACATGCAGGTACTTCGACAAATTTAACAGTTTCTCCAGTTAGATTTTTATTATAACAGTAGTACGTTCAAGTCATGTAGCAAATCAAAGTATTCCCTGTTGGTCAGGCAGAGAACAGACGGTGTCCCAGTTCCAGATCCAGTGGTAATTTCAATTTCCCATCTTTGTTCCTTCGTTAGATGTTACCCAAAGAACGCTCAGAATGAAATCTTCTCGGTTCTCAAGCTATGTAATTTCGAATAAATTCTTCGATCTTTCGACAGATGTCTCAACCATCGTCATCAAGCGTGAAACTACTTTGAGGCAACGACGACAAAACAGGATCCGTGCTGTGGTGACATGGATTGGGACTGGTATGTTGTCAGCCACCAAGACTAGAGATATTTTGTGCCCCATTAAAGCAGGCCTTCGAGTAACATGGCGTCCACTGTGAATGCAGCGCTCTCAAACGTTATTGGAAGCGCCGCATATGTAAGCACTAATGCAACGAGGTTCCCGCGTAATAACTGTTCATACTTTATGAGTAACCCGTGACGCGTCAGTGCTCTAGGTAGAGATCTGTGGTGGGGGTGTCCCTCTGTTGTTGTTCCCGTATAGTAATTTGTAAAGACGGAAAAAATTGAGATTTGAGCAGTGATTAAATACTTCGTATAGAAAGGTATGAAAATAAGGGGAATTCACGCTGGGTTTCAGAACACACTAGGGGACTCTTCTCCTTCATATTCAACTCTTGCCAGTTGGACAAAGGAGTTTAAATTTGTTCGAGACAGGACCGCATAGTGGTTAGCCAAGATGTGCCTCTACGCCCGAAATTATTGCAATAGTGTATAAATAGTCATGGAGAATCACCGACTGAAAGTGCAGGAAATTGTGAAGGTATAGGGATGTTATCTGAACGGGTGTATCACATTTTAATAGTGGAAGTGGATATGAGAAAATTATCTGCCAGATAGGTGCCGCGACTCTTAACTCAGGATGAGAAAAGCATCATAATGGAAGCGTCCGAACAAAGTTTGACATGTTTTCAGAGCAACCAAAAAGATATCTGGCGCCGGTTTTTGAACAAACATGAAACTTGGGTGTACTGATTGCCTCAGAGACAAACCAACAGTCAAAGCCGTGAAAACATGTTGATTCACCACAACTTATGCCACCAAAGGCAATACTTTATTTTGAAATAAATTTCCGTCATGCGACTGTTAATCCTTCATTTGTTTTACACAGTAATGATTTCGGCTTTGTAGCTATTCTCAAATGGATGTTGAAATGTTAAAATATGTATGACCCGTCTGTGAAATATCAATGTCGAAAAAAATATATTTCTGGTCCTATAGACCAGCCGTTGTATTACATGATACGAGCACATATCCAAGATACATAATATAGCTGATATTTTGCACAACGAGAAACCATTAACGTCCAATGTGGTGTATTTAACATATAATATATGAACTGTTGAAAACAACAGGCTGTATGTTAATGGTTTCTCATTGTGCACAGTTATGAAACTGAGCAAAGATTTTTAAGCATGTATTCTGAATATCTATTTGAGCCACTACCACCTTCAGTAATGAGTGATGAAGGTCATTTTTCTTTCTGTGTTGCAACTTTATCATTCTTCTTGCTTTACATTACTAATAACAAATTTCAGTATCAGAGGTACACATGTATAGTGAAGGTGCAGCTAGAATGTCTAACTCATTGAAGGGGTTTCCTACAAGATGACTGTAGGTGAGCTCGACATATTAGTCTCACTTTTATTCAATCAAAACATTTTTTTCCAAGCTACCACAAAAAATTATTCCCTAAAAAATGAATGTGGCGATACTAAACACACGATTTCGTGAAAAGGAAAATTTTCTGCACTTAGCTGTTTGAAAAGCTCAGTGATACACATTTTCCCAAATAAAATTTATTTCAAAACTGGTATTATCAATTCTTCTGTTGCAGTCTCTTCAAAAGGACTGAGTGTAAAACTTCTACTATGTACAAAAAGTAATTATTTTGATTGATATATCCCCATTGAATGGTTATTCATGTATATAAAGAATAGAAATTTTCCGCAAATCGAATCCTTTCTCCTCACTCACCAACTTGTCCTCACCTTGTAAGATTGAATAAATAAAAATACATGAATATTTGCACACTTTTCGTTAAGTATGATTTAGGCTAATTGTCAGTAATTTTATTAATCACACAATAACTAAGAATTTACAAGCGATTATCGGTATCTACACAGTCATATTCACTGGATAGCTCACAAAACTTATTATCAGTTGATATTAAGTTGTAAAAATAGCTGACATTTTGTTATTTAAGGATTGCAATATTTGTTGAGTAGATGACGACATGATATTTTCCGTCGAGCAACCTTACTCGAACCCAAACTTTGAATTGCTTTTAATTGTTACATTACTTTTGGTTACATTAATTTCTTCAACAATTTTGAAAAAATATTTCCGCGATAGAGTAACGTAGGTCTTTTACGAGGGTTATCACTTAGAAAAAATTAAACTGCGATATTGAAACTTGGTGATTATCTTGGTCCTCCTGTGCATATTGACCCTTCGGTGCGACACATTTTTGCCACTGATAGATGATTTAGTGTAGACCTTCATTCTATAATTTTAGATTTTGGCTGTTCAGAAAACTTTCTATCTCGAAAATTACTTTGTCCTCATTCTTCAGCTGATGAAAGAGGAAGACGTCACTAACTTCCACGTCTGGTGACGTGGAAGGGGGTGGGGCTATGAAGGGGATGAGGAGGCAATATTTGATAGCCCAGCGATATCATGCGTGACCGAACAAGTTGACTGACAAGGTAACATTCCCATGCATAAACAAACGACCCTGATGAAACTTGGCAGGTATGTAGAGGGCTAAAAACAATGCAGTACTTATTGTTTCGTTTTCATCCAGTCTCACTTTGAAGGGGTAACACACATCCTAAAAGGTATATGATGTTTAGAGGGGCTAACTTCAAAACCATGATATGTAAAAAAAATTGTTTCATATAAACGTTAAAATTTAATTAACGTTCTTGAAAACTGTATGATCAATGTCTGTAATAATCTGAAAGTTTACAAAATACCCAACCTCCATTAATTACTTGTGTTACAACATAAATTAAAGGCTCTTTCGCGCCACATGCATCCATCTACAATAAAGCTGGCTTCTGAAATACAATTTTTGGAAAATAAGGTGCACACAATGTGGTGTCAGAGTATTTTCAACATACCTAATAACATACCTAAAGATTCATTATTATAGTAATTATCCATTTTAATTATTTTGGGTTCATGTTCGGCGTAACGTTAAGCATTTCTTCACAGATTATCATTATTGTAGTGATTTTCTTTCATAAAAAAGAGTCACTTTTCATTTTCAGGTAACAAAAAATAATTTTGTGAAATGGTAAACTAAAAAAAAGACATGAATTTAAAGCTTAAAATAACAATTTAAAACATACAACAAATTAAGTAAATAAATAGCTATAACAATAATGAAGTTTAGATAATGTAATTAGGTGCGCTTGAAAGACTCATGCACCACATTCTGTACAGCTTATTTTCCAAAAAAGGTATTTCAGAAGCCAGCCTTATTACACATGGATGGATATGGCGTGAAAGCTTCTTTAACATAAGCTGTAACAAAAGTTTCTGTAGTTTAGAAGTAGGTAATGGTGGTAGGATTTTTGGAAAATTTCAAACTATCACATACGTTGATTACATAATTTTCAAGAACGTTAGTTACATTTCAACTTCCAGACGAAACTTTTTTTATATAGCGTGGTTTAGAAGATGTTCCCTCTAAATATAATGTGCCAAATTACCTTTCAGGGTCCATTCTACCCCTTTGAAGTGAAAGTGTGCAAAAAAGAAAAAATCTAATGCATTATTCTGTCTCCTCTACATACCAGCCATGTTTCATCAAGATCGTTTATTTATACCTGCGAATGTTTCCTTGTCGGTTTTTTGCAAAATAAGCAAGTGTAGCCTTGGACAGCTTCCCGACACACTTGACCTTGCCAGCCTCCCAGTAATTTCATCAGGAGATTTCGGTAGTATGTTCCGTTAATAGTTTTCCCTTACATGTATAATGTGTTAGCGCCACACCATGACAGAGCCAAAGAGCACTCATCGTCATCTTGTCCGACGACGGTGGGTCTTCGCCTTTTCCGGAGTTGGTAAAACCATTTCTTGTTCTAATTCTTAGCCCCGGGATCATAGTGATGCAGCCATCATTCGTCCACGGTGGTTAGCTGGTTGAAGAAGTGATCTGTATGAACTTGACACAGCTGCAACGTTTCCTCCGCTGCCCCGATTCGGCGAGCTTTTTTAGTGGGTGTGAGCATCCGCTGACGTTGCACTTTGAGAACTCATCCACGAATGATTTTCATATTTTCTCCTGTCATTTCGACTGTGATGCGTCTCTCCTCGAGCACCTATGCCTCCACTTTTCTCGAGACACCCGGTTCTTCACGCAGAAGTGGGTTGCCACTCTGTTCTTTGCCATCCAGATTTGTTTCGCCCCACTGGAAGCGCCTGCACCTGCTGACCAATGCGTTACGTTGTGGTGCACTGTTGCCGCACCTTTCCAACAGCTCAACACTGGACAATGCAGCGTTGTTCTCCATGAAATGCGGAAAATGAATTCCTGCAAGGTACTTCGCTTTATCAATTGCCTGTGCCACTTTCTTTTGTCTCCTTTACTAGCTTGTTACAATAGTGTGGCATGGAGATTCCTATGTGTACCGGGACTGCAGACCTGTATCTGCAAAAAAAATTACTTAGCTTTACTTTTGTTGGCGATAAGACTTTATATCAGCTCAGCGTGTAAGCATTAGCAATGCACTTTAAATTGAATCCTGTGCGAATACGCTCATGATTTCTCTCCAGCCACTAAAATTTTCTCATCTTCCTTAATTTGTTTGAATTATTCACTACTAGTTTCTGCATTCTTTTAGTAATTATGATTTTTGTCAGTTTGACACACTATTAAACTGGCATTCGCAAGTGATGATCTATCCATCCCCCTCCCCCCCCCCCCCTTCGCACCACTTGTCTTTCACCAGTTTGCAGTTATCTTTTAATACTTCCAGCTTCTCAGTCATAGTGTGCTCTTTTACCGTATCCCTTCATCTTCAGGGTCAACTTAATACCTCAAGTATTGGGCCTCTTATACAACTATATTTCCCTGAAGCGCTTCTGCTTTTACACTCACGCTCGTTGCCGTTGCGTATTCACTTACAAGTGCTTCTCGTGCGTTTTTGAGATACAATAAAGAATTTCTATGTTTACCTGAGCCTGCGGGCTCGTTATTAGCCATTTGACTTTAATGGCACACTTTTTACCCCCCCCCTCCCCCTCCCTTTCAACTTTAAATTAATATACTAATTCTGGTAATGAATATTTACTTGTGAAATCACACATGCTGCTCTTGGCAGCTACGCGCATACAGGTCCCGCAGTAGCGCCACCAGCGAGAGGCGAACAGAAGCTAGTGCCTCTATTCTTCAGCCAATCGGCGACATTAGCTCTGTACATGACATACACTGCAGCTCCAAAGAAATTGGTATAGCAATGCGTATTCAAATACACAGACCTGTAAACAGGCAGAATACGGCGCAATGTCTGGCGCAGTTGTTAGATCAGTTACCGTTGCTACAGTGGCAGGTTATCAAAATTTACGTGAGTCTGAACGTGGTGTTATAGTCGGCGCACGAGTGGCGTGGGGCCATTTCACGACCGTACTGTGAATATCAGGAATCCGGTAAAACATCGTATCTCCGACATCGCTGCGGACGGAAAAAGATCATGCAAGAATGAGACAAACGACAGAAGAGAATCATTCAACTTGACAGACGTGCAACCCTTCTGCAAATTGCTGTAGATTTCAATGCTAGGCCATCAACAAGTGTCAGCGTGCGAACCATTCAACGAAACATCAACGATATGGGCTTTCGGAGCCTAAGGCCTACTCGTGTACCCTTGACGACTGCACGACACAAAGCTATACGCCTCGCCTGGGCCAGTCAACACTGACATTGAACTGTTGATCACTGGAAACCTGTCGCCTGGTCGAACGAGTCTCGTTTCAAATTGTGACGAACAGATGGACGTGTACGGATATGGAGACAACCTCATGAATCCATGGACCCTGCATGTCAGCAGGGGGCTGTTCAAGCTGGTGGAGGCTCTGTAAAGGTGTGGGGCGTTTGCAGTTGGAGTGATATGGGACCCCTGATACGTCTAGATACGACTGTGACAGGTGACACGTACGTAAGCATTGACACCTGCGATAGCCCAGCACTGAAATCTGCACCAATTTGCGGAAGGGTTGCACTTGTGTCACGGTGAACGATTCTCTTCAGTCGTCGTTGATCCTGTTTTTACAGGCTGTTTTTCCGGCCTCAGTGGTGCCGGAGATTTGATGTGTTAATGGATTCCTGACATTCGCGGTACATTCGTGAAATGGTCGTTCGGGAAAATCCCCACTTCATCGCTACATCGGAGATGCTGTGTCCCATCGCTCGTGCTCCGTCTATAGTACCACGTTCAAACTCACTTAAATGTCGATAACCTGCCACTATAGCAGCAGTCACCGATCTAACAACTGCCCAATACACTTGTTGTTTTACATTGGCTTTGCCGACCGCAGCGCCGTATTCTGGCTGATTACATACCGCTGTATTTGAGTACGTATGAGTATACCAGTTTCTTTGGTGCTTCAGTGAAAATACACAGTACCCCAAAAAAACGCGAACTTAAAATAAAATATGTCGTTCTTCGACCTTACGCAAGCTGCGGGCCCACCGGAGAGGAAACAATTGAATATAATTGAACCGAGGTTTTACTTTCAAAATCTTTCCTTAAGGAATTTACTTTATTTGCCAACGATTCATTAAGAACATTAACACATTTAATCACACTGTGTGACCGTGGAAGTAGTTGCCACTGGGTAACTGATGAAAACAAATTTCTTTCAACAAGTGGAATTTTTATGCCTAAAAACACTTTCCTTTTAAAAAAAAAACAGATTTAAAAATTATAACCAGAAAGCACCCTGTAAATATCAAGTTACAATTTATTCAGAGGCAGAAATAACATTTTTTTATTTATTTATTTATTTTTATTTTTTATTTTTTTTTACAGTACGAGCTATCGGGCCGAGAATCCTGCCGCTCCCTTTTAACACGGCCGTAGTCACGACCGCTCACAACAACCTCTGAAAGACTACACTGGTGTAAATCTGCAACACACCAGATTACTTTAAACTAAAAATTCTAACAACTCACACAAACACATAAACTATGCACCCCGTAGGAGGGATGGAAATGATACAAACACTCACATTAAAAAAATTACCTGCCACCGAAAGTGCAACTTGTTTTTAAAAGAAAACTCTTGCGGTGGAAGGGTGGCAACTTTATATACTAAAATGACCATTTAAATAAAAATCCATGAAATGCAGTCTTACATAAAATATACAAACATGCTCCACACTATAAATATACCGCCTCTCAAGATGATAGGCAAGATAAAAACATATTTCAGGAATTTGGTCTTTACACTTCAAGCAATAATTTCGTTAACACCGAATCCGACAAACATGACAGAGG
The DNA here is from genome assembly GCF_023864345.2 of Schistocerca serialis cubense. Taxonomy (NCBI): domain Eukaryota; kingdom Metazoa; phylum Arthropoda; class Insecta; order Orthoptera; family Acrididae; genus Schistocerca; species Schistocerca serialis. Next base: position 274,570,384 of record NC_064638.1, read on the forward strand.
CAGCTATTAACGTACGGCAGACAGACAGGCACTAACTGCCTAACAAATGCGGACAGGAGACAGACGAGCAAGCTGGGCACGAGAGACTGACCGAGAAAACAAGCAGAATTTAACAACCAAATGAAACAACATATCACGAATCACTTAACTTCTAAGAAACTGCAATGTCTGGCGAAGATCTGGCGCAGCACCCCCAAAACGCTCTCCCGAACCGTCCGCTGCCAGCCGCTTCAACGGACGCAGGAAGGCGTGCCGATCTCCCGTCTCACGGCGTCGCAGCTCGCACCGGCCAGACCGATGTCGTGGGTTGACTCCCTGTTGCTCTCGTGTCGGCCGCGAAGCCACTACCCCTCACTATACGGCGCGGCCCACTGGACTGACGTGGCGACCTCACATGCGCCGATGCTCAAGACAGACAATTCATCTTGTGACCCAGTGCGCGACCGACCAACCGATCGATCCAACCGCCAATGACCATTGCCTGAACAAACTCCTGCAGACTGGCGGCCTAACACATACTAGCAGTCCGGACGACAGACAGACACTGACCGCCCCACACTGACTCGGCTGACCAACTGACCATACTCGCCGAGACTGACAGACTGACCTACTCACTCCGACTGACCAACCACAGAGTTTTCTTTTTTGTTTTTTTTTTCTTTATTGTGATTTCATTCCCCTGCCCCATATGAGCAGGGGAGGGCTGTCAGCGGCACAATCCGCCGCTCTTCAACCGAGTGACATGACAACTTAAAACAAGAATAGAATGTTACATACATAAGGCGACAAAAAAGGGGAACTTAAAACAAAATAATGGGAGAAAATGGAGGTAAAAATACACCGACATGGAGACATTCATGGAGGACAGTTAAAAAAGTCACCAGAAAGTTAAAAAACACAGTTGGCGATTCTTAAAGCACAGAGAAGACACTGAATGGACATGCACAGGTTAAAAGTCGGCCACAGTATTAAAAACACTCCAGAACAACACACGTAAAACCCACTTGGAGCACACACGGCGAAGAATAAAACTGCCAGGTGGGACCTGCCGAGGGAAAGGTCAGAGAGGATGGAAAAGGAGGGGAGAGCAAGGGGCAGCAGGGGAAGTGGCGGGATGAAGAGAGGAGGGGCATCAGCGGGTACACAAAGAGGCAGGAGACACGTGGGGTGGGAGATGAAGAGGGAAGACAAGGCAGGATGGAGTGCAGAGACACTGAAAGGGGGCACAAGAGAGGGAGGGGGAGTAGGAGGGGGAAGCCGCTCAGGAGGAGGGAGGGGGAGGAGAGGGAGCCCTGAGGAGGAGGCAGGAAGATGGGGTTAGAGTTGGTCAGGGGGAAGCTCATCATCCGGGGGGAGGGGGGGGGTAGATGGTGGAAGTTGCATTGGGAAAGGAGATGGATGGTGTGGAGATGGAGAGAGGGTGGGACACAACGGTAAAGGAGCGGCAACTGGTTGGGGGTGGAGAGGAAGGGAGACACCAGGGGGTGAGGGGAATCAAGGCGGCGGCCAATATATAGTGTGTGGATGTGTTCAAGGAAAAGGAGAAGGTGGGGGAAGGGGATGAGGTCGTAGAGGATGCGGAGTGCATGGCGTTCGAGGATTTGGAGGGTTTTATAGAACTGGGAAGGGCGGAAATCCAAGCTACACTGGCATAACAAAAGACAACCGCCGAGCTGATAGCGCCCCTTAAATGCATGTAACAGGCACCCTTTCCCCTTTTCCACCAGAGGGAGACACCAAAGCTGCGGTTGCCACAGCAGCGCCACCGCCAGAAACAGAGGGCGACTGCTTCACTCAACGCGCTGCGGCGCGCTCTTCAAAACAGAAATTTTTACCACGGCTCAATAACATCCAGAGAAACCACGGGGTGTATCCTAACTACTTACGCACCTGTATTTCTCAAACAAGAATGTATGACATGTACAAATTTGGTTTCATTCCTCTTTTATTGACAATTTTACAACACTTTTCCCGGGATCTCTTAGGAGAGGGACACCTTGCATAACAAATACAGCAAAGAGCAGCTTCGGTGCTTTGCTGTTCCAGTCGCTGATCCTGGGCGAGAAGTCGTCGGTGCGCTACGTGACGTACCAGAACGAGGAGGACGAGGAGTAAGAGGGGCAGACTTCCGCCAGCTCGCGGGGCTGCCAGGGAGGGGCCGAGAGCTGCTCCCGCCGCCAGATATCGCCGCTCACACCCCGACCGGACTACAAGACGACGCGACTTCGGCACCACCTCCAGCCAGCCAGAGGACGGAGTCCCCCCAGTCGGCTGCAGCGCTGCAAACGACGGTTCCAGGGACCCGAGAGCACGCTGCAGACGGCACGGGGCAGCCCAGTCCACCACTCGCATCTCGTCAGAGCACACTTCTACACGATTCTCACGTATTTCACGAACGTGACAACCTCGCTACCGACGACGTCAACCTGTACAAGGGCAACACTCGCCTCGACGTACAAAACCCAGGCATCTACGAGTTAATATGTACAATCGCGACATTCTGTTGCAGGCTTCTTCTTACCACTTACGTCATATACATACGTCTACGGTCTTATTAACGCAACTTTACCGAGACGGACGATTAGAAGACCTGCAATACTTCGGGCGAGGACCAAAGTTTTTTCCTAACTCAAAACTATCTATCATCCAAATGCTTGAAAGTTATTGTAGAGTATTCCATATTTTTTCAGCTTTGAGTAACAAAAATACGAGAAAAACAATCCCAAATATTTATGATAGATATTGTTGTTCGTGAAATTTGAAATTATTTTTTTATGGCTCTGTTGAAATATATAAGATAAATACCCACACATTAGGGGGCTTATGAAAAGTTAATTGATAAGAGTAAACGCATTATTTTGATACTCCTTTAAACTTCTGTTGTATGTATTCATAATTATCCCCTCATAACTTATGCTAATACTCCATTCTCTTCGAATTTCATACCAAAGAGTGAATAGTTTCGGAAACAAACTGCTTGAAGAGAGTAGTACTTAAAATGCTTAATGTTCGAAATATTTTAGTGACCTTTGTCAGTAATGTGATAACCAACCATTCCATTTTCTGAAGACAATCCTTGTATACGTAAATATTCTTCTTTTTCCTTCAGACATCGTGATAATTCATACAGCACGTTAACTGTTACACACATGTAGTCTATTCATTTCCGTTCATACCGATATTTTCGTACAGCGAATACTTCCAAAGCTACTCTATTTTAGACAGTTACAAAAGTATGGTATGTTCTGTCAACAGAAATGACAAGTCGATTATTTATGTATTTACCTCAGTATTTCCCCAATCATTTTTCGCTTATGTTTGTATTTTCTTTCTGCTTACTTCCGTCTGCAGTCCCACAGTATTTTATAAATGATGCAATGTTCCGTGTGGACTGTTATTAAATTTATTTACAGTTACGATTTCGGCCATTGTGTCATCCTGAAGTAATAGCACTGTGTGAAATACGCCAATGCGTATTTAGTACTGTTAAAATGACATCGTCCATGTGTAACCTACATTTACAAATTTCATATGCGCGAAAACAGAATACCTAGTGATCTATATAAAAGGAAGTAACACTTCAGAGGATAATTCTTATACAGTTCATGCAGGTAAATACTGCACTCTTATTTACAACTATGCGTGCACCAGTAGCAGTACCTGATAAATTTAATAACAGACCAGATGGAACATTCTGGACTTCCTTTTTCTCCCTTTTTTCTTTGAGAATTTTCTGCACATTTATCGTTTCATTGTACCTAAACATTTTTGTATCTACTTTGCAAATGACATCAAATTTAACACCTATTCGTTAAAATTAACACCCATCATTTATCACTTTAAAAATACAGAATATTACTAATTTAAGTCGTAGCTTAACAAACGGTAAACATATCTTCATATCCAAGTTATTTCTGGGAGAAATAAGCTGCGTGAGGAACAATCACTCAAAAGTACTATAACACAAACCTCCGCTTGAAAGAGTAGTGCAAAAGAACCTGAAATTGCATAGATTAGAGTAGTTACGAAGATGTACACATTGGAGCCATAAAACAGGGTACACTACTGCTTGCTTTTGTAAGACGGTGTCAGTCTTTTAAAACACTTCTTCTTTTGTATATATCCATTTCTACACTCTTATAAGTATACTTATTTTCGTCGTTGGTATGGAATCTGTGAGTTCCGCATATTTATCAGTTGCATGCCTAAAGTTCACAATACCCAGAGAACACTCCTTTGTTTTGGGCAGGTACAGTTTTAATATTCTCCCTTTGTTATACAAGTAAAATAGCGGTTGCAGTATTGATAACCGCTCAGGACAGGAGCCACCAAAGGATATCTAAATCCAGGAAACTAAAACACGGACATTCGTAATAGGAGTGCCGTTATCCCACGCGGTTCTGGATACCCAAATTCTAAATTTTGCTCATTAAGGACAGCGGCCCGTTATTTGATTCTGTGAATGGCTGCACAGAATCAGCACAGAGGGTTATATTGTCGACTGTCCATTTCGGTACTTCGTTTCGGATATACAAAAATTTTTCGCTGTGAAGAAGCTTGAATGTTGTTGTATTGGCGCTCCTATAAAAACACGCCCGAAAAAGACGCATTTCACTCTATTGTCACAATCTTTGTAAGGCTCTTGTGCATATGTTAAACTGTACCCAATTTGAGACAGGCAGGTTAAAAATAAACGAATTTGCCACTCTTGTATCTATACTAAAGAAGAATGCACTTCTCATTTCGCGTCTGCGCTTTTAAACATTTGGCTATGGACGTTAAGGTATCCTGAGGAATGGACGGAAACAACGATTTCCCCTAGGAGATAAGATACACAGTATTATCGTGTATAGCTAACATAAGGTGTATCAACAAAAAAAATGTTCTGTTTTGTGTATGCTGAATGTTGTTTTTATTAAGAACATTACGGTCGTTCTTCAGACGAGTTGCTCTCTGAGTAGTACTTGTGAACAGACAATAAAATGTCAAGATAAGACACACTTGCTGCAACAATAACGAAATTTATTCAATGATGCATTGTTTGCACGCAATGTAAAAGCTGGTATGGGTCCGAAAACAGTAAAACTGTAAATATAAGATAGTAACAATTGTGCCGGCACGTGGCTTATGCTGCGGCCGGTTCGTATGTTCATAATCTTATTGGTATTATTGTATAAATACGATGCATAACTATATTTACTATGTGTGATATGTAAACAAGTCCTCTTAAGGTATCCCCAACATCAGTGTTGCATTCCGTGTCATTTTAAGTGGAGTGCTTCAATTGCTGTATGATGTTCGCTGAAATGTGGTGCAAATAAATGGATAAAATGATAAGTCTTGTCTCAGATTTTATTCGTACCTCTCCATAAAAAAATCCAAAAAGTGTCGAATCGTATAGAAAATAACAACAGTCTTATAAGTTTCTATTACTTATTGTATTTTCGAGACAGGCATAGACAAATCTAAAGCAGACACGCAGGTCACTATATACTTAAATCGTCCTCACCCATATCACGGTGAAACGAACGTGAGAAAACTCCATCTCTGTCTGTAGTCTGGATTACTGCCTCTCTCACCCACAGTCCTCACCTTACAGTACCACTTCCGTTCCATTCGCCCACAGCTTTCTTGGCTATTCTCCTCCTTCCTTGCTTTCTACGCCTCCCTTCTCCATTAATATTAATATTAGCAGGCGAAATTTCGATCTTTGGTGGTCATATTCAAACCTATATACACGTTCAAACATACATACACGTATACATATAATAACAGATGCATTCGTACAGAAGATAGTTTATATATATATATATATATATATATATATATATATATATATATATATATATATGAGTGCAGATAATTTTATATGTGTTACCTTAATATACAAAAACATCAGTTTCTTGATTGTTTCTTCTCTGTGTCAACCAGTCTTCCCAGAAACTCGTCACAAACTTTACGACGTAATGTTTTCTTCATGGCTGTAAGTGCACCAGGACTACATCTGTCAATATAGACTAACCATTTTGCGTCCACTCGCCCACATTTCAATACCTGACCTGCTGCCCAGGGGAAAATAAAAATTAATGACTTGATCTTGAAACGTGTTCTTGGAGGTACTTCCCAACCTAAAAAGATGCTACCCATCGTATCTACAATTGTTAGTATGCAAATGACGTAAATAATACTGTAATTTTGTGCAGTACCTTCTCGTCAGTCACTAATAGAAATATCTGCACTTATACGAATTGCACCCTATACATGAGGCTTATTCGAAAGTATGGGCCATTTACCTACGAGGGTTGAATGAAAATTAATGCCTCCACCTTCATTAATTGGGTTTGAATGGGAATATTTTAATAAATCAAACGCAGAAATAATCCTTAGAATGTCATCTTTAATTATCACTATTCACTTTTCCACATAATCACCATCCAATTGGATACATTTCTGTCAACGATGAACAAGTTTTCTGAAGCCGTCACGGAAGAAGTCGACACTCTGTTTCCGCAACCACAGTCTCACAGTTCTCTCAACGTCTTCATCAGAAGAATAATGATGTCCCCGCAGATCATCATCGGTAACAAATGGAAGTCAGACGGTCTGGACTGTATGGAGGACGCCGTAAGGTGGCGAGATTCAGTCTCTGAAGTTCTGCTGTGGTGGCATGTGAGTGTGTGGTTTGGCATTGTCATGCTGCAGGAAAACATTTCCCTTTTCCTCTCGGACCCTTGTTAGCCGTCGTTTCAGAGTTCGCAGCGTTGTGATGTAACAAAAATGGTTCAAATGGCTCTGAGCACTATGGGACTCAACTGCTGAGGTCATTAGTCCCCTAGAACTTAGAACTAGTTAAACCTAACTAACCTAAGGACATCACAAACATCCGTGCCCGAGGCAGGATTCGAACCTGCGACCGTAGCGGTCTTGCGGTTCCAGACTGCAGCGCCTTTAACCGCACGGCCACTTCGGCCGGCTGTGATGTAACGCTCTGAATTTATTGTTGTTCCACGGTCAAGGAAATCAACATGGACAACACCATCTGCGTCCCAGAACACTGTGGCCATGATTTTTCCAGCTGAGGGCTGCCTCTTCCATTTCTTTTTCTGGGGCGAGTCTTTGTGTCGATATTCCATAGAACGACATTTCGTCTCCGGGTCGTAAAGGTGTACCCACATTTCGTCTCCTGTCACTACTGAATGGAGAAAGTCGTCACCTCCATTCCCGTAACGCGAGAGGAGTTCCTGGCAAATTTCAAGGCTGTGCGCTTTCATTTCAGGAGTCAGCATCCGGGGAACCCATCGTGCACAGATCTTCCGAAAGCCAAGCAAAGCAATAATGTGACCCACACGTTCTTGTGAAATACCGATTGTGCTTACAGTTTCTCTCCGAGTGTTACGACGATCGTCCTGAGTTTATCTGTCAACATTTTGCTTGTGAAACTCGCTGGTTGCTGTGACAGGACGTCCGACTCTTTGTTTGTCATGCAATTCAGATGTTCCCCCCCCTCAACATCTTAAAACTTACTCGCCCAACGACGCACAGTACTCACATCAACAAAGTCACCATCAACTGTTTTCATTCTGTGATGAATCTCGTTTTGGGTGACACCTTCTGCTGTCAAGAATTCAATGACTGCACGTTGCTTAAATCGCATTGACCGACCGTCTGCGCTGGGCTCTAAACTTTACACTGTAACAACACAACCATTCAATGCTAAGCCTTCCCGCCAGCTGGAGCTGTAGAGAAGAGGCTACGGAACAAGCCTGTACCTGCCGCATACCAATGCTGCCAAATGTTGAAGAGTTACGAAGGTGGAGGCATTACTTATCAGTCAATCCTCGTATATTTAAATGTTGGCATCTCAAAACAACGTTGCACTAATGTAGCGCCATAGGATTCTTTGTATATGTTCCAGTAACAGTTTGACTGAACAATGGCTTCAAAAATCGTTGCTCCTGCCAGTTGCAAAGAGTGCACTATCGCTCGAGTTTTGTGCGCAAAAAACATCTACAACTGCTGAAATTCGTGAGGTTTATGAGCTTAAAGTACTGAGTTATGGAAATGGTTGAGAATGGCGTCGAGACTTTAAAATGGCGGTATCAGGATGACGAAGAGTGAAGTGGCAGCCCAATGGCAGATCGTCGAGCAACGAGTGGACCAGAAACTGAGACCTGATCGGCGAACGTGGAATAATACTTAGGCTGATGAATTTCCTCATGTCGAATGAACACAGTATTTGCACGACTGTCTCGGACAAGGTCCTATATCGTAAACTGTGTACAAGGTAAGTACCACAAAAACTTACCAAGCAACACAGAGAATAAATAACTGCTGGTAGACGGACGATTTTGGATGCTTGTAGAATAAATGGAGATTATTTCCTTTCCCACATTGTCAAGACTACGAGATTTCCCTAACAAATACATTTTTATGACTGAATGGACCTCTCTTTTCGAACACTACTGGTGTGTAATTGGTAACACAATTTCTGATATGTATCTTTTGTCTTAAACGAGGTCGAGACGAAAAGTAATGCTTCCGATTTTTTTATGTGAAAACACTTAAAGCTTTTGAAATAAAACAACCTTTACTAACATTTTACATCTTTATTCTTCATGTCTACATATCAATTTCGCAACATATTCACTGTGGCAAGGAATTATTTCTCTCAACGTGAGACTAGTTTGTTGAAAGTAGTCGGACAGTGTTTGTATCAGCCCACTCTGCATTGCTGCCAAATTTATTCAAGATGGCGGATCCAAGATGGTGGCGATAGATGTGGCAACATCACAATGATGTCATGCTCAGAAGTTCAAATTTTGGCGGAAAAATATATCAACTGGGCTACCTCAACTAACATAACCCCCTACCCTCCCCCCTACCCAACCTTTTCCCCTCCCCAACAAAATGGCAAGAAGTTCAAGTTTTGGTTGGGAAAAAAGGGCTCTTCGACTACCTCCAATAACCTAAGAAAATGGTGGGAAAAAAGGTCATTTGGGCTACCTCCACTAATCTCAGTCATCCAACCGCCACCTCTTCCTTTGAATAGGTGGGAAAAGGACTCAGCCTGTGCAGGGCTGCTGTTTGAGTTGTCATAGGCAGTAACTCTATCCAGTGTGTTCACCATGAGGTCCAGAGTCCAACTGACCTCATCCCATGGCGATCTGGGCGTAAACGTCAGGAAAAGGACTCAGCCTGTTCTGGGCTGCTGGAGAGAGGAAGGACTGCACTCTTTTATTTTGAAACAATTTGTTTAGAGACGGATTTAGCCTAGTTCCTTCATTACACTGATACAAAACACTCGCTCTGACGTGCTTGGGGTCACAATACACAGCCTACAGACCTATAAACTACTCGTAAATCACCGAAATAATGCAGTACACTGATGTACAGACACTAAAACAACTCGTAAATTGTCAAAACAATGCATTTAAAATGCTCTGAAAATACGCTCACTAATTATGAACTGTCCAAATAATGCATTACACAGCATACAGGCCTACAAACTACTTGTAAATTACCGAAATAATGAAGTACATTGATGTACAGACACACAAGCAACTCGTATATTGTCAAAATAATGCATGTGAAGGGCTCTGCAAACACGCTGACTAATTGTAAATTGTTGAAATAATGCATTGAGGCAACAGACACGACCACTAGTCATGCAATTCTGAAAAAATAATGCATACACATATAATGCTCTGCCAGCACGCTTACAACGCTTAAACAGCCGAAAATAGTACACTACACAAACACTCATTGCGTTTCAAAACGCTTTGTAACTACTGTCAACAACAACATATCAGAAAACTATTCTCTGCAGGGGTCCCAAGGCACACGTGCCAGATGGGGGGCTCACACCAGTCGCATGTATGAGACGCCTATGAGCCATGTACATGGGTTTTCCATTGCTGGTGCAATGCCTTTCTACCTACGGTCAAGTGAAGACCTAATTGCCAAGTGACTCACCATCGTAGGTACAGCTAAAAGGTTCTCAATGTTATACTGATGTCACATGGATATGTAAATAAGAGCAAAGTCTACCTTTCGGAAATAGTAAAGTGCCACAGAAACAGTTAATGGTAGCTTTTGTCTGCATGGAAATCCTTGTTCTAACAGCAGCCGCTGACAGAAATTGCCCAGAATAAAACCAAATGCATTCTTCCTGATGGTCCTAATGAGGCATCCCAAGCTACCCTTCCTGGAAATCGTAATATCCTGCTTTCAACATTGTCTCAGAAACAGTAAACGTTCTCACTGCTATGTAGAGGCTCCTACATCCCAGCACAAAGGATGTCTTGTGAATGAGTGGAGCATTCTGACTGGCTCTTACTGAATTTACGCACCAAACTGATGCTGCTGCCAGTGCGGGAGCACTGTCCAACATTTTTTTCTGTAGACAAGACTTTCAAATGGTTCAAATGGCTCTAAGTACTATGGGACTTAGCATATGAGGTAATCAGTCCTCTAGACTTAGAACTACTTAAACCTAACTAACCACAGGACATCACACACATCCATGCCTGAGGCAGGATTCGAACTTGTAACTGTAGCAGCAGCGCAGTTCTGGACAGAAGCACCTAGAGCCTCTAGGCCACAGCGGCCGGCTGAGACTTTCAGCAGCAACACTATTTTCTACAGATCGCCATATTTCTCTGACACCTAAACCCTAGAAAAGTGGTCTACAGATCGTCAAATATAGACAGACTCTTCATCAATTACACTGCTCTGCCACTGAGGACGGAAGCTTGAATGTTAGATCATGAAACCGATCTCCATCCTGGCAATATGTCATTGCGTACCGTCTCGATGTAGTTAACATACAATTCATATCTTGCGCCATACAAAATCTCCCCTTTTACATAATGCATATAGCTATTGACCACCAGACATTCATGCATATACCGCGAAGACAGACGGCGTTAAGTACATGAACCATATATACTCCTCGCAGCACTAAATACTGCCCTCAAGGTCGGATGGTCATCCACCACAGCCGATGGTCACAAGTCATCTGCCCCCAACATGTGACCAGAGCGCCCCCAGTGGACCAAAGTCACTGTCCGAACTGTTGTACAAAATAGGGGTCGGTTCCCCATGGCACAAAGGCGTTATAGTTTCTGGCCCCGATCTGCTTGCTTGCTTTCTGCACCTGTCTCCAGACTCTGGAATTACAAGAACATATGTAATTTCACATTGTTTGCTAGAATATCATACCATTTTCGCGATATTTCTCGATATCAAGTACATAGCAATATTGCTTGCATAGCAGTATCGCTTACACAGTATAGTTCAGGAGATATAGACAGGAAATTATTTCCCTGGAAACCCGAAACTTTAGCGAGGTACAATGTACTGTAAAACACTAACTAGAAGCTTATCTCGTCTGCGTAGACTTTTATTTGAAACCTCGAAAAAGGAATCTGATATTTCCACTTGCGAATACCAATGCAGGTGGTATAACAGATTCCAAATCATCCTTATAATTTACAAAGTCAACTAAGGTGGTTTTCATGTCTAGAGAACCAACAAATGTGTCCTCTGCCCGTCTTTCACCTGATAGATGCACTCAACACATTACAATCGATGTTCTCTCAACTAAATAAAAACAATTTACGTGGGAGGGAATAATGATCCAGTGCAAACACATGACCATATTTAATCTTATCAAATTTCACCGAGAACACACGTGATCATGAAGGCTGCCCAACATATAGTGGGTATTAGTTTGCTATTCAACTGTATAGAGGATGACACAGTTAAGTCAACTACATTCCTGCATCCCAACAGACCTTTCCCCTTGCACAGATTCTGCCATTAGGTAGAAACTTAAATCATTTCCGCCACACACCTCGCACCACCGCCCCCCATCAGAATAGTGCTAGGAAACCAGCTACATATATATTCCATCACTGTACTTGCTATTAAATGTTACGATTGCTCTCTCAATTGAACGACATTCGACAATGAGCAAAGTATTGGAAATACACCCTGCTGACGGCTGTGGCTCTGGAAATAGAAATATCTGTACCATTCTTATGACTTGACATACTGTTCCCCTTGCTATTACAGTATTCCATGTTAAATCTATACCTTCCTTACGACTGGACGTAGTCATTTCTTTGCACATGTCGGAACACAAGCACATACTTTATAAGCCTGATGCTCAAGGCGAACCTATCATACATCCCCTACTAATAAGTATAAGTATCAATAACTGATTCCTGGCAATATGAAATAATACTGACTAAAAATCAGCAATGGGGGGACATATCCCATAAGTTTTTCTTGCGAGTGGTACCACAGTGTCCTACAAAGAGAAATGTAATCGTCTAACAAACCGCCAGATGATAAAAAACATGATCGCAAGAACTACTGTATGTTATTGTCAGCCAGCCGGAGTGGCCGAGCGGTTCTAGGCCCTTCAGTCTGGATCCGGGCGACCGTTACGGTTCGAATCCTGCCTCAGGCATGGATATGTGTGATGTCCTTAGGTTAGTTAGTTTAAATTCGTTCTGTTCTAGGGAACTGATGACCTCAGATGTTAAGTCCCATACTGCACAGAGCCATTTTTTGGTATTGTCACAAACGGTCTCTACAGGTGCCCACAAGTATCCATTTTAAAAGCTATACTGCCTTTATAAATCGATGTATTCCTCTACCTCTGAACGAAGTGGTTTTTCCAGGCAAACACGACGACACTGAATATAGACAGTGATCGCCGGAGTGTATATTATCAGACCAACAGTGCGGTTACACGTCGCCGACGGTGCAACCTCGTAATATAATTACTGAATTTAGAAAGTGATTCTGTAAAAGAACGTGGTATGAAGCTGGTATTTGCAACTCCCTTATGTCGCCGCTAGATATTTCTCCAGTATTTGTAATGCATGCCACATCAGAGGTTCGGTGGTATGTCCACTGGGTTATAGGCAATGGTTGATTGACAAGTATCACAAGTAGTAGATGGAGTGCTGATTGAGGTCATAAGAAATGTACAATACTTTTCTAGATCTCTACTGCAACGCTTTGCGGTCTAAATGATGTCTGTGATTTGGAACCAAGTCTTTCCATTCAATCACATACCTGTGTTGTATCCTATGGAGAAGTCTTTTAATGATTACAGTCACTAAAGAATCATATTTCTTGCTCTCTCATATCTCGAATTAGTCACTTTTTTGAAGCTCTCAGCTACAATACAATTTTAGATAGATCCCATGGCTTTTGCAACTGCTGCCATTTCTGCAGATTTGCGAATGTAATCCTACGAGTTTAAGACAGAACTGAGCAGAAGTTGGAGAGAGCTTTATCTACCACCTTCTGCAACCCACGTAGAAACAGAGTGACCCGAGTTAGGGCAACAGGACCACGTTTTGACCATTCAGTGGAAATGGGAACATGTTGTCGTAGATCCGCCAACAGTGTACGATGTCTAAGATCAGCACCTCATGAAACCAGCTGCTACAACATGGGGTAGTATAAAAGACAGTATGGGAACTGGAAGAAAGACGACGATTTGGCTACTACATTGTGGTGCATTCCCAAACTACATACTGGCCATTAAAATTGCTGCACCACGAAGATGACGTACTACAGACGCGAAATTTAACCGACAGGAAGAAGACGCTGTGTTACGCAAATGATTAGCTTTTCAGATCATACACACAAGGTTGGCGCCCGTGGCGACACCTACAGAGTGCTGACATGAGGAAAGTTTCCAACCGATTTCTCATACACAAACAACAGTGGACCGGCGTTGCCTGGTGAAACGTTGCTGTGATGCCTCGTCTAAGGAGGAAAAATGCGTACCATCACGTTTCCGACTTTGATAAAGGTCGGACTGTAGCCTATCGCGATTGCGATTTATGGTATCGCGACATTGCTGCTCGCGTTGGTCGAGATCCAATGACTGTTAGCATAATATGGAATCCGTGGGTTCAGGAAGGTAATACGGAATGCAGTGCATGAATGCCAACGGCCTCGTATCACTAGCAGTCGAGATGACAGGCATCTTATCCGCATGGCTGTAATGGATCGTGCAGCCACGTCTCGATCTCTGAGTCAACAGATGGGGACGTTTGCAAGACAACAACCATCTGCACAAACAGTTCGACGACGTTTGCAGCAGCATGGACTATCAGCTCGGAGACCATGGCTGCGGTTACCCTTGACGCTGCATCACAGACAGGAGCACCTGCGATGGTGTACTCAACGATGAACCTGAGTGCACGAATGGCAAAACGTCATTTTTTCGGATGAATCCAGGTTCTTTTTATACAGCATCCGTGTTTGGCGACATCGTGGTGAACGCACATTGGAAGCGTGTATTCGTCATCGCCATACTTGCGTATCACCCCGCGTGATGGTATGGTGTGTCATTGGTTACACGTCTCGGTCACCTCTTGTTCGCATTGACGGCGCTTTGAACAGTGGACGTTACATTTCAGATATGTTACGACCCGTAGCTCTATCCTTCATTCGATTCCTGCGAAACCCTACATTTCAGGAGGATAATGCACGACCTGATTTTGCAGGTCCTGTACGGGCATTTCTGGATATAGAAAATGTTCGACTGCTGCCCTGGCCAGCACATTCTCCAGATCTCTCACCAACTGAAAACGTCTGGTCAATGGTGGCCGAGCTACTGGCTCGTCACAATACGCCAGTCACTACTCTTGAACTGTGGTATCGTGTTCCCAGCCTGTACCTGTTCACGCCATCCAAGCTCTGTTTGACTCAATGCCCAGGCGTATCAAGGCCGTTATTACGGCCAGAGGTGGTCGTTCTGGGTGCTGATTTCTCAGGATCTCTGCACCCAAATTGCGTGAAAATGTAATCACATGTCAGTTCTAGTATAATATATTTGTCCAATGAATACCCGTTTATCGTCTGCATTTCTTCTGGTGTACCAATTTTAATGGCCAGTAGTGTACGTGAATGCGTCATGTTGAATAAATTTGGCAACTATGCAGAGTGAGGTGATACATAGGTTGCGCACTACTGTTGATAAAATCACTGTAAAATGTTTGATATTGTTGACAGGGACACAACCTGACCTCCGCTTGCACCGGTTCATCACTATTAAACTGAAGTCCTCAAAGGTGTACTTTAAGTTTTGGAAAAAGATGGAAATCAGATCGGTCCAAGTCGGGATTGTATGGAAGTTGATAGGTGACAATGAATCTAAGGCATCGGATTGTTCAGATGTCGTAGCGCTCGTGTGATGCATTGCTATGTTGAAGGAGAGGAACTCCTTGAATTGGCGTGTTCAGTTTTCTGAGCGTTTGGCAGTACCTTATAAAATTTGTGGTGATGCCTTTAGGGATTAATTCCAAGCAGACCAGGCTTTGAACATTCCCGAGCACTGTGAGCATGACTGTGCCTGTTGAAGGCAAGGTCGTGAAGTATTTTCGCGTCAGTCATCGTTTTGTGGTGAACCTTCATTGATATTCACTTGTTTTCAGGGTCAAAATATTGGAGCTTTGATCTTCTGTCACAATGTTGTTGCTTTTTCTAGAGTCAATAGGCGTATTTCCTGTTGGCTCTTGTCTCGTGATCTTCGGCCGACATTTATTAAACAGTTTTCCTGATGTTTCGTCAGCATGAGTGGGTCTCATTGACAAAGATTCATCCTCCATTGCTTAGGGCGGACCACCAAGCAGTGGAGGGTAAAACCTTCAATAATGCCAGCTGCTGGTTCTGGGGAAACGTCAGGAAAATTGTGAACAAACGATGGTCGAAGATCCTGAAAAACCGGAAGATTAATTTTTAACGTCCCGTCGACAACTAGGTGATTAGACACGTAGCACAACTTCGGATTTGTTGATGATGGGGAAGAAAATCGGTCTTGCCTTCAGCTGTTTCGGGAAATCACAGAAAACCTCATTCTGGGTAACCTGAAGGGAACTGAACCACAGTCCCCTCGAATGCGGGTCCAGTGCGTTAGCCGCTGCCCCACCTCGAAAATCCCACAGCAAGGGACGTCAGACAATATATCAACAATTGGCCACGAAAGTCTCAGCAATTCTGTAATGTAAATAGACTTTTCCAAACTAATCTTCAGAAGTAACTAAAAAGAAAAGTTTAACTGTCTGTTTGTTTTACCAGGTTGTGGATACACATCTGTAATGCGAAAAACAGTCAGAAATGTAGGACTGTTCAACAATCAAGCGAGAGATGCATGTTGATAACTAGGAGAGAAAGGAAAATTAACACCCACCAATACAGAAGCGCACTGGCAAAAACCATAATGTGTAGAGAAGTAATCTTGATCTCCACAGCAGATTCTCGTAAACATGA
The DNA here is from genome assembly GCF_023864345.2 of Schistocerca serialis cubense. NCBI lineage: Eukaryota > Metazoa > Arthropoda > Insecta > Orthoptera > Acrididae > Schistocerca > Schistocerca serialis. The sequence continues at coordinate 274,586,686 of NC_064638.1, forward strand.
CTAAGAAACTTCCGCAGCCCTGTTGATTAACATTTATTATGTCATACCTATTTCAAGCGGAAGAACACCACCATGTTACACTGTCAACAGCATTCATAAGAAATCCTAAGAATCTTGAGCCAGTATCGTGACGTAGGAAGCGTAGTTATCCTACGTAACGTTAAAGTCAAATTTTAGACAGTGACTTATTGCTGTTATTCAGAGGCAATAATTACAGTGGAGTCACAGTGACCTGTGATGATGCCCTGTACATTACAAAAGGTAGTACATGGTTCTCAGTAAGGTGTGTGATCACTACGAGCGGCAATGCGAGTTTCGGATCGTGCTGCAAAGTTGGCCATAAGCTTGATGGTAGAACGTCCCCCCTCCTCCCACTCAACTCATCCCACAGGTGCTTGATTTCATTTTAGACGGTGGAACGGGAAGTCCAGTCCATTTGCCAAATATTCTCTCGTTCTAAGAGCTTCTCAGCCTGAAGTCAGGTCCAAGTGAATCCCTGAAAAGACGCACATGGGAGATGGGTACAGTATCACAATAAAGTTAACTGGTGACCATACCATGTTCATAGATTCAGAGATCAGTACAGCCATGCAACATTGTGGCTTCCCGCACCATAACACATGGACCACCAAATCGATCGTGTTCGACGATGCTGGACGTATCCTCATATGGCGAGAGGTGGGAACGCTTAAGGGGCTCCGGAAAGGCACAAAATCATGAAAAGTTCAATTTTTACTTTTTTGCGATTTCTGAATCTGCAGACTATTACCTTTTAACAGATATATAATTTATTCAATTCCGAAGACTACAACTATTTTTAAATTTTTTTTTTTTGAAATGTGTTCTACATGGGCGTGACCCACTGTGGCGCTGTTAAACTGCTGTCAAATGGTGTTATTATTAACGTCCGTGTTCATCAGATACATTTTAGTGATGTGAGATAAAGTATGTATTGTGGCTGACCTGTGATGGTTCAATATATATCGCTGATGTGATTGTCGATTGTTTCATGTTTATTTACTCTCTCGTTATCTCGAAAATATTCGTAATTAATTCTGTTTCTTGAGTCTCTGTTTTGTTGAAGTATAAAGTTATTAGAAATCCTCTGAAGACTTTTAAGAAAAGGAGAAATGTTGGAAAGCCAAAGGTATGTGTTATTACTGTAAACAATATAGACGATAATCAAGTGAGTGAACCTAACCTCTCAAGTACACCTGCCCATAGCAGTCAAAGTGGGAAAGAAAATACTTCACAGAAGAAGCTTGCTTCAATGAGTGAAAACTATGAATGTTTTATGGGCGAATCGGATGTGAATGAAATATTTGATATGTCGGTTCTCAAAGGAATTTTTTCAAACTGTGTAAGATGTTTCCTGAATGAGATTTTCACTCTGCAGCGGAGTGTGCGCTGATATGAAACTTCCTGGCAGATTAAAACTGTGTGCCCGACCGAGACTCGAACTTGGGACCTTTGCCTCCACACAGTTTTAATCTGCCAGGAAGTTTCATATCAGCGCACACTCCGCTGCAGAGTGAAAATCTCATTCTGGAAACATCCCCCAGGCTGTGGCTAAGCCATGTCTCCGCAATATCCTTTCTTTCAGGAGTGCTAGTTCTGCAAGGTTCGCAGGAGAGCTTCTGTAAAGTTTGGAAGGTAGGAGACGAGGTACTGGCAGAAGTAAAGCTGTGAGTGCCGGACGTGAGTCGTGCTTCGGTAGCTCAGTTGGTAGAGCACTTGCCCGCGAAAGGCAAAGGTCCCGAGTTCGAGTCTCGGTCGGGCACACAGTTTTAATCTGCCAGGAAGTTTGTGTAAGATGTATTCATTGTAGTGAAGTTGGTCTGGAACTCTCCATAATAAAGCACGTAGGACTTGCTAGTGAAATACAACTGAAATGTGATAAGTGTTCATACATGACCACCTTTTGGAACAGTGTTGCAGTAACTGCAACTGAAGAAAATGGTAGCAAAATCTACGAACACAACAACGAGCGATGCTTTCTTTAGACAAGGAACGCCTTCGGGCTGCAGACAGGGCTGTAAAGAGTCTAGAAATACAAGCAAGAGTAAACAGGAGGAGGAACAAGAGGAAGCTGGAGGAGGAGTTTGCAGAGGATGAAGATAATCCATCCTATGGACCTGGAATGCACTAAAAAGTTAATCCAATCTTTGTCGCTCGATTCTCAAATCTTTTATTTTCTCATACTAATTACATGTTTTCTAAGGATCTTCCAAACATATTTGTTTCAAACTTTCAGTAAATGTTACACAGTACCTTCTGCATAATTTAACACAGCCTTTTTCCAAAAAACTGTATATTTTTGAATATATAAATAAAAAATTGCAAAAAAATGTTGTGAATTTTCATTACAATTGAAAAAAAATCATCTTTAATAACTGAACTAAAATTTTGTAAAATCCCTGTGTTAAGTTGTAGCCCATATTCCAATAAATAATCTGTAAAAAGTGCAACTTCCTACCTCAAATACTTTGTGAGGAAAGATGTAATTTATAAGCGTTATTTTAACATTGCAAGTATAGGGCGTTCCGGAGCCCCTTAATGCACCTAGGAATATTGTCGAACATGGTGTGGGAAGGAACAATGTTACTTGGGCGCTTTGACTTCGAAATATTTGAACACCGCTCAACGTTGTTGAGACACTGTACTCTTTCCCCATGTGCGTCTCTTCAGGAGTACATTAGGCGACCGCATTGAGTATCACAGATGGAAGAGCTCTTGGAACGAGAAGATATCGGGCGAATGGACTGTTTTGCCTGTTCATCCGACTTCAGTCCCATCGGTCACGAGTTGTATGCGTTGGGGAGACTTATTATAGCACTACACGAACTACTATCCAGCATTTGTCGACCTCTCTTGTGTAGGAATAGAACGCCCTACCACAAGAACTCCTCAGCAAGCACGTAGCCAGCATGGGAACGCGATTTAGAACATGCATTCCCATACTTGGTGACCACACGGCGTCTCAACGACCAAGTCCCGCCTGTTGCAATGTCCAGGGGACAATCATAAATCTTGGTAACTTCAGTGCATTTATAGTCTTTGAATAAAAATGTCATTTCTGTTCGCCTTGCTGCATATTTCTTTCAGTTGCCTTCTGTACTACACTGTAGCATTTGTTTCCGTGTATGATCGGGGTTCCACCGAGCTATGTTACTTGGCGGTGAGACATTATGCGAAAGTTTTGTACACAATTGTATATATACCACCAGACAGAAGTACTGCGAGCAGTGATGGTAGGTAAATTAGCTTGCTGTGTACACTGGCCTCTAGTGTACACTAGAGCATAGACTGGAGTCCAGAGTACACAGCAGACTAATTTACCTACAGCCTCTGCTGGCAGTGCTTCTGCCTGGCGGTCGACGAAGTGGTTGCACAGTCGTCATGTCCCAGAATTTGCCTTTAACTTCACTCAAGATTGTCATGATAGTGGCTTAACTTTGCGAGAATGTCTTATGAGGACAGGTGGCAGCGTTACCTGACGATTTTATTTTAACGAGAGCGGTTTTAGCATGCTACATATGTATAATACAGCGTATAATATTATTGTCATGGAGAAGTTTTGAGGTTTTCATCTAGCAGTGCATGTCAGCTTGCTGTTATTGCTAATGTAACTCACGACGTGCTCTTCTCCTCTGCAGGCACGAGGTACTCTTCCTGTGCCGTACTGTTGCCGGGTGAAAAACTGAACTTTATCAAATACGTTAACCTATCTGAGAAAAAAAATTCATGAAATTTTCGGTTTCGGCAAGGTATACAGGCTAAAACATTCTCACCGGATTCGTCATGCTGGTCATAGCTGATTGTAATCTGAATGAATATAATATCATTTCGTTAATTCGATCTTGCTGTTACAAATGTCTACACACTTCGGTAAATTTTAACGAAATAACAGAGTCGCTAGTATTGTCAGCGAGGTTGATACTAAATACAGTCCGTGTGCAGCATTACGGATATGAGAATAGGAAGTGATAGTAATATGATAATGATTAAAGTTGAAAACACCACATATTATTGTTAATTGAATCGAAATTACTTTTATGTGGACAGTTTCAGTAATAACTGATCCTCACTAATGTGATTGTTAAGTATTCGTTTACAGACATTCCTTAACGAGAAATACACATCCAATATTTTATTTATTTATTTATTTAATCTGATCAGATTAGGGCCATCAGGCCCTCTCTTACATCGGACCAGTGTTCCACACATGCAGCATTTCACACATCAGAGTTACATCATGACCATAGTTTAAATGAGAAAATTAGCTTACTCTAGTGACAATATGAATAAAGAGTAGTGACTAAGATCTAATAAAGTAAATGCGGCAGTATTTCTACAACAGGTGCTATACATACAGATTATGATAAAAGCAATAATAACAACAGTAAAAAAATTCAAATAATAATGATAAACATGACTAAGACCTAATAAAGTAAATGCTGGCAGTATTTTTACAACAGGTGCTATACATACGCATTATGATAAAATCAATAATAATAACATTAAAAAAAATCAGATAATAATGACAAAACATGAGAAAGATTGGCAATAGTAATGAAGGTTTGTGCAGATGTACATTAATATCTTGGTGTGTAAAGTAGATGTTTACTAGTATAGCGAGTTTTGCGGAAGGGAGATTTAAGGAAGGGGAAAGACGGAAGTAATGAAGTGAAGTGCATTTATGTACAGAGGAAGGCATTACTGTTGCTTAAGTAGATACATCATTAACTGTTTTTTGAAGCCGAACATGTTTTTAAGTTCTCTAAGATAACGAGGGAGGTTGTTCCAGAGCCGGGTTCCCGCTACTGTAAAGGACTTGGAGAAAGTGACTGAGCGATGCAGTGGAACGGAGAGGATTTTATTATAATGGGAACGTGTGTTTCTGTCATGTTGTTCCGACATGAGGGTTAAGGACGAGGAGAGATATGAGGGACAGTGTACATTTATAAGGCAGTAGATGAGACAGGGTGTATGGAAATCTCTGCGTTTGTTTGCATGCAGCCAGGACAATTTTGCATATGCTGGTGAAATGTGATCAAAAAGTCGAACGTCACAGACATATCGGACGCAGGCATTCATGACCAGTTCGAGACGTCGGGAATTTTCCTGAGAGAGGCCTTGTAGGATAATATCGCTGTAGTCAATGATTGGGAGTATAAGCGTTTGTACTAATTTCTTTTTCAGATCGAAAGGGAAGAGTTTTTTTATATTTTTGTAGGACATGAAGGGATGCGGATGCTTTTTTGCACACTGCAGTTACGTGCTCTGTCCAATTTAGATTTTCATCTATTATTACTCCCAAACTCTTTGCTGAGGGAGAGAAGTTAATATTCGTTCCATTTAGGATAAGAGGTGGTACAGATTTCCGATGTTTTGGGCTAATGAGCTTAGAGTGACCAACAAGTACCGCTTTGGTTTTAGATGGGTTTAGTTTTAGACCTATGTCCTGTGCCCATTTTGATAGTGCATCGAGGTCAGTATTGAAATTTTCAATAGCTTTCTTGAGATTGCTTGGTTTCGCACTTAGATACAACTGAAGGTCATCAGCATACATATGATATTTGCAATAGGTCAGAACCGATGACACATCATTGACATACAGAGAGAAGAGTATAGGACCTAATACTGAGCCTTGGGGAATGCCTGACACTACCTGCCGCCATTGTGATTTTCTATTCCCAGACAGGACGCGTTGCTGACGAGACGTCATGTATGAGCGAAACCATTGCACTGCACTTGGTGAGAAATTTAGACCGCTAAGTTTGGCTAGTAAGATGTCGAAGTCGACAGTATCAAATGCTTTGCTGAAATCTAAGAAGCAAATGATAGTCGCTTCTTGTCTGTCCATGGCAAGTTTCAGGTCATCTGTCACCTTTATCAGAGCGGATGTTGTGCTTCGATGTTTATGGAAGCCTGATTTGTATTCGTCTAGTAGGTTGTTAGTAGTTAGGTAGTTGGTGAGCTGGTCATGAACTATATATTCTAAGGCCTTTGATAGTGCAGGAAGAAGGCAGATGGGGCGGTAGTCAGAGGGTGCTGTGGCGATGTCCTTTTTAGGCAGTAGCTTAATTTGTCCCAGTTTCCAGGCCTCAGGGAAAACACTTGTGATTAATGAATCGTTGAAAATGTCTGTTATAGAGAGCAGTAGTTGGTCAATTATAAGTTTTACCATCTGGATAGTGATACAATCATGTCCAGTAGATGCTGATCTAATCCGCATTATGGCTTTCTTGACAGTACTGCAAGTGACGTGCTGCAGATAGAATTTTTCTTTGCCACAGTCGTTCATCCCCATGAAGTAATCAATGATTCTCTGTTTCTTCTGCGGTTCAATTTTGGTTGTAGGTAATATGAAGAATCGGTTTAGTTCTTCAGCTGGGACCATGGGATTTTCTGCAACTTTTATTTTACCTAAACCGAGACTACGGAGATTTTTCCACAGGATAGCTGGTCTACATCTATTGTCAGCTAATGTACGGGCATGTCTGAGCTTAGCGTTTCTCACCGCTTGACTGACTTTGTTTCGTTTCTGCTTGTATACAGCATGATTTTCAGGTGTGGGGTGTATCTTGTATGCTCGATGTGCAGCATCTCTGAGATTCATGAGCTGTTTTAGTTCATCAGTCAGCCAAGGTGCAGGTTGCCTTTTTACTTTTCTGGTCTTTATTGGAGCATATTTGTCATGTAGTTGAGTAATTTTGTTAGTGAAATCCTGGAGTTTGTCGTTTATGTCCATGAAGGGAGTAGAGGTCATCCCCAAAACTATTTCTTGTGCCTCAGTTTCGAGTTCAGGAAAATTTATGCGTTTGAGGTCTCGGTATGTAGACAGTTTTTGTTTCTTTCTAGGGCATTCTAGTGAATACATCATGGAAATGATGTCATGGGCAGACATGCCAGGTGCAGATATTTGAGAGGTGCGGATTATTCTGTTCGGAGATTTCGTTGCGAATATATCTATGAAAGTGTGACTGGTAGTCGTGTGATGAGTAGGTGCCAGCTGAAGTAGCGTCATATTTGAGGAAGAAAGCATCCTCTTAAACTTCCCAGTGGAAGGACTATTGCACAGAAAATTAATGTTAGTGTCACCTGCTATAATTACATGTTCATATGACGATTCGAGACTAGAGAGGGCAGCTTCGAAGCAGGCGAACCCTCCTACTTTAGGAGGTTTGTAAAGGACACATATTAAGCACTTTCTGTTAAGTGATTTGATCCCTATGAACATATATTCCACTTGTTTATCTACATTGTTGTCGGATGTGTGTAGTACTGTAGGTGACAAATCAGAGCGTATGTACGCCCCTACACCGCCCCCTCGTCTGTTGCATCTGTCGTGCCTGAGAAAGATATAGCCATTTAGGTTTACAGAAGTTGTAGGAATATTTGGTTTGAGCCAAGTCTCTGACAAAAGTATTACGTGTATATCAGCAGTTTGAAATATATATCTGAACTCGTCGAAGTGAGCTGGCAGAGACTGGACATTTGCATGTGCAATATGCAGCTTGGTGCGTTCGGGTGCCCGAGGAGGCTGCCGACCGATGTTTGCGGGTCGTGGTTGGCGGTGACAGGAGGGTCTGGCATGAGGAATGCGGAAGGCGTGTGAAGGAGGGGGGGGGGGGGGGGTGAGGGAGTTTCCTCCCAGTTCTGTGCAGTGAAAGCGGCCCGGAGGGGGAGGGGGTAGGTCCCCGGGGAGGCAACGGGATCTGCGGCCAACGTCAGCGAGGTCTGCAACGGTTCTGGAAGTAGCCGTGGGCTGGCAGGGGAAGGAATTTCGCTAAACACAACGGGAGTAATCTGCACGTTACGACAGAGTGTGATATTAATTGCACTTATGAGGATAACAACTAAAGTATGATGGTGGGTTGCTAATTAAGGATGGAAGTGAGACTACCTTATGTAATAATTAACAAAAATTACATGAGAAAAATAATTAAAGATGAAAATAATTATGTGGAGAAACGAAAAGTTGATGATACAAATAATAACAAAAATTACGCGAGAAAAAATAGTTAGAGATAAAAAAATAATTATGTAGAGAAACGAACAATTTGATAATACATTAGTTAAGATATGGTTGACAGTGTAAACAATATAAGCATACAGGTTAGTGGCAGCAAGATTAGACAAGATTTAGCTTCTAAAGCACAGGCTCTCGAGTTCATTAACACTGCAAATTGTTTTCTTTCCGTTTTCGGCCTTAACCATCATCCTGCCGTCATTTGTCCATACGTTCTGTAGCCCAAATTTCGAAATCGCGCTCTTCAAAATGTTTAATCTTTCAGAGGTCAGATCCTCGCGTACTGTCAGACCCGACTTCGCGAGATTCTTCTTTACTCTGAAGATTTCAGATCTTTTCCTATACGACATAAATTTCACTATTATAGGTCTTGGTTTTGTAGAGCCTGGCGACTTACGACCCACTCTATGACTTCTGTCAATGTCACTCAGAGTCACCTGCACGCCTAGCTTTTCTTGGACAAGGTTTACCACAAGTTCATCTGTGTTCTCACTGTTGCTCTCTGGAATGCCGAACAGTCTGAGATTATTGCGTCTCTGATATTGTTCGAGCTCTTCCGTCTTCTCGATCAATTTCTGTTCGAGCAGTCGTGCTTTCTCCTCACTTTTAAGTAACCTTGTAACAATACTTCACTACTGGGTTGGAAGTAAAACTGTGGTGACAACTTACTTCATCAAATTTCTATTCAGTTACACCCTCAGTAGCCAAGCCGTAGCTCACAGCACTTCAGATTCAGTAATATGCACCCGGAATTTCAGTTTTCGTCTTCGTTTTTAAAACTATAGTGGCGAACTAAGAAAGTGTTGAGAAATAATTACACTCCAGAGTTTGTAAATAATGATAAATATAAACGATGTTATCCTTACAAATACACAATGTGACGTAACCAACATCTCCTGAAATATCTACTACTATAGATATGAGTTTACAAATACCACGACTTGAAAACAAGGATGTGATATTTTTCGGTGACATCGATTGCCAGGAAATTTCAATCAATGTCAGAAGTCCACCGGAGGTAAGACCACGTACCGAGTGATCATAGCCAATGATCACGGGCGATGATGTGGAAGGTAAGGGATAGGCAGACGAGGAACCTACGCGCCTGCGACGAAGACAGACGAAATGTTTAGTCTGCCAGTGTCTTCACCAGTAAATTATATTCGTTCTGTTAAATATAATGCTACGGTCGCAGGTTCGAATCCTGCCTCGGGCATGGATGTGTGTGATGTCCTTAGGTTAGTTAGGTTTAAGTAGTTCTAAGTTCTAGAGGACTGATGACCACAGATGCTAAGTCCCATAGTGCTCAGAGCCATTTGAACCATTGTTAAATATAGTCCTTTTTTATCTGTCTTGGTAGTCGTCTGTTGCTTTAGAAAGAAAACTTAAGAGGTAACTACACAACTCTTGATAGAAAAACAGAACAAATGGTTTATGGACATTTCTTATTGTAGCAAAAGGAACACAACACAAACACCCCTGCCGAGGATAAAGTTAGGAGCACTTCCCAACTGTTTGAACCAAGTTATGTTCTTCTTTATACGAGGGCAGTTCAATAAGTAATGCAATACATTTTTTTCTCGGCCAATTTTGATTGAAAAAACCGGACATTTCTTGTGGAATATTTTCAAACATTCCCGCTTCGTCTCGTATAGTTTCATTGACTTCTGACAGGTGGCAGCGCTGTACGGAGCTGATAAAATGGCGTCTGTAACGGATGTGCGTTGCAAACAACGGGCAGTGATCGAGTTTCTTTTGGCGGAAAACCAGGGCATCTCAGATATTCATAGGCGCTTGCAGAATGTCTACGGTGATTTGGCAGTGGACAAAAGCACGGTGAGTCGTTGGGCAAAGCGTGTGTCATCATCGCCGCAAGGTCAAGCAAGACTGTCTGATCTCCCGCGTGCGGGCCGGCCGTGCACAGCTGTGACTCCTGCAATGGCGGAGCGTGCGAACACACTCGTTCGAGATGATCGACGAATCACCATCAAACAACTCAGTGCTCAACTTGACATCTCTGTTGGTAGTGCTGTCAGAATTGTTCACCAGTTGGGATATTCAAAGGTTTGTTCCCGCTGGGTCCCTCGTTGTCTAACCGAACACCATAAAGAGCAAAGGAGAACCATCTGTGCGGAATTGCTTGCTCGTCATGTGGATGAGGGTGACAATTTCTTGTCAAAGATTGTTACAGGCGATGAAACATGGGTTCATCACTTCGAACCTGAAACAAAACGGCAATCAAAGGAGTGGCGCCACACCCACTCCCCTACCAAGAAAAAGTTTAAAGCCATACCCTCAGCCGGTAAAGTCATGGTTACCGTCTTCTGGGACGCTGAAGGGGTTATTCTGTTCGATGTCCTTCCCCATGGTCAAACGATCAACTCTGAAGTGTATTGTGCTACTCTTCAGAAATTGAAGAAACGACTTCAGCGTGTTCATAGGCACAAAAATCTGAACGAACTTCTCCTTCTTCATGACAACGCAAGACCTCACACAAGTCTTCGCACCCGAGAGGAGCTCACAAAACTTCAGTGGACTGTTCTTCCTCGTGCACCCTACAGCCCCGATCTCGCACCGTCGGATTTCCATATGTTTGGCCCAATGAAGGACGCAATCCGTGGGAGGCACTACGCGGATGATGAAGAAGTTATTGATGCAGTACGACGTTGGCTCCGACATCGACCAGTGGAATGGTACCGTGCAGGCATACAGGCCCTCATTTCAAGGTGGCGTAAGGCCGTAGCGTTGAACGGAGATTACGCTGAAAAATAGTGTTGTGTAGCTAAAAGATTGGGGGATAACCTGGTGTATTTCAATGCTGAATAAAACAATCCCTGTTTCAGAAAAAAAATGTGTTACATTACTTATTGAACTGCCCTCGTATATGTCTATTGTTTCCTCGGAGAGGAGAATAATATTGAACGTAAAAGTTTGTATTTACATTTCTTTTCTCATTTTTAGAGATCACTCAAATAGCTCGACATATTTCCCTTCAAAACGCAACATAGCAGAGCACTGCGATCACAGAAGACACAAACTGTACTTGGTCCACATGTATGTTTCAAAACGCCATGTACACCAACGACATTTTAACAGAAACACAGATATTTGCGTGTATACGCCGATAAAATGTAACTTATGAGTTATGAAATCAAAGTTATGTGTCCTACAGTGCATCGAGGAAGATCGGTGCAAATAAGTGGCTTTCAAAACAAAACTGCTGTTAATCAAGGTATTCATTTACTTACAGTATAACATTTCTTAGTGTAGCACCGCATAGAAGTTTGCGGCTACAACGTTCCACTTCCCAACATTATAAGTGCCTGATGGATGACTCACCTGAAGTGTGGTAAATAACGGGAGTCAAGCAATTCATAGAGACAAAATGTCCAAATTCTTTACAAATCTAGATCGAGATATCTGGAAGCTCAGCCGGGCAGCATTTGTATTTTGACATATTTCGAAAGTATTTTTCCAAAATCTAACACAAAAAACTAATCTAAAAACAAACATTTACGTATATTATCTTCTGGACCTAATCGGAAGAATTAATCCAAACGGCAACCGTGTAACCTATTATGGATTAAGGTTCATAAAAGCATACATCTGGCAAAGTAAGTCATTGAGGACAGTGAATCTATATTTATTCACTTTACTCACAGACACTCGATGACAATACAGCTGCCACTTCCATCTAAAATAGTCTCAATCTACTATCCTGTCATCCATATCCAATTGTAGCTCGTGTACTCACTTTTTCAGGTCTAGAAAAATCATAACGTACCTAATTAGACTTCTTATTAGGCCATCAGTTGTCTGCAGCATTGTTCTTGCAAATTATTGCCAGATTCATTAGCAACAAATACCCGATGTCGTCCCTCTACTTCATGGGTACTCCCAATATCAGTGCAAGTGTCGGAAGTTCCATGCGGCTTTTCGCGGATGATGCTGTAGTATACAGAGAAGTTGCAGCATTAGAAAATTGTAACCAAATGCAGGAAGATCTGCAGCGGATAGGCACTTGGTGCAGGGAGTGGCAACTGACCCTTAACATAGACAAATGTATTGCAAATACATAGAAAGAAGGATCCTTTATTGTATGATTATATGATAGCGGAACAAACACTGGTAGCAGTTACGTCTGTAAAATATCTGGGAGTATGCGTGCGGAACGATTTGAAGTGGAATGATCATATAAAATTAATAGTTGGTAAGGCGGGTACCAGGTTGAGATTCATTGGGAGAGTGCTTAGAAAATGTAGTCCATCAACAAAGGAGGTGGCTTACAAAACACTCGTTCGACCTATACTTGAGTATTGCTCATCAGTGTGGGATCCGTACCAGGTCGGGTTGACGGAGGAGATAGAGAAGATCCAAAGAAGAGCGGCGCGTTTCGTCACCGGGTTATTTGGTAACCGCGATAGCGTTACGGAGATGTTTAATAAACTCAAGTGGCAGACTCTGCAAGAGAGGCGCTCTGCATCGCGGTGTAGCTTGCTGTCCAGGTTTCGAGAGGGTGCGTTTCTGGATGAGGTATCGAATATATTGCTTCCCCCTACCTATACCTCCCGAGGAGATCACGAATGTAAAATTAGAGAGATTAGAGCGCGCACGGAGGCTTTCAGACAGTCGTTCTTCCCGCGAACCATACGCGACTGGAACAGGAAAGGGAGGTAATGACAGTGGCACGTAAAGTGCCCTCCGCCACACACCGTTGGGTGGATTGCGGAGTATCAATGTAGATGTAGATGTAGATACCATAAGCTTGACTATAAAATAACAGAATGAAAATTTTACGCGCGTTCGTTGCTACTAAACACCCAACAATAAAAGAATACTTATCCGGGACTGGATTTTCAATCAGAACACTTTGTAATGATGTAATTTCAGAATGAGGAAGCCGACAATACTAATTTAAAAATTAAGGAACAAATTATATTGTACTTGGCGAAAGCAAATTCTGTAAGGGGCGATCAAAAAGTTTCTGATTGAGGGCGTTGCTGCAGCGTATCTGCAGTGTTGCGCGACTCGGATGCGGATATATAAGCACCTATGTATAGGCATTCGTGTCTTTCCGACGAGCGTACAGTAAATGCGATAACTTCAACTATGGCGACGTTGTTACCAAATGCATCCGCACGGGAACAACATGCTGTTATTCCTTTCTTGGCCGCTTTAGGACAAACACCGGCAGACATCTATTGGACAATGAAGGATATGTATGAGGCAATTACGGCGACACATCCGCATAAAGTGTCACAAGGGGTGCTGTTGCTTCATGATAGCGCACGACCCCATACCGCAAATGTCGTAACGAAGAAGTTACACTACTGGGGACACTCGAGCACCTGCCCGACACGCCTGATCTCTCCTCGTGCGATTTCACGCCTTCGGTCCCAAAGAAGGTCTTGAAGGGTCAACGATTACTGTCAGACGAGAATATGCAGCAGGCAGTTACAGACTTCTCCACCCAGCAGGATACGATGTTTCACCAAACGGCTATCTACAACCTGTTGCATGCTTGGGAATGGAAATTTTTTGATCGCCTCTTATACAAACAGATGCTAATTTCGGGAGAAGGACAATGACACAAAATTTTGTTCACATTCCCTTTCATCTTTTTAGTTTTTAGCAGCATGTTGATCGTTCCATACATAACGTTGAATACAAAATCAAAACTGAACTAATTAAAGAGGTTCATTTGGTCTGATCTCCCTTTGATGGCAACGATTTCGGTAGATTTGGGATTTTTGCATCATAGCGACAATGATATTGTGACTTAATATTTTCGGACTACACGGACGGAAAAACATTCGCAAACCGTAAAATAATTAACGTAAGTTAAGAACGAGAGGTTGTAGAGAGTTTCAGGGAGAGCATAAGGGAACAATTGACAGGAATGGGGGAAAGAAATACAGTAGAAGAAGAATGGGTAGCTCTGAGAGATGAAGTAGTGAAGGCAGCAGACGATCAAGTAGGTAAAAAGGCGAGGGCTAATAGAAATCCTTGGGTAAAAGAAGAAATATTGAATTTAATTGATGAAAGGAGAAAATATAAAAATACAGTAAATAAAGCAGGCAAAAGGGAATACAATCGTCTCAAAAATGAGATCGACAGGAAGTGCAACATGGCTAAGCAGGGATGGCTAGAGGACAAATGTAAGGATGTAGAGGCTTGTCTCACTAGGGGTAAGATAGATACTGCCTACAGGAAAATTAAAGAGACCTTTGGAGAGAAGAGAACCACTTGTATGAATATCAAGAGCTCAGATGGCAACCCAGTTCAAAGCAATGAAGGGAAGGCAGAAAGGTGGAAGGAGTATATAGAGGGTTTATACAAGGGCGATGTACTTGAGGACAATATTATGGAAATGGAAGAGGATGTAGATGAAGACGAAATGGGAGATAAGATAGTGCGTGAAGAGTTTGACAGAGCACTGAAAGACCTGAGTCGAAACAAGGTCCCAGGAGTAGACAACATTCCATTAGAACTACTGATGGCCTTGGGAGAGCCAGTCATGACAAAACTCTACCATCTGGTGAGCAAGATGTATGAGACAGGCGAAATACCCTCAGATTTCAAGAAGAATATAATAATTCCAATCCCAAAGAAAGCAGGTGTTGACAGATGTGAAAATTACCGAACTATCAGTTTAATAAATCACAGCTGCAAAATACTAACGCGAATTCTTTACAGACGAATGGAAAAACTGGTAGAAGCGGACCTCGGGGAAGATCAGTTTGGATTCCGTAGAAATGTTGGAACACGTGAGGCAATACTAACCTTACGACTTATCTTAGAAGACAGATTAAGAAAAGGCAAACCTACGTTTCTAGCATTTGTAGACTTAGAGAAAGCTTTTGACAATGTTAACTCGAATACTCTCTTTCAAATTCTGAAGGTGGCAGGTATAAAATACAGGGAGCGAAAGGCTATTTACAATTTGTACAGAAATCAGATGGCAGTTATAAGAGTCGAGGGGCATGAAAGGGAAGCAGTGGTTGGGAAAGGAGTGAGACAGGGTTGTAGCCTCTCACCGATGTTATTCAATCTGTATATTGAGCAAGCAGCAAAGGAAGCAAAAGAAAAATTCGGAGTAGGTATTAAAATTCATGGAGAAGAAATAAAAACTTTGAGGTTCGCCGATGACATTGTAATTCTGTCAGAGACAGAAAGGACTTGGAAGAGCAGTTGAACGGAATGGACAGTGTCTTGAAAGGAGGATATAAGATGAGCATCAACAAAAGCAAAACGAGGATAATGGAATGTAGTCAAATTAAATCGGGTGATGCTGAGGGAATTAGATTAGGAAATGAGACACTTAAAGTAGTAAAGGAGTTTTCCTATTTAGGGAGTAAAATAACTGATGATGGTCGAAGTAGAGAGGATATAAAATGTATACTGGCAATGGCAAGGAAAGCGTTTCTGAAGAAGAGAAATTTGTTAACATCGAGTATAGATTTAAGTGTCAGGAAGTCGTTTCTGAAAGTATTTGTATGGAGTGTAGCCATGTATGGAAGTGAAACATTGACGATAACTAGTTTGGACAAGAAGAGAATAGAAGCTTTCGAAATGTGGTGCTACAGAAGAATGCTGAAGATAAGGTGGGTAGATCACGTAACTAATGAGGAGGTATTGAATAGGATTGGGGAGAAGAGAAGTTTGTGGCACAACTTGACTAGAAGAAGGGATCGGTTGGTAGGACATGTTTTAAGGCATCAAGGGATCACAAATTTAGCATTGGTGGGCAGCATGGAGGGTAAAAATCGTAGAGGGAGACCAAGAGATGAATACCCTAAGCAGATTCATAAGGATGTAGGTTGCAGTAGGTACTGGGAGATGAAGAAGCTTGCACAGGATAGAGTAGCATGGAGAGCTGCATCAAACCAGTCTCAGGACTGAAGATCACAACAACAACAAGTTCAAATGGCTCTGAACACTATGGGACTTACCTTCTAAGGTCATCAGTCCCCTAGTACGTAGAACTACTTAAACCTAACTAACCTAAGGACATCACACACATACATGCCCGAGGCAGGATTCGAACCTGCGACTGTAGCGGTCGCGCTGTTCCAGACTGTAGCGTCTAGAATCGCTCGGCCACTCCGGCAGGCTTAATGTAAGTAATAGGTAACATACTTAAGTGATTAACATTGCAAGATCACGGGTTAATGTAAGCGAGAGATAAGCCATATCAAATGTGAAATACTGGTACTTTAATAAACGGTGTAACCGCCAGACTGTTGCATGGAAGCATGCAAACGTGTATGCACTCTGTTCTACAGGTGCCGGATGTTAGTTTGTGCGATAGAGTTCAATGCCTGTTGCACTTTGTCGGCCAACACAGGGACGGTTAATGCAGTTCGTGGATGGCGCACGAGTTGTCGGCAGATGATGTCCCATATGTGCTCGATTGGAAACAGATCTGGTGATCGAGTAGGCCAAGGCAATATGTCGACACTATAGAGCAAGTTGTGTTACAAGAGCAGCATGTGGGCGAGCGTTATCCTATTGGAAAACGCCTCCTGGAATGCTGTTTAAGAATAGCAGCACAACATGTCGAATCACCAAATCACCAGACTGACGGGGGAGGGGGAATACCATGAGAGTTGTTCTACTGTTATACGAAATCGCACTCCAGACCATAACTCCAGTCAGGTCCAGTGTGTCTAACACGCAAACAAAATGGCTGCAGGTTCTTAGCTGGTCTTGGCTCAAATGGCTGTAAGCACTATGGCACTTAACATCTGAGGTCATCAGTCCCCCAGACTTAGAACTACATAAACCTAACTAACCTAAGGACATTACACATCCATATCAGAGGCAGGATTCGAAGCTGCGACCGTAGCAGCAGCGCGGTTCCGGACTGAAGCGCCTAGAACCGCTCAGTCACCTAATCAACAAACCGTCGTAATTGTCACCGAGGAAGAATCAAATTTCGTTAGAAAACACAACAGACCTCTCTCCTGCCCTCCAATGAGCTCTCACTTGACACCACTGAAGTAGCAAATGGCGGTGATTTGAGGTCAGTGAAGTGCACGCCAAAGGGAGGCTGGGTCGGAGCTGTCCTCCAAGTAATCGATTTTTAACAATTCATTGTGTCACTGTGATGCTAACAGCTGTCCAGATTGCTGCTGCAGATGCAGTACGATGCGCCGGAGCCATAAACCAAACACAATGTTCTTCGCTCTCGGTAGTGCCACGTGACCGTCCGGAACTCGGTTTTCATGCTACAGACCACCGGTGGCTGCACTCTTGTGCAGTGGCTACATTCCGGCCATGTCTTTCTGTAGTATCGTAAAAGGAACATCTTCCTTTTTGTAGTCCTATAACACACCCTTTCAAACTCAATGACATGTGATAATTGGGCCTTTTTCGTTTTAAAGGCGTTCTTGTCTAACGTCAACTCAACATGTCCAGTTTCAAATGTAACTAACGCCCACGACCGTCACAGCATACATTTGACACAAGCCTCATTTGCATCCTCATAGTGGTACTAGCACCACTCTTATGCGACTGGAGTGAAATCTGAAGAGATGTCATTTTTTAGATGAAGAAAGACACCCAATAACTTTCGTGTACGGCGCACAGCTCTTACTTGGTGCCGGCATTTTTTTCCATCATTGTTTATTCAGTACAGAATTTGTCAAAAAACAAGCATTCTTCTGTATAGGTCATCTCATTTTATTAATATCGAGGTCATCAGCATAAAGATGTAAATTCAGTTCCAATAGTTCATTCAATTGCACACCTGTGTTAACTACACTCCTGGAAATGGAAAAAAGAACACATTGACACCGGTGTGTCAGACCAACCATACTTGCTCAGGACACTGCGAGAGGGCTGTACAAGCAATGATCACACGCACGGCACTGTGAACACACCAGGAACCGCGGTGTTGGCCGTCGAATGGCGCTAGCTGCGCAGCGTTTGTGCACCGCCGCCGTCAGTGTCAGCCAGTTTGCCGTGGCATACGGAGCTCCATTGCAATCTTTAACACTGGTAGCATGCCGCGACAGCGTGGACGTGAACCGTATGTGCAGTTGACGGACTTTGAGCGAGGGCGTATAGTGGGCATGCGGAAGGCCGGGTGGACGTACCGCCGAATTGCTCAACACGTGGGGCGTGAGGTCTCCACAGTACATCGATGTTGTCGCCAGTGGTCGGCGGAAGGTGCACGTGCCCGTCGACCTGGGACCGGACCGCAGCGACGCACGGATGCACGCCAAGACCGTAGGATCCTACGCAGTGCCGTAGGGGACCGCACCGCCACTTCCCAGCAAATTAGGGACACTGTTGCTCCTGGGGTATCGGCGAGGACCATTCGCACCCGTCTCCATGAAGCTGGGCTACGGTCCCGCACACCGTTAGGCCGTCTTCCGCTCACGCCCCAACATCGTACAGCCCGCCTCCAGTGGTGTCGCGACAGGCGTGAGTGGAGGGACGAATGGAGACGTGTCGTCTTCAGCGATGAGAGTCGCTTCTGCCTTGGTGCCAATGATGGTCGTATGCGTGTTTGGCGCCGTGCAGGTGAGCGCCACAATCAGGACTGCATACGACCGAGGCACACAGGGCCAACACCCGGCATCATGGTGTGGGGAGCGATCTCCTGCACTGGCCGTACACCACTGGTGATCGTCGAGGGGACACTGAATAGTGCACGGTACATCCAAACCGTCATCGAACCCATCGTTCTACCATTCCTAGACCGGCAAGGGAACTTGCTGTTCCAACAGGACAATGCACGTCCGCATGTATCCCGTGCCACCCAACGTGCTCTAGAAGGTGTAAGTCAACTACCCTGGCCAGCAAGATCTCCGGATCTGTCCCCCATTGAGCATGTTTGGGACTGGATGAAGCGTCGTCTCACGCGGTCTGCACGTCCAGCACGAACGCTGGTCCAACTGAGGCGCCAGGTGGAAATGGCATGGCAAGCCGTTCCACAGGACTACATCCAGCATCTCTACGATCGTCTCCATGGGAGAATAGCAGCCTGCATTGCTGCGAAAGGTGGATATACACTGTACTAGTGCCGACATTGTGCATGCTCTGTTGCCTGTGTCTATGTGCCTGTGGTTCTGTCATGACATCTTATACACTCCTGGAAATTGAAATAAGAACACCGTGAATTCATTGTCCCAGGAAGGGGAAACTTTATTGACACATTCCTGGGGTCAGATACATCACATGATCACACTGACAGAACCACAGGCACATAGACACAGGCAACAGAGCATGCACAATGTCGGCACTAGTACAGTGTATATCCACCTTTCGCAGCAATGCAGGCTGCTATTCTCCCATGGAGACGATCGTAGAGATGCTGGATGTAGTCCTGTGGAACGGCTTGCCATGCCATTTCCACCTGGCGCCTCAGTTGGACCAGCGTTCGTGCTGGACGTGCAGACCACGTGAGACGACGCTTCATCCAGTCCCAAACATGCTCAATGGGGGACAGATCCGGAGATCTTGCTGGCCAGGGTAGTTGACTTACACCTTCTAGAGCACGTTGGGTGGCACGGGATACATGCGGACGTGCATTGTCCTGTTGGAACAGCAAGTTCCCTTGCCGGTCTAGGAATGGTAGAACGATGGGTTCGATGACGGTTTGGATGTACCGTGCACTATTCAGTGTCCCCTCGACGATCACCAGTGGTGTACGGCCAGTGTAGGAGATCGCTCCCCACACCATGATGCCGGGTGTTGGCCCTGTGTGCCTCGGTCGTATGCAGTCCTGATTGTGGCGCTCACCTGCACGGCGCCAAACACGCATACGACCATCATTGGCACCAAGGCAGAAACGACTCTCATCGCTGAAGACGACACGTCTCCATTCGTCCCTCCATTCACGCCTGTCGCGACACCACTGGAGGCGGGCTGCACGATGTTGGGGCGTGAGCGGAAGACGGCCTAACGGTGTGCGGGACCGTAGCGCAGCTTCATGGAGACGGTTGCGAATGGTCCTCGCCGATACCCCAGGAGCAACAGTGTCCCTAATTTGCTGGGAAGTGGCGGTGCGGTCCCCTACGGCACTGCATAGGATCCTACGGTCTTGGCGTGCATCCGTGCGTCGCTGCGGTCCGGTCCCAGGTCGACGGGCACGTGCACCTTCCGCCGACCACTGGCGACAACATCGATGTACTGTGGAGACCTCACGCCCCACGTGTTGAGCAATTCGGCGGTACGTCCACCCGGCCTCCCGCATGCCCACTATACACCCTCGCTCAAAGTCCGTCAACTGCACATACGGTTCACGTCCACGCTGTCGCGGCATGCTACCAGTGTTAAAGACTGCGATGGAGCTCCGTATGCCACAGCAAACTGGCTGACACTGACGGCGGCGGTGCACAAATGCTGCGCAACTAGCGCCATTCGACGGTCAACACAGCGGTTCCTGGTGTGTCCGCTGTGCCGTGCGTGTGATCACTGCTTGTACAGCCCTCCCGCAGTGTCCGGAGCAAGTATGGTGGGTCTGACACACCGGTGTCAATGTGTTCTTTTTTCCATTTCCAGGAGTGTATTAATAATTTTTGTGAAGCATGAATCCCATTTCACCTATCCCGATCATTATGTCGATTAGAAAAGCGATCAACACAATCAGAAAAATTATTTGCGTTATTCTATGTAAATCTTATTACTTTAGAATGTCTCAAAGCGTGTATATGTTACCGTGAATGACCGAAATTGGAGAATGTCGACTTTCACCGGTGAATGTCAACAGATACCAAATAAGTCGGTGAAAGATCGAATATTCTATTACATTGTTGTACATTCGGCCCCTCTCCGGTGTGTGTCGACAATCACAGATATGCTCTGATGGAGGTCCAAAACAGAAGAGTCAAAAAACAAGCGACTGGCTCTCTCCCGCCAAATCCTTCGTTCTGCTCGGTGTCAATCAGCTTTGTCAGTCGTATGCAAGCTTTGATAACGCGAGCAACGTTTTCTTAATATTTTCCGATATCCTAATTTATACTAAATGAATACTGCAATAAATCGTGATCTTTTTCATGATAAGTTAAATGCATTAATTGCGGGTAAACGAGAAGACAATTGTTTTTATTTTTCTCAAGGAAAGTATTCTAAAATACTTTCTGAAGTGGTTTCTGCTAAAATTAAATGCAACACACCTTTGGATTACAGACGATTAAATCGTTTTGATGTTTTAAAAATTAATGATGGAGAGGAGTTAATTGTACCATTAAAACCAGGGGAAACGAACATACAGTATTATGTTACCAATGAAGAACTGTACACTATACTATAAGAAACTCACATCAGAATAGGCCACGGATGAAGAACACGTATGCTTAAAGAGTTGCAAGTTAAATAGAAAAATATTACATATGTAGTTGTAATGTTGTATTTAAATTTACGCAAACAGTGTCAAATGAAACCAGTGCACCTAAGAAAGGTATTGTTGTGAAGCCAATGGTTAGTTCTGAATTAAACTCAAGATATCAAGTTGATCTGATAGATCTGCAGTCAAACAAAGATGGAGAATATAAGTTCATAATGGTATAGCAAGATCATTTAACTAAATTTGTCCAGCTACGACCAATGAAAACTAAAAGAGCTGAAGAAGTAGCGCATCACGTTCTTTCAATAATTTTAACATTTGGTGCACCAGCAATATTGCAATCAGATAATGGTAAAGAATTTAGTAATCAAGTCATATCCGAAATGTGCACTATGTGGAAAGATGTTAAAATAGTTCATGGAAAGCCTTGTCACAGCCAAACACAAGGCTCAATTGAAAGGGCCAATCAGTATATACAGAATATGCTAACTGCATGGATGAACGACAACGATACAAAGAAATGGTCAGATGGTTTATCTTTTGTTCAATTTGCCAAGAAGACTACATACCACGAAGGAATACGTCAAAGTCCTTATGAAGCCATGTTTGGCGTTAAAGCAAAAAGAGGCATAGCATCGTCTTTTCTGCCTGGCTAACAAATCGCAAATATTGAAACTGAAGAACAACTCGAAGAAATTGCCAATACTTCTAAAAACAAAGAACAGCTTGAAAAACTGTTAATGCTTATAAAAAAATTTGAGCGGTGGTCATACCGAAAACCATATTCCAAATAAAAATATTGAAGAGGACCAACAACCTACAACGTCTTCACATCAGATTTTGTCTGAAAAACACGAGTTGATTTCTACAAAAAGAGCGGCCGCGAAAGAAAATCTTCAACTGCAAGCAACAAAGATGTTACTAACCTCACAAAAACAATTTCCTCCTTCTCAAATTGGTGATAATGTACGAATACAAGTCCCTGATGTCGACCGTGGTCGTACAGATAGCCGAAATGTGTTAGCGGTTGTTGTTGGAATAGAAGACTCCGACTTCTATAAGCTGGCAAATAAAAATGCTACCTTGAAGCAGCTTTACACACGTAATCAGTTCGTAATTTCTAAAAAAAAGTTACTTTCCACAGATGAGATTTCTTTTCAAAAAATGTCGCTGAGAGAAGCGGCTGCAGCTAATTCGAGAATCGGAGGACAAGGCTATACACGCTGTCATTGCAAAAGGAAGTGTTCCACAAATAAATGCAATTTTAAAAGCAAGGGACTCTTGTGCAATTCAAAGTGTCATAATAGTTTAAGTTGTTGCAATAAATAAGATTTGAATCCCATAAGTAAGTAATTTTTTTATAACTAATATTTTCTTTTCTTATTTAGAATGTACTGTGTATTTTAAATTCTTGGTCATTCCTTTCAGAAAGAGAGGCGAAAAAGTTACTTCACCCTTGTGACGTTTTACAGCGACTGAATTACTGAGAAGAAAATATAAATCTCCAACATGTCCAACATTCACCATTAGTGCATGGTGAATGTCAACATTTACCGGTGTAAGTCAGAAATAAGGGTATTTAGCAAATATTTCGGACATACACTAAGCGACTATGTGAATGCTGACATTCACCGGTGAAAGTAGACATTCTGCAGATTTCGGTGTTTCACTGTAACATATATACATATAGTCATTTATGAGCTTGACATCCGTCTTGGCCAGATTGTTTACAACTTTCTGTTTAATAACTACGTATAGAGTATTGACCAAATTTTAATTTTCATGCCACTGCGGAGGATTTGTACGGAAGGCCCATTCACTCAATTTAAACCTCGTAAAATTCTCTTATTCTAATGGAAAGAAACTGTTCATTCGTATTATTGCCAGTTGCTGAGATTTCGTTTATTCATACCAAAAGCCATCATTTGATGGTTGTGTCTCATGATTCAACACATTGAAAGTTTTCATTTGTAATTCAGAAGACCATTTTCGATGAAAGATGGCCAAAGCGACAGCATGGAATACAGGTAACAGAAACGAGTTTACAGTTTTTCAAAGATTTTTAGAGATGTCATGATCGACAATCAGATATTTATATTAAAGAATTCTGAAAACATGGAGTTTTCACTTCAAATAGGGCACGTGACCATACTTCCACCCACATAATGGTAAGAAAAACAGAAATATCTCAAACTGTATTTTCTTCTTGGGGCCGTAATTGAATTCATCACCTATATTTTTTCAAGCTATTAACAGGTTTCATCATCCACCTAGGATCCATACATAACATCCTCTTCAGTGCGGAGGTATCATATATGATACCTTTAGGTCTTATTTTCTTCTCGGGCACATACCCAGCCGCACATTTTCTGGCCTGTGTTATTACGTACGATACACTTAGCTAACGTCTATTGCAAGCGTCATATTCTGCAGCAGCACACAATGTAAATAAAGGTAAAGACATATATTACTCTAATTACAACTGTTTTCATATGCTGTAATAACTTATTAAACATCTACAGGCAGTCGTCAGTTAACAGCTAATTACAGATTAGAAGTATGAACAGTGATTAAATTTTCAACAGCCAAGATCACTAAAATGATTTATTCATACAGAAACCGGTTTCGGCAATCCGCTGTTGCCATCTTCGGATCTGCAAAATACGGGACCGAAAAGGCAAGGATATAGCGATTAACATAACAGCACACATAATTATATCGAAAGGTTTTCAACAGATGGAATAACAACAAATCATTGTTAACACAATCTTCTTCTTCAGAGCAGTTAGTAGTGCTATTCAATGTATGCCGTACTAGTATCGTGAGGTGTACTAGACGCCGGCATATCAGTTTTAAAATAGCAGCTATGTACACACATTTTATTGCGTCGATTTCAAATGCTCACATTCAACACCACCGTACAACTGATACATCCTGGTGCAAACATTCTTAGTTATATATAGTTTCAGAAGTGTATAAGTAATCTAAATCTCCCAGAGAGCTATGGACTATGTGAATATTATTGCAGGCCATCTTACATCCCTTTACACTTGCTGTCGTTCCTGAAGGCGACGGCATCTTCTAGCAGAATACCAATTCGATTTCACAAAGAGTACTCGTCGGATTTGGCCCCTTAGTTGGCTTCCATTTGCCGCGAATCTCTCGCTCAGGCGAAGGCAAAAAGCGCAGGTATTCCTGTATACAAAAAGGTAGAAGAACGGAGCCCCAAAATTACAGACCAATATCGTTAATATTGGTTTGTTGCACAATTCTTGAATACATTCTCAGTTGGAATACAATAAATTTCCTTGAGACATAAAAGCTTCTTTCCACAAATCTCTACGATTTTAGAACACTAGTGCGACGATCAGCTTGCTCTTTTCTCATATTATATCCTGCGTAATATGGATGAAGGGAAAGAGGAAGATTCCATATACCTACACATTAGACAACGTGATCCACTGCGTACTGTAAACGAAGGTATAACCAGGCGGAATAGCTTCCCAGATACATGAGTGGCTCGAAGACTGCTTGAGTGACAGAACCTAGTACGCTGTCCTCGACTGCGAGCGTTCAGCAGAAACAAAGGTATCGTCAGGAGTGCCCCAGAAAAGTATGGTAGGAGCACTCTTATTCTCTATGTACAAAAGTGATCTGTCAGACAGGGTGAGCAGCAATCCCCTCCTGTTTGCTGATGAAGCTATGGTGACTTAGGGAGGATACAAGATGACTTAGAGACATTTTCTAGTTGGTATGATGAATAGCAGCTAGTTCTAAACGTATAAAAACGTAAGTTAATGCGGATGATTAGGAAAAACAATCCCATAATGTCCTAAAACCGCATTAGTTGTGTGCTGCCTGACACAGTTACTTCGCGTAAATAACCTACTGGCCATTAAAATTGCTACACCGAGAAGAAATGCAGATGATAAACGGGTATTCATTGGACAAATATATTATACTAGAACTGACATGTGATTACATTTTCACGCATTTTTGGATGCGTAAATCCTGAGAAATCAGCACACAGAAAAACCACCACTTGGCGTAACAACGGCCTTGATACGCCTGGGCATTGAGTCAAACAGAGCTTGGGTGGCGTGTACAGGTACAGCTGCCCACGATACCACAGTTCACAGTTCATCAAGAGCAGTGACTGGCGTATTGTGACGAGCTAGTTGCTCGGCCACCATTGACCAGACGTTTTCAATTGGTGACTGATCTGGAGAATGTGCTGGCCAGGGCAGCAGTCGAACATTTTTTGTATCCACAAAGGCCCATACAGGACCTGTAACATGCATTATCCTGCTCAATGGAAGGTTTCGCAGGGATCGAATGGAAGGTAGAGCCACGGGTCGTAATACATCTGAAATGTAATGTCCACTGTTCAAAGTGCTGTCAATGGGAACGAGAGGTGACCGAGACGTGTAACCAATGGCTCCCCACACCATCACGCCTGGTTATACGCCAGTATGGCGATGACGAATACACGTTTCCAATGTGCACTCATCGCGATGTCGCCAAACACGGATGCGACCATCATGATGCTCTAAACACAACCTGGATTCATCCGAAAAAATAACGTTTTGCCAGTCGTGCACGCAGGTTCGTCGTTGAGTACACCATCGCACGCGCTCCTGTCTGTGATGCAGCGTCAAGGGTAACCGCAGCCATGGTGTCCGAGCTGATAGTCCATGCTGCTGCAAACGTCGTCGAACTGTTCGTGCAGATGGTTGTTGTCTTGCAAACGTCCCCATCTGTTGACTCAGGGATCGAGACGTGCTTGCACGATCCGTTACAGCCGTGCGGATAGGATGCCTGTCATCTCGACTGCTAGTGATGCGAGGCCGTTGGGATCCAGCACGGCGTTCCGTATAACCCTCCTGAACCCACCGATTCAATATTCTGCTATCAGTCATTGGATCTCGACCAACGCGAGCAGCAATGTCGCGATACGGTAAACCACAATCGCGGTAGGCTACAGTCCGACCTTTATCAAAGTCGGAAACGTGATGGTATGCATTTCTCCTCCTTACACGAGGCATCACAACAACGTTTCACCAGGCAACGCTGGTCAGCTGCTGTTTGTGTATGAGAAATCGGTTGGAAACTTTCCTCAAGTCAGCACGTTGTAGATGTCGCCACCGGCGCCAACCTTGTGCGAATGCTCTGAAAAGCTAATCATTTGCATATCACAGCATCTCCTTCCCGTCGGTTAAATTTCGTATCTGTAGGACGTCATCTTCGTGGTGTAGCAATTTTAATGGTGAGTAGTGTATGTGGCACTTTTTCTAGAATATCTTGTATGCACGTGAATGCAGAAGCCATATTATTTCTCTAGCTAAGAGAGCCAATTATTGAAATGACTGCTCGAGTAGGAGCCTTAACATTCTTTTTTCCTGAGTACTGTCAGTGAATGGAGCTGAAAGATAACGGGGAGAGGGGAGTTGCGCATGATCAGTACATTATCTAACCTCTGTCACATACGTTGGCCTGCCCTATAGAGAGTCCTGAAGCTAAGGACACTGTATTTGTATCCTGAAGGACCTGGGTTCAAATCCCCACCCGTGGTTTGTCTAAAACTCTCCATTAGAATACCGAGCTGGTTCCCGAAGTAGGTCACGGTCGCTTCGTATCCCAGCCCAGCCACAGCCGAACTAGGGCGCCGTCTTTAATTACCTCGGCGTCTGGAACTGTCGACGCTCCACGGCCTGAGCTGCAGCTCGAACCCGGCGCCAGGGCGTCGCTGCGCTGTGGGTTATCTGCCGGCGCCACCGCTGGAGGGCCCTCTGCCGCCTCCTCTCCTCCAGCTGGAAAGCGAGCCTAAGTGCTTTCAATTAGGCGCCGGCGGCGTGCCTTTGAGCGACCTCTCAGGCGCACCATTAAAATGAGGGGCGCCGCGCACTCCGGCACCCTGTCGCCTCATTAAGGGACGTGCCGCGTCACACGACACACTACACCTCATACAATAGTTCCGCATTTCATTTCCTCTCCAGGGCATTATCTTATCTTTCAGCATGACCCATTTGTGTGGTGCGTTTTTGTTACTTTTTCACGTAAGCTAGCAATCTACATTTCGTTTCATAAATTCAAATGCTGCAATGTAACACACTGCCGGAAAAAGGCAGTACCCTTTTCTAGGCTTCCGTTCAATCAAGATTTATTGCTTCAACAATACATATTGTAAGGGATCCGTGATCCCACAAGCATAGATGCTAGAATCCGACACCCAAGTCGATAGTAGACAGGAGTCGATTGTCGAGCGCTACAGGAGGCAGTGAGACTAAAGTGCGCGTCATTTATGACGGCGGCCGAGTTTAGTTTCGTTCTGCGCATCTGACGT
Source organism: Schistocerca serialis cubense (assembly GCF_023864345.2). Classification (NCBI taxonomy): domain Eukaryota; kingdom Metazoa; phylum Arthropoda; class Insecta; order Orthoptera; family Acrididae; genus Schistocerca; species Schistocerca serialis. The sequence goes on from NC_064638.1 coordinate 274,614,361, forward strand.
CACAAAACACAGTCAGCCAATGAACAGAGAACGACGTTGCCAGAGCTCGACTGCAGTGCAGAGCACGGGCGAGTGTCTTCAGTTTTAGAAACGTTCAGTCACAAATAAAGTGATTGAACAAAAGCAATGTCTTGATAGCAGACTTTCTTTTATAGAAAGTTTGGAAAAAGCATTCTTTATACCAATTGCTTCATATTCTATTAATTAATTAAACCAAAGCCGGCCGATGGTGGCCAAGCGGTTCTGGGCGCTACAGTCTGGAACCGCACAACCGCTACGGTCGCAGGTTCGAATCCTGCTTCGGGCATGGATGTGTGTGTTGTCCTTAGGTTAGTTAGGTTTAAGTAGTTCTAAGTTCTAGGGGACTGATGACCTCAGATGTTAAGTCCCATAGTGCTCAGAGCCATTTGAACCAATTAAGCCAAACAAGCAATAAGCCTCCTAATTCAGGCGATATCAAGGAAAGGTGTTTGTATCATTCTCACTAACCGCTTTTTCGCAATAAAGAACAGCGGTAATTGTTTATTTCTTATTGTACATCGACGAAACACGAGTAATTCATAATCATACCAACAGTGTTTGTTGGTATTTTGCGTGATATTTTAAAGTCCTCCGGGAATTATAAGTAAATGACGAGTTGCGTTAGCGTAATGTTTAGAGTGTACCGTTGCTCAACGAAAGGTTGTGAGTTCAAACCTTGCTCGATGCTTAATATTTCCTTTATTTAAAAACTATATCGAAGTGTCTTACTTCATGAATATCGTTCGTTTGAATGTAATTTTTTGAAATTTCTAGCGGCAACTAAAATCGACCATACGGAAAGTATACGCTATGGACTTTTACCTCTGCAAACTCTTCAAAATTTCGTACAATGGTTTACTACATCTAATGCTGCACAATAACTGCGTTGAACATCGAAACAAAATTAAGTCATTTATGGGGGGAAGGTATCAGTCAAGAACATGTGTAAAAATCAAATTTTTGGTCCAAATAGTATTTGTGAAATCGAATGATAAAGTGTGTCAAAGCAGTCGAAACACCATGTGTCTGCACAGGCGAGCAGTGCAATGATGACAAAATCGCGCTCATCGCGGAATGCGGGGAGCACGTCTCTGTAGCAGCGAAATGGTTAATGCGGCCTTGGTGGCTTTACTTCATAAACTGCGCGCTCCCCCCTAAACGTAAGTTTGCGATCTATACTATGGCCCTGCTTCTCTTGGCGCGTACAACTGGCAACGCAGCAGTGTCCCGCGTCTGGGCGGACATGCGCGATCCGCCAAGATAAAAGAATTGAACTATAGTGCCGAGTGAGCAGTAGTACTGGAGAGTGTCGAGTGAGAAGTAGTGTGGGAGAGACGGGCAAGAATGGTGATCGAGTGAGTTGAAAACGGTAAAATTCACCGGAGTAGGACGAGTGAGCACGTCCCCCTGATCGTCGTGGGGTTGACCCTCATTAATGCCGATTCACGAGTGATATGAAACAGAAAGTGACAAGTGCCGAATTACGTGTTTCGCGCCAACCGCGTCGGCCAGCAACAGCCGTGGATTGCAGTGAGGATTGTTGTGAATGTTAACCATCAGCATTGCGTGTGACGAAGTATTGAAAACCAGCAATCAATAAAAACATATAACTGTAATTACACGTGTAAGGCGAAGGTAGCAACTGCCTCAGAATTTGTGTGTTAGTAGGAAATATATATCAGTTTGTACATCGCAACCTTTATGGCCCTTAATAATAGACAAACTAACAATCATTCCACTATTCAGTCTCAGAACAGCCGCACTCGGTTGAAATACCCCCGAAACCACAGCAGAAAAACCGATAGCCCTTCATCCATTAAGCACACGGTCATATAATCATAATAATCAACTCTTTGGCGGCTTCGATAAATTACATAAAAGTCAATAAAGGAATATAATCGGAGGTGTTTCAATATGGAATACATGAAATGATTAAATTAATAAAATATTCTGAGGTATTATCCCGCGGTCGAAGGGACTTCACTTTAAAACGCGACATTCCGTCTCGTCCTCATCTGCTGAGGATATTTTCATGCGGAATCGTAGCTTTGTTGAATATCCGATTCTAACCCTGGCTCGCTACTACCTAGAGCAAAATTTCGCTTCCGCGAGCTCTCTCGCAGTGGCATGACGTAACATGTTTTGAATATGCGAGCGCAATTGGCCGTTGTCGACTGCTGTCGTCCGCTGTTACTATTATTGCATGGCGGAAGACTGGTACACATCTTCTCCAGCGCCGGAACCCAAATTTCATTCAATTTCATCCACATCTACATTTATTCTCCGCAAGCCACCCAACGGTGTGTAGCGGAGGACACTTTATGTGCCACTGTCATTACCTCCCTTTCCTGTTCCAGTCGCGTACGGTTCGCAGGAAGAACGACTGCCGGAAAGCCTCCGTGCGCGCTCGAATCTCTCTAATTTTACATTCCTGATCTCCTCGGGAGGTATAGGTAGGGGGAAGCAATATATTCGATACCTCATCCAGGTACGCACCCTCTCGAAACCTGGACAGCAAGCTACACCGCGATGCAGAGCGCCTCTCTTGCAGAGTCTGCCACTTGAGCTTGCTAAACACCTCCGTAACGCTAGCACGCTTACCAAATAACCCTGTGACGAAACGCGCCGCTCTTCTTTGGATCTTCTCTATCTCCTCCGTCAACCCTGCCGGATACGGATCCCACACTGGTGAGCAATACTCAAGTATAGGTCGAACGAGTGTTTTGTAAGCCACCTCCTTTGTTGATGGACTACATTGTCTAAGGACTCTCCCAATGAATCTCAACCTGCACCCGCCTTACCAACAATTAATTTTATATGATCACTCCACTTCAAATCGTTCTGTACGGATACTCCCAGATATTTTACAGAAGTAACTGCAACCCGTGTTTATTCCGCTATCATATAATCATACAATAAAGGATCCTTCTTTCTATGTGTTCGCAATACATTACATTTGTCTACGTTAAGGGTCAGTTGCCACTGCCTGCACCAAGTGCCTATCCGCTGCAGATCTTCCTGCATTTCGCTGCAATTTTCTAATGCTGCAACTTCTCCGTATACTACAGCATCATCCGCGAAAAGCCGCATGGAACTTCCGACACTGTCTACTAGATCATTTATATTTTCCTATTTTGCTATTGAGATTCCTGTAGTATTTCACAATCTCTACGGTCTCGCTGTGTAGCCTTTGGTGGTATGCGCTTGTGGCTGCCAGTACTTGAGTCCGGTAAAAATGAATGTGATGGTCTCTTGGCTATAAAGCATGTTCTGCAGCAGCTGATCTGTCAGTCTCCCCTCTTCTGCAGTTGCCCTTGCGCTTTTCGCCGCGCAGGGTAGCCGCGAGGTCTTGGGCGCCTTGCCACAATTCGCACGGCTTCCCCCGTCTCAGGTTCGAGTCTTCCCTCGGGCATGTTTGTGAGTGTTGCCCTTAGCGTAAGTAGCCTGTAAGCCTAGGAACCGATGACGTCAGCATTTCGGTCCCATGGGAACTTATCACCACCACCTTGTTCTTTTCGAGTCGTTTTTTGACAGTTCTCTTTATAGTAACCGGCCGCTGTGGCCGAGCATTTCTAGGCGCTTTAGTCTGGAACCGCGCTGCTGCTCTGGTCGCAGGTTCGAATCCTGCCTCGGATGTGTGTGATGTCCTTAGGTTAGTTAGGTTTAAGTAGTTCTACGGGACTGATGACCACAGATGTTAAGTCCCATAGTGCTCAGAGCCATTTGAACCAAGTACAGGCGCTGGATATGGCATCCAGTCGATCGTACAAATGGTCAATAATGTCCTGGGGTATGTTATGCCATACCTGCTTGACCTGTTCACGTAGTTCTATAAGAGTTATCGGTTGACTCACTCCCGTTTCGGCCGCGGAGGGTAGCCGAGCGGTCTCAGGCGTCTTGTCACGGTTCGAGGGGCTTCCCCCGTAGGAGGTTCGAGTCCTCCTTCGGGCATGGATGTATGTGCTGTCCTTAACGTAAGTTAGTTTGAGTTAGATTAAGTGTGGAAGCTTAGGGACCGATGACCTCAGCAGTTTGGTCCCATAAGACCTTACTACAAATTTCCAATTCACTTCTCGTTTCATCATATCCCACACATTCTCGATTGGACACAAGTCTGTACATCGCCCTGGCCAGAGAAGTCGCTGCACGTCTTGTAGAATAAGTCCAGTTTCACGGGTAGCGTGTGTGCGACCATTATCCTGTTTGAACAATCCATCACCTTGCTGTTGCAAGTACGGTAAAAGAATGGTTCTAACAACATTCTGCATGTAATAGGCGCTGGTTCCGGTCCCCTCCAGAAATACCAAAGGTGAATGGGAGTTGTAGCTTATCGCACCCCAGACCGTATGCATTAGGATGGGGCCACTGTGTCTTGGACGAATGGACTCTACGTGACAGCGCTCACCAGCTCTACGGTCGCAGGTTCGAATCCTGCCTCGGGCATGGATGAGTGTGATGTCCTTAGGTTAGTTAGGTTTAAGTATTTCTAAGGGACTGGTGACCTCAGAAGTTAAGTCCCATAGTGCTTAGAGCCATTTGAACCATTTTTGATCACAAGCTCTACGTCGTAAGCACAAACGACCGTAACTTTTATGCGGGCAGAATCTGCTTCCATCGCTGAAGACCACGGCGATCCTCTGCTTGCATCATTCGAGCCGTGCACGTCGATGCTGTGGCGTGAGTAGAAGACGGCTTAGAGGTGTGCGTGCCTGTAATCCCACTAGTAATATCTGGTCTGCAACAGTTCGTGCTGCCACGCCTGGGCTCACAAGCTATCTCATCTGTGCTGTGGTAGCTGTACGATCTGCCATCGCTGCCCTTACACTAGGACGACCCCGGCGGGCGTCTGTGCTGCTCAGACGTCCAGAACCTCGTCTAGGGGTGTGAGAATGTTCACGTGACGACTGATACCAGTATCGTTGCACAACCGACGCGACACGTCCGATTTGCGTGACAATTCCCGCAAAGGACCATCCCTCCGCTCCGTAGGCCACAATTTGACTCCTTTCAAACTCGCTCATCTGGTTGTACTAAGTGCGTGTGCGTCTCCATGGCACGGGTGCCTCCTTGCTTCACATGTTTGCGCCACACTGAGATTTCCAACTAAAGGGTCGGTACAGGTGGCGGTCTGATAGCTATGCCACACTACCTGTTGAGGGGCGACGCTAAAACAATTATCAGTACATCTACTATCGCCGCAGGCGGCATATGCCGTCATCGGGTCAAATTCGACGTCGTCTTTACTATTTTTTTCCGGCAGTGTGGTTATTTTAAATTGAATCGTCCAGGCTAGCTGCTAACAGTTCTATTATACACTACTGGCCATTAAAATTGCTACACCGAGAAGAAATGCAAATGATAAACGGGTATTCATTGCACAAATATATTATACTAGAACTGACATGTGATTACATTTTCACGCAATTTGGGTGCATAGATCCTCAGAAATCAGTACCCAGAACAACCACCTCTGGCCGTAATAATGGCCTTGATACGCCTGGGCATTGAGTCAAACAGAGCTTGGATGGCGTGTACAGGTACAGCTGCCCTTGCAGCTTCGACACGATACCACAGTTCATCAAGAGTAGTGACTGGTATATTGTGACGAGCCAGTTGCTCGGCCACAATTGACCAGACGTTTTCAATTGGTGAGAGATCTGGAGAATGTGTTTGCCAGGGCAGCAGCCGAACATTCTCTGTACTCAGAAAGGCCTGTACACGACCTGCAACATGCGGTCGTGCATTATCCTTCTGAAATGTAGGGTTTCGCAGGGATCGAATGAAGAGTAGAGCCACAGGTCGTAACACAACTGAAATGTAACGTCCACTGTTCAAAGTGCCGTCAGTGGGAAAGAGAGGTGACCGAGACGTGTAACCAATGACACCCCACACCATCACGCCAGTATGGCGATGACGAATACACGCTTCCAATATGCGTTCACCATGACGTCGCAAAACACGGATGCGACCACCATGATGCTGTAAACAGAACCTGGATTCATCCGAAAAAATGACGTTATCCCATTCGTGCACCCAGGTTCGTCGTTGAGTACACCATCGCACGCGCTCCTGTCTGTGATGCAGCGTTAAGGGTACCCGCAGCCATGGTCTCCGAGCTGATATCCATGCTGCTGCAAACGTCGTCGAACTGTTCGTGCAGATGGTTGTTGTCTTGCAAACGTCCCCATATGTTGACTCAGGGATCGAGACGTGGCTGCACGATCCGTTACAGCCATGCGGATAAGATGCCTGTCATCTCGACTGCTAGTGATACGAGGCCGTTAGTATCCAGCACGGCGTTCCGTATTACCCTCCTGAACCCACCGATTCCATATTCTCCTAACAGTCATTGGATCTCGACCAACACGAGCCACAATGTCGCGATACGATGAACCGCAATCGCGGTAGGCTACAGTCCGACCTTTATCAAAGCCGGAAACGTGATAGTACGCATTTCTCCTCCTTACACGAGGCATCACAACAACGTTTCACCAGGCAACGCCGGTCAACTGCTGTTAGTAAATGAGAAATCGGTTGGAAACTTTACTCATGTCAGCATGTTGTAGGTGTCGTCACCGGCGCCAACCTTGTGTGAATGCTCTGGAAAGCTAATCATTTGTATATCACAGCATATTCTTCCTGTCGGTTAAATTTCGCGTCTGTAGTACGTCATCTTCGTGGTGTAGCAATTTTAATTGCCAGTAGTGTATTTCGTACAGTAGGCCTATTTCGTCAGTACTGCAAAAGTCGAGTACACGTGCGAGCATTACAGTCGGAAAATTTCATTTGCTTTTGCGATATTTGTATGCGGAATTAATTGTACATGTACACTTGCGCTTAGCTGGCGCCATTGATGACTGCTTTTGGCTGGTGAGAATTCTTCTGTGTTGTATGGCCGTGGTCCATGGAACTCTTCTATTCCTGACGTTTCGACCAAGGTTACGTTGGACATCTTCGGAGGTGCTCCTGGTTGTGCTCAGTCTTGCCGACTGGAATTTATAGGCCAATCAGCAAGACGAAACGTCAGGGATAGAAGAGTTCCATGGATCACGGCCATACAACCCGGAAAAATTCTCAGCAGCTGAAACATCCGGTCGTGATAGCCTTCATTGTACGATGACTGCTTTTGTCAATTGTCGCTGTTTTTGTGATGGTGAAATAGTCACGTAGCAATTTGACAGCTAGTTGACGATTCTCAGTGTTGCCTGTTATGGATAGTCAGCGGTATCATTTGAGTTACAGATAACTAAGTTGTTTGTGCAAGTGAAACAATCCCGCTCACTTGCTATAACCGTAATTTACCATCATAAAAACAGTGACAATTGACAAAACCTTGCCTGTTTGGGAAAGCGGAATGAAGATAGGGAATGTGAAGAATAAATTCGTAATCACCTAGCACTTCCCAGCAGAAAGTCAATTCGTAAATGTTAACTGAAATTAGACGAGCATAGCTTGATGATCCCCGTTGCGATTTCCTATTAGTCCAGACCTGTGTAGAGACACGTAAAATTATAGGCTTAGTCAAACGTAACTTTGAAAAGTATAGTGCATAATGCGATAGGTCAATCGCGTTATGCTGCATGGTTAACTCAGTGTCGGACTTCTTTTCTGAGAGACTGCAGGTTCATTGGTGCAAGATAAAAGCTTTGACAAGTTGCTGAGCTGTATTTGGGCCACCCAATAGTGGACGGGCTCCACGTCAGCACTTTTTCATTTCTTTACGAACAGCTGCAAACAAGGCTGATGATTACAAGAGAGTAATACAAAGGAATATGTTTGGGTTGATAAATAAATGAATCTGAAAGATATTGATTTAAATATACGTAAATATATTCATCTTACTCAGAAGCTAACAAGATAGATGCTTACATAGCAAAATCTGAAGAACAAGAGACGATATGATAAACGGCAAGGCATCTCCTTGGGGTCTTACAAATATTACTGGGAAATGTCAATTAGCTGTCAAACTAATACGTGTCTTTGTTTTGCAACCATAAAAACAGAAACAGTTGACAAAAGGATTCATCAGTGATGCAATATGTATACTTCGCCCAGGCAGACGTAACTATACACGTACACTTACTTCCATATACAAATAGAGCAAATGAAAATGAAATTTACCAACCGCAATATCCGAAGACGTACTCGACAACGACAATACTGTCGAAACAGGCCTACTATACGAAATATAACAGAACTATTAGCAGCTAACTTGGAAGATTCCATTTAAAATGTCATATTACGACCACACAAAAAAGAAAAAATAATAATATTATGTTCCAGACGCGTTCCGCGTTTTGGATTACTATAGCGTTTTGATTTGTTACACAATTGCGAGGCGGCACCATAAGAATGTGAGAAGTATGTTGCTGTCGTGGTTGTTTATGGTTTCGTGTTTACTTCGGTACCCTATGACTTAGACAACATTCGTACTCGCTTGTTGTCTGGTCAAGGTAGGGGAGAGTGTTGTACCTAGACTTAGACAGTCACTTAAGTGGATCGACCTGTTGATATGCTGCACATCTGAATTCTTCTACATCTACATCTACATCTATACTCCGCGAGCCACCTTACGGTGTGTGGCGGAGGGTACTTATTGTACCACTATCTGATCCCCCCTTCCCTGTTCCATTCACGAATTGTGCGTGGGAAGAACGACTGCTTGTAAGTCTCCGTATTTGCTCTAATTTCTCGGATCTTTTCGTTGTGATCATTACGCGAGATATATGTGGACGGTAGTAATATGTTGCCCATCTCTTCCCGGAATTCTTATTTGAAGAGGGGAGAAAGGAGTAAGTCCTGCTTTTGATCAAAGTTATTTTATGTTCCATTCGTGAAGCTTAATTTCTGTACATTACAGTTCACAGATAGTCACAAAAAAATCGGTTGTTTTAATATTCACATACAGGGGCAACAGGAGGAAAGTACAGCTCCCAGTGGGGGAAAATGTGGTACGTCTACAAATGTCACATTGCATCACACCGACACAGTAAATTTCTTGTTTTTTAGTTGCCAACCTGCACTTAGCTAATGAGTAAAGAGGTAGCTGTTTTATTTTGTACTTCCCTCCTTACCTTAACCCGTACGCGTAGATTCATTGTGTTGTATAATAACAAAAATTTTGGAAAGCATTCTATCAATCGAGGGTAAGAAGCAATCGGTGTAAAATGTTCAAACTTATGTAAAACTCTCGACTGCAACAGTTGTTTATTTTGGCTGCCAACCGGTTTCGGTCAATTATTTAGACCATCTTCATACCATAAGCACTGCAATACAACATCAATATACATTCAGAGGGATTTCTGTGCAAAGAGATGGTAATATGGCTAAAACATCTAAAATAAAAGGTTCAGTAATAATGAAGTACGATGAAATAGAAAATTTACTAAAATGACTTATATGGAAAACTATTTCGGGCAAAATAAATAGATTGTTTAAAAACGCTGAAGTGGCCATTGTGCACACTACTGACAGTTTATTACAAACTAAACTCAGACACACGAACTGGCAAGTGCAACAATAGATATTTAAATTCAGGTGCGTATAACACATAGCCCAAAGATTATGACAAGCAATATCTTGGCCAAACAGAAAGAAACTTTGTTTTACGGCTTAAGGAACATACGATAGGTACCCCTCGCAACAAATCAGGTGTTCGGTCAACATTTGACACAGAATAACCGTTCAGGAAGTTCCAATGACAACAGCTTGAGAATTTTTCATAACCCATCTAGGGAATTACTACTTAATACCCTTGAGGAGATGGAATGTTATAAACATTTTAAAAATAAACCTCTATCGCTATTGAGTGAATAGCTTGATTTTAGAGAAAAATACTTCTTCTTTTTGACGATTTGCTATAAGACTGCTGCAGCCTTCTCTTTACACTTTCATAATAAAGAAATCAAGAGCTGCATTCAGTATCACTCACCTTTGTTAATAACAATACTAGTTAACAAGATTATGGCTGTACATGCTGTTGTACCGTAGTTATAGCCATAGATGTTCACTCAGTTTCTCTCTCTTTAAACTAAATATTTTTGGACCACTTTTTTCTGTTATAGTTGTTCATTTTCTTATTGCTGTAACTCACGCGTATTTTACATGTAGCAAATGTGCTTTTATTTGCACGATTTTCTGTCGCCAGTTAACGTGGTGACAGTTTTGTACCTTTTGGAGTACCTCATTTTCATGTTGTTTCACACAGAATTTATTTGTAGGACCGATGTACTATTATATTACAGAAAATATACTGAAGAGCCAAAGAAACTGGTACGCCTGCCTGCCTAATATCGAGCAGGACCCCCGCGAACACGGAGAAGTACCGCAACACGAGGTGGCATGGAGTCGACTAATGTCTGAAGTCTTTGTTGATCCATTGAAAGGTCTCTGTTGGATTCCTTTCATGTTAATTTCTTAAATCTGTTGTCATTTACGGCATAAATTCCTCTTCTAAATTTACTGTGGCGTTTCTGACTATCTGGGAGGAGACTGAGTAGTGGAACGTGTTACTTTTACACATAAACAAGAATGATCTGTTACACTACTACACTTTAAAACACAGTTTATATGTAATTCATGTCACACAGTCTCATACGGAACCTACATCCGCTTTCTTTTATATACTGTATATGATAAGATACTGTCATCCCCCTTCCCTTCTGTGTGAGAGGATGAATGAGCAAATGTATTTCTAGTTGCATGCTTGAGGGTAGCAGACAAGCCTGTCTGCTAGAGAACAGTAGGACCAACGTCGGAACAGGTAGCTACGCATTCTAAAAGCAAAGAGGTTTCTATTCTTAGTATGGTCCTGGCCGTCACTTGTCATGTTGGTATAGGAAGCTGCCCCTCTGGCCACTTCCGTTTGTATTGGTGAGCCACCCTCAGGAAGCACACTCGGTAGTAGCGCAGGTCAGTCTGCCCGCGGCGAGCGTCTGAAGTGGTAAGATCTCCGGCTAAGCGCGTGTCTGCTAAGTCCGTAGGACAATGGATTTCTTAAGTTCAGCCTAACTGAAAATTTAATCACCTTTATTTCAGGTTTAGCTCTAAAATATCTAATGTTATCTTAAATTGCAACGCAATGTAATTCGCGTGTGAAGTAGTTCAGAATATCTTCCGGTAGTTGCTTTGTCACTACTTTGTGAGTAAAGTGGAACCACGAGTTGATCAGTAACTCTAACTAAGATCATCAATCTTAAATGAGAATGCTCGTGTGATTATAACGTCTCGTTTTGACAATATTTTTCAATATAGCAACTTTTCTTTATGTTCAACCCACGTGGGGTGTACTTTGTGAGACCAGTACCACGTGCTTACACAATTGTTTGACCCAGTAACCAGTTCGAGGTTTTCCTTTTGTAAATTTCTTTTCGATCTAATTTATTTTAATTATCAAAATTATTGTGGAGTTACACTCTTTGTGTAAACCAGGTTGACCACGTGAAGCATGTGGTGTAAGCATCAAAGTAGCCCTCAGCTATTCTTTACGGGAAGATTTCACACAGAGTTAGTATGAATGTAGTATACCAGTGTGTGGCAATTACATGACGGACAGGATTGTGCTACGAACGTAACTTTTTGGGTGAAAATTGTATCGGTTGGTTGTGGTTAATTTCCTCTTGCATATGTTTCAACGTTCTTTGTGTGTTATTTTATGAATGCAGTGTTGTATGTAGTCTCCCAATCTTGGCTCCCTATTTGATGTGTTCCGTAAGATTACAAACTCACATTTTCACAGTCCTAAATAAGGCACCAGCTTAGTTATGACTCACGTTTAATATGCTGAAATTTCAATGATCAATGTTAAAATAAATTTCCAAGTATAAACTGATTTATTTCTTTTTATTTAAATTCTCTTTCTTTATATATATATCACCGGTTGTGGTATGACTATTAAAAGATTATAATTAATGTTAGTCTGGTTGGGAATTCGGTAAGCTAGACTGGATGCCTGGTGAAACAGTTGCTCAGTAATGCAAGGTTAACTTCCCCAGACAGCTCACAGCTTTAACCTGCTTTTATTGACTATCAGTACCGTTTTCATAGCAAATTAAAGTAACAACGTTACACCATTATGGACTGTGGGACATGGCTGGCATGTATTTCTTGATGCAATAATTTACCAGCAGCCGTATGTATTGAAGAAGTTCATAAAATAAATTTCTACATACGCCTGTTGGTAAATTATTGCATCAAGAAATGTCTGAAGTAGTGCTGGAAGGAAATGGTAACATGACTCCTGCAGGGCTGTCCATAAGTCCGTAAAAGTACGAGAGGGTGGAGACCTTTCTGAACAGTACGCTGCAAGGCATCCCAGATATGCTCAATAATATTCATGTCCGGTGAGTTTGGTAACCAGTGGAAGTGTTTAAACTCAGAAGAGTGTTGCTGGAGCCACAGCGTAGCAATTCTGGACGTGTGGGGTGTCGCATTGTCCTGCTGGAATTGCCCAAGTTGTCGGAATGCATAATGGATATGAATGGATGCAGGTGATGTTCAAATGGTTCAAATGGCTCTGAGCACTATGGGACTTAACTGCTGAGGTCATCAGTCCCCTAGAACTTAGAACTACTTAAACCTAACTAAACTAAGGACGTCACACACATCCATGCCCGAGGCAGGATTCGAACCTGCGACCGTAGTGGTCGCGTGGTTCCAGACTGTAGCGCCTAGAACCGCTCGGCCACTCCGGCCGGCTGCAGGTCATGTGACAGAATGCTTACGTACATGTCACCTGTCGGTGTCGTGTCTAGACGTATCAGGAGTCCCATATGATTCCAATTGCATGCGCCCCACACCATTATAGAGCCTCCACCAGCTTGAGCAGTCCCTTGCTGACATGCAGGGTCCATGGATTCATAAGGTTGTCTCCAAATCCGTACACGTCCATCCGCTCGATACAATTTGAAACGAGACTCTTCCGACCAGACAACATGATTCCAGTTATCAACAGTCCAATGTCGGTGTTGACGGGCCCATTGCGAGGCGTAAAGCTTTGTGTCCTGCAGTGATCAAGGGTACACAAGGGGACCTTCAGCTCCGAAAGCCCATATCCATAATGTTTCGTTGAATGGTTCGCATGCTGACACTTGCTGATGGCCCAACGTTGAAATCTACAGTAATTTGCGGAAAGGTTGCACTTCTGTCACGTTGAATGATTCTCTTCAGTCGTCGTCGATTCCGTTCTTGCAGGATCTTTTTCAAGGCGCAGCGATGTTATTTTACAGTATTCCTCATTTTCACAGTACACTCGTGGAATGGTCGTACAGGAAAACCCCCATCTCATCGCTACCTTGGAGGTGCTGTGTGCCATCGCTCGGGCGCCGACTATAACACCACGTTTAAACGCACTTGATAACTTGCCATTGTAGCAGCAGTAACCATTGCGCCAGACATTTGTTGTCTTTTACAGGCGTTGCCGGACGCAGCTCCGTATTCTGGCTGTTTACGTATCTCTGTATTTGAATACGCAGTTTCTTTGGCGCTTCAATGTATTTTGTTAATACTAAGTAGTACATAGAGATTTTGAAGCCAGAATTTGTCCAAGTTTACAACCAGGTTCTTTGACAGTAATGTGCTATCCATGCAAGTGACCACTTCACTGGTACATTCTAACCACTGGAGGCCGAACTGTGGTAGTCAGTTTCTTCCCTGCTATCGTCTGTCAACGACGAAACATCACGATCGACTTCCAAGCCGCCGGGGTCCTCTGCCATGGTGTCTGTGGTGGGTCTCGCTGGAGCGGTTCTGTAGATAACGTCTATAGCACCGAAATGCAGCCATCTGTGCCATATAAATGCCGAAAGATGGCGGTCTGTGTCTGCTATTTCGTATATTTTCTTTAAATTAATTATGACAGGATTTGTTGTGAATCTTTACGTACGTAATTCTTATATATATTCCTGTACCCATTTTTCTAATTATTTTTACTACGCCATTCTATGTAGCATACCTCACGGAAGAAGTATGTGACTGGTATGATGTAATATTGTATGCGGTGGGCGAAGCTTACAGTATATGCGGGTATTCTCGAGAAATCCTGCCTTATTCAGCAGTTGACTTGCTCCGTCCATCGCCACAAATCTGCTATCATGGGTATAACATCGTATTTTGTTATTAGTGTAGGTTTTGTTTTAGACGTTTTTCAGACATATCACCATCTTTTTGTGCAGATATCCCTCTGAATATGTATTACTATTGTATTGCAGAGCTTACGGCCTGAAGATGGTCGTCTCCAAACATTTTAGCCTATGGACCACACTGGCTCTTCCACTATGTCCCAAGGGCCATGAACTCAGCATAGTCGAAGATTTTTTTAGGCCTGATATCCCAGAACCTCTCGGCACTCCTCAGTACAATTCGGAAATTTTCGTGACACTTGCCACTGGTGTCAATCTTTAGGAGCTGACAGTGGGGGGAGGGCACAGCAGTAGTCATTACACAGTGAACAGCTTATTGTTGGACCTTAAGCTGTGGCCTTAATTTAATTTCATATACATTGTTACAAATAAATACCACGCTTGAAGGTCGTTGTAACGCGCTTTTATGAAACGTTGTTAGTTCCGTGTGTCATTAACGTAAAAGCTAGTGGTCAGATATGCTACCAGCACTGCAGCACAGCTTTTCACCGTAACTTCCCTCGCCATTCGGCGGCAATAGTTGTTACCTGTTCGTTCCCTGCGGTCACCGCTGGCATGCCTCAAGAAAAGTAGACAAACTATAATTCATCATACTAATATAATGTGGTGTTGAATTACGCGGAGATTTTCATTTCAGGACTAGGCAGTAATAGAGGTATCTATGGCATATGCAGCGAGGATGGACTCCACTCCCCAATTACTGTTGTCACTTACTGGCAAGTGTCCGTGTTATTTCACTGCCGCGGTGATAGCTGATGTGCTTGCTGCGCTTTGCGTATCGTTACGACTACTTCCGACAAAGCTAAGTATATAGGAGTGACGTCTTCTGAAGAGCACAGAAACGCAGTAGTACAGCACCGTCTTGTGGGCGACATGTACGATCTGAAGAACAAAATATAGTGAACCTCTTGCGTTTTGTGACCACAGTTTCTTAGTGAAGATAAAGTTTCTTTAACAATGAGTATTTAATTTCACTAAAATTGCCTTCCAGATAAATCCAGTGTAATTCCTTACTCAGAACCCAACTCCTCGCTCAGCTTTTGAAATGAACTGATTTGCAAGGTAGCAATTTTAATACAGATAAATATTTAAGGCCAACATTGCTGTAATTTTATAAGAGGAGTATTCTAATCACATAGTTTGATCAGTTGCATAAGTTTGCTCGTGTCTTTTATTCCGTTTTCGGCACCATGTATCAATGGAAATAAATATTTCCAAATTGAACTATATAAAAATATTTACATTTCGGGACTAACTGATGGGCATTTGAAGTCGCTGCTGTCTATTTCCTCTATTAAACTCGATCCCCAACCAAGAAACAATTGTTAGTGGGAATTTACAGTTACATAAATCTCACTAATAATAATTACAATGCTTCATTTTATCATGTGAACTGAATTATGTGTCTTAGGTACGATAAATTTTCGGAAATCTCATATGATTAATTACACTTAAAATGTTCAATCACATTACATACACTATGTGATCAAAAGTATTTGGACATCTGGCTGAAATGACTGACAAGTTCGTGGCGCCCTCCATCGGTAATACTGGAATTCAATATGGTTTTGGCCCGCCCTTAGCCTTGATGACAGCTTCCACTCTCGCGGGCATACGCTCAATCGTGCTGAAAGGTTTCTCGGGCAATGGCAGCCCATTCTTCACGGAGCGCTGCACTGAGGAGAGGTATCGATGTCGGTCGGTGAGACCTGGCACGAAGGCAGCGTTCCAAAACATCACAAAGGTGTTCTTTAGGATTCAGGTCAGGACTCTGTGCAGGCCAGTCCATTACAGGGATGTTATTGTCGTGTAACCACTCTGCCACAGGCCGTGCATTATGAACAGGTGCTCGATCGTGTTGAAAGATACATTCACCATCCCCGAATTGCTCTTCAACAGTGGGAAGCAAGAAGGTGCTTAAAACATCAATGTAGGTCTGTGCTGTGATAGTGCCACGCAAACCAACAAGGTGTACAAGCCCCTTCCATGAAAAACACCGTAACACCACTGCCTCAGAATTTCACTGTTGGCACTACACACGCCGGCAGATGAAGTTCACCGAGCATTCGCCTTACCCACACCCTGCCATCTGATCGCCATAGTGTGTACCGTGATTCGTCACTCCACACAACGTTTTTCCACTGTCCAATAGTCAAATGTTTACGCTGCTTACACCAAGCGACGAGGCGTCGTTTGGCATTTACTGGCGTGATGTGTGGCTTATGAGCAGGTAATCGACCATGAAATTCAAGACTTCTCACCTCCCGATAACTGTCATAGTACTTGCTGTGGATCCTGATACAGTTTGGAATTCCTGTGTGATGGAATGTATAGACGTCTGCCTAATACACATTACGAGTCTCTTCGAATGTCGGCGGTCTGTGTGAATCAACAGACGAGGTCGGCCTGTACGCTTTTCTGCTGTGCGTGTCCCTTCACGTTTCCACTTCACTATTACATCGGAAACAGTGGACCTATGGATGTTTATAGAGTCCGAAAATATCGCGTCCAGACGTGACACCCAATCACCTGACCACGTTCGAAGTCTGTGAGTTCTGCGGAGAGCCCCATTCTGTTCTCTCGCGATGTCTAATAACTACTGAGGTTGCTAATATGGGGTACCTGGCAGTAGGTGGCAGCATAATGCGCCTAATATGAAAAACGTACGTTTTGGAGGGTGTCCGGCAACTTTTGATCACATAGTGTAAGTCAGTTAGCGTGTAAATTATTTGGTGATAAAATAAAAACAGCTAATTATTGTATGCATGTTATATGACTCATTTCATTGTAAATTTTACACTGTTACTTAGCTTAATAAACATAATTCTTTGCTGCATCTTACTTATAATTAATACTCAAGTAAAAACTTTTTCGTAGGAATCATGTAGAACAGGTCAATGCGTTCCATTCCGAAAAAATAGGGACTGAAACAGATTTGTAGTATTGTAATTACCGAGCGAGGTGGCGCAGTGGTTAGCACACTGGACTCGCATTCGGGAGGACGACGGTTCAAACCCGCGTCCCCGGCCATCGTGATTTAGGTTTTCCGTGATTTCCCTAAATCGCTTCAGGCAAATGCCGCGAGGGCACGGAGGAGTTTCTTCACTATCCTTTCCTAATCCGATGGGACCGATGACCTCTCTGTTTGGTCCCCTCCACCAAATCAACCAACCAACCAACAGTACCGTAATTTTTAATTTATAGTACTGTAATACTGTTTTAGAAGAAAAATTTTTAAAGATGTTTGTTTATGCTTCTGCTTCAAAATTTGTCGAAAAAGAGACACCATATTCGTAGCGTGCATAGCTACTGCCTTATGGGCATCTTTGATGAATTAGTGTTCGTTAACGATGAAAAATCAGAATCGGGGTGCATAAACAGATACTCCATAGGAAATTGTTTCGACGCGCTGGCAAAGAAAAGAGCCTGCAAAAACGTTGCAGAGAATTGCAACATCGTCGCGGAAGCCCAAGCAGTGATACGGGTGACACCTATTGCGGCACAAGGCGCATTGCGATCAGTACAGCTGACTGAATACAGCTTTGTCGGAGCTTTTACTTTACAGGGCATTGGCTTAGCGTTCATGTATAGTGACCAAGGAGTCCGATTCCGGTCAGAAGGTGGTTTTTCAAATGGTTACTAGAAAATGAAAAAAAACACTAAACAGGCTCTTCATATGATCATCTTTCGGTAAGTGAGTCAGTTTCTTACATTTACTTCTACTCAGTGTGTGAATCATTCGTTATGGGAGATGCTCCATAAACAAGGTTCGACTGCAGTAAAAATAATTACTGCGTGGCGGATATTAAGTATGTCTGATAAGCCACCGAGGGCTGGACTGATGGTGTTCGCAGCGCGTGTTGATCGCGAGCCGGTGTTGGCCCGCGGGCCATAGTTTGGAGACCCCTGGTCTAAATTATGGACCGAAACCGGTTGCCAACCGAACTAAACATCTGTTGCGATCGAGACAGTTTCGCTGCATTTTAACGTTGTACAATAATGAGGAATAACTCACCTAACAACAACAACGAAATGATACTGCGAGAAGGATTTAAGAGACCACTGAGGGATCTAAGCTGAAACAAGGCCCCTGGAGTAGACGATATTCCCTCAGAACAACTGATATCCCAAAGGAAGCAGGTGCTGAATATTACCGAACTATCACCGAACTGTCAGATTAATAAGTCATGGTCGCAAAATATTGACGCGAATTATTTACAGAAGAAAGGTAAAACTTGTAGAGGTCAAGGTTGGGCAACATCAGTTTGGGTTCCGGAGAAATGAAAAGGAAGCAGTGGCTGAGAAGAGAATGAGACAGGGTTGTAGCCTATTCCCGATGGCATTCAATCTGTACACTGAGCAAGCAGCAATGGAAACCAATGAAAAATTTTTGTAGGAATTAAAGTTCAGACGTATTTGTCTGGAGCGTACCAACCTACGAAAGTGAAACGAGGACGATAAACAGTTTACATAAGAAGAGAATAGAGGCTTTCGAAATGTGGTGCTACGGAATAATGCTGAAGATTAGTTAGTTAGATCACGTAACTAATGAGGACGTACTGTACAGAATTGGGAAGAAAACAAAAATTTGTTCTAACTTGACTGAAAGAAGGCATCTGCTGATATGACACATGCTGATACATCAGAGAATAGTCGGTCTAGTTTTGGAGGAAAGAGTGGGAGGTAAAAACTGCAGAGATAAATCAAGAGAGGATCACGTAAGGAAGGTTCAGATGGATGGCGCTTGCGGTAGTTATTTGGAGATGAAGAGGATCGCAGAGGATAGAGCAGCGTGCAGAGCAGCATCAAACCAGTCCTCGGACTCAAGACCACAACAGCAACAACAACAATAAAACAATCAAAAAGTTTTCTGTAGGAAACTGTCGAATTTCTGCACTCTCAATGTGGCTTCCAAGGTCCATTCGCGAAGCATGCAACAACTTCTACCGTCACACCTTAGTGAAAGATCTGGCAGAGAACCCGAGAAAATTATGGTCGTATGTAAAATTGCTAAGCGGGTCTAAGGATTCCATTCGGTCCCTTGTCGACCAGTCTGGCGTGGCAGTTGAAACAGAAGTTGAAGTTTTAAATTTCACGAACCAGAAGTCGTTCACGCACGAGAAACGTACAAACGCTCCAATGACCATCGGACAGACTCCTGTCTGGACAACATAGGAATAAGCACACCTGGCGCAGAGAAACAACTTAAAGATTTGAAAATAAATAAATCACTAGGGCCTGATGGAATCCCAGTTCGATCTTACAAAGGGTACTCTCCGGTATTGGCCCCCTTACATAGCTTGCATTCTTCGTGAATCACTGGCCCAGAACAAAACCCCAAGCGACTGGAAAAAACCGCAGGTGACTCCAGTACATAAGAAAGATAAGAGAACGAACCTGCAAAATTACAGACCAATATCCCTAAAGTATTTTTCATGCAGATTTCTTGGACGCATCCACAGTTCATACATAATAAACTTTCTTGAGGCTAAGCAGCTTCTGTCCACGAATAAGCATGATTTTAGAAAGCATCGCTCGTGTGAGCTTGATATTCTGACAACTATGCGTTCATACATAATAAACTTTCTTGAGGCTAAGCAGCTTCTGTCCACGAATAAGCATGATTTTAGAAAGCATCGCTCGTGTGAACCTGATATTCTGAGAACTATGGGTGAAGGGTGCAACAGGCAGATTCCATATTTCTAGATTTCCGGAAAGCATTTGACACGGTGCCCCACTGCAAGCTGTTAACGAAGCTACGAGCATATGGAATAAGTACACAGATATGAGAGTGGCTCGAAGACTTCTTAAGTAATAGAAACTAGCATGTTGTCCTCGACGGTGAGTCTTCATCAGAGACAAGGGTACCGTCAAGAGTGTCCCAGGGAAGTGTGATAGGACCACTGTTGTTCTCTGTACACATGAATGATTTGTTTGCTGATGATGCCATGGTGTACGATAGGGTGTCGAAGTTGAGTGATTGTAGAATGATACAAGACGACTTAGACAAAATTTCGAGTTGGTATGACGGATGGCAGTTAGCCCTAAATGGGGAAAAATGTAAGTTAATGTGGATGAGTGGAAGAAGAAACCTGTAATGTTCAGATACAGTATTAATAGTGTCCGGCTTGACACAGTCGAGTCGTTTAAATATCAGTGCGTAAAGTTGCAAAACGATATGTGGTGGAACGAGCATGTGAAAACTGTGGTAGGGAAGGCAAGGGGTCAACTTTGGTTTAATGGGAGAATTTTAGAAAAGAGTGGTTCACCTGTAAAGGAGACCGCATACAGGACGGTGGTGAGATGTATTCATGAGTACTGCTCGAGTATTTGGTATCCGTACCAGGTCGGATTGAAGGAAGGCACCGAAGAAATTCGGAGGAGGGCTGCTAGATTTGTTACCGGTAGCTCGAACAACACACAAGTGTTACGGGGATGCTTCGGGAACTCAAATGGGAATCCCTGTAGGGAAGGCGGCGTTCTTATAGGGAAACACCAATGAGAAATTTAGTCTAAATTATTTAGAGAACCGGCATTTGAAGCTTACTGCCGAACAATTGTGCTCCCGCCAACATAAATCGCGCGTAGGGACAAGATGGGACTAGAAATTAGGGCTCATACGGAGGTGCCAGACAGTCGTTTTTCCCTCGTTCTATTTGCGAGTAGAACAGGAGGGGAAATTACAAGTAGTGGTACACGTACCCTCCACCACGCACCTTAGTGTAACTTACGGAGTACCTATGTAGACAGAGCAACAACACACACACAAAACGAAATGGCACATACTCACCAACAATAACAAGATTGTTCACAGAATAGGCAACATATTAAAGAAACAGGGACCCCAAATAGGATACAGGACGAAGAACACAATACAGAAAAAGATCAGAACACAAGAAACACCCATGGGTAAATTTAACAGATCAGGAATATATGAACTCACATGCAACACTTGCCAGTCAGTGTACATAGGACAAATATTCAGAAACTTCAAGACAAGATATTCAGAACATCTCAGAGCTTTAAAAAGCAACATCTCCCATAGCACATTTGCTGACCACCTTACAGCCCACAATCACCACCCAACCACAATAGAAACAGACTTAAGAATACTAAAACCCAGCCACAGACTATACAGAAATCTGACCATTGAAGAAAACTTCCATGTACAGAAGGCAGTAGCAGAAGGAAAACAGGTCTTAAAGGAATACACTACATTCTGCAAGGACACACTATTGAAAACATTAAAGGAACTTTACAAATAAAAACAGCACAAACACATAAAGTCAACACACACGCACAAGCCCGCACACCCACGCACACGCACACACACACACACACACACGAAAAATAGATACACTAAAATTTGCAAAGACGCACCATTTACACACAAAAGGTATACCATATAAAAGACAACACACACAGCTAAGAAGCACACAGAAAACACACACACACACAAAGATAAAATGCAAACAAAATTCAAATTTGGCGCTGAACTCTCTGGTGAACAAATGAACACTGACTGGGCTGGGACACATAACACTGTGTTCTGGTGTAGTGAAAAATGTTGTACAAGGTTATTTGTGGAAAATACTTGTTATAGTTAAGTGTGCATCACAACATCTCAGCATGATGCGGAGATTGGAAGTGCTTGCCACACGAAAACGGAAGTAAATACGAAAATAGGCGTGAAAACATCGAGAAAAACTAAATGACATTCTAGAAGATAAGTTAACTCCCACCAAAAAACTTCCTCATCAACATCGTTTGGTTGCAGATGACAAGTTACCTGCAGTAAGTAACACAAAAGTGATCCAGGAAATTCATGCACACCAAATGTAAAGGTATTGACGAAAAGAAACGATCTGTTGTTTGAACTAAAGATGCACATAATTTTATAATCATTTAACAAAAATGTTCACATTGCAGAATAAATAAAAACGAAAACCAACTGATGATGGCACAGTGGTGCCGAAACATGTTTGGGTACTGAGAAAAACGGTGTTTTGCATAACTGGTGGAGCTCACATCCAATAATTTTAACTGCAAACACGGCCAATACAAGGAGCTGCAAATCAAAAAGATGAACCTGAAGTAGTTTGCTTCCAATGAAGTCCAATCACTTCTACATAATTGATGCGTTTTCATGAGGGTGTCCCGGATAATAATGCCCCCGAATTTTTTATTCTATTCTCAATATCAGTAGAGGTATTACGTGTCACTCGTATTACTCGGTCTACTTTCCTGCAAGGTGCAGCCCCTTGCCACAAGAGGGTTCCGAATTATAGCGTGCAACGTGGCCGTATGTAACGTCAGAATGTCGGTGCGTGAGAGACTCTCAAAAACATGAAAGCACGAATTCGAAGAGTTCGTCCACACATGGTGCACCATCTTCTTCAGCGTGACAATGCCAGACCACACACGAGCGCTACATCTGCAACAATCCGACGCTTTGGGTTCACCATCACCGACCATCCTCCATACAATCTCGACATGGCCCCATCCAATATTCATCTCTTTCCAAAACTTAAAGAACACCTTCGACGACTTCACTTTAGAGATGGAGCAGTGCAAGCAGAGGTGAGGTTGCGGCTCCGCCAACCAAGTCAAACGTCCTACAGTGACGGTAGCAACAAACAAGTCTCTCGTTGGGAGAAATGTGTTCTTCAGCAGGTTGATTATGTTGAGAAATAACTATGTAAGCGTGAAGAATAATAAAATTTGTTTTTTTTAAAAAAAAGCTTTAAGAACATTCACATAAAAAATTCTGTGGCATTACTTTCCCGCACGTACTCGTACTTTAGAAATAATAAGTAATGTTAAGCGGTTTATAGCAACAAAATAAATCCTTGTCTTTTTGATTTTGTTTTTTTTTTGCAAATATTTAAAACTCCCGACTGAAAAATGTATTTTTGTGTATACAGGGTGGTCCTTTGATCGTGACCGCGCCAAGTATCTCACGAAATAAGCGTCAAACAAAAAAACTACAAAGAACGAACTTGGCTAGCTTGAAGGGGGAAACCAGATGCCGCTATGGTTGGCCCACTATATGGCACTGCCATAGGTCAAACGGATATCAACTGCGTTTTTTTAAATAGGAACCACCATTTTTATTACATATTCTTGAAGTAAGTGAAGAAATATGAATGTTTTAGATGGACCACATTTTTCGCTTCGTGATAGATGGCGCTGTAATAGTCACAAACATATGGCTCACAATTTTAGACGAACAGTTGGTAACAGGTAGATTTTTTAATTTAAAATACAGAACGTAGGTACCTTTGAACATTTTATTTCGGTTGTTCCAATGTGATACATGTACATTTGTGAACTTACCATTTCTGAGAAGGCATGCCGTTACAGCGTGATTGCCTGTAAATACCACATTAATGCAATAAATGCTCAAAATTATGTCCGTGAACCTCAGTGCATTTGGCAATACGTGTAACGACATTCCTCTCAACAGCTAGTAGTTCGCATTCCGTAATGTTCGCACATGCATTGACAGTGCGCTGACGCATGTTGTCAGGCGTTGTCGGTGGATCACGATAGCAAATATCCTTCAACTTTCCCCACAGAAAGAAATCCGGGGACGTCAGATCCGGTGAACGTGCTAGCTATGGTATGGTGCTTCGACGACCAGTCCACCTGTCATGAAATATGCTATTCAATACCGCTTCAACCGCACGTGAGCTATATGCCCGACATCCATCATGTTGGAAGTACATCGCCATTTTGTCATGCAGTGAAACATCTTGTAGTAACATCGGTAGAACATTACATAGGAAATCAATATACATTGCACCATTTTGATTGCCATCGATAAATGGGGCCAATTATCCTTCCTCCCATAATGCCGCACCATTCATTAACCCGCCAAGGTCGCTGACGCTCCACTTGTCGTGGATTTTCCGTTGCCCAATAGTGCATATTATGCCAGTTTACGTTACCGCTGTTGGTGAATGACGCTTCGTCGCTAAATAGAACGTGTGCAAAAAATCTGTCATCGTCCCGTAATTTCCCTTGGCCCAGTGTCACAACTGTACACGACGTTCAAAGTCGTCGCATTGCAATTCCTGGTGCATAAATATGGTACGGGTGCAATTGATGTTGATGTAGCATTCTCAACATCGACGTTCTTAAGATTCCCGATTCTCGCGCAATTTGTCTGCTACTGATGTGCGGATCAGCCGCGACAGCAACTAAAACACCTACTTGGGCATCGTCATTTGTTGCAGTTCGTGGTTGACGTTTCACATGTGGCTGAACACTTCCTGTTTCCTTAAATAACGTAACTATCCGACGACCGGCCGGACACTTGGATGATGTCGTCCAGGATACCGAGCAGCATACATAGCACACGCCCATTTGGCATTTTGATCACAACAGCCATACATCAACACGATATCGACCTTTTCCGCAATTGGTAAACGGT